>NC_138872.1:44494565-45087065 GCF_965194805.1 Balaenoptera borealis | reverse complement strand
CACACCCCCACACGCACACACACGCACCCACACATATACACACACACCACACACAACCACACACACAACTACACACATACACACACACCACACACATACACACCACAGATACACGTACACACACACCACACATATACACACCACAGATACACGTACACACACCACACACACACAACCACACATATACACACACACCACACCACACACATGCACACAACCACACACACAACTACACACATACACACACACCACACACATACACACCACAGATACACGTACACACACACCACACACACATACAACCACACATATACACACACACCACACACAACCACACACATGCACACAACCACACACAACCACACACACACATACACACATACCACACACACTACACACATACACACACACCACACACATACACATCACAGATACACGTACACACACACCACACACACGCACAACCACACATATACACACACACCACACACAACCACACACATACACACCCACCACACACACATACAACCACACAAACATACATACACATACACACACACACCGCACACAACCACACAAACACACATACACATACACACACACACCACACACAACCACACATACACACCACACATACACACACACCACATACACACCACACACAACCACACATACACATACACACGACACACACACACCACACACACATACAACCACACACATACACACACCGCACACACACAACCACACCCCACACATACACATACACACACATACAACCACACACTTACATACACACCACACATGAACACTATACATACACTTACACACACATACACACCACACAACCACACATATACATACACACACACACCACACACACACATATACACATCATACATGCACACACACACACCACACACACACACACACACGTGCGCCCTCTGGACACCCCACATCTGGCTTGTGCTCCGCAGGGCCACTGAAAACACTTAGAGGGTCGCCCCTCCCTTTTAAGTCCTGGGTGGGTGGTGGCCCCCCAGAACCCCGGGGTCCTCCCAGGAGGGAGACTTGGCGGGAAGGCTGGGCCCCAGAGAGACGGACTGAAGGCTCACCCCCGGGAAAGCCGAGGCCTCACGCTGCTGGACTCCTGCTGACGGCCGGCAGCTGGGCCCGGGCTCCCCCACTGTGGCGCTGACACCGGTCACAGCACGAGGGCTCCCGCCCAGGCCCCTGCTGGCCTGACCTCGCCCTCCAGAGGACCTGGTGACTCACGCCCACTGAGCACGGGGAGGAGGCGGCATTTGGCCTGAGACTCGCTGTGGCCCCAGGCTTGTCTGCTTTATCCACGCCTGCCTCAGTACCTCTCGCTGCACAGTGAACCACCCCAAGATCTAGTGGCTTAAATCAAGAGTAATTTATTATTTCTCACGAGTGTGGCTCTTTTGCTGAGCGTGATGCCGGCCTCGGCTGCACCATCAGGGCCTCACCTGGGGTGGGACACCCACCACAGCCCCATCCCGGGCCCTGCGCCTCCGGGGATGGCCGGATGTCGGGCTCAGCCAGGAGGAGTCTGGGTGCAGTCTCAGGACCATCAAAACACAAACTAAGGGCTGTGTAGGCCCAGGGGTGACCATCCCGTCACCCACATTCCATCAGCCGCAACACACAGCTTCACGTGGCAGGGACCACACGGGGCCCCGATGCTGGGAAGCCACCTGTGAGGAGTCCTCCTTCCAGCTAAAATCTCAGAGCAAACCCTAATTTCCACCGCAGGAGATGCCGGCCACATAGGGACTGAGGTCAGTGACATCATCACGGGACCGCCTGTTCTGAGGGATGGTAAGAACACCACGCAAAGGCAGTGCCTCCCTTCAGCACCTGATGATTCTTGTACAACTTTATTATATTCTTGAAGACACTGACCAGGGTCTGTATGTACCAAACGCCCCAAACCAGCTTCTCCCTTTACGTGAAGCACTTGCTCAGGGCACATGCTGTTCTCTCCTACTGCCGTCACCGCGTGTCACCCTCTGACACAGTCCCCCATCCCAGTGCGGGGGGAGGCAGCCTGCACGGGCATCCGTGTGGCTGTCCAGCCTGGGTGGGCTCTGAGGTCACTTAGCTGAGACTGGCTGAAAACAGCAACTCTCAGTCAAAAGCACAGGCTCTTGTGTCACAGATGTCACCCTGACGCCCGTGCCTCCCCGAGGACAGAGTCTTCCTGTGGAGGACAGCCCCCTCTCTCAGCACAGTGCCATGTCAGGTGTGACTAAACGCTTCAGAATTTAGCTTTTGGAGACGTGTCTTGGTTAATAAGCATTAATCATGTCCCTCTTAAGTAAAATAGTTGAGCCAATTTGTGTTTTCAACTAGGAATAAAATTCAAGCATTGGGACATATATACACAGTATTCGGTGATGTTAGATTACTATTTGGAAAAGAAGGGAAAGGAGCTTGTACTTGGGACTTAACTCAGGGCCTTGGGGCAGTGCCTGGGATTTCTCCATGGGGGCAGCATGGAAAGAGCGTTGGGAAGAGACCTCACCAGACTAGCATTCTTACCAGAACCCTTCCAAAGATGGCATCCCAACCCCCAACCAACAGGAGATAAATTATTTGCCCATAGATAGAAAATGCCTTTTCGTGGTAAACTTAAAGTTTATATTAAAATTCAAATTATATTAAAATTTTCATGGACGACCCAAGGAAACACAATGATAATCATAACTACCTCCCAGAAATTGTCTTTTTTAAGAGGTGACATATAAATAACTAACATGGGTAGACTTGCTACCAAGTCCCAGCTCGCTCTGCTTGCTGCACGACAGGCCAATGAATCAGAGACGAGGTGCTGAGGCAAAGGAAGACGACTTTATTTGGAAAGCGGGCAGACAGAGAAGATGGCAGACTAAAGTCTCAAAATAACCATCTTATCAGTGTTTGGATGCCAGTTTCTTTTATAGCACAGAGAGGGGGAGGAGATGAGGAAGTAAAGTAAAAAGGCCCTAAGTTTTGCAAATATCACCGGAATGGCCAGCCTCGGGGAGGGGATGTGTTAGTTTCATCTTTCTTGCAGCGATCCACAGGTGGAACAGGGTCCGAATGTTTGCCTGAACAAAGGCACTTTTGTTCAACATTCAGGCAGAGCGGCAGGGTCCCCCGAGGCAAGCCATTATGTACAGACTGTATCCTTTTAGTGAAAAAAAGCAGTGGAAAGCAAAGGATAAAGTAAAAGAAACTGATCCAACATGCAGTCAGATTTGGCTCTTCCCTGGTACAGGATTTTACCTGTTGCTGCCCGGGCACCATCCGCCTCCAACACGAGCCGTCAAACCATTTTCCAGGTTAAGGGGGTTAATGGCCCTTTCTCTCAGGGAGCAGTTACGATGCAAGCCAAGATGCCTCCCTTATTCGATCACAACGTTCAGAGAAGGAAACAGAGCCCCCCAGCCCCCCAAGCCTGGGCTCCCTCGTGATGACTGGGAACAGGCTGACATCTGTGTTCAAGATAAGCCGTAGTGGACACCAGGCCTTAACCTCCTTTCTCCCTCCTGGGGCCTGAGCAAAGCCTCCCCAGAGCCCCTGCTCCCAGGGCACGGGAGGGGCTGCAGAAACAGCAGGCCGAGGCCCCTCCTCTTCCCAGGAACGAAGCCCTCTTTCCTGAGAAGCCGCTTCCCATCCATAGGCAGCTGCAGCTCTGGGTCAGGATGTACTAGGCGGAAGCTACCGCTGCAGGCAGCCCACCATAGGACCACTCTCCTAGTTAGAGGCGGTCCCATTCAGACAGCTGGGTGTAAGGAGGGGGCATCCCTATGCAGAGGCGGCTGCATGTGTGCACGGCAGTCTGAAGCCAGTGCAGGCTCAAGCACACCTTTGCTGAATTTAAAGGAACTCAGCACACTGTGTGTGGGGTACCTCCACGTCCCCTCGGGGAGAGGCTCTGACTGGGCCCTTCCAAACTCCCAGATGCTGCGAGACAATTGAGTCTAAAAACTAGTCCGTTCGTGACCCGTGGGAAAGGTTTTGGATCAGAGACTGGGTCCTCTGCTCTCCACCACCCAACAGAGGAAAGAGTGAGAAGACTTCTCTTTCCACTTTCACTTCCATCCATCTCCCTAACAGGGGGAGAGGATTTGTTTCCTCGTAAGGGGCTCTTAATACACTGATCATTTCGTCCCCATCACTGGAGTTTTCTGCTGGAGGGAGGCGGGGAAAGAGGTAGGACAGAGATCTTCCCACCACCAGCCAGGATGCGGCAAAGAAACAGCCCTGAGCAAGCAGCCCAGGGCAGGGCAGGCTCGCTGGGGCACCGCTGGTCTCTGAGGGCATGAAAGCCCCATCTGCTCGCTCAAGGGTACCATGAAGATCTCATCAAACAGCATGAGGAGAGCTCACTGCAGGGAGGGGCTCCCCGGAGTACTTTGGGATCAAGTGCCCCGTCACCCCGACCCCAGCCTGTTGCCCGATTTCGTGTCGTTGTGGCCAGGCTGAGTCTGGCAGGAGTCGTACCAAGTGCATCTCAAGGCAACTAACAGTCTGTAGTGACTGGGCACAGCTGGACAGTGTCCTCCTGCCATCACCATTTCCAGATAAACGTTGGTGACTGTTTGATTAAAATATGAAAGCCCGTGCCCCATGCCTGGACCCTAACAAAACCAGAGCAGGAGACGGGTCTAAATCAAGAAATTTCAGAGAAGTAGTTCTATAGCATCAGCAGGAGGGAAATGCAGGTCAAGGGAGCAGTAGGGAAAAGGCCACATCCGCCAAGGCCTCTGAGGACATCGGACGCAGCCGTTCAGGCGTGCACCCCGCTTCCCCGCATCACACCCAGGGAGGATCCACCTCGTACGCCTCCTCGATGGGGAAGACCAAACCCAGGGGCCAGACCCCCTGCACCATCCCCACCCCCAGCTATGTCTCTCTGGGTTTGAAATCAGCTATTGTAATTCTCTACCAGCATGGAAGCAATTCTGGAAAACTTACTTTGTACTGGTGCCAACATCTGGGGATGGTACGTAGCAGTGGTGTCCAAAAAACTGGGGACAAGCACACTGCATGAGTGTCCAAAATTTGCCTTTGGCAATATTTGTATTTTAAAGAAGAAGTGGAATCTGAAAAATGGAAATTACATTTTATTATTTTTTTGCAATGTTTCATTTTAATATCTGAAGCTGGAAGCTATTAAGCTGTCGTTGCATTAAAAGTGACTAAAGCTTGTGTTTGGGGTGATCTATGACCCCTGACTTTGCCCTGGGGACTTTGCCTTTCCGAAGACAAG
This sequence comes from Balaenoptera borealis, assembly GCF_965194805.1. Classification (NCBI taxonomy): domain Eukaryota; kingdom Metazoa; phylum Chordata; class Mammalia; order Artiodactyla; family Balaenopteridae; genus Balaenoptera; species Balaenoptera borealis. Next base: position 45,081,784 of record NC_138872.1, on the reverse strand, counting down.
TGCTGGGATGAGTTATAGGTTCATCGCACCCCATTATTTAAACACCTGAAGCCATTCTTTTCCCTATGAATCAGTGGGGGCGAAGACAAAGAAAAGGGCTTCATGTAACATTTCCCTTCCTCCGCTGGTGACCAGGAAAACAGGAAGGGGGCGAGGCCTGGCTGGAGAAGGGAAATGCAGAGGAAGTGTGGGCCGGGGAGGAGCAGGAGATCCAGGCGAAGCGGCAGCTGAGAAGGAGGCCCCTCCAGGCCCAGGAAAGGGGCGGGGGTCCTGGCCTGGGGACAAAGGGGGAGCCACTCCCAGGGTTGTTTTCCAAGGACAATTTACAGTCCCCATTGTTGGCCTTTCCTCTGGGTAATTAAGCACTAAACGGGAGCCAGGGATGCCCATCCACCTTGTCACTGGGCTTCACTTTCCCCAGCACGCCAGCTCTCAGATGCCGGACAGCTGTGCCGTCCACAAATGCCGGGGAGTTTGTCGATGCTGGTCTGCATTCACCTTGCCCAGAACTCAGCTCTGATCTCACGGGGCTATAGACTTTGGTGCTGAATGCAGCAGATGAGGGAAGGGTATCTCTTTTTATGATTTATTTCTAAAGCAGGCTTCACTGTGAAATTTAAACCAGAGAGGAGACTTCCTTCCTTGGCCTGGGCATCCTGCTTTCTGAAGGTGGCTGGGGCACAGACGTCTTTGCCTAAGAGGGGAGAATAAATGGGTCCGTAAAGGGAATAAAAATGGACCTTAATCCATCTGTTAGACAGAGATGGGTGCTTAATAGAAGACTGAACAGTCGATGAACGTACTCATGTTGTGATGGATAATCTCAGCTGTTTTCTTAAAAGTGAATTTCTGAGATGTGTTTCTGTATTGTGTGTGTGTGTGTGTGTGTGTGTGTGTGTGTGTGTGTCCCAAATATAAACTGGAGCTCCATGTGGTCCAGTCCATACGTGGAGTCACGTTCATAGAAGCACAGCACCAAAACCCAAAGAATGAAAAGTTAGTTGCTGTTTTCGCTCAAGGGTCTGGGGAAATACCAAAGGGCATCCAACTTATGGACCAGGGAAACACTTCTTAAAATTCTCTCTATTTGAGTCTCTTTTTCCTCAGGAATTCTGTAACCTCTCTCTTTTAATGGCACAAACTCTCCTTACTTCCAGCCTTTTCTATTTCAATCCCCTGGGTGCCTTCTATCAGCATTTTACACTGGCTGAAAAGTTGTGCCTCCTCTTTGTCCACTGCCTGAATTCTTCAAAACACAGGGAGGCTTGGAGGCCGACCCCAGAAGCAAGACTCTCCTCCCTTCCTATCCTCCCACCCGAGGCCCATCTTCCTCTCTCTCCTCTCATCAGTTTGGGAGACAGAAACTGGTCCCCCAAAGAGCTGAGGCTGAGATGTAATGCCCAGAATTCTCTTTCTTAGGCCTGTGTCAGGGGGAGAAGGGCAGGGGTGTACAATTTGGAAACCTCATTCCTCATGTGAATTTTTACGCACTTCCCTAGCCAAGCTCTGCAGACTCCTGCACAGAAAAGTGCCAACCAGGGGCATCTTCTACTCATGGTCAAGCCCCTCACAGGCAGAGACACTTTCCCCAGGGGTGGTGTCCCCTCTGGGGCCTCTCTGAGACCCTCTGGAGCTGTACCATCCTGGGGCTTCCTGCACTTTTTCACAGGCCTCAGAGCTGTGCGGTGGGACCCCCCCGCCAGGGTCTCTGCCTGTGAAAACTCATGCAAGAGGCTGTGCCACCGAGGAAGAACCGGCTGGTATGTCACCCCTGCCTTACGCCACCTCCGCTGGCAGGTGGGGATCAGGAAGAGGAACCAGGCGAGGCAGAGGCACAAGATTTCACGACACCCTGGGCCGAAGCAGGGAGCCTCCAAAACCCCCCACCCGCCCAGCTTTCACAATCAGGGACTTACTTTCTGTTCAGATGACAGGGATTCCGACAGAGGGTGAATCCCCCATGACTGTGCGTTTGGATGTTCTTGAGCAATCCCAGCGCACAGGAAGTGTCTGTGCTCCCGTGCGCAGGAGGACAGATCCTCGACCCTGGAGGACAGGCCTCCCTCACCCCCAGGCTGAGAGGACTGTGCCCCAGCTGCTCAGCTCTCTCCCCATTTGCTCCCACACAGGAATTTCCCCTGATAAAATCAGGACACATTGAACCCCCCCCCCCCGTGGCATCTATTTGGCTCAAAGTTGGCACATCGCGGACCCCCGCTGGGCCGGCTAGAGCAAGAGCCCGATAAGCGGACCCCGAGAAATCCTTACACCCTCCATCGTGGAGCCCTTTGCTCGAGGGGCTCACAGCCAGTGCAGAGGAAGCAGAGCAATGTATGCGATGTAATGATAAAAACAGGGAAGGAGCCTTTCTGGAACCAGCACGGCTGTGAGGGGGCTGGGGGGAAGGGGGGCAGCTTCGCAGCAGAAAAGACTTAACTCAGGCCGTGAAGGGCAGGAGGAGGAGTGAGGCCAGGCCATCCCTGCTGAAGGGACAGTTGGCACCGAGGTGTTACCCCGGGAGGAGTGGGGTCAGGCCCTGGCATCTAAACTTCCAGAGGAAGAGGGTCTCGTTGAGCAGCCCCCCAGCCCCTGGAGCTGGTAGGACCCCAACTTTCCTCTGTCTAGCACCCCTTCTTGTTTTCCGTGTACTCATCACGTTTGTAATTTGGCCTAATTGATTCAGTTGTGTGTTGAATGTCCATCTCCCCCTCCAGACAGCATAGCACGTGAGTGAGGCCCTAACATCTCGGTTCAGCCAGTGTCCGGCACTGCGGCCGGCAGGCGTGTCGGAAGGTTCTCAGCAGCATCTGTCAACAGAGACATGAAACACCTTGGCTGCTGCCTCCCTGCCCCCCACCCCGCCCCCGCAGACACGAAGAGGAGGCCGTGTCTCTCCTTGAACTGTCCCGGCCGCCAGCCCCCGAGAGACCGACTTCCAGATGGGTCCTGGCCTTTTCCAGGGACACCAGGGCCTGGGCCAGGACCGATGGTGGAAGCAGCCACAGAGGGGGCACCTGGGCACCCTCTGCTTCAGGGAGGTCTACTTGGGGGACCCCCTCGGGGAGGGATCCACTGCTGTGAATTCCCTCAGGGACCCCCGTGCCTCAGACAGCTCCCACCAGCCACTCCTTCTTTGCAGCTCTCGACAGCCCGAAAGGGTGAGCCTGGAGCAGCAAAGGCCCTGGGAGGCTGCTCTGGGCCTGACTCCCAGATGGGGGGGACCGTGCCCTCTGCTGGCCAGGCCCCGTGGAGCCTGGGAAATCAGCAGCAGGAATCTGGAGCATTCTGTAGGAGAATCTGTAAAGCCGGCTGCCCGAATGGCTTAGAATGATGGGGTTAGAACCCCCGGCTCTCGAGCAGGCATCCCCCTGCCCGGGGCCAGGGCGGGACAGCAGGACGGCCTGCCACGTGTGGACTCACAGCATACACCCCTCATCTTTTCAGTCTGGAATCGCCTCGTTCACAAGCCTCAAAGGAGAAGTGACATTGATCCTTTACGACCAAACTGCCAACCTTTTCCGCAAACAACATTACCCAGCCAGTTTGACACTGCATCATATATGGTGGTTTCCAGCAATATATCCAGCCTTCAAGGATAAAGGCTGGACATTCAAAAGAAGCCACGAATCCGACACCTGGAGCCAAGGGGGCTCTAGAAGCACGGTGACCACCCCCGGCCCCAGGTCCCCACGGACAGCATTGCGGGGAAGGCAGTGATGGTGCCCACGGCCCCAGGTCTCCAGCCTGGGTGGGAGCTGAAAGCCACATCTGTTAGACAGAGCCCCTCAGCAGAGGAGGGGTCCGCCCCCGGGATGCCTGGGGGTGGGGCAGACCACAGGGCTGGTTTGGGGTGGGGAAGCGGCAGTGAGCCTCTTGTCACCGGACCGTGTACAAGAATCTACTCTTCAGTCAACAGAGATTTACTGAGCATCTCGTGTGAGCAGGCTTCCTGCTGTGCTGGGGGTCCAGCCGCAGGCCAGGTGCCGGAGCTCACTCAGAGGAGGGTGTGCTGCACTGAGGTTGGAGGAGGGACGGCATGGCACGGGGGACGGGGCACTCACAAACCCCTGCGTGGGCAGGCGAGGCGGCACAGCCGAGGAGCGGAGAGGAAGGCACTGTGGCTGAAGGGCTGAAAGCAGGCTTAGTCCTGAAAGCCAGGGGAGGCCGTGGACGTCCATTAAGATTGAGGGGGGAATGGTGGGGGGGACATCCATGGTGGTGACGTTGCTTGCAAGCAGAGGGCAGCAGGGCAGACTATAGGTGACGTGAACAGTCCCGGGGACAGTTGGTGACCTGGAATTTGAGCCCCAGAGGCGTGCTCAGTTCTTCTTCCCTCACACCCATGAGGCCCAGCCCGTCTGCTCGTCAGAATCACCGGCAAGCTGTACAGAATGCTGATGCCCAGGTTCCACCCCAGACACTCCGGTTTCTCAGGCCTGGGGAGCAGCCTGGGCTTCTGGATTTAATCCAGACCATCCTGATGAGTAACAAGGTTTGAGGGCGCTTCCCCGAGAACCGTAAGGCTTCCTCTAACCTCCGGGGCTGGTGTAGCTGAACGGTGCAGTGCAGGGGCTGGGGGAACAGGCAGGCTGCACCTGATGGCCCTCACGGCCACGGGGACCCCGGGGCCCCACCATCCGCCATCCGCCATCCGCCATCCGCCATCCGCCATCCGCCATGCATTTGACAGGACTTAGTGTCACCTTGCTTCTCCCTCCCTCCCTCCCTCCCTCCCGCTCTCTGGAGCCTGTCTGGTGGCAGAACAGCAAGAAAGGGAGGGAAAGGAAGTTCAACCAAGCCAGTTCCCAAGTCCATCCTGGGGAGGTGATCTGGCTGGTGAGCGGGGCTCCCGTGCTGGCCCCTCTCCCCGCACAGCGAGGGCCTGGCCGCGAGCTCACACGGCTACCCCAGGGCGCCTGGCCTTACAGAAATGCCTCCTTCCCGGCCTGGTGTCACATTAGGCCAGGGTGAGAGTGCCACTTCCCCTCCCAGGCGAAGGCAGGGCTGCCCGTGGGCCACGCCCTGGGTCAGACACTGGCTGCTCTGAGAGTTTCTTCCCAGGTCTGTCCATCTGGGGCCTTTTCCAGGGAAACGGTATCAGCTGTGAGAAAGAGAGCACACATTCTGGAAATATCGAAAAACAAGTTTATGCCGTTACCCACGTGACCAAAATGCACGACAGCTGTGGTTCGTGGTTTCTCCCTGGCCTGTCCCGCTGCATCTCCCTTCCTCTGTCCCCTCTCAACCTGTGTACCCCCTAACCCACCCTTCTGCCCTGCCCCAGGCCTTTCCCCGCTCTCCTCACTGTGCTCAGCTTCTGAAATTCACGTCTCAGCTGCTTTGGCAGCGCTCTGAGGCTCTGAGGCCAAAGAGGCACAAAACTTCTCATCAGAACCAGCCTGCATGGCCCTCCCTGCGTGAAGCCGGGGCTGCGTCACCTGGCACGTTTCTCTAGCAGCTCCCATCACTCAGGGGTCCTGCACCGCCAGCTCCATCGCGCTCCTGGCACTGACACCCCCGAGGGTCTGGCGGCAAGCGGCCTAAAGCGGCAGGTGAGCTGCGTGCTCAAACCCGACGGCTCAGGAAGAGGCCTGTGTCGGTGCCGCCCACTTGTTTCCTGAAGACCCACAAGTCTGTGTTTAATATATTTTAGAACAATGTCTGGAAACTGCAGTTTACTTTTACAAACATACTTACATGTCTAAACTTCAACAGTGCGGATAATTTTACTCATAACCTAAGGATGCCAGACAGGGGACCTTGAGTGTCGTGGCCATGCCACTGCGGCTGTTCCATCTCTGGGCGCAGGGGGAGCTTTGAGAATCAGAGGCCATATACGTCCGGGCGCTCACAGCCGGCACTACGGTGGGTGCCAGGGTGGAGACACAGAGACAGATCAAGTCCCCGTGCTCAAGGGGCTTGTGTTCTGGGTGGGAGTTGCAGACATCAAACCAACAGCTAAACAGGAAGAGGTGCAGCTCCAGCGCTCACACCAAACAGTTCTGTGACCGTGGCTGGGTGGGGGGCCTCCGTGGCAGGACGACCAGGGAGAGTGGCCTCTGACCCGGCCTCAGGGTGGAGCCGCTGCAAAGACCCTGGGCGGGGCTTTCCGTAGAGTCCGATGGCCCTGGAGCCTGATGAGGCCCGAGTGTGCAAAGAGGTCAGTGTAGCCGAGCGGAGCAGGGCCAGGGCATGACGAAAAGGCCTGGGGACTATGGGCAGAGGCCAGCACAGCTTCCGTCACAGGTGATGGGGACACATCGTGTGCTGACAAGCCACGTCCAAGCAGGCGTGGCAGGACCTGAGTTATGTTGTAAAAGGCCACTCTGGGAACTCCGTGGAGAAGAGGACACAAATGCATCCTTTTGCTTTCTCTTCCTTTAGGCAGTGGGAAGTCACGGGGAGGCCCCAGCAGGGCACCACCAGGTGGGCCACCGTGACCAGGCCACCGCAGGGGTGAGAGGGCACATGGCCAGAAAAGAATGGTGTGTGCTGCCACTCGGGACTTTTGCCTCCACTCCAGTCCTCCTGGGTTTACTTTCTTTTTAAGGAATTTTACTTTAGAAAATGCTAATTGAGAAATGCAAGCAGAGGACAGCTGAACCCCACCCGAGGACCCCTGCCGAGGGCCCATCCTCAGAGGGAGTTTTCTCAGGCCGTCCTCAGTCTGTAAGAAGAGGACACATGGACTCTGGCTGCGGGGCAGCTTCAAGGGAGGTTTGGTTCGGTTTGTGTTTTGTGTTTTCGTGACTATTTCAGCATCCCCATCACTCGGCACGCTGACTCCTCTGAAGGACATGCTGATACACGTAGCCCCGTCCCCTCTCGGCAAAACTCAAGGGCAGCACCTAACAGAGGACCTTCGTGGGGGCAGACTCTCCCCGCACCCCCGGAAGAGGCATTGCAGCCGGACAAAGATCTTCCTGTGGAGCACAGAGCTCTGGACCACAGTCTGCGGTGAGACAAAGCTGACGCGCTCTTTGTGAGATCGTTGAGTCCCTAAACCACAGGAAGTGCCCCAGAAGCAGGGGTCAGAGCGGAAGACACTGAGGACACTGGCTGTCACGGCAAGGACCTCAGACAGCTGGAGGGGGCGAGTTTACTCCGCCCGGGCAGCTAGAACCACGTACCTTAGCTCAGGTGGACCATAAACACAGAAATTTAGGCCTCCCAGCTCTGGAGGCTGCAGGTCCAAGTTCAAGGCACCGCAAATCCAGTTTCTGCTGAGAACCCTCTTCCTGGTTCACAGACGGCCATCTTCTCGCTGTGTCCTCAAGTGGAGGAAGGGACAAGGGAGCTCTCGGGGGTCTCCTTTATATGGGCACTAATCCCCTTTATGACCTAATCACCTCCTAATGCCATCACGCTGGGGGAATAGGTTTCAACATAGGAACTTGGGGGCATGGTCAGCCCATAGCACCCCCATGTCAGCTGCACGAGGCCAGACCTACAAGGACCAGAGAGGGCAGAAGAAGCCAAGGTGGTACGCGCCCAGCAGCCGACCCAAGACAAGGACGTGGGTGTTCGTAGGTTATCTGATCCCAGGACACCAGAGTGGGGAGGTGGAGGTGAGACAGGGACGGGAGTGACCCACACAGCAGTCCTGCTACAGGCAACCAGGGCCCCCCACGGAGGGAGGTTGTGGGGTGCTTCTACCCTCACCCCCATGTGTCACTGGTTGGGGACTGCTCCTTGGAGGTGCTAATTCCCCCCCACTTCCGTCCTGCACACCAGCAGGCCCCATGGCCCAAGTGAGCCCTCGGGCAGAGGCAGGAGGCCCACGTGCCCTGAACGGGGAAGGGCATGGGGCCGCGGCGGACACTGACTGCTCACCAAGTGGCCCATGGATGTCTCATTTCTGATCCGCAGGGTCCCTCTCTCCACACTTACGATATGCTTCACTCTGTCCTCTGTCCGCCTGTGGCCAGGCCCACCCATGACCATGGCACCACTCTCGCTTTGCGTCCCTGCCCACCCTCCGTCGTGAGCACAGTGTCCCAGCCCCCCAGGGCCACGGACAGTGGACGTTTCATCCACGCTCAGCCATATTTTAGCAACTCAGATACTTTAGCAACTAACAAAGACCCAATGTGTCCTCCCAGGGGGGTTCGCTTTATTTTATTTTACAATTAATTTTTCAACTTTAGAGATGCATTATATACATGGAATAAAATAGACCATAAAGGGTACAATTCAATGAGTTTTGACAGACCTCTACTCCTGTGTAACCACCAGCCCAACTAAGATATTGAATATTTCCATAACACCCGAAAGTTCCGCACGTCCCTTCAAAATCACCCGTCACCCCAGACCAGGAAACCACTGATCTGCCTTTTGCCTTACACATTAGTTTCACTTACGCCAAATTTCACAGTTTTCCTTCCGGTCTGGCTCCTTTGGGTGTCGCCTCCCTCGCTAGGTCATTCCTTTTTATTGCTTTTTATTTCGTGTCCCCCTGTACAATGGACCACAGCTGGGTTGTTTGTCCAAAGGCACCCGGGGCTGGTGCAGTCCGGAGTCGTCGTGGAGGAAGCTGCTTTGGACGTTCGAGTTGGGTCTTTGTGTGGCTCTAGGTTGCCGTCTCTCTTAGGTAAGTCCCTCAGAGTGGAATTGCTGGTAAGTTAAAGTTTAACTTTATAAAAAGCTGCCTATCTATTTTCAAAGTGGATGCCCTTTCCATTTATTTTTTTTTTTAACAATTAATACATGAATGATCGTTGTAGAAAAAATAGAAAATACTGAGAACTTTAGAAAAATAAATATCTGAACTACCTCTACCCGGAAATAAGAGTCTTAACCACGTGTTCACAGAGCATTGCCTTGTCAGCAGTCATTTGGGTGCAAAGAATGGAAACTATGTCCAGCACAAAGGAATTTTCTGAGCAGGACACAGAGGCATCTATGGGTGACAAGGGGGAGGGGACACAGCTGAACTCCGTGACGGTGGCCATTCTGGAGCTCTCTCTGTCTCTCTTGCTCGCTCCCAGGGGCCACGGGCCCTCCCTCTCTAGCCCCCGGTCCAGTCTCCATGCAACAGGTGACTCCCTTGGTAGGCTTCTGACCCACATGCCTCCCTCCCCAGTGGTCACATCAACAGCACTTGAGCTCAGAGCTGTCTGCTTTCCAGGACTTGGTTTGTGTTCCCAAAAGAACGAGTCTGGTTGGCTCAGCTTGGTTCAGCCATCCTCTCCCGGTCCCTGACACAAAGCAGGCCACAGGCCACGGGCCACGGGCCATGGGAGGCTCTTCATGGGGAGTTGTGGGTAGGAAAACAGTGATCAGCGTGACTAACGTGGCCCCCCGACCCAAGACTGTTCTAAAGAAAAGGTTCGATAACCTGTATTTTTTAAATGTATAATCTCTTGTGTACACCCTTTCGCGTCATTGAAAATATACCTGCACCATCATTTGAAGAGACCACATCCTGGTACCCTATAAATGGATGAACCTCGACGGATTTAACAAATGCCCTAAACATTCAGATTGTTTCTGATTATTCCCTCTAAGAAACCACTTTTTGGTGAACATTCTTGTACATATTTTATTTTTCTCTTAGGAAGACTTTCCTAGGATATTCTAGAGCCAACATCTAGAGCCACAATTTCATTCCATCTTCACCGTGAAACAGGGAATAACGCATCCACTTTACAGATGTAGAAACGGAGGCAACATGAAAGCAGCCAAACACCCTCAGGTGAGAGAGCTGGGATTCAAAAAGCTCTATCTCCAAGGCTTCCAGGAAGGTCCTCCTCCACCCTCCCCACCTGTGGGCACGAAACCACATTCATGCCTGGATCTGGGCCGGGCGGACAGTAGGTAACAAGCCCAGCACCCTGAAAGAAATGCCTGTTCCACACAGAGCCTGCTTCTGGGAGCAGACAAGAACTTCCACGGTGGGGCTTGGGGTCAGATCTTCCCCTGCACACACCAGAGGTGTCCTCTCCAGAGTAACACCCCGCCCACAGCCAAGAGGAGCAGGGGTCTGGATGAACAACGCCACAGAGGAAGAGACGACAGCCGTGAGCCGTCGGACTCTCTCCAAGGACACAGGAGCCCTCAGAGGTGACGGCCTGAGGCTGTGAGCAGCCCAGGGATGGGAACTGTCACAAGCCAACAACAGGGGATCTGCTCCGTTTTTCCCATTTTATTCTTTCCTTTCCAGATAAAACTGCACTTGGGCTGCTCTAGAGGTGGGGTCCCCAGAGTCTCTGTCCTGGATGTTGGCAGCTGCCTGGACAAACCTTCCAAGGGAGTGGCCAGGTTACTGTGAGGGTCAGAAGACAGGAATAGGACCACAGCAGCTGTGGGAGGATGGTGTGTGGGACTCGGGGAGCGGCCGTCTCCTCCCCGCCTGGCCCCTTCCTCGGTGTCTCTCTCCAGGCCTGGACCACACACTGAGTGCAGCGGCCTCATCACTGCCTTGGAGGTTGGGGGACAGTCCTGCCAAGTGCCATCCTGAAGGTCAGCCGCCCAGGAGACCCAGACCAGGCCCTGCCCTGGACCCGGAGAGCCATCAGGCCCCCGGGAGCTGGGGCAGCCCCTTCGCCTTTTCTGGACGGGAGAGGCCCTTGTTTGCGGAGCCTATCCTGAGGGTGACGGAGGACAACCCCTCATTCCCAGAGGAGGACGATGCAGCAGCTGCAAACAGCTGATGGGGTGGAGAGCTTTCCCAGACCAAACAGGTCCCATGAGCTGTCCCCCGCGCATGTGTTAAAGGAAAAAGGAAAGAGAAAGAAAATGGGATTCCACCCGTGGTCGGTCACCAGGGCCCAGCTCAGGAGGAGGGTTAAACCCCCTCGCGTTTCAGAAGCCAGGTTTGCAGGACGGCTCGCCTCCCCTCCTGCTCGAAATGTCCCTTGAGCTGCCTACTCATGAGGCTGCCCTGACAGCTGTTCTGACCATGCCTGTGCGTCTGGGGTGGCTCGTGGTGACTTGGTGTGGCCCCTCCGCACACTGGGACATTTAAGGAACTCGCCTATTGTGCTGGGTACCAAGAGATGCTTCATGGCTTACTGCCGTTTTTGGTAGCATTGTTATCACTTATAGGGTAAGTATCCTTCACGACAGCCCCTGCTTACCATGCTGAGCTCATGCTCAGAATCTACACAGCACATCCCTTTTCAGTCAAGCTCCATCGCCGTCCTGAAGCTGGGAGGGCGTCTTGCAGGGGGTCTGTGTCTCCAGCATATGCCCGCACACTCGCTGCTTGTCGAGATCCAGCTCGTCTGTGCCACCAGGAGAAAGGACGCGCTCTGCTGCTGGGAGGGTTTCCTGGTCACTGGACTCCTGAAAGGAGCCCAGCCTGGCTGAAGGAGGACGTGAGCAAGTGTGCTCCATGACCCTCTACCAGCCCTCACACGTCCGCTGGCCCGTGTCCCCTCCCCAGGCCCTTCCTCTTCTTCAAAGCCTCCCAGACCAGAAACTCGACTTAACATGTGACTTGCTCCCTTAGTTGTGGTGAAATTATATCACTCAGAGCAGTTTTATAGGCAAAGATTCAGAATGAGGGCACGGCACGAAGAGGGAAGTGTTAGCCACTTGGGTGGGGTCACAAGGGCTATTCATGGCCAGGCTTTGAAGGCTGAACGGGAGTTCAAGCAAAGCAGGAGAGGAGGGAATGATGATGGCAGAGGAGGTAGAGGGGGTGGGAAGGTCCAGGGGAAGGAAACAACGTGGAGCTCAGGGCACTCCCACTGCCCGAGGAGGAGGTGAGGGAGGAGAGGAAGAGCTCCCAGCCTCCAGCCATGCTGGGGGGAGAGCCACGCCGGAGAGAGCCACGCTGGGGGTGCTGGCTCCAGAAGGCCCAGCGGCACCTCAAGATTATAAACCATGATTTTTCCTTCTTAAGAGAAGTGACTTGTTTGATGTATAGCCAAGATATCAGCTCCAGCCCCCAGTTCCACAAGCTCCTCAAGATTTCTGCCTATTCCCCAAGTCTATGATTATGTATACAGAATGCCTGCTGTGTACCAGGCACAGTTCAAGCAGCAACAATGAAACAATAAAGCAGGGGTCCCCAACCCCCAGGCCACGGATGGTACCAGTCTGTGTCCTGTTAGGAACTGGGCCACATAGCAGGAGGTGAGTGGTGGGCAAGCAAGCGAAGCTTCATCTGTATTTACAGCTGCTCCGCATCGCTCACATTACCATCTGAGCTCCGCCTCCTGTCAGTTCAGCGGTGACATTAGATTCTCTCAGGAGCGTGAACCCTACTGTGAACTGCGCATGAGAGGGATCTAGGTTGAGTGCTCCTTATGAGAATCTAATGTCTGATCATCTGAGGTGGTGAGGCTAGCGCTGGGGAGCGGCTGCAAATACAGATAATCATTAGCAGAGAGGTTTGACTGCACAGAAACCATAAGAAATCAATTGCTTGCAGACTCATATCAAAACCCTATCAGTGAGTGGCAAGTGACAAACTGCATCTGGTGGCAGGCTTTATAGTGGCAAGTGAGTTGATGTACTTCAATTGCACAGCTGCATCTGGTGGCAGGCGTTAAGTCAGAATCCAGCACTTATTTTAGTCCGCGAGTAGCCGGCCCATTATTTTATTTACCACTTCCGTCTGCGCCGCTTTCCCGCACTGCGCACTTGTCTCAGTCACAGTTTTGGTAAGCCCACAGGCTAACCCTAGACAAAATGAATAAAAAACAAACGTTGCTGGAGAGCTTCTTTGAAAAAGGGAAATGACCCAATGATGAGATAGCAGAAGACTCTAAGACTGCCAACAAAAAGAAAGCTGCATTTAAAAGAAAATACCAAGAGTCCTACTTAAATTACAGGTTCAATGCAACAGGTGATTCACATTCTCCAAGCCTGCTTTGTGTAATACATGGCGACCAGCTATCCAATGAAGCCATGAAACCTTCAAAACTGCTTGGCCACATGGAGACCAAGCACCCTGCATTAAAAGACAAGTTTTCGGCGTTTTTCAAAAGAAAAAAAACATGAACACAAAGAACAGAAGCAATTATTGAAGGCCACCACTTCATCAAATGTGTCTGCACTGAGAACATCATTCTTAGTGGCTAACCGCATTGCTAAAGCTAAGAAGTCCTTTACTATGGGTGAAGAGTTGATCCTGCCTGCCGCTAAGGACATTTGTCGTGAACTTTTAGGAGAGGCTGCAGTTCAAAAGGTGGCACGTGTTCCTCTTTCGGCTAACACCATAACTAGACAAATTGACGAAATAGCAGAGGATATTGAGGCACAATTGTTAGAGAGTATTAATGAGTCACTGTGGTACGCAATCCAGGTTGACGAGTCTACCGATGTTGACAATGAGGCAACAATGCTTGTTTTTGTGCGATGTATTTTTCAGGAGGATGTGCATGAGGATATGTTATGTGCAATTTTGTTGCCAACCAACAACACAACTGCAGAACTATTCAAGTCTTTGAATGATTACATATCAGGAAACCTGAATTGGTCACTTTGTGTCGGTATATGCATGGACGGAGCGGCTGCTGTGACTGGACGGCTTTCTGGTTTCACTACTTGAGTCAAAGAGTCGCTTCTGAATGAGTCTACGCACTGTGTCATCCATAGAGAAATGCTGGCTAGCCAAAAAATGTCGCCTGAATTTAACAGTGTTTTGCAGGATGTGATTAAAATTATCAGCCACATTAAAGTACATGCCCTTAACTCACATCTGTTCGCTCAGCTCTGTGAGGAGATGGGCACAGAGCACACACGTCTTCTCTCATACACGGAAGTGAGATGGCTTTCTAAAGGTAGATCACTGGCCAGAGTTTTTGAGTTACAAGAGCCACTCCAGAGATTTCTTTTAGAAAAACAGTCACCACTGGCAGCACATTTCAGTGACACAGAATGGGTCGCAAAACTTGCTTACTTGTGTGACACATGCAACCTGCTCAACAAACTCAATCTGTCACTTCAAGGGAGAACAACAACTGTATTCAAGTCGGCAGATAAAGTGGCTGCATTCAAAGACAAACTGGAATTATGGGGGCGACGAGTGAACATTGGGATTTTTGACCTGTTTCAAACATTAGCAGAGATTTTGAAAGAGACTGAGCCAGGGCCTTCTTTCTCCCAGCTGGTGCATGCTCACCTATCTCAGCTTTCAAAAGAGTTTGAGCATTACTTCCCAACCGCAAAAGGCCCCCAAACTGGGAAAGAATGGATCCACGACCCATTTGTGAATAAGCCAGGTGAATCGACTTTGTCTATGCTAGAAGACGATCAAGTGATTGAGATGGCAAATGACGGTGCCCTTAAAAGTATGTTTGAGACAACTTCAAATCGCCATACGTTCTGGATTAAAGTCAAGCCGGAATATCCTGAGATGGCCACAAAAGCACTGAAAAGCCTGCTCTCATTTCCAACATCCTATCTTTGTGAAGCAGGGTTTTCTGCAGTGACAGCAACCAAAGCAAGATTACGGAGGAGACTGGACATAAACAACATACTTTGGGTGTCACTGTCTCCCATCACCCCCAGATGGGACCGTCTAGTTTAGGAAAACAAGCTCAGGGCTCCCACTGATTCTGCATTATGGTGAGTTGTATAATTATTTCATTATATATTACAATGTAATAATAATAGAAATAAAGTGCACAATAAAAGTAATGCACTTGAATCATCCCGAAACCATCACCCACCCACCCCAGTCCGTGGAAAAACTGTCTTCCACGAAACTGGTCCCTGGTGCCGAAAAGGTTGGGGACCACTGCAATAAAGAACATCTGCCCTCATGGGGCTTCAATTCCACTTGGGGCAAAGGAGGTGAGGAGAAACAGATAACAAACAAACAAAGCAGAATGTATTGAAGGTCCCATGGAGATAATTGCCACGAAGAAAAACCAGTGTGAGGCTGAGTAAGAGATGAAGCTCAAAGCCATCCTTCTTCCTCCCTCCCTTCCCCCTCCTCCTTCCTCTCTGTGGATTATGATGCAAAGCTTGTGTTCTCACTTCTCCTTTGCTGCCTTTGTTTCCTCTGGAGATAATGAGCCTACACGCATGTCTTTCCATACCTGGTAGAGCGTTGAGCTCAGCTACTCAGGGGAGCACTCTTGTCTCCCGTTAATTTCCCAAAAATCACCTTCTCTATAAATAACTTGGGCAGTTAAACTGTTTAGAAAACCTAAGGGTTTGCCGAGAACAAACAACATATTGTCCACATGTTAACTGGAAAGTTACCAAATGATTCTTGTTTTCCAATCTGATTGTTAAAACCTGATAAGTCAGCTTATTTTTGTTAACAAAATCGCTGGATTCCTCCTGCTACGTGATGTTCAAGTGAATTAACAGAGATTGGAGGCAAAAATTGGACACGAGGAGTAGCCAGGTTCACAGTGAGTTTCTATTCACAGACTAATTAGAGTGAGCTGTGATGATGTTAGGAAACGTGGGCTCATCTAGGTGTGCAAACAAGGCCTCCTGGCTCATGGAAGAACTAAGAATAGCATGGCAGCCCTTCTCATCACATTGGGCTACTGAGACCTTGTATTGTTCTGCCCTCAGGAGAATATTTTTGTTTTGAAGATTTCTAACCTGCTTTGTCTCTGGGGGGTAATCTTAATAGAAACAGGCTCTTTTCCCCTCTTAACACTTCAAAGTTTCCCCAAATGGTCCGTGTGGAAAATACAATGGCACCAAAGAAGAAAATAACTTTATCACCTCCCTGCCATCTGTGGGCATAAAAAGATCGGTCCCCAAAACTCTGTCCTCTGTGTTGAAAAGCTTGCCTGGAACAAGGTCATGGTGTGGACATGCTTTGGACCGGTCAGCTCCGGAGCAGGCCCTCTATAAATTCTTGGAGATGTTAGGAAAAGTATTTAAAATGTGTTAAAAGGGCCAAAAAGTGGGTGGCACGACCTTCTATGACCACACTGGGTGATGTTTAACAAGACCACCCAAGGATTCTTCAATTATCTGGGGGAACGGAGCCGTACTTGACCTGCCATTTCCTATGATTTGAGGTTAGACACTGTGAAATTACACAGTACATTAGAGACCAAATCTAGAACAGATGCATATAATTTCTGCCCTGTAGGAAAATAATCCCAAATATTACAGTTTTATTGCCCTGTAGGGCATTAACCAGCCATTGTTGGTCCTGAGGCAGTGAACTTATCTCAGGATGGTGTTGGGGAGGCGGGAGGCTGGAACCCTGATCCCATACTCCATTCTGAATTAGCTCCTCCACCTTACTGACTCCCTCACTGATGAGCTAAATGCAATACTGGGCTTGTATTCCTTCTGCATTTGGGTGAGTCTCATTTTTAACTCTTTTAAGACCGGACCTTGACGGGAAGGACAAATTACCAAGGTGATGCTGTCCTGGGTGTTGACTGTGTCGAGCTCCCCTGAGACTGGCAACTCTTTTAAGAACTTGCCCTCCCTCTGTTCCTGGCAGGGGCTCGCTGCAAAGAACCACCCCCCAAGGAACTTAGATGAGACGCACAGATGACCTCCCTGGTCACCTATGACAGGGCCACATACACCACCCAGATGCCCAGGCGTGGCCTCGTAAATGATTAGCTGAGTTGCCTGTCGCCTCTGGACCAACTTGGACAAACACCCGCTCACCTGACTCACCTGAACTACCCAAATTTTACTGTAGCTTCTCCTCATCCCCCACCAGGCCCTTGGACTTTGGCCCAATGCAGCCTGAGCTCATCGGAATGTGGACACCCTTCCCCAACACCCCCCTTTAAGCCCCCTCCTGAGAACTGTGCTGTCAGGATACCTCCCTGTCAGCCCCCCGCCCCTCCCCACTCATAGGTCCTTGCTGGCCTCGCTGACCCACCGTTTCAAAGAAGATGCTCCCCCCCAAGCCTGTCATCAGGGCCCCTTGCAGACCTCATGGTCTGACCATCTCCCTGCTGCAACGGCCCCTCCCTTACTGAGCAGAATGCCCTCCTCGCCTACATGGGGATCTGTTTTGATTCAACCCCACTCTGACCCTGTGAAGAGGAAGGGCCGAGCCTGAGTCTCCCTCACAGCCTATTTGTCCTACCCTACCTGCCTCTCCTCAGGACCCAGATCTAGGGCCGCCCGCTGTCCACACTGCTAGCCATGCGCCTGACCCTGAAGGGGACCAGGCATTTCTAATATTCAGTGGTTTTCTCCAGAATCTTGTTACCCAACATGTGCGCACATCTCCAAGGCATTCAAGCAGCTTGAATTGGTGGACACAAGGGTCAGGGGTCAGGGAGCAGAGGCTGCCCTGGGCCGGGGGGACTTCCTTCCACCTCCACCACTGTTGGGGTCCCTCCTCACAGTAGCTCTCTGTTCAGGTAGAAACTGGGCCACACCTTTGTGTGGTACCGTCACAATAACGTACAGACTCACTTATGTCCGCTACAGGTGAGCAGGGGTCTCTCACCTGTAGTGGGTCTTTTTAGCCCCAGGAAAAGGGGAGAACAGGTGCCACTTGGAAGAAGCAGAGTGCGTGACTCAGAGCTCCGGACCATCATCGAGAGGGCGTGATGTCACCTCCATGCCGGCCACCGGGGGTGGAGGGAGCCAGGTCAGCGGCCGCCTGCCTCTCCAGGCCACCGTCCAGGCTGAGGGTGAGGCCTGGAGCAGGAGGGCAGCTGCCTTGCTCCTTCCAAGCCCTGCAAGCAGCAGACCACCCCAGCCTCAGGGCATCGCCTGACCACGAAGACCCTGGGGCCAGCCTCAGGCCAGGGCCACAAGGCTGGTCAGATACACCCCATAAATTCCCACATTTCTGGAGAGGAAGGCAAGGGGTGCCTGAGGACCAACTCGGGAAGGCGGGCCATCTCAGAGCATCCTGGTCAGTCTGCAGAGGCCCCCGGCAGCATCGCAGGGGCTCCCAGGGCGGGTGATGGCCACACGCTTGGCCCACTGTCCTGCTGACTCAGAACAAAGCAGCGTGTCTTCATGAACCCAAGGGCCTGGCACCCAAAGAATAGATTGTAGAGACTTACTTCAGCTGTCTCAGAATCCTCTGTGGAACAAAGAGAGAGACGAGGAGGGAAAGAGGGCGAGAGGGGCAGAGAGGATGGGGGGGATGGAAGGAGGAAGGAAAGGGAGGGGAGGGGAGGAAAAGACAAGGAGGGAAGAGGATAGCCCCCTTCCTCCCCTCCACCCCCACCACTCCCTCTCAAGTTCAGGAAACATGATGGAAGGATGCAGGGATGCAGGGTTAGGGTGGCCCATGCACGTCCCCTTTCCCTGCGCCCTCCTGCCGGCCGCTCTGCTCTTGTGTTCTTGTCCCTGGTCCCGGCAGGAAGGTGAAATGACCCACTTGCCTGAGGTGCCTGTTGAGCTAACCCGTCATCAGGGCCACCGTGAGACGGATTTCCTGACAGCACACTCTTGTGCAAGCAGGTCCCTGCTCGGCACTTCTCTACAAGGCAAAGACCCTACGGTAGGTGGGAGGTTACATTCCAGCCACAGGCTGAGCTTCCCCGGAAAAAAGGACGTGGTAGGGAGGGGGGCTCAGGACTTGCTGGAAGGGGTCATCTGTCCTGATCGTGAGGCTGCTGAACGTAGCACATAACGGCTTGTTCTGAACCTACTCAGCCTCACCAAACCCTGCCTTTCCCTCCCGGGCCAGGCCCTGCAGGGAGCAGGCCGCCCCAGGCTCTGTGCTGGGTGTGCGGGGTGCAAGCCAGACGCCCCGTGACCATGGCCCTGGGGAGGTGCGGCTGAAGTGATGCGCTGAGCGCCCTTCTGGCTGCAACGCTTTGTGAGTTAGTTTCCTATCGCAGTGGTGATGACAACAGAACACAATAGCAGGACCCCTGAGAGTTTGTGCAAGTTAACTGAGATAATGCACAGTAAGTCCTTTGACCAGTGCCAGGGTTGAAATCAATGAGGAGTTGCTGCTGGATTAACTGCTGTTGTTTGAAATACACGTTTCTCCAAAGAAAGAAGGGCGGGGGGGGGGGGCGGGGGTGTACTTCGGAGGCGTATAAATAAAGCTGTGGACACCAAACCAACATGAGAGTCTGGTGGGGGGTTTTGGGGCCATGGCACCTGCCAAGGGGGCAGCAAGAGGAGTGGGGAGGTTGCCCCGGGGTGGGGGAAGGGCACCGCACCGGACCCGGAAGGTGACTCGGCCTTGAGAGCGGAACCCTGTCAGTGATGGTTGGCAGAAGGGAGGCCCCAGACCTGCCCACTCCACGCTGCCTGGAGAAACCCCAGCCTCTTCCCAGGAAATCTCCTCTCCATTTCAACCGACTCAAGCCGGTCTCCTCTGCCTGCAGGAGAGAAAGGGGTCTGAGGCAAGCTGCCAGCTGCTCTTGTGTGTTTAGGTGCTTCCCTCTCCGTGCCCAATGGCTGACGTGCCGCAGAGACCCTGGTGGTGGTTCCAGCAGAAGCTTCTACACCCCGAACAAGTTTGGAGACCGTCTCCGGGCAACCAGTCTTCACTTGGGAAATCAGGAAGTGGCCCTGCCCTCCCACCAGCTCTAGCGGGCCTGGGTTCTGGGGCTGATGCCAAGTTCTGCCAGCAGTGGACACAGACCCTGTGGGGGATGGAGGACGGGGGCCGGGGCAGGGGGGCCAGAGATGGGGGATGATGGGGCAGAGATCTTGCAGCGCGGACCTCCCTCTAATACCAGCCCCAGAAATTGT
The DNA here is from genome assembly GCF_965194805.1 of Balaenoptera borealis. Classification (NCBI taxonomy): domain Eukaryota; kingdom Metazoa; phylum Chordata; class Mammalia; order Artiodactyla; family Balaenopteridae; genus Balaenoptera; species Balaenoptera borealis. Next base: position 45,062,209 of record NC_138872.1, on the reverse strand, counting down.
ATTTAGCCGCTATAATTAACCAATTAACCACTGGAAAAAAATATTTGTAATTTTTCCAGATCTTCTTCCTCTCAGCAGAAATCTAGGATGTGTTTTTCTAGTTCCCTTTCCTTGAAACATGTGTGTTTTGAAGGAAACATAGCCCATATGTTGCTTATTCATGTTTCACACAAAATGCTCTTAGGGAATATTTACTCAAGGTCCAAAACATCTTCCATTTGTTTGTGTTTTTAAAGAAATCTCCTGAACTTAAAAACAGGAAGTCCTTGCTGGCGGAGTATATGAACATAAACTCTACGGGTTTCGTTGGTTTGGGATTAGGGTCCACGATAGGTCAGAGGAGCTCTCAAACCAGAGGAGCTGCATAGGCCCCCGGGGCCTGGTGGAGAAGCCCAGAGCCGACGAGCAGAGACCAGCTCCACGAACTAGCGGCCGAGCCTGCGGATGGCAGTTCTCAGGGGAGGACGAGGAAGGGCCAGGGCCAGGCCTTGTGAAAAATCAGCTCTGACCCACAGCCCCAAAAGGCTTTGGCCCCAAATGCCCGTCGTCCTCCCCCGGCCTTGAGAGGGAAGGGACAGGGCATCTTGGAACCAGCTCCAGCAAGAAGGGCAATGTTTCATTGCAGAAAGAGTTAGAAAACTCTGCCTTGGTAGAGGTGCCCCTCCCACTGCCAAAGGTAAGAGGAGCCAGGCCGCTGACGGGAGGAGGTGAGATGGAGGCCGGGGACTAGTGGACGGGGCATGGGGCGGGGCCACCCTGCCGTTCTCCGCCCTGTGGTCTCAGTCCTACCATCTCTAAGATGGGAATAAATGCACCCACCTAACAAACTCACACGCATCATAAACATGCATCAGAAACACACATCTACGGTTCCCAGCACGTACCTGGTGACCCATCAGCAGACAGCACAGCAGAGTCTGGTGGGAGGATCTGCCCTGACCAGTGTGCCAGGAAGGTTTGGGGTCAGTTTCCAGAGGACACCTGTGCAGGTGCTGGCTCAGGCAATAGAACCTGAAGTTCTTTCCCATCAGCACTAAGCCTAGATCAGGGGTCCCCAGTGTGGACCGTGTGACCCTAAGAGTGTGCGAGACAGTCCAGCGAGACCTGGAAAGGACACCAGGGCTTTCTTTACATTAATGTCACCAGAATGTAAGAAAGAGCGCCTCCCAGTACTTAGTGTAAGGACTGATGCTTGTAGACAAGTGCTACCATCACAAACGTCCACTAGCCATTGGGAAGCCTGGGCAGCCTCAGTGGGGAGAGGCTGGCCTGCGGCCTCTGCCCGATGTGGTGGTTTTCATGTATCTGGTGTGTGGATACAGACACGGGAGGATCTTGGCAGTACTATGACATGAGACGGGGGTGACCTTGTAAAGCTTTACTCCCCTCGGCTGGCGTGGATCTGTGCACTCGGACAAGCAATTCTAGAGACCAGGTGGGCAATTCTCTTTTACAAAAAGGTGGACACTTCTTTAGCTGCACTGTCCTCTGTGGACAAAAGCTAGTCACTGAGAGCAGCCTGGCAAAGTTTCTGAAAAAATAAACCCACTGAAGCTGTCTTTTCAAGGAAAAAGTGGCGTTTTCGCAGAGGAGAAAAAAGGGACTGCTTTCAATAGAAGCTCATCCCACGGAGAGATTGAAAAATGTAGAATGTTTTCCATCCTCATGCGATTTTGTTACTAGAAACGTATAAACACATTGCTTATAAAAACCGTCATATCTGTACACTGAGAAAACTTGCAAACATAATCTGGTGCCTGTGTCTTCAGCCAGAACAGCCAGGGCAGGGTTCTGTAGAACCAGGTCCCAAAGTGCCCTAAACCCAGAAGCTTGAATCACTGCTTCAGAAAGTGTGGTCAGGATTTATAAAACTAATAGTGTATGTTCAATCATTCAATCATATTTATGTTTTCAATACCATTTAGTTAAAAAAAAAAAAAAGAGAGAGAGAGATTGTGTCCACAATAAAAAATAATACAAATTATTTTAAATGTTGTTTATTTCATCTTTGTTCTATTATCTTTTTATTTTGATGGATAGTCTATTATCCAGATAATATACCACTTCAGTGTCATGGGTATAGAATATGTGTGTGTGCACATATACACACGTAATGTGTTAGTATTTTGGGGATGAGTTTTTAGATTTGGGGGGATCGCCCTGGTCCGGATGGTCCCACTGAGTGGAGACCCCACAGAGCCGGGTGATACCAGCCCCAGCCCAAAATCCGACAAAGCCCACCTCTGTCCACCAGCCTTCACCTCACCTGAGAGCTGGCCTTTCTGTTCCTTGTCTGCTCCTGCCCGGCCCCAAAACACCCAGAGCCTGTTTCTTGGCCAATGTAGAAACGGCACCCAAGTGAGATCCTCGGATATGAGCCAAAGCAAACTAGTGCCCGTCCCCAGAAACGTGGCCTGGAAGCGTGACTGCTCTGATGTCTGCGGAGAAAGCACGCCCTGCTGTCGCCTCCCCTCTGTCTCCCCCATACGCTCTCCTGGCTGGGATAGACATTCCATGTGCATGCACCCAGGTGCACGTGCACACCCGTGCACACACGCACACGCATGCAACACTTACCAAGTCTGTTGGCCTCTGATGAGCAGATACTTTTCATAATAGTTTTAATTGCCCAGAGAATTGGCAATGGGATGACCAAGTCATAGAAGAAAAGCAAGAAAAAAACTTGAAACCTGAAAGTTTAAGACTCCAAATGGAGGGAAGAACGCTTTTAGACATCAGGGGCAGCGAGAAGAGGATAAATACTTCTTGGATGAATAAAATAAAATAAAACTGAAACGCAGGCGTACCCCCAGAGCCAGGCCCCAGCAGGCATGTGGTTCAGACCAAAGAATGATGATCCAGGGAACAGGTGACGGGGAGCAGACGCCTGGCTTCCCGCCCCGCTGGGCACTGCTCTGCCAGCCCCACCAGCCCCAGCGGGCCCGGCTCATGAGCACCCCCTCCCCCAGCCCCTCTCACTTCCCCACTTCCTGCTTCCTGGGACCCCCAAGTACACCCCCTGCCCCCATGTCCTGCCATGGCTCTGCTTTCAGGGACCAGATTAGACACAGGGCATCCGTCCAGCGGGCACGGCCTCCCGCCCAGTGGCACCTGCAGTGTGGTCTGAACGACATGTGCATTTCTCATTGTTCAGAAAATCAAAAATCATGCTACCTGTGGCTTCACAGTCACTGGCTCTGCATCTCCTGGGAGCGTGTGCACCAGCGCTGGGGGACCAGGGTTGCCTCCCTGCCACCAGCTCCAGAATGTGCTGGGCGGAAGACGGGTCTGGCCTCGGCAGGAAATGGTCCACCTTCTCCGACAGACGAGCTTCCTGAGCCGGGCACCTACCAAGGCCTGTGGTCTTGGTACCAGGGTTCGTTGCCAGCTGCTGGCACAGAGCCACTCTCCAATCCTGTGAACTACCTCTGACCAGTCCACCCCAGAGGGAGGAGGCCAGGTGGGCGAGCTCTAAGATTCCCGAGCCCCGGGCATCAGCATGTTCGGAGCCTGGACCCCCTGGGTTTGTTCGGTCCACAGCCCAGACACCCTCCATGGCCCCCACTCCCCATTGGTCACCTTCGCCCTTGTGCAGAATCGAAAGGAGGCCTCGGTTGTCATCCTGCGGACTCCGTCCCCATCCCCCCTCTGCTGTTCTTTCCCACCTCGCTCTCCATGACTTGTGACAAGGCCATGAGGCGGTCTGTGTCTGCAGATTCTAACTCCAGAATCTCCACCAGAGCTTCCCCGGAGCCCCCTCCTCCGCACCCTCCCTCACACTCCATGCCAAGGCCTCTCCCTGGTCCCCCCACCCCCCTTTGTGCCAGCGCCCAATCTGCCCATTCCTCCTAAAACAGTGACCCGACAGGCTGCGGAAGGGCCCACACCCTTGTTCTCATAGCACTTTGCTCCTGATGCAAGTAGAGAATTCCCCAGATAGCATGAAGGATTCTGGGCCCAAGCCTAACATAGACTCCCAAGCCTTCCCTGAGGAAGCAAGGGCAGCCTGGGGGTCCTGGAGGCCTTTGAGAGGGTCGCTTTCCCAGCAGTTATCCACACATATGCCTAGCCAAAGGGGAAAGATGGAGACCCAGCTGGGAGGAAGACGTGGCTGTAAACTTGAGACTGGCTTGTTTGTCAGAAGTAAATGAGAGAGAAGTTCGCCAGCCAGACGGCCAGGGTGGTCGGTGGGGTGGGCACCTGGAATTGTGCAGAGGGGTGGATGGGGGCGTGGCAAGGCCAGGTCCCTCGGGAAAGTTGGCCGAAGCCCTTACATGGAAAGCCCTGCACATGGTCAAGCCGGGCAGCTCTTGCAGGAGTTGCCCTGGTCGGGGCAACAGTGATTTCCATGAGGGCACAGAGAATGTCTCACTTCCCACCCCAGGACATGGTGTATAAGTGCTTGTTAATTAATCAATTCACAAGTAAATGAATGACGTCAAGATGGTCATTTAGGTAATTTAGAAAAAAAAAAAAGTGTCTTGTAAAACATTTCCATCAGAATGTCTGGGAAACATTACTTTTTGGTGCCTCTCGGTGCACCCCCTTCCCATCCAGGTCAGTACCATCCCTTTCCTCTCTTTCTCATTGTAAAGCATCCAGAAGAGTACGGGAATGTACATGTATCCGTTAGCTTTTGCCGCATAACAAACTGCCCCAAAGTTTGGAGGCTGTATAAGCTCCCTATTGCTGCTGTAACAAATGACCAGAGATTTAATGGTTAAAATATCACAGATTTATTCTCTTTCAGTTCTGGAAGTCAGAAGTCCAAGATGAGTTGTTATGGGGCTAACATCCAGCCTGGGGTTGGTTCCTTCTGGAGGCTCTGGGGACAATGCATTCCTCACCTCTTCCAGATTCTAGAAGTGCCTGACATTCCTTGCTGTGGCTGCATCCCTCCAATCTCCATGTCTGTTGTCATTGTTATCACACCTCCTCCTCTCTGTCTGACCTTCCTGTATCCCTCTTAAAAGGGCCCTTCTGATTACATCATGTTCACCTGGAGGATCCAGCATAATCTCCCATCTCAAGATCCTTCTCCCTTTGTGGAAGGTAACGTATTCACAGGTTCCAGGGATTAGGACGTGGACATCTTTTTTTGGCAGGTGGGGGGGGTACATGATTCAGAGACCACAGTGGCTCAGAACAACAGGTTGTGCTCTTCTCACCAGCTGGCCAAGCTCACCTGGGCAGTTATCTGATCCCAGCTGGGCCCCCGCCCTGTCTGGGTGAGCCGCTGGCTCAGCTAGAGGCTGGCTGGCCCGGACGGCCTGAGCCTGGACAGTTCACCTCTGCCATAATAGCCTCTCACCCTCCAGAAGGCCAGGATGGACCTGTTTACGTGACTGGTCAGCATTCAGACAGGGAGGGCAGGAGCATGTGAGGCCTCTGGGGGCCTCGTCTCAGAACCGCTCCAGCATTACTTCTGCCTGTTTTATCGGCCAAAGCAAGTCAGTTCAGCTTCAAGAGGAAACAAGTGAACTGCAAAGTCAAATTGCAGAGGTCTGGATACAGGACGGATGCAGGGCTTCAGCCCTTTCTGCAGCAGTAGATGTCTAACCACTGCGGAATCTGTAATTCCCTGTGTACTCATCAAGCACCTACCGTGGGCTCTGCTCACACACAGGCAGGCAGCACCACCCTGGTCCCAGACTGTCAAACACTCCGTGAGAACTCTCTGCTCCTAACTATCACGTGCTCCGAGTGCATTGCACACCCACACCCCTGCCCACCCAGGCGCGCCCACCTGCCTGCCCTCCCCAGTCCTTACTCCCCACCAAACCCAGCCCCCATCGAGGCCAGAGCTATGCCAACATCATGAAGTCCTGTCACGTCCCCGGGGACATTGGCCACCCCCATGACACCTCATAGTCACAGGTCAGCCTTCCCTCCAAGTCCAAGGAGCCCAGCAGGTGTCAGGCAGCTCGGGGCCCACTCCGCACAACTGCAGGTGGACGCGCTGTCTGCAACAGCACCACCGTGTGGCAGGAGGGGAAGGGCAGCGCGGTCCAGGCAGGTGCGGGCCTTGGCCCCCGGGGGTGGGGAGGAAGGAACTCTGTGCCTCCCCCACTTGTCTCTAAGGCCTTCCTGCCTTTAAGGCATTAAGGCAAACAGGACAAGAAGCAGGTCGTGATTGAAAGATAAGTGGCAGGACCCTCCTTGCTCCCCATGTGCTGCAGCCGGTCCTCTGGTTATAGCCTTTGTCCACAGCACACTTCTTTTTTGTAATTTTTACTTTGAAATAATTTCAAACTTAAAAAAAAAGTTTCAAGAATAGTACAAGGAACTCCTCTTCACCTTTTACCCAGATTCATCAGTTATTTATATATTGCCCCATTTCCTTAATCATTCTCTCTCTCTGATACATATAGGTATATATATATGAATTTATATTTTTTTCTGAGCTGTTTGAGAGTTATTAGGAGAAACTGTCTTCTAATTTACTGTTAATTTCAGTGCGTAGTTCCTAAAAACAAGGACAATTTCTTACATACCCATAAAGTTACTATCAAAAGCAGAAAATTTTACATTGATGCAATTCTATTACCTAAAGCATAGTCCATATTTAAATTCCATCAATGGTCCCTATAATACCCTTTAGAGCAATATTTTTTCCAGTCGACTTTTTTAAATCCTTAATGACTAAATACATAAATTCAGTTAAGAGAATGTTAAACGCAGTTGACTAACAAGTCAAACTCGTCCACACTTTTCACTTAGCAGCTCAGGTAGCAGAGACCTTGCCGTGTGATATGGATATGGTCAGGGATAGTGGCAGGTGATTGACCTGCAGGTAAGTCACACGGAGAAAGACTGTGAACTATTTTTTCGGTGTTAAACCCTTCTGCAAGCCTGAAATACCCCCCACCCCCCGCCCCGGAGGGTGTCCCAGGCGGAGGAGGATTCCAGGTAAACTTATGAGAGACACTGTTCCAGATAAACTATACCAGGTAGTGGGGACTATGGGGCCTGAACAAATAGAACTGAGGATGCACCACAATGGAGAGAAAGCAGAGACGGGGGTGACGGCTGCCAGGCTGTGTTTCCAGGACACCTCGGGGGCTGGAGAGCCGGCTTCCCACTCAGTCCAAATTTTACCATTTGCCTTATGATATGAAGTCATTGTTCAGAACAAAAAAAGAGGATGAGTGGGTAGGGTCATGTTTGGCCAGGATGGTGCTGATACCTGGTCGTGACATTCCATCAATTATCCCGCTGATCATGGAAGAATTCAGAAGGCATCTTAGGTGAGATCTTCCAGAAGCTGATTCTAGATTAAGGATCCAAGTGCGAGTTTATTTGGAAGGTGAGCCCAGGAACTCAGGTAGGGGACTGAGAAATTGATTCAAAGAAGGGAAGGCAGCAAATAAAAGTGTCCCATCAAGCAAGATACCATGTGGGCAACTGCAGTGCAGCCTTTGTGGGGAGACAGTGTAGAGCACGCTCTGCAACGGCCCTGAGACGAGAGAGCTGGGGTATTAACACACCCACCCCTCCCTCCAGCCCTGGGTCGAGAGCCCTCCTGGGCTTTTAATTCCCTGGCACTTCCAGCCTGCCATGGGCAACAAAGCTGCATCAGGTGACCGGAGACCAGAGAAAGTGACCAGAGAAAGTCCTCAGACAAAGAAATGTCCAGACAGGCAGCTGGAGACGGTGTGCCCTGACAAGTTAATGGTGAGGTGATTTGGGCACAGCAGCAACAGACTCTGTCACAGTGACATTACCACATGTGACCCGATGCACCATTAAGTCACGAAGTGCAATTAAATCCCAGCACAGACACTAAGTTGCTAATGATGTGTCAAGTAGAAAAGTACATGAAAAGTTAGGGAAATGAAAAGACAGCACCACCAACAGTTATCAGACAGAGTTCCCTGCAGGAGGTGGGTTCAAAACAGGTGTTTGGAGGGAGTTGGAACTGCCCACCCTGCTCATCAGCGGGTCTCCCGTGTTCTCTGTTAGCCTGGTCAGTCCAGGGTCCCTGAGCCAGGTAGAGAGCTCCGTGGGCTGGAACGCCAGGTGAGCCAGCCTTTGCCAGCGGGGTCAGTGTGGACGCAGAGCAGGATGTGGTGCTTCTGAGCTCGTGGGGCAGTGCTGCCTCCCCCAGCGTCCTCTACACGTGCCCATAAGGCTGACCTCAGAAGGTTTCTTCAGGACGCTGAGCAAAAGATGGCCACCTTGTAAAGCTGCTAAAGCCCTGCCAGCCGGATCCCTGGGGAGCAGCCCACACACAACGTCCAAGGGGTGACTGCCAGGCTGTGGCCCACCGAGAGGATCCCTGCCCTCCCCGAGGAAGAAAGAGCCTGGACGAGACCTAAGATTCCCATCCACCCACTGGGAAGGAAACGACGAGCTCTCCACCATCTTCGCTGTTACTAGTCTTACTATTATTATAATGACCATGACTATGTATGCGACATGTGCTCCATGCTGCCTGTTGGTTCCTTTTCTTCTCAAAATGTCATCTCATTTATTCCTTAAGACAAATTCTTTGGGTGTGTCCTATTGATACCCAGCTCAACCAATGCAGAAACTACAGCTTCGGGAACATGGGTTCCCCACTTACAGACACACAGCTGTGACGATTCCAGAATTCCAACCCGTCACCAATCACCCATCGCTGTCTGCCTATGAAATCACCCTCTCATTATGCCATCCTGCCTCCCCCATACCTTATGTGCTCCCCCCCAGGAACGTACATGCTCCCCACCTGAAACACTGCCTGGAACCAGGAAGAAAATTCACCCCCTTCATTTTTCCAAATAAATGTGGGTCAGTTAAGTGACCAACCCGCTTGTTGGAAAGAGCTCCCTGAGTTAAGATTTTCCCAAAGGGTCCCGGGAGCTGCGGGTGAACATTCCCAGAGGCTGGGACGGCAGGGAGGCATCGCCACTGCTGTTGGGCCACCAGACCTGGGATCTCTGACCACGAGCTGCCCACGTCACTCCAGGCGCCTTGTCCCCCGCATCCCCAAGCTTCTCTTGAGTGCCGTCCACCCTTGGCTTCCAGACGGGTTATCATGGCAGTGGAAAGGAAAAGCCAAGTTACGTCAGGAGGTCCCTGCTGGTGAAACAGGCACAGAGGGTGGCCGCACCCTTGCTGACACTCGGGCTGACCTGGCTTCCTTGCCAGGAAGTCCTGTCGGCCACGGTCGCCTTCTGCAAGGAGCAGACATAAGTGGTCAGCCTTCGAGAGCCATTCAGTCTCTGTCACACTGGTCACCAGCAGCCGAGGCGTGAACACAGACGGAAGCAAACACAAGCAGGTGGGCATCTCAGTATACCAAGTAAACGGGGTTTGTGGGCACAGGACTTTGAATTTTCCCATGTCATGCATGCAATATTAATATCCTCTTGTTTTTTTTCCCAACCACCTAAAAATGTAAAAACTGGGAATTCCCTGGCAGTCCAGTAGTTAGGACTCCATGCTTCCACTGCCGGGGGTCAAGTACAATCTCTGGCCGGGGAACTAAGATCCCACAAGCTGCATGACATGGCCAAAAAAAAAAAAAAAAAACTAAAAATGTAAAAACTGTAACCAAGCAGGACCCTGTGGGACCTTCCCCGGGACAGCTCCCACCCCCATATCTTCTGCCTGCCTCTCATTTGTAGAAAAGCTGAAGTCTCCCAGGCCCCCCCGAGTCACAAAAGAGCAGCCTCAAGCAGTTAATAATCAGGACGATAGAATCACAGGACTGCTAGTTCCTCCCTGAAGGACACAGATAACAGTATCTGAGACACATTCCTAAACTGTTTTGCAGATACTATAACCGCCACCAGAGGAAAAAGCTAACTTCATGATGACCAGACTGCAGCCATGACACCAGCTGCCCCACCCTGTGCAGCCCTGAGTTTGTGACCTGCATAATTCCGAGAAGTGGTCTCAAGGAAACGGGGAAAAAACCGACCCTGGAACTGAAGATTAACTGTGCTGAAAACAATCAAGATGACACTGACCAGAACACCACACGACCGAGATGACAATCAAGATGATTGCATAGTTTGGCGTGCTGTTTTGCACGTAGCCCCCGTCATACACCCCTGAAATGTCCCGGTTTTTCCCTATAAAACCCCTTTCCCTCTAACTGACAAAGGGGAGACGGTTTGCGGGATGCTAGTCCGCCATCCCCCCAGGTTTCCGACTTCCTGGATAAAACATCCTTCTCTTTCTACCAGCCCTTGTCTCTAGAACATTGACTTTTGAGCGACGAACAGCCTGAGTTCGGTTTCGGGTCTGGCCAGTAACGAAACCCCTGGCTGTGCACGACCAGGTGGAACCACATTTGTGCCAAAGGTCATAGGCTGCTGACCCCTGTTCTAAATGCCCAGAAAGGTTCTTGGAGCTGACATCACGAGATGCCTCCACGAGGGCTGTGAGTATGAGAGGACCAGCCCTGTAGGAGGAAGAGAAGGAAGAGAGGGAGAAGGTGCAGACTCTCCCCATAGACACCGCCCACCCCTCTGTGGTCAGGCTGGTCATTCGCTGTCCACTCGGTTACAGCGGCTGAAGCTGAAGCATCAGCTCCAACAGCAATGCCTCTCCTGGCTCCTGTGTGGGGGCGCCTCACTGGTCCCCACAAAGGCTGAAGCCACTGCTGTTATCCCATCGTTTGGAGGAGAAAACTGGGGCATGGACGCCAGAAGGAAGCTGCCCAGGACCACACGGACAGCGGGGTGAGCTCAGTGTTGGGCCTGGGCATCTGGTCTCAGCCTTGGTGCCCATTGGTCCCACATCCGGGGTTCTCGTTCAGAATGTGTCGGTGCCCCCTCCTCCACCCAGGGTCCCGAGGTCGGTCCTGTTTCTGCTCTTCTAAGTTCTGCACTCCTCCACCCCCTTCTCCACATCCACAGACCCAGTGAAGCACTTGGAATCCATGCCCAGGCTGTACGGGACTGGAAACCACGGCTGTGGCCTGCTGTCCGAGTGACCACGTGCGCCTACATCCCTGTCCCCTGGTCCCCTTCAGGCTGGGTTGAGCTCCATCTGGGAGATGAGTAGGATGGATGGATGGGGGGATTAGGGGCCTGGCTGGGGCAGCCCTGGGATAGAGGGCGGGGCCGTGGTGCGGACCCTGGAATGCCCCATTCACCACCTCGGCAGCTGCAGCCCCGGTTCTCACCTGCGATCGCCCCTGCCTTCCAGCCGAGCCCGTTTCTATTCCCATCGGTGGAGTCTGAGAATTCCCAGTTCCCCACCTGGTCCCCAAGGCTTGGATTCTTGGACTTTTAACTTTTGTCGCTTTGCCAGCAGTGAACTTGTATCTCATTGTTTTAATTTGCATTGTGCCTCTACCCCCAACCCAGAGGCCCCATCAGCTGTTCTCCCTGCCCCAGGGCCTTTGCACCTGCCATTCCCCCAAGCCTGAGTGCTCCCCCCAGGTGTCCACATGGCGCCTCCCTCTCATCCCTGCCCTCCCCTCACACATCACTTCTGCCCTTGTCCTTATGATAACTGACATGGGAACACAGGGTTTCCCTCCCTGTGGCACCAAGGAAGCCCTCCGGGGCACAGCTTGGCCTCATTTCCCCCTGTCGCACTGCAATGCTTCTGTGAAAACAAAGCACGGTGCTCTCAGCCACAGAGCTACAGGTGGAAGACGAGCCTCATGACCAAGAGACCATTAAGTTAAATTTATGTAGAACCAGGCCAGTCTGTACCAACAGTGACAATAAACACAGGACACGGGATCTCACTTGAGGATCAAAGAGAATGGCCAGAATGCATCTTTCTCTTAGAAGGCACCTCCATGGAAGTTGGAATTCTGATGTATTTGAGTCTTTATTTTGTTGAACTTGGCATTGACCATTTAGACTATGTGTCATTGTTTACAGCTTTCAAAAAATAAGAGTTTTATGCTCCATGGAATTGTTTGGAGTGAAGCAATAGCCAAGTGACCCGGAGGCATAAACCGCCCACGTCTGGGGGGCCAGGAAGGGAGGGGGGCTGAGCCGTCTCTTCACAAAGATAGTCACCCACTTCCCCATCGCTGCCACCTCCCCCCTCGATCAGCCCCGAGGCCTCAATTCTCAGCCTAAATATGTCCCCGACCCGCTCACATTCCCTTTCCCTCAGTCCCAGCCCGAGCCACTGTCTTGCCAGACTTCTGCAGAATCTCCCTCCAGGCTCCCAGGCAGCACGGCCCCCCGAGACCAGACCCCACACCTGCCCGTGGTGTCCAGCTCAGGGACGGGCCCCGAGATGGCCCCGTGGGAGGGAGGGTGGCAACTGATTTCTCTGAATGCCTGTGGTCACTGCTGGTGTGAGTTGGTGGGGCATCCCCCTTACCCGCTGGCCCCTCAGTGGTCAGCCTTAGGTCCTGGGGAGACGCCCACAGTCCCCATTCTCCATCCTGCCCTCGATGTGTGCCCACTGCCCCCTGTCCAGCCCCCGCCCAGGTCACACGTGGCAGAACCAGACTGCAGCAGACCACCAGTCGGCCAAGCCGCCTTGTCCCTATGGAGACCCAGCGTCCTCCCCAAATCCTAACGGGCTTTGAATTAATCAAATGAGAGACAGTGGAATTTGTCCAACAGTGTATATAAGGAGAACTTCTACAATAAGTGATATTAACAGTAGCACGTCTGAGAGATGGGCCGCTACTTTACAGTCCAGAGACAGAGGCCCTTGCCCGTGACCCTGGCACCATGCTGTTAGGTCATTGGTTTTGGGGGTCACCGCTCACGAAGAATTGGAGGAAAGGAATCTTTTCGAAAAGATGAATATGAGAATGAGGAATGTTCCCACACTCCGAGGAGAGTGGACGGTGGCGGAGGACCCACGGCAGGGGCTCCCGCGTAACAGAATCACCAGTTCTCCAGAGCCCTCGGGGAGGGGGCGGGGCTTGGTACGTGGCCCAGTGGCCGGGGCGTGAGCAGTGGGGGCACTCTTGCGGCTGCCTCGTGGCTTGAGGGGCCAGACGACTTTCCGCGAGGCGTCTAGGCAGGGCGGGTCCTTTGAACCATCACTCGCGCTGGAGCTCCGCCAGGACCCTTCAACCCCGCTCCCCTGCCTGCCGCCCCGCATTCGCCCTGAGTCAGTTTGGCTGGTGTTTGCAAAATCAGTCCCAGGGTCACGACCTTCAGCTCGGTCTGGAATTTGGGCTCCACCTTTTGGAAGAGGACTACGGAGGTGGCTTTTGTTCCACCCGCAGGGCGTTCTGCCTCCATGTTTTGAGAAGGATCTGCTGACTCTGCGATGGCCCTCTCCCGCTGACAGCGGCCGCTGCACCAGCGACACTTGGTGCAATCCGTCACGTTCACCGCGACCCACGTACACCCTTTTCCCCAATTTGCTCCAATGCTTATGAGAAACATTTTCTCTCTACGGTTTGCGTTGCAAAGGGTTTTGTTTCCTCAGTCGCTGGAACCACTGGATTCTCAGTGATGGTCACGCTTCTCGTGATGCAGAAGGATGCACAGTGACATGAACCTCGTGTCCCGACCAGACACCTAGCGCGAGGTTCTGGTTTTCAGTAAATCTCCTTGAGCCTGGAAACAAAAGCAGAAATCCTGTCCTACCACCAATATTTCTTTTTTTTTTTTTTTTTAACACTGTTGATTTTTATTATTTATTTATTTATTATTTTTGGCTGTGTTGGGTCTTCGTTTCTGTGCGAGGGCTTTCTCTAGTTGTGGCAAGCGGGGGCCACTCTTCATCGCGGTGCGCGGGCCTCTCACTGTCGTGGCCTCTCTTGTTGCGGAGCACAGGCTCCAGACGCGCAGGCTCAGTAGTTGTGGCTCACGGGCCCAGTTGCTCCGCGGCATGTGGGATCTTCCCAGACCAGGGCTCGAACCCGTGTCCCCTGCATTGGCAGGCAGACTCTCAACCACTGCGCCACCAGGGAAGCCCACCACCAATATTTCTAACACAGCCCGCCTGCATGGAGACCCTACAGGACTTGGGGGTCTCAAGCATAATACTTATAATTTAGCCAAGGCCCCAAAGCAACGTGTCCTTTTATCAGGGCTTTAGTGGTGGATCTGATCCCTGGGAAACCTGGAGTCTGGAGACCTGTGTTTCCTCCAGTGCCGGCCGGTTAAGCAAGAGCAGATTCCTGGGCCAGTTCCTCCTCAGAGGGCGTGACTGTGACCCCGGCCTGGCGGGCTATGGATGCCCAGGGAAGGTTCAGATTTCGAGAAAGTGGATGCCGCTTGGAACCACAGCCGAGTCCAGGGCCCTCACTCTGGACTCAGGCCCGGAGTCCCCTTGGAGTGGCTAAAGCTCCTCATACAGCTTTGTCCAGACTCCTAGCAAGGGACCTACTGGTCTTGGAAACTGTTCCTTCTCACTGCAGCCTGTGGGTCATTGAGTGCCTTTTAAACACGACCGTCCAGCTCTGCTTTGTCCCATCCCCATCTGAGAGGCTTCCGCACACAGAAACTCCAGGCCCCCTGCAATGACCCCAGGAGGCGGGGCAATGAGTGAGGGGGCGATGACCTCCTGGTTCAAACTGTCCACAGGGGGCAGCAGGGGTGGTCATGGTACCCTGTGCACTGCCACGTCCGCCTGGGTCCTGTCAACCTCAGGACGGTCCACCCTGGAGTAACGCGTCTGGCTTGCTCTATTTAAGACCTGCTCAAACCACATGAAGAGTCCAAGCAAATGGCAGAATCTGCAGGGGGTCTGGGTAACGCACAGGCACGTGGTCCCCACCCAGCCCCCAGGCTCATGGCGAGGGTGTGAGAGGGGCGCCCTGACCTCAGGGGAGACAGGGCACCTCCGGTCAGGGATGTGGGGTCTGGATATCCCACAGGTCCCCACAGCCCGTGACACTCCCCCTCTTGCCTGGCCCCGGCCCCTCCCAATGGGCCAGCTTGAGGTCTGCCTAGAACGCGGCCACTCCCAAGGCTCACGGTGCTCGGAAATCAGCCCAGGGTGCTGGTGGTTCCCCGGGCAGCGGCCTCCTTTAAAAATATATTACAGAGAAAATCTATGCCTTTGTAGAAAAATCAGGAAATGAAGAGAAGTGAAACCAAAAAGTGTCTCAGATTATGTACGATCCCACTGTGCACCACTAATGTTTTGATGTTTTCTTTCCCTTATGTATTATACATATGACCACGCATAATTTTTGTTCAAATTTTTGTTCAATAAATTGCTAGGTGAGAAAAATAGATTACAGAATAAACTTGTTCAAAAACAAGTTTATTCTGTAATCTATTTTTCTCACCTAGCAATTTATTGTTTTAAATCAGTACCTGAATACATTACAGAAGAGTCAAGCAATGTGAAAATACAGAGAGTCCCTCCTCGTGAGTCCCCTCCCCATGAACCAGCCCCCCCATTCAGCCCCTGCGACCTGAGCTCCTGTCTGGTGACAACACCGCCCTGATCATCTTCCTCCACTGCCAACGTGCACTTGTTTCTCTAGAGTGACACGGAGCAGTGGAATCGCTGAGTCAAAATCCGTGCTTATTCTTTATTGTAATAAATACATCAAATTGTTCTCAAAATAGCTGTACGGATTTGCTCTCCCCAAATCAGAACAGCTGTCTTCCCACCTCTGCTAACATTTGAAATCATCACACACATCTTAATGTTTGCCAGTCTGATAGGTGAAAAGTATTATCTCATGGTTGTTTTAGTTTGGATTTCCCTGAACAGTGGTGATGTTTACATTGGCTGGTGAGCTTCCTCTGAATAACCTGGTCATATCCTGGCCTCAACGTTGTTAGCCTTTTAAAATGATTTTAGAACTTCTTTCTGTGGTCTGGTATTAAATCTTTATATGTATATATGATACATATATAATATGTATGATGTTTTTCTCCCAGGTTTTTCCTGTGCCTTAAAACTTTGCTTATGATGTCTTTTATCGTAGAGAAGATTTTGAAACTTATTTTTATGTAATCCAACCTTTCAATTTTTTATAATAATTTTGTAGATTTTGCCTTATTACATGAATGTTATATGCATACCAACTACAGATTGGTTTTTATATTTACTTCTTTCTCAAAAATACATTCTACAAATACTAATGATATTAGAAAGGGATCTAATTTTGTTCCAAAGTTATATCCAAGTATCATAATTGAATCCAAGTATCATTATTGAATATACCAAAATTCCCCTCATAATTGGAAAGCTGCTTCCTCATACGGGGTTATCACTGGTACCACTTTGCACCTGTGCTGAAATCACATTCTGTTTGCTGTGTTTTCTCGAGTGTCATTTCCATTTGTTGAGTCCAATGCCTGTCTTCTGTGGCTCTGACTTGTCATCTGTGTATTTGAGAATCCTTCCCAGCTGCTTTGAGGAGGTATGAAGCTTCTGAGGGTCACAGTGGGCCAGACAAGGGAGCACTAAACTCAGGTGGTTCCTTCTGACTTCTTGGGCCTAGAGGGCTTATTTTTGTCACCTGGGACATCCTTCTAGCCCACTAAAAACTTTCAGAAGGGCCTAGGGTGCCGTGTCTGGCTTGTCCTGGTCACACCTCGGGCACTTGTTCAGTGAATGACACCGCCTTGGGGGCATCGTAAGGACGTTGCAGAGCCATCAATTTCTCATCACCAATGTTGTATTTGAATTTCTGACAACTTCTATATTTGCTAGTAGAGCGTGCCCAGGGGAATAGCTACTGATCAAAGGGAAGGGACATGTATTTACTGGGGAAGAGCTATGCGATCCAGGTGCAACTTTGTGAGGATGTGTAGAGAATGGATCCAGTAATGTGATGTGTTTTGACGACTCAAAGTGAGAGAAACATAATCTGAGATAATAAAAATCCTCACTGAGGAATTGCTCTTTACGATTCCATCCTGAATTGGTGGTCAGGGGGGATATTTTTTAGCTGATCTATTTGTTTCTTGATAAATTCCATTCTCTGCAAAAACAGACACTGTGTTGGCAAAGGAGCCTTGCTTTTTACCATAAATAGATGTCTAACATTTTGCTAAATAAATTCTATTCTGAGTGTCCCAAGAAAGGTTGCTCTTTGAAGGTCTCATCCCATAAAACATGTATATGGTGTCTGGATGAGGTGGTTGACCTGTAACTGGGAATAAAAGGTAATAGGTCTGTGAACAGAATCAGTACCACGTAAGTCTCAACAGACTAAAAAGATGGGCCAAAGCAACTTGACAGTATTTAACAGGAACTTAGCAGTGGATGCGGGAGGGCTTGAAGCAGCAGGAAGCGTACCTTGGAGAAGAGAAAATGCAAGGAGGGGGCGGGTTGGGGGCAGCCCTTTCTCTGAATGGTCTCTGGGAGCTTTAGCATCTGTCCCCAGGGGCGACAAGGCCTCATGAAGGGAGGGTCTGAAAATAACCTTATGCCAAGAAGGTAACTTTAATTTCATGTGGGCAACGAGAGAAAACTGAAAGGAAGGCTGGGATCTGAGAGCAGGTGGCAGGACAAAGGTGCAGGAGGACAGCGTCCGATCTGCACGCTGCCCAGACCCTGCACGGAGACCGGTGGGCTGGCAGGGAGCGTGGAATGGATGGAAGAGAGAGACACCGGGGAATGAGGGAGGGAGGGAGAGAGGGAGGGAGAAAGGGAGGGAAGGAAATACCTCCTTTGAGGGGAATCAGTATATTATGAGACATAAGACTAAATCAGCTTTGCCCTAAAGAAAAAGAATCTTTGAAGAAATGCTCCAACACCCACTGGTTCGAAACCCGTTCCTTACTTTCTCATTCATCCTTCACAAACCCCTAAAAGCACAGTCTCATCACCCCAGTTCTTCAATGTGGCCCCAGAAACACTTCACAGGCTGCCCAGGTCACACACCCAGCTCCCCCTCCCAGCCCCACCCCCGGAGCTGAGTCCAGTGGGGAGACACAGGGAACCTCAACTCAGCAGCCATCTGTGAATGCTAAGCCCTTGGGGTAAAATAAGCAAACAGGAAAGGGGAGGGGAGTGGGGTGGTGCAATTTAAAGTAGGAGGACAGGATAATACATGCAGATATTTCCCTGGGGGGTGGGGGGCGGTGAGGACCCCCTTCTCCCTGTTGAGGCTGAGGTGGACTCAGTATGGAAAGGGAAGCCTGGTCACTTGACAGTAGGAACCTGGCAGATGCCACCTCCACCAACACAGTCAGGGGGTGTCACATGACCCCAAGTTCTCTGATGAGAAGGCACTAAACCCCTGTGGAGTTCTCCCCAGCAAGTAGTCAGGAGGAAACATCAGAGAAGCCAGATTGGGGTATTCTATGGAGTTCAGAATGGACTTGGGGTCTGGAGCTGGCACGGGCTGCCCTCAGATATTAAATCACAGATGCTGGTGACCTGGCTCCCACCCGGCCTGGGATGGGTTGAGTGGGATCCCGGGACCTGGAGTCCCTCAGAGAACAGGCTCACAGACCTCCCCCCGCCACCTGTCTGAAGAAGGTGGCACCCTCGGGAGAAGCGGCTGCGGGGCTGGTCCCAGCTCTGCCCCTCGAAGGCCGCACGCAGGCCCCCCGGGATGACACTCAGAGCCTCTGACACCGGGTCCAGGAAGCTCCCTCCCTTCCGAGGAAGGGGCGGAAGGCCTCACCCTCCCAGCCTCGCAGGAAAGGCAGCCAAGCAGCAACCAGAGCCAAAGGCAGGTGTCGCTGGAAGGAAAGAGTCCATCCGATGTGACCCCACAGGCAGGCGGTCTGACAGGTCATCTCCAGAGAGTGCTGAGTGTATGGGTTCGTGTCCCAGGGCTGCCGTGAGAAGTCACCACGAATGTATTGATAGATAGGGCCTAAAACAACAGAAATCATTCTCTCAGAGTCCTGAGGCCACAAGTCCAAGCCAAGGCCACGCTCCCTCCCACGCCCCCTCCGAGGCTCCAGGGAGGGTCCTTCCTGTCTCTTCCAGCTTCTACCCCAGTGGTCTTGGGCTGGTGGCATCATCTCTCCAACCTCTGCCCCATCATCCCACGGTCTCCTCTCTGCACGTCTCTCTCTGTGTCTCTTCTTATGAAGACACCAGCCATACTGGATTCAGGGTCAGCCCTCCCCCGGGATGGCACCCTCTTAACTAATTACAGGGCAGTGACTCTGAGATGTGACCTTCTTTTTTAGTCACAGTCACAGAGGTTCCGAGGTTCCAGGGGCGGGAGGGAGGGTGGGGACATGAATCGGGAGGGATGCTGTCAGCCCAGGAGAGCCTGGAACTCAGTCCGATGTGAAAGCAGCACACGAGGTCACACAAGGTCACAAAAGGAGCCATGGCTCTCAGTGGGAGGTGACCGAGAAGTCTCTGCTCAAAGTGAAACAGTGAGGACCCTGGGTCCGACCCCCAGCTTCCAACCTCAGTCCGGCCACTTGGCAACTACTGTCTGACTTTGTCAACTCCCCTTCAATCCCTCTAAACCTTGGTTTCCTCACCTTGAAATGAAGACGCCATTCGTCATGCATAGAAAACGGTGAGCACGGTAAGTGCTCGATCCCTGGTGACGGACTGTCCTCTCCAGGCCCAGCACGGGGAAGGGTTTTGCAGAAAATTCCCAGGAACCTGTACCTTATTCTGCATTTGCCATTAGTAACAGCAACTTGGGAAAACGAATTTGAGAGTTTAAGCCTGGAAGGCTTATTCCAGACATTTCCAGCCTACTCCTTCAAACTGTTCTCTGTCCGTGCGCCCCCCACCCCCCGCCGTCTCCCATTGTCACTCATCGCTGATGGTACCTGGAAGGCATTGCTGACCCTGGGGGCACAGACTTCGTGGATACAGAAACAGAGGTCTCTGCCACCAGTGAAACGGGGCAGCGATGGAAGAGGACATGGGTCCAGCCCCTCCTGTTTCCTCCAGACCCGGCCCTCCCTCCTGGCCAGAGCAAAGTGCACACCACGCCCACTCCCGGGGGAAGAAGCTCGTTTCCACACTGGGCTCCAAGACATGCCTTTCTCCCTTCCCCACGAGGCAAGGGTCCCAGTGTCAGTCCCAGGAAATGCTGGGCACTCCTTCCCAACAGCAAAAGTGAAAAGTCCTGTCACTTAACGTGGGCAGAAAACGCACCTGGCTACCTAAGTGAACAGGCTTCCCATGGGGACAGCCATCCTCGTGTCCACGTGGCCACCAGCAAGGGTTGCTTCACAGTTTCTAAAATGCTTAGCAGACACCATACTCCCCCTTGGTTCTCACAGAGCTCCGTGACCCTAAATAGGCCACATTTTCACCCCTGACCTACAGATGGAAAATCTGAGGCTCGGAGCAGCTGACCAGGGAGGCCCCACTAAGTGCCGGAGCCTGGACTCAGATCCATCCCTTCATCTGGGCTCGGCACCCCTTCAAGTGGCCCATGCCACCTAAGGAGCAGTTTCTATGCTGCGGGGTTTGGTCTGAAGTGGACATGGCCCTTCTTCCCTGCAGAAATGTCCCACCAGCATGCTCCCCTCCTAAGGATCACCTCACAGGTTCCCATAGCTTTTCTCATATGTCAGCACATACATTTGCATCTGAGGATCGGGGGCAGTGTGGCCCAGTGGTGAGAGATGGGGGATTGGATCGAAAAAGACCCGGACGTGAGTCTGATCTCTGCTGGGTTGCGGTGATGTGGCTCCGTTCATCTTAGCTGGGGTGGAGGGGCGGGTAGTGTCCAGCATCCTGGTGCAGGGGGGAAAGTACAACACTGCTGCGGCCCCACGCCATTCCTCTCGGTAAGCAGCAGCCTTATTACCCATCAAACACCAAAAGCCTTTCTTCAGAGCAGAAAAGACCACATCCTTGATGAGACAAAGGTTGGCCTGAATTCAAGGCAACTCTCCATCTGTGAGAAGCTGCAGTGCCTGATGACTGATGAATCCAAGATGCCAGCTGACAGAATCCCATCCAGCCAGCCTGTTCCTGACTCCACTGCTCAGTCCGGAGCCCTCGCTTAGGCTGCGAGGATGGAGCTGGGCCAGCCCGGAGTAGATCCCCACCAGCCTGCCCGTCTTTCAGCAGCTCCTCCGTCAGCACAATTGAGTGTCATCGGAGCCTGGGTGTTGTCTTGGCTTCTGTGAAGCCATTATTACTATAAATACGTGGAAAGTTCAGTTGCAAGCACAGCATTTTTGACAGTTTGTGATTTGCACCGGGAAGTGACTCAACTTCCTCAAGGACCCAGGCGGTCACCGCGCAAAGGTGACAACTCAATCAGCCAGGAGCGGGGCAGCGGCCAGCTGCATCACAGGCACATACTCGTGGAACAAGCGCTGCTGGTCTGGCTCAGACACGGCCACAGGACAGGGAATTCCAGACCCAGGGAGCGCTCGCTCCATCCGAGAGACTGACATGGAGGACGGACGCGGACCCACGCCAAAAGCCCCTGCACATCCTGGGGAGAAACCATAAGGGTTTACACCACAACCAGGGTCACGTGGCATCCACTGCTCCACCACCACTCCAGAAGCTGGAGCGGAAATCAACACCTTCTCAATTCTGAAAGTAAATAGTTTCCAACTGAGAATTCTATACCTAGCCAATTGCTTAAGGATGAGGGTAGAGTACAGACATTTTCAAATGTGCACAACCTCAGTAATTTCCTTCCCTTCTCTCTTTCCCAAAAGCTACTGAAGTCTGTGCTTCACAGCATGGAATCAAAGAAATGGAGCCTGGAATCCAAGAAGCAGAAAGTCCAACACGGGGTGGGTGTCCCAGGAGAAATGTCAGATGAAGGTGCTGGGTGGAGCTTTGCACCAGATCCAGACCTCAGTCTGGGTTGGGGGGTTGGGGGGGAAATTTTAGCATCTAAAATGGATAGGTAATCTGGGATGCATTTGGACAATGGAACATTATTCAGTGACAAAAAGAAATGAGCTATCAAGCCACGAAATTCATGGACGGACCTTAAATGCAGATTTCTAACTGAAAGAAGCCAGTCTGAAAAGGCTACTGTGATTGCGACTCTATGGCACTCTGAATGAGGCGGACTCACGGAGACAGAAAAGAGATTGGTGGTTGCCAGGGGTTAAGAGGGAGGGAGGGATGAACAGCAGAGAACAGAGGATTTTTAGGGCACGTGGTAGGTAGAACAAGCAGTTAAGACAGGTAGCAGGTAGGGCACGTAGTAAACAGAGGGTAATAGATATGGCAGGTGGTAGGTAGGACAAGTAGCGGGTAGAGCAGATAATAGGACAGGTAGCTGATATGGCAGGTAGGAGGTAAGATAGATTGCAGGTAGGGCAGGTTACAGGTAGGGGAGGTTGCAGGTAGGGCAGGTTACAGGTAGGGGAGGTTGCAGGTAGGGCAGGTTGCAGGTAGGGCAGGTTGCAGGTAGGGCAGGTTACAGGTAGGGGAGGTTGCAGGTAGGGCAGGTAGTAGACAAAGCAGGTGGCTGGTAGGGCAAGAAGCCCCGCCTACATTTTAAGATGGTAAGTGACTCGCCAGTCCCCCAACCTGGGAGTGATGAGGCCCAGAGGTAAACTCTGCCCTTCTGACCTTTGATCCTGTAGCATCGCGCTCACACTTGTCAAAGGTTTCCCTGCCCACCCCACCCTTACCCCGCCACCATTTCATCCTGTTGGTGAAATCAGAGACACCCTACTTTCTAAAACCCGACACATTCCTTCGGACTCTGTTTACAGGAAGGAAATTCTACTTTTTCGTTTCCTGTGAGTTTCCTGGGTTGCAGTGGGCTTGGACTGAGCTTTGTTCTATTCCTGTCTGTGTCTCCAGGGTTTATCTCTTCACACAACACGCGTGCCTGCTCATGGGTTAACCACCGCCCAGCGCCAGGCTGTTCTGGAAGGCTCTCCTTCCCGGCAGCCCCCCGAACCTTGGAGGTGAGGGTGTGTGAGCGAGATGGGCCTGACTCAGCCACCATGGCAGGCGCTCTCTGCAGACGGGGGCTTGGTGGCCGCACCCGACGGCAGGACCGGCGTCAGGAACACCCCCAGGGGTATAGTGAGCGTAGCCGCTGCATCTGCCCTGAAAGTGCGAGAACTCACCCACGGCCACCGCCGGCCGAGGGGCTCCAATCAGGCCCGCTTCCTCTCCCCCAGCCCCCCTCCTACCTCAAGTGGCCAGTCGCCCACGTTTGGGGAAGAGTTCCTACCCACAGGCTCCGGCCGCCCGGACCCTTTCAAGGCCACCGACTCCGGGACAGAAGGGAGGTGTCCTGCCTGTGTAGACGGCATCTGGACGTCCAGGGGTCCCGGAGCCAGGCCGGCCCCCACCCAGGGAGCAGCCTCCCCCTCTGGGCTCACCTCCTGCTTCCCTGGGCAGCAACCATGGCCAGGGGACCAAGTGGTCCTCAGAGATCTGCAGTCGCTTTGCAGCCGGGACCCAGACCGGCACAAGTGACGCGTGTAGGAGGCTGGTGTCTTCAGTACTCCACGGCAGAACTGCCCAGCAGGAGCAGCTGTGCACCTGTCGCGGCCCGGCTGGTTCCACCCAGGTGTCAGTGAGTGTCCAGCCTCACGTCGTCCACGGTCTCGGCTCTGACCTCGCCGACCTTTGGCGGAGGGGACAAGTCACACCAGCAGGCCTGTTGCAGAGCAGCCCTGAGCTGTCCCTGAGCAGGACTGCGGCTTCTCGAAAAGCTGGGCCTGAGACGTGCCTGAGCTGAGGTCGTGCCGTCCAGGGCAAGGGACGACGTGATGGGCTGGAGGGCAGGGTACCCTGCTCAGCGGGACGGGTGAGGCGATGAGGACGCTGGCCCGGGCTGGGCTGGGTGAGCTGCCCCTTGGGTGCTCACTATCTAAGCACTGCAAACCCTGAGCGCTCTGGAAGCGCTCAGGCGCCCCCGGCCCAGCCCCCTGTAGCATACGCGCAGGCACTGGGGCTGGGGGGGACTCCTGATCTGTCCCCGACGGGGTCCCCAAGCACCGGTCAGCAGCCCGCACGCCTGACACAATGAACAAGGGGCAGAACACCCATTAAGGGACCACAGTGCGGTTACATCCCAAATCCAGTTTACTTAAAATCTGTTCTTAAATGTTTGTAAGAGAAAGAGGCGGAGGCCTGCTACGAAAATGGTGTGTGTGAAAATAAAATCAGGGGAAAGTGATTAGGAAAGTAATCCTCCGGGAGGGGCTGGGACGGGGCCCAGGGTCAGGGGCAGAGGTGCCTGAAGCTCTGGGATGGGGGGAGGGGTCGAGGGACCATCGGGGAGGAGACCAGGTAATGGGCCTCGAGCAGGGGGAGGGCAGGCCTTGTGTGGCGCTAACCAGCCTGCCTTGGGGTCCCTCAGAGGCTGTGTTTGGAGTAAGAAAGCCATGTGTGTTTTCCACCCTTGCTTTTCTCTTCCTCCTGAGGCGGATTGAGAAAACATCTCCCCACTCTCCAGCTGAGGGGTAACTGTGGGGTTGAGAGAGGGTGGGAAGGAGGGACACCGTGTATTCTGTGCCGTTTCCAGGCTGCAGACCTTCTGCTAATACTGTCAAGAGATTTAGGGAAACAAAACACACCAACCTGGAAGCCTGGGATACACAGCAGGGGCCCCGGGGCTCCATCCTGAAGCCTAACCCTGTTCCCAGATGTTTCCCACGCAGTGTGGCACTGCTTGGAGAAGGGGCCCTGGAGAGAGTGGGCACCCAGGGGTTCATTCTCGGGTTTGCTTTGAAGCATCACGTGCTTCCCTGATATCAGGACTGAGCACCTTTATCAGCAGGAAAACATTTCTGCAACAACAGCAGGGTCGGGTGACATCATGTCTTCATTCCAGAGGCGTGAGGTGCTGGGTGACCCCCCGCCCCCCCTGGTGCCCTGGGACGTTCTTCCAGGCCCGGCAGCCACTCGAAGTCACTGATGGTGGTGCCCAGCTGTCAGCTCTGCCCAACGTGGCGTCATCACCATGGGAGCATCAGGAAGGGCGCGGAGCAGGCCACCAAGATGAGACACAACTGTCTCACTGGACCAACCTATCCCGGACGGAGAGATGGATTCAACAGGATACGGGCCTACACACTGGGATTCAGGCTTTCTGCTTCTTTCGACCTGTTTCCTCCCTTCACAGATGTCTCATCACTTAATTCCTATCCCGAATCTCTCTCCCCGGCTACCAACTCAGTTTTTAATACATGAAGTGTCAGCAGTAAAGCCTAATGCGGCAGAGCTTTTCTTTGCGGAAGATGTTTGATTACAGATTCAATCATCTTACTATTTATAGGTCTATTCAAATGTTCTGTGTCTTGGGTTCATGCCTGGTAGGTTTGTTTTTCCAGAGTTTGTCCATCTCATCTAGATTATCCAATTTGTTGATGTTCAAATGTTCATAATACTGTCTTATAATCCTTTTCATGCCATAGAATCAGTAGTAATGTCCCCACATTAACTTCGATTTTAGTAATTTGAGTCTTGTCTTTTTCTTAATCAATCCAGGTAAATGTTTGTCAATTTTGTTGATCTTTTCAAAGAACCAGCTCTTGGTTTTGTTGATTTTCTCCATTGTTTTTCTTTGCTTTGCTTCATTTCTCTCTACTCTAATTTTTATCAGAACTGAGAGACAATACCTTTCTGTTGTTTGAGTGCCAGTCTGCAGTCTTTTGTTTCCACAGCCCCAGCAGACACACACTGATACATTTACTTCCAAGGAGAGTTACCCGGGCAGGGTATCGGGATGTCGGGATGTCGGCAAGGGCAGGGAGCAGCTGGCGGGTACCTGGTCTCATGAACCCAACAGCGGAGTGTGGACAACGAGCCTCCTGTACCCCACGTGAGGGACCCAAGGCATACAGAGGTTAGAAAGTCCCCAAGGTCACAGGTGGTCCAAGGTCACAGGGTGGTGAGCAGAGTAATGTCTCAGACCTGCGCTGGGCAGTTGCAGGGCTCGTGCTGAGCTGTGAGAGGAACTTTTCAACATCTTCATCCCATCCAAACGTGCTTGCACGTTTCCCGCTGAAATGAAGAAAAAAAAAAGATGAGACGTTTCATTGAAGCTGGAGGAGGATCTGGAAATCTCCACTCCCCATCCTCACCACTAGCAGAGATCGGGCGTTCACACATGCGGTCCCCTCTGAGGGCCTGTTGGGATTTTCGACGGACTCTTCTGGCATGACTGATCCAGAGTCCAAGATCTTAGAGAGTCTGAGTAAGATGCCCAAACTCCTATGGAGGTGAACCCTCCAGAGGGGAGTAGCGTGAGCACCTTAGGGAGGGCGGACAGGACAGAAGTGGGAGGAGCCCCGCACACTGGGCGTGGTCCCGCTTCAGCTGACCCGCAGGGGACCGCTCTCAGAGTTCCGAGCACTCGGCAACGGCACCGGAGGCAGCGGGAGGGCTGGGAACCAGGGAACAGAGTGAACCTGCAGGCGGAGGTTCTGAACATCGGGGCAGGGGGAGCCCCGGCTGGGGGAGGGGAGGGGGAGCCCGGGCTGGGGGAGGGGAGGGGAGCCCGGCCTGAGGGAGGGGAGGGGAGGGGAGGGGAGGGGGAGCCCGGGCTGGGGGAGGGGAGGCCTCCAGGGATCCCAGCGCTGCTCACAGCCTCTTAGTTTGAACCCTTGTTCCAAAGAAGGAATTCCGACTCCATCAAAAGATGGTGAATGGGGCTGGCTCCCCACCACTGCACCCAAGCCCCAGGTCAATAGGACACGGTGACCCCCCCAGCCAGGCTCAGCCCCAAAGCCCCAGCCAGAGAAGCCAGGACCGACAAGAGTCCCACCTGGTGTCCCAGAGCTGAGACCCCTGGCAGGACGCCTCCGACTCACCCTTGAACCCATCTTGCTGCCGACATGCCTGCACCCCGCCCTGTCTCGGGGGTCCCTCCCTGGAAAGGCAGCTTGGAATGGAAGAAAGGGACCCACATTAATTATTCTCCCCGCCAAGTGGCCTTTCTCTTATGAGCAAAATAGATAATTTCCCTACTTCACAGGGATGTGTGACTACAGGAGATGGCACAGGGAAAGCACCTAGCCCACAGGAAACACCATTATGAATTCTAGTCCTTACCATCACTCCCCTGTCCTGGGAGAGAAAGCCTCGCAGGCCAGGCCTGGTACCAGTCACTGATGGGTGGAGCCCCACCTGCCTTCCCCCATTCTTCTCCGGATCCCAGCACAACCTGCTGCAAACTGGTCCCCAGGCCCAGACCCCCTGCCGCTGCCTCCCTACCAGACCCAGACCTCTGCCCTCTCCCCGCTCCCAGGCCCTCTGGCCTCTTCATCCCCGACCCTCCTCAGCGAGGACTGATTCAGATTATCCAGCAGGCCTTGACAGCCCTCTGCTTTCTTGGTTCTGTTGCCTCTGATCAGGACCATTTTGTTGCCTTCACAGCCCTGGGCTGTCTCTCAACTTGCAACCAAAGAACAGCAATGCTGTCTGTGGAAAAGGAAGTTGAATGGCAGGGGCCTGTGGAGCTGGGAGGGACGCTGGCCCCAGTAGGGTGGTTTCCATCAGTGTTAGGGGAGGACAAGTTTAAGCCATGAGGCAGAGACAAATGCCCCAGACCCCAGGGCCTCACACGGAGGGCACGTACCTCCAGCTGCTCCTCCCACAGCCTTGCGGGTGGCTGTCCTCCAGCAGTGAGCCGACGACTCAGGGGAGTGTTTCTGTGGCCCCGCTATCCACAGCCTCCCTCGTGGTTGCCATGGCTGCAGCAAAAGATGGGAAGGTGGGGACTTCCCTGGCGGTCCAGTAGTTAAGACTCCGCGCTTCCAC
Source organism: Balaenoptera borealis (assembly GCF_965194805.1). Taxonomy (NCBI): domain Eukaryota; kingdom Metazoa; phylum Chordata; class Mammalia; order Artiodactyla; family Balaenopteridae; genus Balaenoptera; species Balaenoptera borealis. The sequence goes on along the minus strand of NC_138872.1, from coordinate 45,034,720 downwards.
TGCAGGGGTTGCGGGTTTGATCCCTGGTCAGGGAACTAAGATCCTGCATGCCACGCGGCACTGTCAACAAATTAAAAAAAAAAAAAAAAAAAAAAAGATGGGAGGGTGGGGCAGGATTCAACAACCGGGGATAACTTGCCTCTACACCCACACGCTGTTACCTGGAAGAAAAGGAGAACTGGCTGTCAAACGATGAAGCATTTGCTTTCCCCCAAATTAACCTTTGCATAGAACCCAAAACTGGGTGCTTCTCTGTTTTAAGGGGGAAGGGGGAGAGGCCTCTTGAGAGCCCACCCCCTCCATGAAGGACCAGCCTCAGCCTTCTGTCCATGGAGTAGACGGGGCAACCCGGTGACAGGGTCTACATCCCACCCCCGTTTGGCACATTCAGAAAAGACCAGCAAAGCCAGGGGTTCCTGGCCAACACACAGCTTGTCATTGGCAGGGAGCCATCCCAGAGACTTCTTGCTCTCGGACTGACCAGACTGACCGACAGCACTTCTTAAAGGACAACACAGTGGATGAAGTCGCCCCCATCATGGACTTGGAACAAAATCCTACCCAGTGTAATTGCACAATCCTATTTAAACCATGATGCAGGTGAGGAAAGGGAATATTGCAATACACCCACATCTGGAGAAGACTTTGCACTACCCGAGAAAGTTTAGAAATTCATCTGACCTTAGAAAATGTCAGAGGAAGGTGCCTGATAGCAAAGGCCAGGATGTTAAGTAAAGAGACAGGAATTAATCTCCATTCATTAATAGGAATCTAACGTGACCTTTAAATTAAATCGAAGTTGCATCATTGAGGAGAAGTTCAGGCGAAGTTCCCTCCCACCCACGGCACCCGCCCTCTCCTTTGCTGATGGGGCCTAACTGACGTCTTCCCTCTGCCTCCGTCCCTCCTCCAGCTGAGGACGTGGTACGTATCTGGAGGAAGCCACTCATCTGTGCCGACTGGGTCACCCTCCACGGAGCCAAATCGAGACCCACCCCCACCCTCTCAATGGTCTGCTTCCAGGAAAAGCACCGCGTCCCCCATGCACCTGTCTCTCCAACGCTGCCCTGCCCCTCCCGGCCCACCTGCTCTGCGCCTGCCCCTTGATCAGACCTATCCTGCCCCCTCCTCCCCGAGGTCTCGAGACCTGGGCTGGCTGGGTTGCCCAGGAGCCTCCAGCGTGGTCTCCCAGCACCAGCCTCAACCTGCACACACAGCTGCTGCCGGATCCGGGGCTCCCTCTCACTTCTGTAGCCCCGCGGCCCTGCCCACCCTTCCCGTTAGGCCCCGCGCCTCAGGTTGTGTTTTATGAGCATTCCTTCCACTCCGCTTTGTATCCTGGTAACTCCCTGGGCTCAGGGATTTGTCCTCATAATCCTGCCTCCTACGGAGATGGTTGCTAAATACTCACACACATGCACATATTATATATACGTACACGCACATACATACACAGGTGCATGCACACGCCCACATACACATGCATGTACCCACATATACGCACACGCACATACACACACACAGAACCCCACCCCAGCACATCCCCTTGGCCCTCCACGTGGAGAAGCCTCTAGCAATGTGTTTCCAACCAGGAAAGAAGCAGAAAGCTGATGGGAGACTCGGCCAGCAGAGATGAACCTCACATCATTGTGAAGTGTCCTCTCCAAGGCTGGGCTGTGCTGTCCAGCATGGTCCCCTGGACACACATTCTACCTGTAGACACTACTCCAGCATGAGATGTGCCTTCCTGTAAAGCACACGCCAGGTTTTGAGGACTGTGCTGGAGAAGGGTGTGAGATATCTCATTTTCAGTGACTACGTGTTGAAATGATAATACTTGAGGTGTACTGGGTTAAGTAAAATACATTATTAGAATTAATTCCACTTCTTTCTTTTTGCTTTTAAAGTGCCTACTGGAAAGGGTACCATTACATGGATGGCTCGTATTATCTTCCTACTGAATAGCACCTCCCTAGGAGCAGGAGACAGCAATACAGCCATGACCGGAAGCCCCTTGCTGGACCACAGCCCTGGCCTCGCACTTGCTGCAGGTCCGAAGATGTATCACCCAGAGCGGAGCTGAGTCCTTGTGATGAGACCAGCAGCCTGCAAAGCCGAAAATACTGACTTCCAGCTTTTTAAGAAACAGCTGACCTGCTCTAGAGTTAGACAGTGGATGAGTGGGCTGTGCTGCTTGGGGGAACATAACAAAACTTCATCTATCCGCCATCCACGAGGCTGCGACAAATTCAATCTAGTTAACCGAAAACTCTAGAAAATCTGGGTAAAATTTGTTAGAACTGCCCCAGTAATTCAAAAGTACATTTCTCAGAGTCTGAAAAATAATGTGCGTGTGTGTATAACTGAATCGCCGTGCTCTACACCGGAAACTAACACAACACTGTAAATCAACTATACTTCAATAAAAAAACATATATAAAATAAAAAAAAATGTTTTAAAGTACACTTCCCTGATAAGTCAATTATCAAATACGAGAATAATTCAATTATGGATGATCGCTGTTAGAAAGTGTGAGATCCTGGGTGGACTCCGCTTCTAACTTTGGGAGAATTTTGTTTCTGGCAGCGTTTTGGTAACTGACAAAGAGGGGGCGCTGGCATTTCGTGGCACCTGCAGCAGGCAGGACTCTGAGTCAGGGGCTGGACAGATATTCTTTCTCTTCTTCGAATTTCTGGTTTTTGAAATCGAGTGGCTTCGACTTAGTCTCGGTTTTTACTAATAGGCAGCATAACTCCTTTGGGTCCTGTTATAGGCTCCGTGAGACTCCAGGATGGGCTGCACCTTGGGGGAGGAAGGCAGTGTGGGTCCTCCTGGCCTCCTCTCAGGAGAGACCCTGAAACCAGCCACAAGGTCCCCCTCATCAAGGAGAACTGGTCACCCCCCAGCCAGAAGGTTCTTTGGTGAGGTAGCTCCACGGACTGAGACCTGTCAGGTCTGTGTCCCCTCAGGCTCCTCCCGGGCCGAAGGAGCACTGTGGGAACTTAGGGAAGGTGGGGACGGACCGTGACGAGAGGGAACGCCACCAGGCCAGCAGGGAGACCAGGGACCCTTGGCCTTACAGGTCGCTCACTTCCAGAAAGTCCTTGGCGAGAGACGGTGCCGCGTGCTAAACACTGCTGCAGGCTAGTGTTGAGCTGAGGAAACTCTCTGTTCCTGACTCTGGCCAACAAGTGCTGACATGAAAGTGAGACACGGCCGCCCCCGGTGTCAGGCTGGCTGCAAGCACCCACCCGCCCAACCCCAGGTCCAGCCAGCCGCTCGACCTCCTGTCTCCCGACTGTGGGAGGGGAAGGCTTGTCATGAAGCCACATTGCGTCTTCTGCACATTTCTCCCCACCCTGCTCCGCACCCCATAGAACACTTCCCAACCCACAGGGTTAGCTGTGACCCACAAAAAAAAAAAAAAAAAGAAGAAGAAGAAGAAGTCTGTTCTTTGGCAAATGTCTAGGGAGCGTGGGGTGGGAGGGACACTCATGTGTCCCAGAGGGACGCGGCCTGGGCAGTGTGCCCAAGCGTCCCCTCCGCCCCGTGGACACATAATGCTGTGTTGGAAGCAAACAAGCTCCTTTTGCCCTGGCCTCCCCAGCCTCATCCCAGCCGCCACCACCGTCCCCGTCCCCCTACAGAGCTGCCCCCACCGGAGGTGGCATCCTTGCTCCCGTGAGATTTCTAATGTCTGATGGTCTCCAGGACCTCAGCCAGGAGGCTGGGGCCTCCAGGGCTGAGCGGATGGAAGGCAGCAGGATGTTCTCCAAACCACCAACAAATGACTTGACTTTCCCAAGAAGAGGAAGCTGACAAGTCCTGGAAAGGCCTCATCCTGGGCAGAATCCCAGCCTTTCCTAGGAAGTGGTGAGGAGGGGCCATTCTGGCCCCAGCCAGACAACTCACGTGGCCCAGCAGCCCTCGTGGAGTTCTTCTACTTCCCTTCAGCTCCGAACAACCCAAAGGTGGACAAGCTGAGTGGGCACGCGGGCCTCCTCCTGCAGCCCATGGCCAACCTGCCCCTCCCAGCGCCCTCGCCGTTGCTGTGTGCCCACCGCCCTCTCACTCTCCCTGCGTCACGGCCCAGGCTCAGGCTCCAGGCCTCTGTGTCCACCCTCCCGCCCAGACAGCTCCCCAATGCCCCCTGTGCCCGGTGAGCTCTGCATAGCTTCCACCTGCCCCTCGGTGTCTGTGTCCCTGAGTGGCTCACACACGCCTCGCCTACGTCCCTCTTTGTTGTCTGTCCCTCCTCCCCGCCTGCACTCAGATGTTAGCACCCAGCTCCACACCGGCAGATGGGGGCCGGGGACCAGTGTGGAGAGTCATTCAACAAGACGTTTCCTCCCGGGTTCCTGCAGGAACCCTCCTGCTAAGGGGTTCTGCCCCCAAGGAGCTGAGAGACACTTGGATTTTATGTACACCCCATAACTATGATTGAATGTTGCCCATTTTGTGTGTAAGGCACAGTGTCATGTGCTGCAAACACAAAAAAGGAAAGGAAAGGGCTTCCCAAAGGTGCTCTGGTAGCTGCTTCCAGCAGGCATTTGAAAGGCCCAGCCTTCGTGTGGTTGGTTCACATCTTACGCCCAGAAACTTGCACGTGAAAAAAAGTCATATTTCTTTATTTTCGTTTTAACTTTAATTGCATTGATCTTTTCATAGGTGATGCATTTATATGGCAGAACATTCAAAAAGCTACACAGTGAAAATTCCCTCTCCAGCTCCCCAACACCCAAGTCCTTTCCTTGGAGACGACCTGTTTTCTGTCTGTCCTCTGAGGTATTTCTACTCAGCTACAAACTAATACAGAGGCTTTATTTTCTCAAATATTTATAAGTCTGACTCCAGCCCCCACCTCTCTTAGCCAGGCACAAAGTTCCCTTCAATGGTACTAGGCTCACCGGCCACTCCGGGGTCACAGGAAAACCAGGTGGCTCAGGCTTCCCTGCTGGCGCAGTGGTTAAGAATCCGCCTGCCAATGCAGGGGACACAGGTTCGAGCCCCTGTCCGGGAAGATCCCACATGCCGCGGAGCAACTAAGCCCGTGCACCACAACTACTGAGCCTGCGCTCTAGAGCCTGGAAGCCACAACTACTGAGCCCATGTGCCACAACTACTGAAACCCGCGTGCCTAGAGCCCATGCTCCGCAACAAGAGAAGCCACCGCAATGAGAAGCCCGCGCACCGCAACGAAGAGCAGCCCCCGCTCGCCACAACTAGAGAAAGCCTGCACGCAGCAACGAAGACCCAACGCAGCCATAAATAAATAAATAAATAAATAAATAAATAAATAAATAAATAAAAATAAAGTTCCCTTTAAAAAAAGAAAAAAAAAAAAAAAACAGGTGGCTCACGCTAGGCCCAAAACATGGACCTGGCCGACCCTCATCTGCACTGTGGCCATGTCTCCCGGTCCTGGGGCACCACGGCCACCTTTCTTCTCTGAGGAGCTCTTCCCAGCTGGGGAAGTGTGGAGAGTGGGGTGCTACTGATCATCAGAGCCAGGCTGGGCCGAGGGTGCAAAGTGGGAGGAGGCCCCCCTGCGGTGGTGCCGTGGCCCGGCCTGTGAGCTGGAGCTGTCTCAGCGGGCATGTGGAGGAACTTCATTGCGGTTTAACTGCATTTCCCCAAGGTCTGAGGAAAGCAAGCACCTCTTCATGTGCTTGTGGACCATTTCTGTAGTCTTTGGACAAAATTTTAGAGGACTCTGAAACGGTTTGGGGCCTAAGCGCTCGCACCCAGGGGTTGTCTCCCAGGCCCTCCCACCTGGCCCTCCCTTTACCCCCTCATCCCACCCTCCCAGACTCCTTTCCCTTGCTGAGAAGTCTTAGAACCAGCAGACCCCCAGGCCTTGGGGAAGGGGACTAATATCCTGCACCCAATTCCAGCGTGCGGGTTTCTTCCTAACACACCCCAGCGATTCTCTGATGTCAGCTGGGTGTCCTACAATTCAACTCCATTCTGACGCCACCTACCTCGAGATGGCATCAGATCCCACAGAGTAGGTCAGTCCCCCAGGACGCTCCCCACTCCCCACCATCCGCCCCTGCTTCTACCTCAGGTCCTCACCTGTGCTTCTCACCAACCAGCTATAGATAACAGGTTCCCACAACCCCCTCCTGTGTTTGATTAATTTGTTAGAGTGGCTCACAGAAGTCAGGGAAGCATTTCACCTACTAGGTGACCAGTTTATTATAAAAGGGTGTAACTCAGGAACAGCCGGTGGACAAGATGCACAGGGCCGGGGGTTGGGAAGGGGTGCCGAGCCCCCGTGACCCCTCCAGGCTCAACACCCTCCCCAAATCTCCACGTGTTCACCAACCCAGAAACCCTCTGAGCCTGTCCTTCTGGGTTTTTATGGAGGATTCATTATGTAGTCATGATTGGTTAAGTCACTGGGCATCAGTGATGGATTCAACCTCCAGCCCCTCTTCCCTCCCTGAGGTCAGAGGTCAGGACCCAATCACGTGGTTGGGTCCCCATCCTTAGGTGTTTCCAAAAATCACCTCATTAACATGGCGAGACACCTGTATCTCTCTCATCTCTTAGGAAATTCCAGGGGTTTAGGAGCTCTGGGCCAGGAGGGGGATGAAGAGCAAACGTGTATTTCTTATGATAAATCACAGTACCACAGGGCCAGAGGTGGTTTCAGCCTTGATTCAAGCATTTCCTCCACAAAGAACATTCTTCCCTACAGGGACTCTGCTGCCAACCACGAGGACCCATCATGGCCACGATGTCACGTGTCACTGTGTCACGTGTCCCCCTCACTCCTCGGAGGAACCTGGTGAAACAGGATCTGAGAGCCCAAGTCCCCTTCCCAGGGGACCCTGGAGGACAAGGCAAGGTTCCCTGTTTCTGGGACAGGTTAGGGCTGGGCCTGCTGTCAGCCAGCTTCCCTTCCTGATTGTACATCCATCCAGCCCCGAATCCCACCAGCCCCCTGCTCCCTGCTGGGCGCTGCCTCCCGCCTTGGACCCTAACCCAGCCCGGCCCAGCCCTATAGCAGCGAGAGCAGTAGAACAGCTTCCCCACTGGCGCTCTGCACCCAGGACAGCACACGTTGTAGAGGAGAAGCCACTCTACAAAACAAGAACTCTCTCTCTCTCTCTCTGTCGCTTTCAATCCTTCTCCCAGAACCTCCCTGCCAGCAAACTGGCAGACTTGTGGCGTTGCCTCCATCGTTGGAGCTGGATCTTTGGGCAACGATTCACCCACACGATGAAAGGAGCCGGACCAGGTGAGGAGAGGCCAGGCCTGGTCTCCGTGTGCCGCTAAGGGGCCACCCTGGGCAGGAAGGGCCCCACCAGGACGGGGAGGCCCCCTCGATCAGGGCCCAACTGGAGAAGTCAGGGCAGCCACAGGGGGTTGTCAGAGCCCCAGAGGAGGAACAGCAAGGAGGGGCCGGGAGCGGTCCGGTTTCCGGCCCCTGCACATCTTTTCGGATGGGTCATGCAGCCAGGAGACGGGCCCCAACCTGGGTGACCATCCCTGAGGCTGTCCTGGAACGCTTGGCTTGAATCCTCCAGCAGCTCTGCCCCTGAGTCAGATTGGCCTCCATGCGGGGTCACCAAGGTTCTACCCGCTCCCTTCCCACCACCCCTCAGAGAAACTCCCCAGCAAAGAATCAGAGGGGGCAAGCCTGGGGCAGCTGTTGGCCTGGTGGACGAGGAAGCTGGGAGTGATGGCAGCCAGAGGAAAGGCTCTTTGTTCTGGGAGAGCTGGAGCTGGGCTGCCCACACACAGGCCTCAGCCCGGCCCTTCCACCCTGGGCTGCAGGGCAGTGGAGACAGAAGGAAGGGGGGCCCCTGAGCCGTGCAGAGAGGATCCAGGTGTCGGGGCGCCGGCGCAGAGGGAGTTCTCTTGGTGGAGACAGACATGGTGGTGACGGGGCTCGGAGGCCAGCCAGGCTCCGAGGAAATAATGATTTCTTCCTTCAGAAGCAGGTAGCTTTTGGAAGCATATACTGGAAAAAAAAAAAAAAAATCTGTGATGAAACCCACTTTTTAAGTCCCTGAAAGATGAGGTGTGTTTAAGCTAACGCAGACCTGCAATGAGCCCCCAGTCAGATGTGGAGGGCGTGACCTCTGGACCACTCATGCCCCGGGAGTCACGGAGCTTCCCCTGACAGGTAGCATCTGAACAGGAACTTTCCAGAGTTCCACTCTCTTCCCTGGAAAAGGACCCCAGTGTCTGTCCAATGCGCCCCACCAAATGACGTCTGAGTCCCTGGGGACCACTGGGAGGGTGGGGGAAGGAGCCCTCCATTGTGCTTTACTTTGAGGGAAGCTGTGTAAACCCTATTTCTCTGAATCAAAAATACCTGCCCGATTATGATTTCAAGTGGTTTCTGTCACTTTCTCTGACACGTTTCCATAGCAAGAGGCCTGTCTTGGATGCCAACTGCCTCTCATTCTAATCATGCAAAATGTGCATAATGTACCTAAAGCCTGCCTAAAACGTACTTAAATGCATGCCGCCGTCTGTGGGTCCAGCAGCCCAGAGTCCAGGGAGGGGGACCAGACCCCACTTCTCACTGGAAAGAGCAGCAGAGTGTCCAGCCGTCTCTAATCAGCCACACGAGCTTTGCATGTTCTGTGCGTCTGTGCTGTGTCGTAAGTGTTGCTGTTGGCAGAAAACGACAGAAAGACAGCGAGGTCAGAGGAGACGGGAGGAATCCACTCCCACCACGAGGACAGGCTCTCCACGCTCGGGACCTAAAAGGGGCCGGCCCCCAGGGGCACAGAGGGACAGCTATTTTAAGGGAAAGGTCCAGGGACATGAACTACGCTTGAAGAAACTTGATGAGCTAAGATATAGCCTCATGGAAACACTGTTAAACAGGAATGGACCACAGAAGTGGTGGAAGAGCCAGAAACCCCTACAGTCTGGCCGCGTCCAGGAACTCTCACTAACAAGAACTGCACCACCTCCAGGCGTGTCCAGGGATTCCGGTGCCTTGCTCAGTCCATGTGTTTTGCACACTCTTGCCTTCATGAAAGACAACAGCGAGGTGGGCGCTCACCCACCTGCTCTGCCTGAACCGGCCCACCCTCGTGTGGGCAAGGCTGCCACACTGGGTCCTGCCTGTCTCAGAGCCAAGGTGTTGGTGTGACAATCAGCTGGCCAGAGCCTTCCCGGCGAGCAAACACCACCATGACCCTGGGGCTCATCTTCCAACAGACGTTAAGGCCCTTCCTCCCAAGATTAGGGCTGGGAGTCAGCACACTCCAGCGAGCTGACCCACCCGGGCAGCAGCACCACGTTTGGACAAAATACCTGGAGGACCTCTGATTCCTTACCCTACAGATTTTACCTTAAAAGAACAAAATAGCACAAATCATGTGGCGGATGATGCAGAGTTTGAAGGGAGAAGGAAGGAGGAGAGTTTTCCCAACAGGAAGTGGCAGCTAAGACCTCAGGGTCCCTGCAAAGGCCATCTCCCGGGGGCCACGTCTGCAGTCCAACAGGGTGAGGAGAAGCCGTGTTTACGGCTCTGCTGAGAAGCAGGTTTGCAGGACTGTGAGGACCTCAAGGCGAGGCAAGGAAAGGGGTCCATGTCCCCAAGCCTCCCGCCTTTCATGGGTGTCAGAGCCACGTTGCACAGGCCCCCTCAGTCCCGTCTCCTCTACAGACAAGTTGCTCCCCAATCTTGGCATCTGCTTCCTGAGCTGACGCACGACCCATGTTCACCTTGAGCATCTCTAACTGCAGAAGCTCACAAGGAAGCCTGTTCCGCTTTGACGTGATGAAAAGAGCTTTCTTATCGCCTGATTGCAGTGCTGGCAGAAAGCAGACTTCCACATGGACGGTTCAGATGGAACCTTTAGTGGAGGGAGACGCATGTAGGGGTGAGGAAACAAACTAGGGCCGATGAGGCACCTGATGCTCCCCCAACCAACCTGAAGCTCTTTACGCCCTAAGCCTGAAGGAGGGACTGTGGTCCTGCAGCCCCATGGGACTGGAGCCACAAGGGTGCAGCCACTATGCAGCGTGGTACCAGGCAGGGAGGGGGCATGGGCTGCAGTCTGCTGGGCACTGGGCAGGACGGGGATGGACAGCAGGGGCGAGCAGAGAGCAGCATCCAAGCACCAAATTGCCACGTCCCTTCCTTGGTGCCCACTTGTGGGTTCCCTGGCGTCTCCCTTGCTGCCGTTCTCATTCTGTATCCGACCCATGATTCCCCCAATAGCTCCTCTCACGTTTCAGCCTAATACTCACTATCACACTTTCCCCGTCGGCTCTGGGTTCACGCTCCAGTTCTCGTGACGGAGCACAGGGGTCTCCACCTAACACTCCTCACCGGGGCCCCTCATGCCATCAGCTGAAGCCAGACGGAGGGTGTGGCACCAACGGGGACCCTGAACTCATGTCCCTACACACACACTTTATCTTGAGTGGAAACCCTTGGCCGCCTGAAAATGTTTACCAAACCACAGAACCCTGTGGACTCTTGTTGACAGCTGCTGATTCCAGAAGTCAGGGACCACCCGAGCCCGCCTCATTCTACTGACTGTTTGCGGTTAAAACTAGTTTTCCAGCTGACCGTGGCCCTCCCCACGCCAAGCCTCCAGATCCCTGGCGATCACTGCATATCCACTCAATGCCTTGAAACCAGAGCCAGAGTCCAAGGAAATTTCACCACCACTGCAAAATATATTAAAAATATGCAAAATATCTGAAACATACAAAGATCTAAATTTACTCAACAAATCCCAAGGGAGTCGGTTGCTTCACTATTGTATTTTATGCGGGGTAGCCACGTGACCCATCAGGCCTGGATTTTTATCGGCAGTAGCAGCTTCACTGATGCACACTGATCCAAACACGGTGCCCTAGCTCTGTCACGTAAAAGCCAAGGAGCTGTGATACAGGGTAGAAAAAGGGACCCCCTTTATCAGCACGACACCCCAGACTGTGTGACTCTTACACGGGAGAATCTGGGCTTAAAAGTACGGCAAGCTTTTTATTCTGAAAACCGTATAACCACAACATTACAGAAAGTATTGAAAAATGACAAAAGACTTTGCTTTTTAGCGGTATCCTCTGACAGGTCTTTTCCAGACACGCATTTGCTACAGAAGGAAAGAACACTCCAAATCAGCCATCTAACCCCACCCTGAGAGTGACATGGGTTTTCCAGGAGCCGAGGACCAGTGAGTGAAAATCCAAGTGTCCCCACCCCAGGCAACACATACCCGAAACTCCCATGGACCCTGCAGAGATGCATGCTCTCTCTCTCGTTCTCGCTCTCACTCTTTCTGTGTCTCTGTCTCTCTACCTCTTTCTGTCTCTCTTTCTCTCCCTCTCAATCTCTCTCCCCACCCAACTTCCTGGGTGGAGGGCAGACGATCAGCAAGCATCTCCGAGCTCCAACCCCACCCACCGCCCCTCCAGCCTCCTCCCTGTGCCCCCTCACTGCCCCGCCCTTCCCTGCCCTCTCTGCCAGAAGGCCCCGCTTCCCAGGCCCAGCGCTGTCCCCCTCAGTCTGCAGGTCCGTCTGCAGCTGGTTATGTCGTTTCCAGACTCGGCATCCCTGCAGCCGTGGTCCCACAGCCGGATGTGGTCCAGCATCCCAATCAGAGACAACACCTCGGATGGGAGGCCTGAGGGGGCCTCTGCCTCTTCACCCATCTCCCTGGGGGTCATTATGATGACAAGGAAGTGACTTCTAGAAAGAAGTCTCCCCCTGGGATGCTCTCCATGCCACAACTTCAACCGCATCTGAGTCTAATTCGGGTCCCCCAGCCTGGACGGCCACCCCTCTCCTCCAGCTTATTTGCTCCATCAGTTGGAGCTTCAGCCAGATGCCAGCCGCCCTTCACCCTCCTCGCCCCGAACACTCTTTCTTACCCCTTGAAATTCCCACTACAGACAAGCTAGTCTACTTCTGTGAATGGGAATAACCCTGTTAACCATGAGAACTCAGGGCCGATTTCTCCCCCAACCTCCAGTTTTCATTGTCTGACTGCCTCGGGACCGCCCACCTGGGCGCCCCGTGGACCTCACGCTCCAAACGGGCTCAGATGGGGCTCCCGCTTCCTCCAAAGCAGAGACCCTGAGTCCTCCCTATTCTGGCCCATCAGGAAGTCCTGATCCCCAAATGCACCTCATCCATGGCCCCTTGTCCCTGTTTTCACTGCCACGGACTCCCCCAGACACTGTGACCTCTTTCCTCAGCTACTTCAAACGTCTCCAAGTTGGGTCACCTGCCTTGGGTCAAGCATTGAGCTCCAGCCTGAGAAACAGGAGTGACCAAGACACACCGCTGCTCTCCAAGAACTTGCCTGTACGTGGAGTTGGCATTGCCCGCAGGGTTGGCAAGGGCAACGAGGGTGGAGGCGGAGGGGAGGGCTTCAGAAAACTCCATCTGGGGTGGAGGTTCGTGACGTCAGGGTTGGGCAGACGGGGAATAGGGTTAAGCGGACCACCCAGCCTCTCGGCACCAGGACTGACATCTGCAGGAACCCTCGCCTCTGTCAGGGTCTCTCACCTTCTCTCTGCAGAGCACTCAGCGGAGACGCAGTCTTATTTGTTGTTATGTCCCCTCTTCACAAGAACCTGGGGAGAGCTTTCCTCCAGCACGGTCCCCCAAGCATCTGTGAGGAGAAACCCAGCCGGGACCCGGGGCAGGTGTGAGGGCACGAAGGTGAGGATGCCACCACCTCGCAGGTCCAAGAACCGAGCAGCCCTGGAGGCTAAGGCCTCCTTCACGCAGAGTTTAGTGGGAACGCCAGAGTGGTTGTTGGGTGAGTTTCTCTTCTACCTTTGTCCTTCCTCCTAAACTCCAGCCTACGGCACCTTCACAGGGCACACACTCCCAGGAGATGGAGAGGACATTCGGGGAGTGTAGCCCCCAAATCACAATAACCTTCTCATCATCATCACGTTTAGCAGATGTTCACAAACTCTTGAAAAACGATTTTAATGATTGTGATAACTGTAGAATATGCAGTGGAGTCTTTTCTTAAATAATTGCTAAATATATAAAGCAACGCCCAGATGTCATGATATGTCACCCCCAAATACTTGGCATGAAGACATGTCAACAACTGATTCCGGTAAAAATAAATTCTTCATTGTCATCCTTGGTTCAGAAAGAACATGTGAAAGGAACTGGAGTTTTGGTCCAAAACTTTTAAGTTTAAAAAAACTAAAAACTATCGAGTGTTGATATGGAGAGTGAATTTCACAAGTTGGGTAATTCTGTTTAAAGGTAGACTGTGGTTTATTCACCTGTGATCAATATACAACAACTGATGCCACATTCAAAGTACAAAAAATGACCACATGGAACCTTCCAGCTTCTCTCCAGAAAGACAGTCAAGTGTGTATCTTTTTCTGCTGTGTAACAAACCAAGCCAGTACTTTGTGGCTTAAAATAACAGTGCTTTGTTATTTCTCCCAACGCGTGGACTCACCTGCGAGGCTCCATCCAGCTGACACTTGACTGGTCGGCACATGGTGCTGGCCGTCGGCCGGGGCAACTCAGCCTCCTCGACACGGCCTCTCTGGACCAGGCGTCCTCCCACCCTGGAGGCCTCAGGGCTCCAGGAGAGCAACAGCCAGAGCTGTCAGGGTCCTTGAGGCTCCAGAACTTACCCAGTGTCACGTCCTCCACGTTCGACTGGTCCAAGCAGATCACAGCGACCCAGACTGAGGGGACAGAGAAACAGGGCCCTACCTTGAGGGGAGGAGGAGCAGTGCCACATCCCAAAGGGGCGTGGACGCAAGGCGGCAACTCACCGAGATTGACTGGGCCCTCATCGTAACCACCTCTCTCGTGTCAAGCAGAGCACAGAGCACATGTGGCGCTCTGCTGGAGGTTTATAGGAAGGCAGATGTCCCCAGAGAGGGTTCCAGTGCCCAGGGGATGGGCTGCTACACCTTGGAGGGGAGCCTGGCCCAATGTCAAAGCCACACCTTTGCCCCACGTCTCACAGGCGTGTTAGCGGCTCCTTCAAACTCCTGAGCAAAGGGCCAGAGGGGCACCTCCCGTGGCTTCGCCCAAGACTCCATAGCTCAGAAGTGCGCTTGCAAACGCATTGGTCCAGGAGACTCGGCCCAGCCAGGGGGTGTCAGGCCCCTGCCCAGTGAACGGGTCTATGAGAAAGCGCGCTTTCCTGGCCTGGCTCTGGGGTGAAGGTCAGATCATTCCCTGCTATTTGGGGGGAGAACGGGGCCGCCCCAGGCTCCTGCGGACCCTGGCTGATCCACTCAAACACGCTGTTCTTGGCGCACCAAAAACTCCTACCTCTGCAGATTATTCTCTATAGTGAGCGTTTTCACGCTCTGGTTCCAGGCTCGGTCCACTGGAGAAATTGCTCAAGATTCTTGAGCAAACTTGCAGAAGAGCCCGAGGTCTGACCAGCACAGACTCGCCCCTCCTGACCACTCGTGCCACCTGGCGAGGCAGTGAGAAGCAGCATCCATCGCCACCTCTGAGCCCCAGCCAGACAGTTCTATGGGATCGGGGACCTCGCCCCGCTTCCCAGGGAGGCTTGCCAAAGCCCGCAGCACCCTGCGAGTCACAGATGGACTCCTCATTCACTGCGGTTCCCCGGCCGGACCTCCGCGCCGCCAGCCCCTGGTCCCACGCCAGCCGAGCCCGCGCACCCCCGCTCCCTCCCGGGCCCTCCCTGCCACTGGAAACAGTCAGGGGTCTGGTTTGCAAGCAACAGAATCTGAAGCCGGACAAATTAGGCGAAAGGGGAGATTTTGTGGAAGGCTACCAGAGCTCAAGGAACAGATGGGAAGCGGAGAACGGCGGTCTCACCCGCTACTCTCAGGACCACCTGGCGGCTGAGAGGCTCAGGGAAGCTTCCCAGTTAATGATCCCAGAACCGAGACCTGAGGATGAACCTGAGTGGCCTGCCCACTAGCCCTGCCCACTAGCGCCCCGAAACTGGACTTTGTAACAAGAGAAAACCAGCCTGCAGGCCTAAAAGTGACTTCGGTGGCCTAGTTTGCTCTCATTGGGGGGGAGAGTGGACGGGGGTGGGTGCGGGGAAGAGCTCCCTTTGGGGCCAGGAGGTGGGGATTTTTGTCTGGGTTGCCCGGGAATGACACCACGTAGCTCTGGGCCCCAGTTCCCTCCGTGTAAGGGAGCAACTCTTCCTGACGACTCTGAAGGTCCTGTCTTACGTCCTATTTGGCTGCAGAGAATCCAGGCTCTCCGAGCTCTGATGTCAGCTTCGTAGGATCACGGCCAGGTTTTGCAGAGCAGTCGTCATGGCAGCTCCTGTTTCCCGAGCATTTACAAGGCCCGGCTCCTGCCTAATGATCTCAACACTGAGGCTCTGAGTCCCCCAGCGATCATGAGCCAGTAGCCCCGGACTCCCATTAACCTGTCCCCAAAGTCTCTGGGCTTCGAAGCTCTCAGGGTACCAACGTACCAATGTGCCAGTAGAAGGGCTCAACTACCCCGCAACACACACACAAACACACACACACACACAGCAGACAGCCCCACGTGGCCCACAGGCCATGGGGCACAGCATCTGCCCACTATGCCCCTCGTCCCCTCTGTGGCTATTCCTGGTCTCTTTCTGCTGTTCACAAACCACCTGCCACTCGGGAAGAGCCCTGGCCAGCACCCCACAGTCCACTCCAGGTCTCCCGCACTATTTGGATGCCGGAGCAGCCCTGGGCGCCCGTGCTGTGAGGCGCCCCTCTCTCCAACCATATCCCACATGCGGTCACTTGGCCCCCGAAGCAGCTGGGCCTTTGCCCACAGTCCGTACAGGTTCCTCTCTTGAAGAGCATCCCTGGCCTCTGGCTTTGCTCAAGCCCATCCACGGCGCTGAGTTCAGATGCCATGCCCTTCTCTCTCCGGGCCCCAGGCCCAATCCAATCCCTTCTTCCTCCACTGGTAGGAAAACCAAAGCCCCAGGCAGAATGGTTACGTGATCTGCTGGGTCCAGTGCAGGCTGAAAACCCGGGGTCCCCTGCTCAGAAGTTGTTAAGATTCTAAGACACAACCACAAAGCATGGAACCAAGCTCAGGGCCCTTCTGAGCACAGGGCCCTGTGTGACAGCCCAGGTCACACACCAGGAAGCTGACCGTAGCCCCAGCACCTGGATGGGCGTCCACTGGTGGCGAAGAGGCCACCCGGGCAGCGTCGGGTGCCACCCAGATGGGGAAACCAAGGCCCTACCTGTCTGTGCACCTGCCTGCTTTCTTCCACTCACCCCTCAAAAGTGCTCAGGAAGTAGAATTGACATTTGAAGGAGGGAGGGAGGGAGGAGTCAAGAGATAAAGAATCAGAACTGGGGCTGGGCTTTTCTGGCTCCTTCTGCGTTTCTACTCTTCCCAATGCAAAGCCGCATTGCGGGCATTGTTTTCCCCAAGGAAAATGTTCCATACTTATCATATAACGAAGCTGGAGGCACCCTCCTCTCCTAGCCTTGCCAGGAGCTCGGGCCCCACCCTCTCGACTGACCTTCCGAAAATACTTTGCGAGTGTCCCCGGGTTCCCCAGACCTCCCTGTGCTCGCTGGATGCCGGACAGGCCTTGGGCAGGTCTGGAGCAGACCAGGCTCTCGGGGGCCAGGCCCTGCCTGCAGATGAGGACCTAAAGCAAACCTGCACGTCTGTCCCTGCACCCGACCTGAACGGTGTCTCTGGACGGCCTGTGACGGCCCTACAGTGTTTCTGCTTGTGTTCCGAGCCCAGTGTGAAAACCCGCTTACATCACCTGCCCGAGCCTCCCTGGGAAGCCGCGAAAGCCCATCGCACGGGCGCCTGGCAGGGGCCACTCACAGTGGGCTTGTTCTGCAAACTGCTTGTATCTGAACTCACTCCACTCCCATCCTCTCCTCTCTTTCGTCTGCCCCATTCCTCTAAACGCACGACTCGTAAGCTAACAACGAGGGGGAGAATGGAACCAAAGAAGATGCTTTATATTTTATATAAATTATAAATTTATTTAAATGTAAATAATATTCATATATTATTCAACCATAAAAAAAGAAGGACATCCTGCCATTTTCCACAACATGGCTGAACCCTGAGAGCATTACGCTGTCAGGCAAAGACCAATATCGTATAATGCCACTTACATATGGAATTTCAAAAAGCCAAACTCACCTCTATGGTAATAGAATCTTAAAAAGAGTGGATATATGGATATGGATAACTGATTCACTTTGCTGTACAGCAGAAGCTAACACAACATTGTAAAGCAACTCTACTCCAATAAAAATTAATTTAAAAATAAATAAAATAAAAGAATTCAAAGACTTTTTAAAGAAAAATAGATAAATAAATAAAAAGCCAAACTCACGGAAACAGAGAGTGAATGATGATGAACCAGAGATTGGACGTGGGGCAGGGATGGGGAGACGCTGGCCTAGGGCACCAATTTCCAGTTGTAAGTTGGATAAGTTCTGGGGATCTAATGTGTAGCGTGGCGACCGTAGTTAATACTGTGTTGTGCACTGGAAAATTGCTAAAAGAGTAGCTCTTAAGTGGTCTCAGCCATCCCTCCACAACTGGGAGAAATAGATTTCTGTTGTTTAAGTCCATCCAGCCCATGGTACTTTGTTACAGCGGCCAAGCTGACTGGTACCTCACCCTCCCAGCCTGCGTTTCCTCCTCTATAAAATGGAAATAGTCATGAAACCTCCCTCACAGAACTGTTGCGGAGCTTTCTGGATAAAGTCATACACAGATGGAAGTAGTTATTCTTTGGGACAGTAAAAACAGCTTCTCACTCAGAATCTTGAAAATCAGTTTTCGGTGTGGAGCACCCGTTTGCCTCCCCCCTCTACCCCTCCCACCCCACCACCCCCAAAATCTCTGCAATTTGGGAGCAGTGAGTGACGATAAGTTTGCAATCCTTCTGCACAGCTCTTTAAAGTAAAGCATCATCTGATCTGACTTCCAAATTGCAAGGTTCGTTCCTAAGCAACGAGCACAGGTTTCAAGAAAAACTGACGAGAACAGAGAGAATCCCGGGCTGTGGGAAGATCTCTGGCGCAGGGCTTGTGCCGGTGACAATAAGCCGTGGCCCAGTGTGCCGGCCACTGTCTACCATCAGGCCCTCTCCCTTGGGGACACCTTTTCCTCTTTCTCTGGGAGGCAGCAGACCCCAGCCCTGGTGGACCACTTGCTTGATCTCACCTCATGGGACCGGCTCTGCAGCTCCAGGAGGGCACAGGGCATCCGCTTTCCCAAAGGCTCTCAACACTTCCTCCCCGTAAAGAAAAACCCAAAGCCCCTCGGCACACCCACTGCCAAGCCACAAGAGATAGTCTTGGGCTTTGCCACATTTTCCCGGGTTTGATCTGGGAAAAACAGAGCTGCTTTGTCCTCGCAGCCCTGGAGCAGCTGAGCTGAGCAGACGTGCGTGCAGAAGCTCTTTCCAAAGTCTGGACCACACTCTTGTGGCCATTGCTTGAATAGCAGCTCAGAATCCAAGGGCAGGAAAGTCCAGACAGCGTCAAAGGTGGGGAAACCACGTACGTAGTCAGGTCTGAACTAACTGCCAGGGGAGTGGAAAGTAATGCCCGATTTAAGATGCTAAAATCACGAGAATCCCAGGTGTGGGCTGCAGGGTTACTTCCATCAGCAGAATCTAGGAAGCCTCCACTTCAAGGGGCTTTTCTCCCAGCCCTCACCCTGCAGCCCCTCAGAGCCCATCCCCAGACACTGTCCTCTGGTCAGGGCTGTGGTTCTCCCTGTGGTCCTGGACCAGCACTGGCGGCTCCAGCGAGCCCTGGGACTTAGTTAGAAATGCAACCCCTAGAAATGCAACCCCAGGCCTCACTCCGTCCTCCTGAGGCAGAAACCGAGGCAAAGGCTCCAGCCTCTGTGAGTTAACAAGCCCTCCAGAGGGTCCTGATGCTTGTGGTCTGTTAGGTATGTTTGGGTTTATTTCTGTTTATTGCTGTTGCTGCAACATACCTGGTAGCCAAGGTACTGACCCTGCAAGGTGCCAGGAGGACCCCCTGGAGACTCCCCAGGACATCTGATGTTGAGACAGTCTTGTCTTCTCTCTCACTGCTGAGGCTGGGTTCCCCCAGCAGTGACCCCAACAATCATTCCCATGCGAGTGGGGCAATGCGGAGGTGGCCTCAGGACGCACGTGCTGGGCGTGGGAAGGTTGAGGGCAGGCCGGCTCCAAGGGCGACTGGGGACGGTGCGGGCATCCTCAGAGACGCCCCTCCCGGGGCTCAGGAGCTGGGCTATCTATCCTCCAGCCCCCATCTGTCACTGTTGAGGGCAGCTCTGGGGTGTTGACCCCCGGGGTGTCCTGCTTCGCCCTGGGTGAGGCTGGGTTCTGTGGCCAGAGGACCCTCATCCAGGAAGGAGAGCGTGGAGACCCCTACTGTCGGCTCTATGTAGCTTCCCCAGGTTGCCAGGGGGAAGGAAAGTTCTAAGACTCTGGTTCCTTATTCACTTCCTCGGCATTGGTCCCGTCTTCCCTGGACACCTCGGCCTCTCGAGGTGGAGCGCTGCCTCTCTAGACACACGTCTCCGTGGACTCTGGGCCATGCTGTGGGTGCGGGTGTGAAGTGGGGCCCCAGGGGACAGGCAGTTTTACGAGGCCACCTCTCCCTGAGGACCTCACGCTGACGGTCAGCTCACTGAAGGCAGGGACCAGGAAATGCTCTGCTCTTCCCAGGGTGGTCAGCTCGGAGCAGTCATGGCTTAAGGAGGGACACAGCACACTCGGCTGGGCGTTTGGGGGCGATAACACTGGCACCAGTCACCCCACAGGTCCACCCCGTGCCCGCAAGGGGTGGCCAATGAGGGACACTGGGCATGGGGGTCCCCATCCCTTACAACGCCTGCCTTAGCCCGTGGTACCAGGAAATGATGCCCTCCCCGCAGCCCTTGACCCTCAGGAGTTGGGTGCAGACAACTCAACTCTATCTCCCTCTCTGGCCTCCAGGTGGGATTGTTACCTGAAAAACTGGGTCCGCCTCTTGGTGGGTATCAAGCCAAAAGACACAACCAAGCCAAAGGGCAGGAGAAAGGGGGATGTATTGCTTGCAGGAAGTAAAGAGAACACGGAGGATCTTTCCCAAAGGAGTGTCTCCCCATCAGCAAGACTGGGGAAGTGTTAAGCTAAGGGTATATGCATGTTCATGAAGGGGCCTGGGCAGGAGACCTCGGCATAGAATTAGGGCAAAGGTGGACAGACTCCAAGCTTTAGCTGATTGAAGTCACAAGGGTCAGAAAAGGTCAACATTATCATCCCTGAGGTTCACTGAAGTGGGAGTCTTCACAACTGGCGTCCGACAGTTCAACACAATTCTATCTACCTGGAGATGGTGTCGGGTCCCGCAGGCTGAGGGCTCAGTCCCACAAGACCCCCCCCCCCCCACTTCAGATGCCAGTCACAAGTCCAGGTCGTCACCTGGGCTTCTGGCCAACTGGCTGTAGATCAGAGGTTCCCATGACCCCCTCCTCAGGTTTGATTCACTGGAGCGGCTCACAGAACTCCGGGAAGCACTTTACTTACTAGATCACTGGTTTGTTATAAAAGGTTGTAACTCAGGAACAGTCAGATGGAAGAGATGCACAGGGCAGGGTGTGGAGAAAGGGCGTGGAGTTTCCATGCCCCCTCCAGGCTCACCACCCTCCCAGCCTCCTCCTTCTGGGTGTTCTTCAACCCAGAAGCTCTCAGAACCCCCTCCTTTTGGGTTGTTTTTTTAAAAATTTAATTAATTAATTAATTAATTTATTTATTTATTTTTTAACTTTGGTGTATAGATTTTTATAGTTTCTAATTTTTTTTTTTTTTTTTTTGGCTGTGTTGGGTCTTCGTTTCTGTGCGAGGGCTTTCTCTAGTTGCAGCAAGCGGGGGCCACTCTTCATCGCGATGCACGGGCCTCTCACTATCGCGGCCTCTCTTGTCGCGAAGCACAGGCTCCAGAAGCGCAGGCTCAGTAGTTGTGGCTCACGGGCGTAGTTGCTCCGCGGCATGTGGGATCTTCCCAGACCAGGGCTCGAACCCGTGTCCCCTGCATCGGCAGGCAGACTCTCAACCACTGCGCCACCAGGGAAGCCCTAATTTATTTATTTTTACACAGTAGGTTCTTATTAGTTATCTATTTTATACATATTAGTGTATATATGTCAATCCCAATCTCTCAATTCATCCCACCACCACCACCCCCCGTTTCCCCCCTTGGTGTCCATACGTTTGTTCTCTACATCTGTGTCTCTATTTCTGCCTTGCAAACTGGTTCATCTGTACCATTTTTCTAGGTTCCACATACATGCGTTACCTTTTGGGTTTTTCTGGAGGCTTCATTACACAGGCACAATTGGTTAATCTTTGGTCATTGGTGATTGAACTCAACCTCCAAGCCCCTCGCCTCCTCAGAGATCCAGGCATGGGTCTGAAAGTTCTACCTTTAATCCTCTCATCACCCGGTTGGTTCTTCTGCAAACCAGCCCCACCCTTAGGTGTGGTCCCCAAAGTCACCTCATTAACACAACAAAAGACAACTTTATTGCTCTTATCACTTAGGAAATTCCAAGGGTTTTCGGAGTTCTATGCCAGGAAGGGGATGAAGAGCAAATCTGTACCTTTTATTGTAAATCGCAGTATCATACCCGCCCTGTCTCAATGCCCCTCTTCCCCAGCAGTGCTCCCACACCTCCCAAACCTACAGTCTGCATTGAATCCCTGCTCTGGATCTACCACACAACAGCAATTCATACGCAACATTCAGGAGTGCTGCCGAGAAGGAGAGAAATCAGACAGCCCTGAGAGTTCGGTCAGCGAGACACTGACTGGAGCAGACAGGGGCCACGTCATCCTGAAGAGAAACGAGGCTCGGGCCAGCCGGCTATGATCTATCAGCCAAGTGGGAAACACTGAAGCAGGGTGGGAAGCTCACAGGGCAAATGTGGGTGGTGCTGCTGGAAGGAGCTGTGCTCACGGGACTCTGTCTGGTCCCCCTGGTGACACTTTCCCTGCTGGGAACGCAGACCCCTGGGATCATATCATCCACTGCCTCTTCTTGTTCTAGTCACTGCTCCAGAGCCAGCGCACCCCACCCACACCATCCACGTTGCCGTGGCTCCCACCTACCCTGCTCACACGGAGAACGTGCTAGTCTCAAAGGGGGGAGGGGTGCTCCAGTCCCCGGGACGCTAGTTCTGGCTGCAGATGAACAAACCTCCCTCTCAGGGCTTGATTTTAGAGATGAGGAGGGAGCCGGCCTCGGACTGTGGGCAGCTCCGCGAGGCCGTGTCGCCATGGAAGACCTGGTGGGGTCTTCAGGGTCCCTTTAACAGCAAGTGGCCCACCCAGGCCATACAGGTGTAAGTTAAAAAGGGAGGTGCTGGGCTGGAGGCTCTCCTGGGGCCTTAGGACAGGGCCTCAGCGGGGCTCCGAGGGTGCTGCACAACAGACCACACGAGCCTCGGTGCATAACCAGGTAACGACCATTTATTTGCTCGGGAATCTGAGATCCATCGGGGCAGGGCTTGGCAGGGAGGCTCATTTCTGCCCTGAGCCACACCAGCACGGGCAGCCCGACCAGGACTGGAGGGTCTATTTCCAAGGCAGCCCCTCCCCCACTGCTGGCTATTGGGGAAGCTCAGCTGCTTCCTCTCTGGGGTGTGTGTACGTGCATGTGTGAGTGTGTGTGTGTGAGTGTGTAGGTGTGTGCACACGTACCTCACTCCAGCTGCCCTTCTCCGTCCCTCCCTCTCTCTTGCTCACATCTCCCCTCTGGGCTCCGGCCACAGCTCAGCTCCTAAGCTAATGAGCCTCCATTCTCCCTGCCTTCCCAGAATCTCCCTAAAAGTCTCATCCCAAGTGACCTTCCAGAAATGCAGCCCCAGCTCACCCTGGTCCAGCAGCAGCTCAGATGATTTCTCTAAGGCAGGGGAAAAAACAACACATGATTATTTTGGAGGCAACGTGTTGGAGGGACAACTGCCCAGCCATCACCGTAGACCCCCGGAGATCAGCTCCAAGTCACGCAGCCTCTCGCAGCAAACAAATGTCATCAGATCCTGCACCAGAGAACTACGCTGACAACTCGGAAAGCTCGGCCCTGTGTTTACAGACCCAAAGATCCCAGCCTGTCTTCAGAGCTGCCAGCAGCTCAGCGTGTCTGACCAGCTGTGTCCTTCCTCCCTGGACAGACTCCACGAGGCAAATGGGCCATTGGTTCCACGGCTGCTCAAGCCAGGCTCATCTTCCAGAAGGCGCCCATGTGATTTGGTGACAAATCCTACCACTTTGTCAGTACACTTGTCCCAAGTTTAAAAGCCATTTGTTGGAAGGATTGCTGGCAAATAAGGAAGTTGCTGCCGATGCAAAATGTCAAAATACACCAACGTTTCCTGGATGCTTGCTTTGTGCTCGGCCCTGGGCTAAGCGCTGACCACAGCCTCCTCCATTAGCTCCTCACATCAACCCGAGGAAATGATGGCATTACTGTCCCTCTTCTACAGGTGAGGCACTGAGCCTCAGGTAGGTTAACTCATTTGCACAATCACTCTGCTAGTACACTAATTAACTTACAAATACGTTTGTTAATGCCCAATTTTTAATAGTATTAAAAAATAAAGGGAGGGCTTCCCTGGTGGCGCAGTGGTTGAGAATCTGCCTGCTAATGCAGGGGACACGGTTTCGAGCCCTGGTCTGGGAAGATCCCACATGCCGCGGAGCAACTAGGCCCGTGAGCCACAACTACTGAGCCTGCGCGTCTGGAGCCTGTGCTCCGTAACAAAAGAGGCCACGATAGTGAGGCCCGCGCACCGCGATGAAGAGCGGCCCCCGCTTGCCGCAACTGGAGAAAGCCCTCGCACAGAAACGAAGACCCAACACAGCCAAAAAATAAATTAAAAAAAAAAATAAATAAATAAAAATAAAGGGAATTTACTGGCTCTTGAAATTAGAAAGTCTAAACTTCAGAGTTGATTTGGTTCCCAACAGTCATCAAACTCTTGATTTCTCCCCATCTCTCCGGTCTGCCTCATGATACAAGGGCGCCCCCCTCAGCGTGGCAAGATGGCTGCAGCAGCACACATCACATGTCCGGAAGGAGAAGGACAAACATCATCTTTTCCAAAATCCCCTGGCAAACTCCTTCTCTAGGCTCAGTGGCCCTAACCAGGCATCCCACCACTCCAGAATTGTGCCCTTGGAGCCAGCGGTGTCTCTAACCTCCCAAACTCAAGGACCACAGGGGGAGTAAAAAACAGGCTTGCTTCCAAGAGCAACGGATTAAATGTTAGAGAGGAGTCATCACAACTAGAATGTTGTGGAGCAATGAATCGAACCCAGCCCTGTCTGTTCATTCAAACAGTATTTATCGCGCCCTTGCTGTGGGTCAGGCACAATTTAGATGCTGGAGACACAAATCTGAAAGCTTCCTGCCCTCCCATCCTCCCGCTGCTGGCTCTGCTGCCTCTCAGGCTTAAAGCCTTGTGTTTTCACCAGAACTTAGTGCTGGATTAATGTCCTCCTAACCAGCTTTTCGAGGACTGAAGTGGCTCTGTGACTCCAGGCTGTCATTTAATTTCTGTCTCTCGGCCTCCTCGTCTATAAAATCAGGAATAATGATACCTCCCCCGAAACTATGAGAATGAAATGACAGGAGCTTACATGGGAAACATAAGGAAACTTAAAAGCAGTGCGACATCCAACCCAGTGGACATGCAGGTCAACTCTCATTTTCATTCTAGGGATTCGGAGTTTTGTACATTAAACTCCAATTTCACTGGCTCGGGCTTTGTGAAGTGTGAATACGGCTCCAAAGATGCGAGTTCAATTCACCTTTCTACTTAGCCTGCAACTTATTTGTTTATAATCCACACTTTTCATTGGGGGCGGAGGGGTCGCCTATATGGAAGAGCCCACCCAGTTTCTAAACTTGTCCTGAACACTGAGAGCAAGCTTCCCCTTAGGAAAGCAGGCAAAGGTGCGCCCTAGCGTAGCCAAGGTGGGGGGTACGCACACACTCTGAAAACGCAGCGGCATCAATAAACTTCTCATGCCCGGCGGCTTTCGCGCAGCCGCGAGACAGCCCCGCCCCGAGAGTCGGGGACGGGACTTGCGGAGCTTCGTCCAATCAGAGGCCCCACCTAAAGTCGGGCCGGAGTCTGTGACCCAGATTGACCAATGAAGACTCGAGCGCGGATTTGCCGTGGTCTTCTGGGAAAGTGTCTCTCCCGGAAGCCCCTCCTCGCCTCTGCCACACCTGGGCGGGGCTAGCCTGCGGTCCGCCGTCCCACTGGCTGGCACAGCTGCCCGTCACGGGGCGGGGGCGGAGGCCGGGGACTCGCGTCTGCGCGGAGCTGGCGGGCCGCGCGCGGGAACCCGCGGAGGCGCCGACCGGACCAGGCGGGTCCTGGAAGGAAGGGGTTCGTTGGAGGCCGCTCTTCCTGCGCCGCCTCGGGCGAGCAGCGGAGGAGCGCGGAGCCTCGGCGGACCCGGCCCAAAAGTCCGTTGTGCCGCGGCCCGCGTGACCGGAGCCGCCCACGCCGGCCTTCGCCTACCCGGCTCGTTTCGCCCACGCCTACCCGGCTGACTGAGGCCCACGCTGTCCGGCGCTGACTAGGGCTGCCACCCCGCTGTCACTCCCGCGAAGGTAGGTGCCCCACGCAGGTCGGTGCCCCCCACTCAGGTAGGTGCCGCCCACCCAGCGCAGGTAGGTGCCGTCCGGGCAGGTAGGTAATCCCGTGCAGGTGAGTACCTCCTGCTCAAGTAGGTGATCACCGCGCAGATGGATGACCCCCGCGTAGGTAGGTGACCCCCGCAGGTCGGTGCCCCCGACTCAGTTAAGTGATCCCCTCCCAGCGCAGGTAGGTGATCTCTGCGCAGGTAGGTGACCCCGTGCAGGTAAGTGCCCCCTGCTCAAGTAGGTGACCCCCGCGTAGGTCGGTACCCCTCAGCTCAGGTAGGTGGCCCCCGCGTGGTGGGGATGCCGGCTGGTCCCGCAGCGGGTCTTGGGCCGGTCGCAGCCCCGCAGGAACGACCTCCCTCCCTGCAGACGCCCGGGCGGGCAGCTGGGTGAGCTGCGTTTGCAAGGCGGAGGCCCGAGGTGCTGGGGAATCGAGTGGACGCCGGTTGATGGGGAGTCCAGCGAGGGAGACAGGCCCGCAGGGGGAAATGACAAACTGGCTGTCCCGGAACCTTGAGCCCCAGACTGGACCCCAGAAGGGCAGGAGCCAGTGAGAGGACCGCGTCGTCCCGGCAACAAGTTCTTGTAGTGACAGATCAGGGGTGTGACCTCCGTCCACACGTGAGTTTTCTTTTCTCATTAGCGAAGTTGTTACAGTAACACCCTCATTTGGTCTCGGTGACCATTAAAGGACGTGGTGTACGAATGTAAAGCGCTAGGAAATAGGAGCTTGGAGTGAGTGTTTGCGAGGCTGGACTTGAGGTCCCCGAGGGGGTGGCAGGACCCCGCATCAGCGCTCGGTACCCAGCGCTGCTTTCTAGGTGGGAGCTCCTGCCCAGCCTGGCTAGTTCTCTCCTGGAGGCTCAGGCCTACACCTTCCTCCGCCCTGAAAAGAGTGCCTGACTCCTTCCCAACCCTGCCTGGGATTTTTTATCTCTTTCATAAGATTTTTTTTTTTTTAAGGTTGTTGAAATTTAAAAAAATATTCAGTATTTAAGTTTGTAAATCTAAACCTATCCACTGTTTTAGTAATGTTGTCCTCTGTTGGATTTTTGTTAAGTGAAATATTTTAATCGTGCAAAAAAGAATACAGCTATAATAGTTGTACCATACCCTGAAAAAAGATAATTTTTCTTTGTGCTTTTGGACCTTTTTTTAAGGAAATGTGACATTTCGGCTACAGCTGAAATTCTTCCTTGCTGCCACAATCCTGCACCCCATAGAAATTCTTCCATCTGGCCTGTCTTTCCGCGGCTCACGGGGCTCCCCTGTGCTCCCAGGAGCTTGGCACCAGCTTAGCTTCTTAGAGCCCGTCATGAGGACTGTGGCCACCATGTTGGTCCCGTCCTGTCCTCATGGCATTTGTTCTCTTACTCTCTTAGGAAACCTGCCTTCTCCCTCCCAGACCCTGTAGGTGAGCGGAGGATAGACTGATTGGCCTTTGTTGGGCCACTGTTCCCTTCCCCAGGGTGCAGCATCTTTACCTGCTTCTACTAATTTTTTTTTTTGGCCGTACCACGCAGCATGTGGGATTTTAGTTCCCCGACCGGGGATTGAACCCGTGCCCCCTGCAGTGGAAGCTTGGAGCCCTAACCACTGGACCGCCAGGAAGGTCCCTTTACCCCCTTCTCTAGGGCAGTCACAGCTGTTCCATGCTTCCAGGAAAAAGCGGCCTCCCACTATCAGATGTACTACAGCTTATAAAACGAAACCGTTAAAATTCATAGTAATAGCTACCATTGCGGACCATGTGGGTCTCAGGCTTTTTAACTAAGCACGTGGTGTACACGGCTTCTTTTCATCCAACATTGCAGTTATGCACAGCTGGGGATGGTCCCGTTTAAAGTGAGCGAACTGAGGCCTAGTCAGACCAGGCGTCAGCAACAGTGTGCGCCTAGAATCATCTCTCCACCATGTGTAGTCGTTCTGCCACCAACAGAGGAGGAGGAGTATTCATTTGTCCGGCAGGATGGACAATGGCATTCACACAGGGTCTCTTCCACCTTGCCGCCCCACAGCCCAGCTCCCCCAGGTACAGGAAGCACCTGGGTGGAGGCCTTCCTCAGCGGGGCCAGAGATGGCGTCCGTGGACTTCAAGACCTATGTGGACCAGGCCTGCCGCGCCGCTGAGGAGTTCGTGAACGTGTACTACACCACCATGGACAAGAGGCGGCGGCTGCTGTCCCGCCTGTACATGGGCACGGCCACCTTGGTGTGGAACGGCAACGCCGTTTCGGGACAAGAGTCCTTGAGTGAGTTTTTTGAGATGCTGCCTTCTAGTGAGTTCCAAATCAACGTGGTAGACTGCCAGCCTGTTCACGATGAAGCCACCCCGAGCCAGACCACGGTCCTCGTGGTGATCTGTGGGACGGTGAAGTTTGAGGGCAACAAACAGCGGGACTTCAACCAGAACTTCATCCTGACAGCCCAGGCCTCGCCCAGCAACACAGTGTGGAAGATTGCCAGCGACTGCTTCCGCTTCCAGGACTGGGCCTGCTAGTGGCATGGGGAGACACCCCCAGACTGAACTCTGTGCTCCCTCGAGTCCCAGGGGCCCTTTTCGCGGCGTACACTTGTCATAGCTGCCTTTTCAAAGTAGTAAAATTCTCTATTTTTCTACTTGCCCAGTAGAGACCCTGTCTCTGGAAATTCTGATGAATAAAATGATAATATGAATGTTGCTTCTTTTCCCTCACCTGATGTGTTTGGTAGGTTTTGGAGAGGGGGAGCAAGAGAAGGAGGGTTAAAGGCAACAAGCTCAGCAGAAGGCACTGCAGGGGCTGAGGTCCAGGGCCGAGCACCTGCCCCAGGCACAGGTGTGCACACAGGTGTACGGGAGCCGGGCTCACAGCCTGTGCACACAGGAATCCGTTGGGACACTTCGAAAACTCACCAGGCTGCACATCCCGGACCAACTACTTCTGAATATCTGAGGGTGGGGCTGGCATTGGCATTTTACAAAAACAACCTAGCTGTCCATTAAGACACTTTACAGCACATCAGAATCCCCTAACGAGGTGCTGGGCCCTCCCTTAGCACCTGTGCTGGGAGTTACATGGATGAGAACAGGTGAGATACCTGGAGTTGCTTGTAAATGAAGCAGCTACATTGACCTACTCCCTTACAAAGAGAAGGAGGAGAACTGCTTTTAAGAGGAAGAAGTACTGAGGTGGGGCTGGGGGGGCATCAGAATTGGATGCTGGTTTTATTGACCCTGAGGACCAACTCTAACTGCATTTCTCCAAGTAAAGAGAAGAAAACTAGACGTTTCCATCATCCTTTGATTAATAGATGAGATCTTGTGGACACGTGGCTTCCCCAGGTAAATCTGTGACAAAAGGTCTGGCTAGGGGTGTGGGTCAGGATTAGGAAAGGGGGAATTTGATGTGTAGGCTGCACAGGTAGCAGGGACCTCTAGCCTGGGGCTGTGGCGTCCACTGGGGATGGCTGGGCAAGGCGGGCATTGCTGCTGTGTCGGGAAGGATCTCACTCCCCTCTGATAGAGCAAAGGGGCCTGACCCTGGGGATTGGACGGAGAGCTGGTGGGACAGGAACAGGGCAGGAGGCAGGACAGAGGCTGCTGTACGGGGGGCAGCTTGTACTTAAGGGCAAGCCCTGGTCAGTTTCCCTGGCTGAGATGCAGGCCTGAGCCCGGAGCCCTGCCTGGGGATTGTCTCGGGCACTGGGTGATTGGGCCCCTGGGAGAGGCCAAGAGGAAGGCGGACATGGTCCTCAGGGTTCATAGAGTTGCTAGGGGAGCAAAAGCCCCCCAGAGCAGGAGGTCCGTTCTCCAAGGCCAGATCTCGGCAGTGTTGGGGGCCTCAGAAAACCCACTCAAGTGCCCCAGGAGAGAAGAGATCCCAGGTTCAGAGACAGCCAACTCCTCTTACAGAATGCTCCCCTCCAAAGGCTCATGACTGAGAAACTCAGGGGTGATGGAGGTGGGCACAGGGGGCCAGAGGGGCTCCAGCCCGGCTGAGGGGGCGCAGGCACAGAGCCTTCTAACACTTGAGGCCTCGGGGGGATTTAGGTGAATGCAGGACCGTCCTATCTACAAGTGAGCACCACGTGTCATCAGGGTGTCCCCACCGAAGGGCACGAACTGCCCTCTGACCCCATCCCACTGAGAGCTCGGTCGGACATCACTTGCTCTGTGGGTGGACCGAGCACCCTGGTTTGCCCAGGACTGGGGCTTCCCAGATGAGGCTGTCAATGCTATGATCAGGAAAGTCCCAGGAAAACTGGAACTAGTTGGTTACCCTACCCTCAGCCCAATTTCTGCCACAGACTAGTAAACTCTAAACAGTACGGTGGCCTCTAGAAATAGGCGAGGAGTGGAGTGGGGTGGCCCCATTAGTGCTGGGAGCAGGAGGGCGTCAGGCTGTCCCACTGGGCCTGGTGAGCGGACATGTCCCCCAGCCACTCGAAATGTGGCTCGTGTGACTGGGGCACTGGGTTTATACTTTATTCCAGTTAATTTCAACTTGGATAGCCATGGTGCTTGGTCCCTACTGTACCGGTGCAGAGATAAAGAGGAATGCTGGTCCGGAGACAGGTGGCTGAGAACCCGGAAATGAGTGTGGCCGGGGCCTAGGCACAGGCCCAGGCGACAGAGGGGACATGTGCCCCTTCTTAGCTGGAATGGGCCTCAGAACTGACCAGGTTGATATGAAGCACAGACCCTCGCTGCTGTCTCCTAAGGAGAGAATTTTGTCCTGCCCATCAGGAGGCGAGGCCAGAAAGACCTTGTTCCTCGACTTCCCAAGCACATCAGTGCTACTGAACTCAGCTCCAGATGCTCAATGCTTCAAAATCAATACTCGAGAGGGAAGTGTTGGGAGAAATGGAAAATGTTGTTTTGATCAGAAAGATGGCAATCTTGGGAGAAGGCAGACTTGTGTCCTTGAAATCCACCTCTAAAGATGCTGCTCTGCCATGAAAGGTTTTTTTTTTTAATTCTTTTTTAAAAATTAATTTATTTTTTATTTACTTATTTTGTTGGCTGCGTTGGGTCTTCGTTGCTGTGCGTGGGCTTTCTCTAGTTGCAGCGAGCGGGGGCTACTCTTCGTTGCGGTGCACGGGCTTCTCATCACGGTGGCTTCTCTTGTTGCGGAGCACGGGCTCTACGTGCACGGGCTTCAGTAGTTGTGGCACGTGGGCTCAGTAGTTGTATCACGCCAGCTCTAGAGTGCAGGCTCAGTAGTTGTGGCACATGGGCTTAGTTGCTCTGCAGCATGTGGGATCTTCCTGGACCAGGGATCAAACCCGTGTCCCCTGCATTGGCAGGCGGATTCTTAACCACTGCACCACCAGGGAATTCCCTGCCATGAAAGTTTTAAAGGGAAAAGGGGAAGTAATGTCAGTTAATCTTGGAGCTAGGGTATCAGGCTCGTAGCCATCTCCCACAGTGTGCAGGCTTGTCAACTCCTCATGATCTTTTTTATTTAAAAAAATTTTTTTGGCTGCACCATGCAGCTGGCAGGATCTTAGCTCCTCGACCAGGGATGTAACCCAGGCCCCGGCAGTGAAAGTGCTAAGTCCTAACCACTGGACCACCAGGGAATTCCCAATGTGATCTTTTCTTTAGATGTTGTCTTGTTCACAGTTTATTTGTGCCATTACTGAGGGGAAGTTAGGGAATAGATCTGTACACCTGTTAATTATTCTTCATTTTTATTTCTTTGATCTACGGAAAGAACCAACAGGTTAGGCAAGGTACTGTGTGATCAAAATTCGATAGGTGTGCTAGAGCAGGAGATGAGTAGAGCATGGGGGCGCCTAGTTTAAGGTTAGTGACAATATAGCTTTGCTAAAGTGACAAGACAAAAGGGTGCCCCTTCGGAGAGCTCTTTCCTGCCAAAAGCTGCTTACATCAGGATCTCACCTGTTTCCTCCTTGAAATGAGGCACAAGATGGGCTTGAAACTTCTCCCGGAAAACCACCCTGAAGTAAATATAGATGCAACTTGGATCCAGACATGAAGACACTCTCTGCCTGTCCTCTGCCGCCGTCCTGCTTGCAGCCTCGCAATTACTGTTGAGTTGTCGCCTCCCGGTTCGGAGAGGCAGGTGTGACAGGGGATGGGTCAGTCGGCTTATTTACCGTGACTTGTATGAAGTGTGAACATTGCCTTCTAACTAAGGCCAGGTGGGAGGGGAAAGGACAAGGCTTTAACCTGAATCTCCTGCTTTAACCTGAAGATGAGCTATTTCACGGTCTCTCTAAGGAATGGTGTGCACGTATGTGTGTGTGCACGCCTGCTGCAGCTCTTCTTGCTCTCCTCTCCTGCAGGCCCAGCCAAGGCAACTCGGCCCTCCCCTCCCACCAGGTGTCCCCTCCCTCAAACACTCCCCGAGCCAACCCCAAACACACAAGCCTGTTGTGGCTTTATTCAGAATTTCAGAACCAGGGCCTTCTATAGGGCAAAGAAAAAGATTGTTAAAAGCTAGCATTCAGGCCTGCACTTCAACACAGCGGGGGCTCGCAGCCCCTCAGAAGGGGGCTTGAAAAGAAGAGGCAAACCTGTCCGTGATACGAATATGAAACAATCTTTGAGTTTCTTTGGTAGTCAGAAAACGAAGTTCAAACACTTTGTGGAATATTGACAACAGTTGTCACAGGCAGCTTCGTGGAATATTGACAACAGTTGTCACAGGCAGGGAGAACAACATCCCAAGAACTGCTCAAGGTACTTCGCACCATTTTCAATCTCATTTTACAGATGAGGAAACTGCTTTGTGTTTAAAAAAAAAAAAAAAAAATTCCATATAGGCTTGCTCTGTTTGCACGGACCTTCTGGAAGGATTGGCAAAAACGTAAGGACAGCTGTCCTTAAGGATTGGGTTCTAGAGTTTTAACGTGGAGACAAGGCATTTGCTGCCGAATGTCCTTGGACTTCATTTTTTATACAGTGCGCCCATCTTATTTTTTAAATTAAAAGCTCACTTAAGAATCAGGACTCTGTTTCCGCAGCCAGAAGTAAGGGGTATTCAAGTTGCGGGCACCTCGAGGAGTGGCCTTTTCCCCCCCGAGAGCGGCCGACCTGTTCCTGACCTGACCAGTGAAGTCTCCAAGTAGATGCTGCTTTGAAACATCCTGAGTTCTCGCAAAAATGGATGTTTTAAACATTTAAAAATCCCCACCTAGGCCTGTGAGAAGTTAGTGTGAAGTCCGGATATTTGCCCAAATTGAAGGCAGGTGAAGACGTGCCCAAACTCAGACTCTTGATGGAGCCCCAGCTGCCCTAATACGCTTGGCCTGACCCACCGGAACCTGACCTCGCAGTGGACCGCACAGCCGAGACCGCGCAAGAAAACCTCGCCCGACCTGCCGCCGCGACGCCGCCCAGAGGGCTGGAGGGAAGCCCGAGCTGACCTACCCAAATCGCGCGACCACCAGCCCGAGGCCTGGACGCAGGAGCTGCCTCCGCGCGTCCGCCGGCCACCAAGGCACGCTTCCGGGCACACGCAAGGCGGCCGACATCATCATCAGGCGACGGCCCAGGACCAATCGGAAGATTGACTGTGACAATCTGAGATTATGACAGCCAGTGGGCGGTGAGTGCCTCGGAATCTCAGGCCCCAGCCCCGCCTCTCCTCAGCGTCGGGTGGGCGGCCGCACAGCTTCTCCGCCCCTCCCTGGGCAGTTTAGAATTTGATGTGGCGAGTTCCTTCCGGTCTGGTTCTATAGATTTGCTTTTAAATCAGATCATTTCCTGGGTAAAATAGCGTACCTTCTTTATTCATTATAACATAGTGAGCATTGCATCAAACAATTCAACATTTTTTCAGCTTTAAGTATAATTGACAAATTATCTTTAAAGTGTACATGATGATTTGATAAACATACATTGTGGAATGATTACCACAAGTTCCATTAAACATTTTTTAAAATGTGCATGGATATATTATAAATTATTCAGTTGTCTCCTTTTGGGCGAGTAGATGGTTTCCAAATTTTCACTAACGTAATTACCTGAAAGTTGTTCACTCCACTTCCTCAGGATGGCTACAGGGCGTTACTTGGAGATAAACATCTATTCCAACTGCCCCTGAGATTGCATTTCCCATGCAAACTTATGCGACATCACAGGTTATGTTTAACTTCCGGTCAATTTGTTGTATTCATTGGTTTATCATTGCTTTTTATAGTATTCTCTTGTCTCTGCCATGGTTGTCTTTGTTAGTTTTGCATTGGGCTGTTGGTGTTTTTTTCCTTGTTTTCCAAAGCTTCTTTGAATAGCCTGATGTACTTCCTACCTTGGAACCTGATCAGGTAGCATTTCTAAAGGGAACTGAAGATAAAACTTATAATAATCATATCCAGTTCCTTCACTTGGTCAATCACTAAAGCTATTATGACCCTAAATAAAGAAGTCCTTTCAGCACTGAACGCTAACTAACTTGGGCAGAACACAGAATCCTGGCTGCTCTTTTCCACATATGCTGCTTCTACGTCTACTTGGACTTCTAACACATTCTAAATACTTCATGTGCTCTTTTAAACACTTAGACAGGATCCTTGTTAGTGACAAAGTAAGACTGCAGTGGTGTTACGTTTTATATGAAATTGTCCTATAAAAAGCGGTGCATCACCTATTTTGACATTCTGTGTTGAAGCAAAGTTGATTTCAAAGCATTTGTGGCCAGATTAAGTTTATCCAAATGTGATGCTCATGATAAGAGGATATATGTATTTTTAAAACATATATGTTTTAGTGGAATTTGAACTCTTTCCAAAAATAAGGTGCTATTTGTTCGTATGTTTCCCATCTCCTATCATGAATTATCATATAGGCTTTTCTTAGAGGAGACATTTTATTTGGGCTCACATCCTGAAGACTGAGGACCATTTTTTGAAACTATTTAGGGTTTTAATAAATAGAATATCATGCTGAAGACACCGTGTATGTGTAAAAATCCCTTGCTTAAAATTGTTTCAGTCCATCTGTGAGGACGTGGAGAAGTTGGAACCCTTGTGCACTGCTGGTGGGAATGGAAAATGGTGCAGCTGCCATGGAAAACAGATATGGTAAACACAGAATTACCATATGATCCAGCAATTTTACTTCTAGATACATATCCAAAAGAAATGAAAGCAGGGACTCAGATACTTGTACACCAGTATTCATAGCGGCCACTGGCAGACCCATGCCCAGGCCCAGGCCCCGGAGAGCTCGGAGGTGAGAGATGGAAGTGATGCGGCCAGGCAGGCAGTAGGCCTAGATCCCTGGGCTTTTGTGAGAAGTTCTCCCATGTCCCCCCAGCATCTTAGAGCATAGTGCCCTCTCTCCCCAGGTCTGAGAGTATGGGGCTCTGCTTCAGTACTGCCCCACGGCAGCCACGGCCTCTTTTTTCTGTTTTTGTTGTTTTGTTTTTAACAACTGTACTTTGCACACATGAAAAAAAAAAAAAAACACATCTTCTCAGTGTTCACTTTTGGACTCATGCAAACCAGACATGGAATTTCTAGGATGCTATTTAATCACACCCTCTCTAGTTCCCTTTTGACGTTTACCTGATCTGACAGGAGACAGCTCTGTTTTGCTGTAGCTGCAGAGGCATGTGGTCTGCGCAGAGCTGAGCTGTGGAGGTTGTACCCTGGCTCTGTCTTGCTCTCTGTGTGATCTTGGGTAAGTTGGCTAACATCCCTGTGCCTCAGTCTCCTCATCTGTATAATGGGGGTAATAATACTAACCCCCCTCACAGAGTTTTGTGAGAAGTGACTAATACCAGTAACTGGGGGTGGGTAGTAGTGACCCACCTTCTGTAACCATCAAGCACATTCTGTTCTTATTATCCTGAGACTTGGGACCAGTTTGGGGGAAGTTGCAGGGAGGAGATCCATTTGCAGGAGGAAGTCGGGGCCCCAAGTGAGGGAGGGCAGGAGAGTCCTAGGCTGGAGAAAGACTAAACTCAGCGTGTGCACCTGGAGCTGAGCCCGGCCTCCAGGAACTGGGATGGCTTCTGGAAATCCTCCTGAGATGGGGAGCGACAGCAGGATCCACTTCTGGGTGCACCTGGAGGTAGGAAGAGCCCGTAGGTGTGTGAGGAGGGCAGGGCTGTTCTGGAACCAGCAGAGTTCTGCCGTGTTTTTTAGCTGCAGCAGAAAGTAGAGATTGTATGGGTTTGTACAAATCAGAAGCTAGAAAGTAGGGCGGGAAAGATGGTAGAACTGCTTTGTCCTGTTTGGGCTCCACTGTGAACAGCGGCCGACCCACTTCCCCAAGGTCTGGCTTGTGCGCTGACTACACCCAGGGAGGTCAGGTGGGCACAGTGCCAGGTGTCACCGTAGGTGGCAGGGAGGGCGGGTGGCATGTGACCTGCGTGGAGGAGGAGCCAGGCCCAGGCAAGCTGAGCACCATCCTCTGCCACACGGCCTCCAGGCTTCCTGGCCCCGGGCTCCTTCTACCAGTGACACTGGGTCCATCAGGGCAAGGCCTCCCACTCTGTGGAAGCGCTTATAGCCCTAAACACAGACGCTGAAGGATGGTAAGTACAGTTATTTTCAAATGCTCCCTTTCCTCCCCTCCTGACAGCATGGAAAAGAGGCTGCTGTCCGAGACCTCCTTCCCTGGACCCTCTCACCCCGGCCCTGCTCCCCGTGTCCACACTGCATTCCAGCCGCTTCAGGCAGATGCTTTGCAGGCTATGACAGAGATAGTAAGAGAGGGGTTGTTCTAGATCAGGGGTCCCTAACCCCCGGGCCGTGGACCACTACCGGTCCACGGCCTGTTAGGAACCTGGCCGCACAGCAGGTGAGTGGCGGGCAAAGCTTCATATGCAGCTCCCCATCGCTCACATTACTGCCTGAACCGTCACCCCCCCCACCACCAAAAAAAACTGTCTTCCACGAAACCGGTCCCTGGTGCCAAAAGGGTTGGGGACCGCTGTTCCAGATGATGACTGCGCAGAGGATCTGTCTCATTTCTGGATGTTGTCTACACTGCATAAACTGAACCGGAAGACACCGGATGAGAGATCGGCCCAGGGTTCGCTGGGCGTTTGGGAGAAATGAGGACAAACGGAGGCTCGGAGTAGCGGCGTGAAGCCTCTGGGACGCGAGGGCTGGTACCCTGGGGTCGCCGGCGAACGGCCGACGGCGTGCACACACCCGGGAGTGGCGGCCGGAGCCCGAGGCTCGGAGGCTCTCGGAGCACAGACGGCCTCTGGTTCAGCTCCTGACTGCCCGCCCGCCTGCCGCGTGCCCAGAACGAACTCAGCCGCCCACTCTGCAAGGCTCCGCTGGGGATCCAACAACCGCTTCTTGCGGCACGTGGAGGCGCCGCGCCCTCTCCCCAAGCCGCGCCCACTCCTGCAACCTCCTCCCGCCGCCCCGCCCCCTCCTGCCTCCTCCAGCGCCCCGCCCCTCCACCTCCCTGCCCTCTCTCTCCGCCCGGCTCCTCCAGGGGCTCCACCCAATCCGGCGGACCCGCCTACCTGCTGTACTGCCCATGGGCTGGAGCCGGGGAGGGACCCACGCGAGACGGCGTGCGTGCCCCGCAGGTCACGTGACTTTCGGGGTGGGCCGGCCCTGCCCCCGCCGCGTAGCGAGAAGCGCAGAGCCGCCGGCACAGTGTTCTGCGCAGGCGCAGACCGTGGTTCGCGGCGGGTGACGCAATCCTGCGAAGCCGGCCGGGCGTACGGCGGCAGCGTGAGTCGAATCACGTAATTTCCCGAATGGGCTCCGCAGTGGGACGTGCATGCGCAGGTCCTCCTCTACCCGCGACGGACGGGGCCAGGCCCACCACGGCCA
Organism: Balaenoptera borealis; assembly: GCF_965194805.1. Lineage (NCBI taxonomy): Eukaryota > Metazoa > Chordata > Mammalia > Artiodactyla > Balaenopteridae > Balaenoptera > Balaenoptera borealis. The sequence continues at coordinate 44,997,357 of NC_138872.1, read as the reverse complement.
ATCGACGTCGCCCTCGCCGGCGCCGCGCCCCGCCCCCGTCCGTCGGGCAGTCTGCTGGTCCCGGGGCCTAGTCCTCGGAAGCTCGTCGGCGGCGGCCGGTCGGTACGTGCGCGGCCCGCGGGGCGGAGGGCGCTAGGCCTGGGCTCCGAGTCGGGCTCGGGGGCCAGGCGCGGGCCGGGAGGCCGCCGGGGAGTCGGGGCTGGCCTGGCTGTCGGCGGACGAGGGCAGAGGCGGCCACCTGCGGCCATTGCCCCGCCGACCGGCGGGCGCTGAGGAGCTGGACCGGGCAGGTGAGGCCGGCCTCAGGGACCCGGACGAGCCTGGAGGCGGGCGGCAGATGCGGGAGCTAAAGGCGGGTGCGCCGGGGGGAGCGTCCGCGCCGGGTCCGGGAGGACGGATCCCCGGGCGGTCCGGGCCTGGCGGCGGGAAGGTGGTGCACCGGGAGGCCCGAGTCCGCCCCGGCCGCCCTGTGACCTTGTCAGGGCCTCCCCCGTGACGCCTGCTCGAGGGTCGCCGGGACGGCCGGCGCGGCTGCAGCCCTCACGACGGCCTGTCAGTCTCCAGCACGGGAGCCACTGCGGCTCGGAGGGGTTGAGGGCCCTGCTCGGGGTAGCGCAGCTGTGCCCCCCCGGCGCAGTGCCCCGCATCGCTTCTGTGCAGTGACGGTGACTCCACTAGGAGAGACTTAACGAGGTTGGAGAATGACTGTGAATTGTGGGCTACTTTCCATGAAATTTTCTTCTTATAAAGTAGTTTAGTTGGTTGTTTTCAAAGGTAGACAAGGTTTGCTCTCAGACCGTGGCCGCCATGTATTATATTTTGTTTTATTTGGTTTCCTGATCAAAGTAGTAGACATTATTTATTGTTGCTATAAATTCTGTTAGTTTGGGGGTCTGGGTCTGTAAGTAAATTACAAAATGACCTAGAGAAGCCAATTACTGCTTTAATGTGTTTCATTAATCATCACTTTAGGGCAGTCTTAGTCTGTTTTCATGCAAATATCTCATGAAGGTGCATCAGGGCTTCAGAAAAATGCTAAGAAGTGGCGCGTGACTTGAATCTGTACATGAAAAAAGTTAGGTTTAGGTCATTAATCAGTTTATTTCCTCTAAAGAACTGATATAATCCTCATAATTTTTAATCCTTCTACTTCAGAGGTTCATGCATGAATAATTCTTGATTTGTTTTCAAAGCTGTTCCTGGGAAGAAGAAACATGGAGAGTGGTGCAGTTCTGCTGGAATCCAAGTCCTCCCCGCTTAACCTTCTGCATGAAATGCACCAGCTCCGCCTGCTGGGTCACCTGTGCGACGTGACTGTCAGCGTGGAGTACCAGGGCGTCCGGGAGGAATTCATGGCCCACAAGGCGGTGCTGGCAGCCACCAGCAAGTTTTTTAAGGAAGTGTTTCTTAATGAGAAGACTGCGGACGGCACGAGGACTAATGTCTACTTAGACGAAGTGCAGGTGGCTGACTTCGCTTCTTTTCTTGAGTTCGTCTACACTGCAAAGGTCCAGGTGGAGGAAGATCGGGTGCAGCGAATGCTGGAAATGGCAGAAAAGCTGAAATGTTTGGACTTATCTGAAACCTGTTTTCAGTTGAAGAAACAGATGTTAGAGTCGGTACTTTTGGAGTTGCAGAATTTCTCGGAGTCTCAGGAGGCAGAAGGGAGCAGCGGCTCCCAGGTCGCTGCTGCTGTCACCCCTGATGCTCGGGCAGGTGTGGCCGCAGACAGCCCTCTGGCCAACGGCGTCGCGGGTTCCTTGGATCCCCCAGCGGCAAGAATCGGCAACAGCCTGTTGCCAGATCTGCCCTCGAGGAAGTCCAGGGAGAAGCCAGAAAAGAGAAAAGAGACCGCTAAGTCCCCCTACCCCAAGTTCAGAAGGGCTAGCGGGAGGCTGGCTGGGCGGAAGGTGTTCGTGGAAATCCCTAAAAAGAAGTACACTCGACGACTCCGAGAGCAGCAGAAGAGTGCCGAGCAGGACACCGGGGACCGTGGGGGCCCCCGGGAGCCCAGCCCAGACGCCGGGGGAACGGTGAAGGAGCTGGTCACAGTCGCAAAAGACGAGGAGGACGGCGGGGCTGGGGCCGAGGCGGAGGCAGTGCTGCCGAAGGCGGGGCAGGGGGAGGAGGAGGAGGAGGACGAGGACGAGGGGGAGGAGGGGGAGGAGGGGGCGGGGAGGCGGAGGAGCAACTTCCAGTGCACGCGCTGCGAGAAGGCCTTTCTGTACGAGAAGAGCTTCCTGAAGCACGTCCGGCACCACCACGGCGTGGCCACCGAGGTGGTCCACCGCTGCGACACCTGCGGCCAGACTTTTGCCAACCGCTGCAACCTGAAGGGCCACCAGCGCCATGTGCACAGCAGCGAGCGCCACTTCCCGTGCGAGTTGTGCGGCAAGAAGTTCAAGAGGAAGAAGGACGTGAAGCGGCACGTGGTGCAGGTGCACGAGGGCGGCGGCGAGCGGCACCAGTGCCAGCAGTGCGGCAAGGGCCTGAGCTCCAAAACGGCGCTGCGGCTGCACGAGCGCACGCACACGGGCCACAAGCCCTACGGCTGCACCGAGTGCCCGGCCACCTTCTCGCAGCCCTCGGCCCTCAAGACCCACCTGAGGTAGGCACGGGCCGCCTCGAACCCCAGAGCGCACGTGGAGACGTGGGGGGCGTGCCAGGAGGCGGCCGGTGTGGCTGCCTCGCGGGATGGGTCACTTCAGTTCGCTCCCTCGCAAAGTCGGGGGCTGCTTTGAGCCTCTGGATTCTCTCTCGAGGCAGAGATGCGGGCATGGCGCTCCCTGGGCGCGGGCCCGGCTGATGGGGACCCACGCCTCCCGTTCAGGCGCAGGGGCCTCTCCCACTCCTGGTGCTGAGGCCTCCCACCACCCTTGCCGAATGGGGCCAACGACCCCATCCCCCTTCCTGACCCTTCATTTGGGACTCAGTCCTGTGACCGGCTGGGTGGCGAGTCCCACTGAAGACCTCAGCAGGGCGACACTTCTCTGGGCTTGGAGAGTGCCTGCCACCAGTCAGTCTAAGCTCCAGGATTAGGACGGACAGGGATTCCAGTTACTGATTTTTGAAATGTAGGTGGGTGACATTCAGTTTTTAAATAAATTCCCTTCCAGTGCTCAGTACTTATGCTTGAAATCCAGACATAGCAGTTTTCTACTCTCCCCAGATCTGCCGTCATCCTGGGCCAGTCTAGGGGTGGGAGCTGCGTGTTCCTTGTCCTTTTACTGTCATTTATAGCCTGGCTCGGGAAGGGCTCAGTAAACATGGTGACAGCCACTCCATCCTTGCCCTGAAATGCAGTGCTTACGCATGCGCCCCAGGGACCGGCTGGCTTCATGTGTTGATAACAGTTCTTCCTAGACTGTTACGTCAAACTAGGAAAGGATGGTAAACATTTTGATCGCGTGGTACTTTTGTCAGCCATGGTTCCTAAGGTGTCTGTGGGTGACTATTTTCAATGAGGGAGCTTTATAAATACCACACGGTGCTGTTTGGTGTCATAAACAGCCTGCAGAGGCACAGCCTGTGCCTGCACCTGGGGGCAGCACGTGGGGGGACTCGGCGTCTGGCGGGGATGTGGCGGTCTTGACTCGGGCAGAGACTGACTTGGGGGTGAGAGTCCTGGGCCTCGCCACCTTTCAGTCCTTCGCATTCGGGCTCCTGGAGCGAAGTGTCTCCCCAGGTGAGGGAGGAGATGGTAATGCAGAGTGAGCTTTGATACATCCTGAGTTACCCTCTGAATGTTGTGCTTTCAGAATTCACACGGGGGAAAAACCTTTCGTCTGTGATGAATGTGGTGCAAGATTCACTCAGAACCACATGCTGATTTATCATAAAAGGTGTCACACAGGTAAATACTCCGTCATGATTGAATGTCTTTCCTGGCTGTAGGAGGAAAACTGCAGTTTTCTTAATTTAGAAGTTGGCATCTGCCAAGTGGTTTAGGTTAAAGCCCTGATACGCTCTTCCGTCTCATAAGTGAGCATAAGTAAATGCATAAAATACGCCCGCTGCCTCCAGTGCTGTGTGCTTGTGGCCATGACCTCTGAAAGAAATTGCTCAGAATATGGGAAAAGCTATATGCTTATTATCCCGCTTCCTGCCATTTCTAAGAACAGAGCATTAGAAAAAACCTGACTGTCCAACCCCAGGGAAGTGGTTCAGTAAATGGGTACATCCACCCTGTCCCGTCCCAGGCCCTTTTGACTAAGGTCTCTGAATATTAGGAAAAACGCCTGTTTGGCTGTCGACTTGAAAAATGCACAACTGAGCATACAGTGAATCCCAGCTTTATTGAAAACCTGCAGAAATATAAAGTAGTTACATGATGTGTTAAGGTGGTGGAATTATGGGGTTTTCAGAATTTTTGTGGTACGATTTCATCAGGTGAGGGAGAACATTTAAGCTCTTTATTCTGATTCTGTGCAGTGCTCCTGGGGTTCAGAGCCCTGGGGCGCGTGGAGTCTAGCTGTCGGGTACTGGGCTTATCACGCTAACCCAGTTCTTTCCTACTCCCGTTTAAAAATTTTTACTTCTTTGACTGTCCTGTGAGCCTCAAGTTCAAATGGTGCGATAGGTGAACCACTTAATGACGTGAATTAATAGACTAAAATGAGCAGAATTGGTGTCTGATGGAAGACTGGGGTCGGGGGAGGTCAGACCACACCGAAGGATTAAGTTAGAATCGGTCATTTGATTGAACATGCTAATATATTTGGATTTTATTAAAGCCAGTAGTTTTGTTTTGATGTTTGAGAAATCGGGGCACACCTGACAGGAGTCTGGTTTGTGGGCCCTGAGGGCCCCAACTGCGCAGCGTGAAGGGTGGACGCCCTCCTTGCCCTGACCCCACCCCGGGCGGCTGGGAGCTGCTCCAGGACCGCCCCACGTGTCCACCGCACAATCCTCTCCCTTCACGAGGGGCTTCTGTTCTGATAGAGACCCACAGAAGCCCTGTGAACAAGTCCAGCTGTTCCACCAAACCCGTTGTCGAACTGTTTTTCTTGTTTGGGATGACTGAATTTCCAAAACGTGAGCTGGTTGAATACGCTCTTTAATTCTAATCTACTGGAATCTTTCTTGGGATTTCCAGGGACATTTTACACCAACTTTCAGCAGGTAGCGAGCACTGGACACAAAGAGATTTTATGACAGTTTTAACTAGAAAAGAACGCGCTGCCTGCCAGGGCACTTGGGAGGGTGGACCCCATCCTCTGCGTGTTCTAGCGCCCGTGTCACTTCTAACTTCGTGTCTCATGTCTCCGTGTAGGTGAGAGGCCTTTCATGTGTGAAACGTGTGGCAAGAGTTTCGCTTCCAAGGAGTATTTAAAACATCACAACAGGATCCACACTGGGTCCAAACCCTTTAAATGTGAAGTTTGTTTCAGGACTTTTGCTCAGCGGAATTCGCTTTACCAGCATATCAAAGTCCACACAGGTATGGCCGGAATGTCGCCAGAGAAGGGAGGTCAGTGTGGCAAGAAAATATCCCGAAGGTTTTAGATTTTCTGGAAAATTATTTGGAATTTAGCTTTAAGTCGTGCGTCCTAATAGCATTTAAACATTTTTGAGTGTCTAGTTTCTGGCTCTGACAAACTGGAAAGGTATGAATGTGTGAACCTGGATGTGGACGTGTGAACCTTTGAACACCTTGAGATTAGAATTAGGGGTGATGATCTGCACATGCTAGTGAACACCCCCACCAGCGCAGGGTCACTTACGACTGGAAAGCTGTGGGTGAGGTCACGGACCCCTGGGGCTCCTGCACGGTCAGCTGCTCGTGCCCGTGTCGCCCTCCCCGTGGCGGCTCGGGACGCGGGGCGGCCCAGAGCAGCCGGTAGCTCTCGTGTCCTCCGTCCCTTCCCTCCCAGGGGAGCGGCCCTACTGTTGCGACCAGTGTGGCAAGCAGTTCACGCAGCTCAACGCGCTCCAGCGCCATCACCGGATCCACACGGGGGAGAAGCCGTTCATGTGCAACGCGTGCGGGCGGACGTTCACCGACAAGTCCACGCTCCGGCGGCACACCTCGGTGAGCGGCCAGGGTGGCCCCCAGGGACGGTCGCTGGACGGCATAGCCGCCCACCCTCCCTTCCCTGAGGCCCTCGATCCGGAAGGGGGTCCCAGGGGAAGGCGGGGCTCTCCCTCCCCTGCAGCAAGAGCAGCCAAGCGGGGTGAAGCAGGGCCCGGGGCATGCTGAGTCCTTTCTGGCAGGGACCGCAGTGGCAGACACGTGTCTGACGGTTGGAGAAGGCTGTTGTACCTGGTAACCAGTGGCTGCGAATTGGGGGCTCTGCAGATCCTGGTTAGGGACATAGTGGGTGATCTCTCTGTTCTGCGTTTGGTCCGCAGATCCACGATAAGACAACTCCATGGAAGTCTTTCCTCGTCATCGTGGACGGCTCTCCCAAGAATGGCGATGGGCACAAGACTGAGCAGCCCGATGAAGAGTACACGCCGTCCAAACTCTCTGATAAATTGCTGTCTTTCGCAGAAAATGGCCATTTTCACAACCTGGCCACCGTGCAGGGCAGCATGCCTGCCGTGCACGATGACAGTCCTGCGGACCCGGCCTGTAAGTCGGACGGCCCAGTGGGGTCCCAGGACACGCTGCTGGCCACCACCATCAACGAGCTGAGCGAGCTGACGCCGCAGACGGACCCGGGCCCACACAGCTCCACTCTCTGACTCACGCAGACTAGAGCGCGGGGTCACCTGCCCCGCGGTCCCAGCCTTGCACCCGCGCCTGCGTGCGTGAGGGCTGGACGCGAGCGTTCGTCAGGGGTCAAGAACTGTGGGCAAAGAAGTGGGCAAGGATGGCTTCCGCAGTTTCTTGAATTTCTGCTAACTTGCACGTCTCTGTCAAACCATTTCTCATGCTTTCCCTTAGAAATCCTGATCCGCGTGGTCTCAGCCACGCTTCATCAGCAAACAAGGCAGTTAACATAACCTCACTTAATTCTGGTGGAATCATCCTAATGCTTGATGACCTTGACATTCCTGAGGCTCCTGAGGCTGGGGTTACTGCTCAGCTTCCTCATGGAAGTTTATTTCTGATACTTTAAAGCTATTTTTCTGCCAAGCTGAAATAAAACTGGGAGCATGTATTTATTTTCAGCTGTTTCTTTGCTGTTGAACTGAAGCCAGTCAGAGGTGCTCTGGGACCCTGGAATGGGGCTAAAGAGACAGATGACTGCACTTGTCCCCGTCTGCCCCCCCCCCCCCGTTCGTAGGCACTAAACTGAACACTTGTAAAGTAGCTGCTCACAGCACACATGCAGCTAGGAAGTTTGTCATAAAATGACCTGAGATGTGGCTACAGGTTTCATTTCTAAAAATCCAATTTAAAAAAGCTGTCCTACCAAAGACTAGCAGAAAACAGCGTAGTAGTTTTTGCAAAGAGGTGTGAAAAATTAAGCCAGGGGCTTGAGATCACTTGAAACATAGTGTAGTTACTTTATCCACAAGTAGCAGTGAGGTGGTGGTAGCCAATCTAAGAACACAGAGTACTGGTAGTTTTGCTAGGTTTTTTTGACGATTTCTGTGATTTTCAGAAACCCAGCATTTCTCATTAACATGTCTAGACGCTGACACAGGCAAGTCACTGGCACGCACGTTCCCCTGGGAGCATGAGCGAATTGGGCAAAAGGGACCAAAAGCCTCTGTACACTCCTCTGATTAGCCTCAAGAGTGGACCATGGAACCGCCAACCTTGTCTTAAATGCACCTCTGTCTCATGCTGGCCTTTGGTAATTCCGCTGTCCTTACCCAGCCTGGCTCTTGATCCAGTGGTGAGGGCAGGTCGCCACGTGCACAGTGCTTTGACTCACGTGTGACCCAGGTAAAAAGAGAAAGGGAATTGTCACTAGTTGCTCTTTTTCTTACATTTAATTTATTACGCTTGCTGTGAAAACAGTCATTTTCTAAGAGGAAGGGTACTTTATGCAAGTCCGGGATGAAGACACAGCTGCACGAGATGCCAGAAAAAGACCGAGGATGCTTTCTTCCCCGTGAGACGGTGACGTCAACACTGAAGGTGCCGAAGGCGTCCCAGGTGCTGACACAGGCTGCAGGCAGCAGTACCGAATCCACCTCCAGCTGTGACAGCGTCGCCCACTTGTGTTCACAGAGCAAAACAGTGACTCTCACACACATTTTACTCTCGAAAGGAGAACGAACCTGCCCGGCTAATGAACTGTTTCTTGGGGTAAAGTCATCTTAATGATGAGAAGAAATTTAAGTAATAGATTATTTTGTTACCTCTCGGAATAATTTTTGTCTTGAATTTGTTTCTTTAGAAATTCTACAGAAAACTTTAATGTGTTAATAAATGTTTTGTAAAAATAGTTTTGCAAGTCTAAGTTTATTTCCATTATTAGAATTTAGGTTCTACAGAAATAAGATTCCTGATTCATACAGGCAGCTTCCTTAATTCCCTGGTCCTTGGAGTCTCGCCACCTCCGTGCACCGCACGTGTGTTCCTGACACGTGACAGGCCTGGCCCCGCATGCGCTCGGCCTCGGTAGCTGGTGCCAGGCGGCGCGGAGGGGCCCAGCCTCATCGCGGCCATGGTGACTGCGCCTCAGAGGCTCCTCCATCTACGGTCACTTCCCTGCTTCCCGGGAGGGGACAGGAGGGCTGCCGCCCCAAACCCTGCCGAAGATGCATCTCATCTCGGGGGTTTGTGGGGCGTCTCCGTTTCTCCCCATCCAGGTGCTGTGCTGCCACGTGACTGTCAGCCCCAGACGCTCAGGTCAGGCCACCAAGGCGGCGATTTCGCGCCTTCCAACCATTGTGTGGGAGACGCTCTCAGCCCAGACTCCAAAGCTCCCTTGCCTCTGCTTTTAACCAAAATTTGTTGTACAGAGTTTGAAAACAAAATTGGCCAGGTGGTGGGGTAAAACCTTTATTAAAGGTGATCTTCACAGAAATGTGGTTTTGCCAAAGGTGATCATCTAAACTGACCAATTTGAGTGTAAGTTATCATTTAATTCTAACCTGTTGTATATCTTGCCACAGCAGGGACATTTTTTGAGACCAAGCAAGTGTCTTCTGTCCCCTTAACTGAACTTGATGGTGTTCCTGTCACTCTAAGTAACATTATTTCAGGCGAAAGTCCATTTGTCCACAGGCACCAAGACGGGCAGATGAATGCGGGCACAGGGCCGCCTGGCACATCCGTCACCCCCCAGCTGAGCCCCAGGAACTGCCCACTTCCCTCCACCAGTTTGCACGGGCCTCTGGGACCCTCACCGAGGCTGGCAAAACCCACCACGGGAGCTTCTGTTAGGAAGCAGAAGAGACATTTGAATGAGAAAGTAACCTTGAATATCAACAACTTGGCAGAATTCCTAGATGGGACGGCCTGTTCGACCATTCATTTTGAATTTGCCTCAAATGATCTTTGAGGGACCTGAACAAGGCCCTCTGACAGCGCCAAGTCAATGTGGCTCCACCAAGGGAGACGGGGCTTCGGGCCCCCGGCCTCCCCCTCCGAGGTCTCCTAGGGGCCATTCCTCCTTCAAGCCTGCCAGTGAGATCCCTGACCAGGCAGCAGGAGGGATGGGAACGGGGAGCCTGCAGAGCCCGGACGGCTGCTGCCCACTGCCCTGAACCCCGGGGGCCACCTTCCAGGACAGGAAGCCACTCCCGACCTGTGCAAACCAACCAGGAAACTCACCATACCGTTCACAACTTCGACTTTATTTACTGTACAGGTTCACATGAAACACACGGACTCTTTGCGAAGGTGGATTTATCATCACAGGATGAGTTCTCATAATACACCCTCCCCAACAGCGCGGGGGAGGAGGGGCCATGCCAGGCCGGGGCCCCGGGAGGCAGGCTGCGTGCCACAGGCCCCGAGAAAGCCATGGGGGTTGCCTCTGGGCATCTTAAATGCACGGTATCAGAGGAAACAATAAATGTTTACAGGGACATCATCACACAGGGTCACGACTGCAAGAATACTGCTTTCAAATCATTAAATAAAAAAGGAATTCACATAAGCTATAAAAACGCTGCCACAAAAAGCAAAGCTTTCCTGTAAGAAATTTTAACTCATTCTGACAATGAACTAAACACCATCTGCTAAAACACAAGGACTGTAACATAAATAGTCATTATACTTTGTTCATAAATAACGATCTATAAATCCTGGAAACCTGACCCGGGCTCTGAGTTACAGCACTGCCCACTTTGATGGAACATTTCAAGGGAGAAAGTCTGGATACTGTTAATGGGACTTTTTTCTGCTCCTTTTCCTGTTACGTTCTGGCAGGTCTGCTCTAGCCATTACAATTACAGTTTACTCTTTTTCACGTGAAATATTAAAAACAAAAACATCTTAACCCAGGCACTGATCCCAGTGTTCATTTCAACACAAACAACTCTGATGTGACAAAACACTGCCAATACTATTTCTCAAAACCACAGGTCTTCTGTCAGGGGTGCAGTATGAAAAGCTAATAAACAAACTGCCTTAAAAGACATCATTTGCTTTTTACTTTACGTGGTCAGACCAGGTTCCTTTAACAAGTGGGAACAAACCTTCCAGACTAACGACAGAGCGCACACGCTGGCGGCGAGGTTTACAGCCCCTCAGGTGGGACAGACCTGCAGCTGGAGGACACAGGCCCCACGCTCATCTCACCCAAGTGCTTCTGGCCGGTTGGCACTGGATTAGGTAGAGCAACAAAACCCCACTTTTCTCTCTCAGCGTTTTTTCATAGTTCCAACAGGAAGTGAAGAAGTACCAAGCGGCTCCATCCCAAAATGTCCCGAAACTGACAGCCAGCTTTCTTTTGAGAATCCCAGACCTCTGAAGGAAGGAAGGAATCCTCATCGGATGCCAGGGCCCAAGGTCAGAGCGCCCGCATCTCCTGGTCCGTTCCCGCTGCCCTCAGCCAACACTGTGACATCACTGCCCTGCCTCTCCACCAGCACAGCCTGCACAAGCGACCCCGCAACTACGGCCACCGAATCCTCACGGCCGCCCACAGGGCTGCTCCGTGACCGGGTCCCAGCCGGCCCTTCTCAGCCTCCTTTCCTGCCACTTTCTGCTTCATCCCAGACGGACCTGTTCCCCATCCCCAAGCCTTCCTCCCCGCTCAGCCCTCAGCCTGGGCACACGCTCTATTTCTGCCCAACAGCAGCTACCAATCCCAGTCGAGGACCGTCCAAAAATGCAAACACCATTCAAATACCAGCTAACACTGACAGGACACAGGAAATTCCACTTACCTGTCAACACTGTCATTACCTGGCAATTAACACACATCAAACATAAATCATTTGTGCCTAAAAATATGCACACAGGAGATTCAGGAAACAAGACCACGTCTAAAGTACGATGTCGGCACATAACATTATGCGCAGGGATCAAGTTCACAAGTCAAAAGAGCACATATATAAGCCAAAATAATAGGACAGAATTCAAACACACAAGTTAAAACAACTCCATCAGCTAAGCGCAAGGTCCCCTCAGAAGCTAGTTGGGGTTCTTTTCCCAACTGAGCACAGTAAACCTCTGTACCGTATTCAGCCTACCAAGCCCATCACATCCAATTAATGGATAAAATGAATATGACACACAATTAAAAATTAAAATTAATGACACACAAGCTTCGACTGAGATAACCTCCCAGCCCTGATAAGCATGTACATGAGAGGGCACACGAGGTGCCCTCTCAACGTGGAAAAGTGTGTGAACACGGAAGTAAAGGGATGTGCCAGTTCAAACACCTTTCTATGAAGATGAAGCAAGGGTCCTGCCCAACTAAAAGTGGACACCATCTCCAGGAAAGGAAAACGCCCAAGGCTTCCAGATCCTGTATGTGTGTGCACTTGTACGTGAGATCAGGCCCACCTCCACACGCGTCCACACACATTACCAGGCAGTGCCGGGAAGCTCCCTCTTTTCCCACTGTAAGCGGCTGGCAGGCCCGGCTGATCTGAATTCTCACATGCATATTAGCTACAGAACGATATAAAAAGCAAAGAAACTGGTCACTAGCACCATCAAAAGAATCACAAGATAACAAAAAGGATAAATAATTTCTCACAAGGAAAGTCATAAACGCATTCCTAACAACGATCCTACACTAAACACACACATTTAGAGAATCCATCCGGGTGCAAGTTCACGGAGAACGTGCAAAGCATCTGTTAGAACTGGGTTGGGTACTCAAGTCCAGGAAAAAGGACATAAAAATATGTGGCAAAATTAAACAGGAGCTCTGCACGTATCAAAATAACAGGAGTAAGATTCGGAAGCAGTTCTCGGAAAACTCTGGGGACTGACAAGCGGGAAACAGCCTGTCACGCGCGCAGTACACACAGGAGCCGCCCACCCGTCCGCTGCATGGTGACACACATGGCGGCTTAAACACACACACATCATCAGGCTCACGTGCAACAAAATGAAGCCACTGAATGGGCATCCCATAATGATCACTGGCCCTAACACGAAACTAAAGAGGACTCAGCGGCATGCCACAGAGACACAGCGCTTCACTTGAGGTCTCCGTCTCCTTCCCCGTCCCCCTGGATGGACTTCTTGATGCGCAGCAGCATGGTGGTGAGCCACTGGTCCAGGCGGGATATCGAGTCAAATTCCTTCACCTGGTTTAAGGAAAGAGGAACAGGAATCATTCCATGGAAATACAATCAAACACAGAACTACACTGCCCCACACTGCTTAAACATTTACAGATCCACTAACTTTCTTCATTTAAAATCATTCATTCCAGTTTACAACTTTCTTCATTAGAAACTTTTTTTATATTGCTCTTATGCTAACAGGCAATGGCAAAACTCCATAACAGCCTTTATAACTGGACGAAGAGCACGTTTAGCGTGACAAAGGACACGAGACCCTGCATAAGAACAAGGGGACATGGAAAATTAATGTGGCTCCAGTATCCACTGAACACAAACAAACGTATTTGCAGCGAGGGAACATGTGGAAGCAGAATTCCTTTAACTCATTTCCACAAGTTATCGAAGAATGGACTTTCATAGGATGAAAAGGGTTTGGCAACAAAAGTTAAAGGGGAAACCTCGCCTTCCCACTATTGCTTCAAAGCCAGGATGAATGAATTAATGAAGGACACTAAGAAATTCGCTTGATTATAAACATAAGATGGAAAAAGATGGGAAAACAGGAAATTGATGAATGTAAAAATAATTTTCCCATTTACTTTATGCCAAGAATAACAAACTCTCATTGCTTTGTTTTTATGTTTTAAATTTAAGTGATTAGATTTCACTGATTTTACTTGACACTTATTTATGGATCAGATTATTTTCCATAGAAAACATCCAAACAACAAGTCATAACATCATGTGATATGTATTTGCCTCATAGCTAAATTCAGCACAGCTCATAGAACTGTCTAATTGTGAAGGCTGGTGGGATCTAAAAACATGCCTTTTGGAAAACACAACGTAGGTGTAGTGCAATAATGTCCAAATAAATGTTCAGCATTTACACGATGAAAAGGAGAAGTTGTTTCTGTAATGTAAACTTTCAGAGAACATGCTAAATCCCAAAACCGAACGTACTGCTTCCGTGTAAGCTTCACTGTTCTGCTCTTCGTGAGCTTCTAGAAGTTTCTGGGAACATAAATACAGAAAAATTAGTTTGGTAAGCTAAAAAGTTCCATCTATGAATGGATACTTTAAATATGAAATAGCCTTCGCATCACACTAACTGATGTTGCCAAATGACTTACAAAAATGGGGAAATTTTCAAATACAAGTCAAGAGTTACCCCGAGTCAGGGATCCAGCCTTGTGCTAACGTGCCTGACCCGCCAGGTTAAGAGCAGTGCGCGCCTGACCCTAACGGCACCTGAGGCCTAGTGTGCAAGAGCAGGAAGGCACGGGGCTGCTCAGTGAGCAGATTCACTGGATGAAAACGTCACTGTATCCCAGCCCCACCTACTTACTTTCAATAACTTGCATTCTCTCGAATCAGTGAACGCCGGAAACATTTCCTCGTATTTCTCCAGAGCAAGCTGGGAAAGAAAACCACTCGTTAACATCTGAGTCACTGAACCAGGAAACGAAGCTTTGACATTCTACTAACTTCAGTACGATTTATTTACATCCTACTTAATTATCAGACTCAACATCAAAATCAACCTGTGTTGATCAAACCTGTTTATTGTGAATTTCAATTTCAGTTAAGAATAAACTTATAAACCAGTTTTTCCAAATGAGGTTGCTGTGGGGAAGACCACGTGAGCCAGATCCAATGTTCGGACCTCCCAGAGCAGGCATCTTATTTTCACGCGCTGGAGGAGGCTCTGCCCAGAGCCCGGGGCCCTAACCCCGACCCCGAGGACACCAAGGCTGCCCTGTCCCTGCCTCCACCTCCAGCTCTCTCTTTGCTTTTCTCCCAACCCTCACCCCAACTCCATTTCTGAGTTTAAAAAAAGACACGATTCTGCTTTTACTGTCTCCCCTCAGCCCCTAATTTCTTTAAACCAAAACTACTGAAGGAAGTGTGGCCCCCAGGGGGCGTTCACTTAAGAGAAGAGCCTCAGCAGCTGTCACTCCAGCTGCGGTACTACAGCCAGGACAGGTCAGAGTGTCACCCTCCATGTTGCTTTTCAAGTACGCAGCACAGTCTTGCTCCGAGCGGGTATCACAGACAGCGGCTGAGCACCTGTGCTTAGGGGTGAAGCACATCAGAACCCACGCCGCAGGGGCCCTCACCTTGGCATTCAGCTCATCCACTATGAAGTGACAGAGGGCAGCTTTAAAGAAGTAATCCTTTGCACTGTACTTCAACAAAGGGTTATCCATGGTGTTGGCCCCAACCTAGGCACAGAAAGTGGGGTCAGAGTGAAAAGGTTTGCCCTCCTACACTAGGCATGCTGACCCTCATCTACTCTTTAGCAAGTACTCTGCATCTTACGTTAGTTAAGCTATGAAATCCATTCTTTTAACAACCCAAAGCCATGTACCAGAAATGTTACTAGACAAAAAACCAGTATTTAAGACATAAAGTGCTGACCTGTTAAAAAAGACTCAGCAGAATTCCACATCCAGGAGGATAGAACAGACGTGCTGTCCTCTGTCCCTCCTGCTAAGTACAACTAAAAGCCCTGGATCTTTTATATGAAACTAACGTAGGGAGACTGAAAGGTGGAGAGAGGAGCAGACCAGCCAGGGACACAGGGCAAACACGGCAGGGAGTTCCCTGGTTTTTCTTTTTCTTGCATAAATCCCTGACTTGGAACAGAAAAAGCCAGCAACCCATAAATGCCGGTGGGTGCAGCAAAAGAAAGAGAGAATAGATGAAAGCCTGCTTTCTCCAGCCAGAGGACCAGGAGAGGGGCAGCTAGCAAGACAGAAAATGTTTAGATGACACCTGCTCTGATCCACCCCACTCACAGCAGCAAAAGCCAAAGAGGAAGACAAGATGCCCATCCTCCTGGGAGAGCCCCACTCTCCTGCCAAGGAGGCCAGAGCAGGAGCCAGCCTGCGCCCCCATCACAGAGGCACTGGAGACCACGTGGGGCCTGCGTCACCTCCTCCCAGTGGGAAAGAGGCCCCCTCATCTCCCAGCTGGCATGGATTCACCTTTACCTGCTGGTAACCAGGCGGTCGGGTGGGGAGCTTGAACCCTACCTCCACCTGGCAGGAGTGAGGCCACACCCCTTCAGTGCCAAAGAAAACCAGCTGAGAGAGGAGGTATAACACAATGTAAGAATATTCAGTTTTTAATTAAAACTCACTTGCAATACTGAGAAAAGGGAACATCTCAAGTTGAATGAAAAAAAGACAACGAATCAGAGTGAAGTAAGTCAGAAAGAGAAAAATAAATATCGCATATTAACGCATATATGTGGAACCTAGAAAAATGGTACAGATGAACTGGTTTGCAGGGCAGAAATTGAGACACAGATGTAGAGAACAAACGTATGGACACTAAGTGGGGAAAGCGGTGGGGGGTGGTGGTGTGATGAATTGGGCGATTGGGATTGACATGTATACACTGATGTGTATAAAATGGATGACTAATAAGGACCTGCTGTATAAAAAAATTAAATTCAAAAAACCAAAAAGACAACTAATAAACGACAGCTCTCACATAGCAGAGATGTGAGACTTATCTAACAGATTTTAAAGGGGCCTTCCTAAAATGCTTCCACAAGCCATTAGAAAATTCCTTGAGACCAGAGGAAAACCAAAGCATCAACGAAGAAAAATTCTCAGCAAGAAACCCCAGAAGATACAAAGAAGAAATGAGTGGACACTTCAGAACTGAAATACACAATAACTGACATAAAAAGTGGATGGGTTCAACAGCAGATCCCATGGAACAGAGGAAGGACTCAGTGAACTGATGGTAGAACATTAGAAATTACTCAGTCTGAACAACAGAGAGCAGACAGACCCAGAAAAGAGGAGCAGAGCATCGGGACATATAGGATGATAAAACAAGGCATAATATCTGGGCTGTCTGAGCCACAGAAGGGGAGAGAAAGAGGGAGTGGCTAAAAAAGCACTTGAAGAAATAACAGCTGAAAATTTCCTAAATTTGGCAAGAAACAAACATAAACCTACAGATTCCAGAATTTTACTGAAATCCAAACAGCATAAAAGCAAAGATACCCATGCTAAGCCACATAAACTTCTGAAAACTGAAGACAAAGGAAAAACTTTTTGAAAGTAGCAGAAAGAAACACCACCTCACCTACAGGGAAAACAGCTTGAATGACAGCAAACTTCTCATTAGAAATCACGCTGGTCATAAGGGCACATTTTTCAAGCACTGAAAGAAAAGAGCTGTCAACCCAGAATTGTATACCCAGGGAAGATATGCTTTAGGAATGAAGGGGAAATCAAAACATTCCCAGATGAACGAACACCAAGAGAATGTTTCGCCAGCAGACCTACCCTAAAAGATTAGCAAAAGGTTGTTCTCTAAGTAGAACAAAATACAGGAAGGAATCCTGGAACATCAGGAAGAAAGAACACATTAAGCAAAATATGGGAAAATACAATGGGCTTTTCTCCTCCTCCTGAGTTTTCTAAATTAAGTTGGATGATTGAAGTAAAAATTGTAACAGTGACTGATGTGTTTCTAAAAGTGTGTAGAGGAATTAAAGACAATTATATATTGGATGGGGGAGGATAAAGGAACAGAAAGTAAGGTAAGATTTCTGTATTTCACTGGAACTGAAAAAATGATGACATCATTAGCCTGTGATACTTTATGTAAATATAATACCTATAGCAATCACTACAAAAGCTATTTAAAGAGATACACCCAAAAACACTATAGGTAATCAAAAACCCCCTGGAAGGTAGGAAAAAGGAAACAGAAAAACAAAAAGCAGAGGATAAATAGAAAACAAAAAAATAAAATGGCAGACTTTAGTTCTAATACATCAATAATTACATTAAATGTGAATGGTCTAAACATACCAATTAAAAGACAGAAACTGGCAGAGTAGATTAAAAATATGACCTAACTCTATGCTGTTTACAAAAAACGTACTTCAATTATAACAATATAGGCAGGCTGAAAGAAAAAGGATGTATAAAGATATATCATGTAAACATCAATCAAAAGAAAGCTGGAGAGGCTATATTAGTATCAGATAGACTTCAGAGCAAAGAAAATAACCAGAGACAGAGGGGGACACTATATAATGATAAAAGGGTCAGCCCAACAAGAAGACACAGCAATCCTAAATATATATGCACCAAACAGAGCTGCAAAATATTGTGAAGCAAAGACTGACAGAAATGAGAAATAAACAAATCCACAGTGATAGTTAGAGACTGTAACACTCCACTCTCAACAACAGAAATGGACAGAAAATCAGCAAGTATACAGAAGAACTCAACAACACCATCAACCAAGAGGAGCTAATCAACATTTATAGAACATATCACCCAGCAACAGCAGAACCACAGAATATATGCCAAGACCATATTCTGGGCCATAAAACAAACTTCTAAGAATTGAAATCACACAGAGTGTATTTTCCAGCCACAACAGAATCGAACTAGAAATCAACAACAGACAGATAACAGGAACACCTCCAAACACTTGGGAATTAAACAAAACACTGATAAATAATCCATGGAAATCAATAAATAAAATAAATAAAAATAAAACAATGTAACAGAACTGTGAGACACAGTAAAAGCAGCACTTAGAGGGAAATTGAGAGCACTAAAAATGCCCACACAACAAAGAGGAAAATCAATTAGCTAAGCTTCTACCCTCAGTGCCGTAAAAAAGAAGAGCAAAATAAATCTGAAAATAGGATAGAAATCAGGATAACAATAGGAATCAATGAAACTGAAAACAGAACGATAGAGCAAAATCACTGAATTCTACCAAATGTCTAAAGAATTAACACCAATCCTTTACAAACGCTTCCAGAAAAGGAAGAGGAAGGAACACTTTCTAACTCATTCTGAGGCCAGTATTACCTGGCTACCAAAGCCAGACAGACATTACAAGGGAAAATTAAAGGTCAATATCCCTTACGAATACAGATGCAAAATCCTGAACAAAACACTAGCAAACTAATTCCAGCAACTTACAAAAAGGATTACACACCATAACTATGTAGTAAAGGATTAATTTTGTCCAAAGTGCCTTTGCCCATGATTCCTGGTAGAAAATCCCTAAGCCTCTGGAATGTCCTGCCTGAAAGAGTGTTTTTGTTTACCCAGGGGTCTTAGACCATGTAGTTTAGCTCAACCTATGGAGGGACTGCAGAATAAGGCCAACCATGTTCAGGTGAGTTTCTTCCCCGGTGGCAATACCCTACACACGCTTTCACACATCGCTGTTGGGAGAGGTCAGTGCTGTCTGCACAGTTGCACAGTTCCACAGTCCCAGTCTGGGCAGGACAACAGGAAGCTCACACTCAGGGCTCTGCTGACCTCCTCTCTGCACCTCTTCCTTTGGCTGATTTGGGTCAGCATCCTTCAGCTATAATAAACCATAACTGCGATATAGCAGCTTTCACTGCGTTCTGTGAGTCCTTCCAAAGAATTATCAAACCTGAAGGTGCTCTTGGAGACCCTGAAACTTTTCAACAACCAAGCAGGATCTATCCCAGGGATGGAAGGTTGGGCCAACAGATAAAAATCAAGCAATGAAAGACACCATGCTAACAGAATAAAGGACAAAAACCACATGATCATCTCAAAAGATGCAGAAAAAGCACCTGACAAAAACCAATATGCTTTGATGATAAAAACAACAAACTGGGAGAAGGAAACTTCCTCAAACTGATAAAAGGCATCTGCAAAAACCCACAGCTGACATACACTCAATGGTGGAAGACTGAATGCATTCCTTCTAAGACAGGAACAAAACAAGGATGTCTGCTCTTACTACTTCTACTGATCATCGTTCTGGAGGATCAAGCCAGAGCAAATGACAGGAAAATGAAGTAAAAGGCACGCAGATCAGAGAAGTAAAACTATCGCTACTTGCAGAGGACATGATTTTGTATAAAGAAAATTTAAGGAATCCATAAAAACTCATTAGAGCTAGTAAACAAGTTCAGCAAAGTTGCAGTAAATAAAATTAGCAATTAAAATCAGAAAAGAAAATTGAGAAAACAATTTCATTTACATAGCATCAAAAAGAATAAAATACTTAAGAGGAGTACATTTAACCAAAGATATGCCAGACTTGCACACTATAAAACTCTAAAACATTGTTGAACAAAATTAAAGTTGATCTAAATAAATGCAAAAGCACCCTGAGTTCACAAATTATAAGACTTAATGTTAAAATGACAATACTTTCATCAAAATCCCAGCTGACTTTTTAGCAGAGATTGACAAGCTGATCCTAAAATTCATGTGGAAATGCAAGGGACCCCAAATAGCCAAAACAATCTTGAAAAAGAAGGACCAAGTTGAGGACTCACATCTCCTGATTTTAAAACCTACCACACAAAGCCACAGTAATCAAAACAGTGTGGTACTGGCATAAAGACAGAAAACCAGTAGAATAGAATAGAGAGCACAGAAATAAACCCTCATTTATATGGCCACATGACTTTCAACAAGGGTGCCAAGACCCTTCAACGGCAAAAGGACAGTGTATTCAACAAACAGCGCTGGGAAAACTGGACGTGCACACACAAAAGAATGAAGTTGGACCTTTTACCTTCACCACGTACAAAAATTAACTCAAAATGGATGAAAAACATAAACCTAAGAACTAAAATTATAAAACTCTTAAAATGAAACATGGGGAAACGCTTCAGGACATTGGATTTGGTAATGATTTCTTGGATCTGACATGAAAAACACAGGCAACAAAAGAAAAAGCAGACAAATTGGACTTCATCAGGACTTAAAACTTTATGCATCAAGGGACATTAATAACAGAGTAAAAAGGCAACCCACAGAATGGGAGAAAGTATTTGCAAATCACATATCTAATAAGAAATTAATATCCAGAATATATGAAGAACTTCTAAAACTCAACAGAAAAAAACAACCCAATTCAAAAAGGGACAAAGAGGGACTTCCCTGGTGGCACAGTGGTTAAGAATCCGTCTGCCAATGCAGGGGACACGGGTTCGAGCCCTGGTCCGGGAAGATCCCACATGCCGCGGAGCAGCTGAGCCCGTGCGTCACAACTACTGAAGCCCGTGTGCCTAGAGCCCGTGCTCTGCTACAAGAGAAGCCACCACAATGAGAAGCCCGTGCACCACAACAAAGAGCAGCCCCCACTCGCCGCAGCTAGAGAAAGCCTGAGTGCAGCAATGAAGATCCAATGCAGCCAAAAATAAATAAATAAATAAATTTTAAAAAAAGGACAAAGAAACTCAACAAATATTTCTACAATGAAGGTATACAAATGACCAATAAGCACATGAAAAGATTCCCAACATCACTAATCACTAGAGAAATAGATATCGAAAACACAGTGGGATATCACTTCACACATTAGGGTAGCTATTGTTAAAACAGAAAACAAGTGTTTGTGAAGCGTGGAGAGCTGGAACATGTGCACACTGACAGAGGGAATGTAAAATGGTGCAATCTGGCAGTTCCTCAGATAGTTAAAAAGGGACTTGCCGCATGACCCAACAATCCCAATTCTAGGTATATAAACTAGAGAACCGCAAACATGCCCCCCAAACCTGAACACAAATATTCTTAGCTGCATTATTCATAATACCCCCAAATGCAAACAGCCCAGATGTCCATTAACTGACAAATGGTTAAACAAACTATGGAGTATTACAGTCACCCCTCGGTATCCAGTTTGGAGTGACCCCTCCAAACTGTGGAGTATTACTGTTCCCCCTCGGTATCCAAGGGGGACTGGTTCCAGGACCACTGAGATACCAGTGTCCACGGATGCTCAAATCCCACAGTCGGCCCCCCATATCCGAGGTTCCACGTCCACGGACTCACACACCACGGGACTGGGAGGAGGGGAGGATGGGATTTTTTTGTGCGATGATGGAAGTATTCTAGAACCAGGCAGTGGTGCTGACTACACAACTTTGTGAATATATGCAAACTCACTGATGCGTACTCTTTAAGAGGCTGAATTACATGATACGTGAATTATATCTCAATAAAAATCATTACTAAATAAAAAGCTGAATTTAAAAAGAAGATTCAGAATGCCTTCTGCCGGAAGCTGCGCAGACTGCAGCCTCACCTGCTCGAAGATCTCGATGGCCTTCTGGTACTGCTCCAGCTGGGCGGCGTACGCGGCCACTTTCAGCAGACATTTGTTAGCCGAGCTGAAACCGAGAACCAGAGCAGAAAGAAAACACTCCCGAAGAGAAATGACAAAAGACATCTCAGTGCACCTTCACGTGGTATGATGCAAGGGGCTCCCAGAGCAGAGTGAAGGTCTGTCTTTTATTACATGTAACAAAACCCACTGAATTATATCAAGAAAAATAATACTTGCCTATTGGATTCTTCCCCTTTGTAATAATCAGCTGATTGTTCGTAATGGGCGATAGCCTGCAAACACACACACGTTTTATTCAAACTATTTGTTTGAAGAGTTGCATTTAAAAACTACATTTGCACAGATATTTTTCCTATAAATAAACCTTTTCCAGCAACAAATCTTTCACAACCCGGCCTGCTTTATTTTGGGAACACAAGAAAGCATGCGCTTCCCAGCAGATGGCTTGCTGTCCATCAAAATCTCTTCTTCCCTACCTCCCACCCGACAAATGCCCTGCCACCCCGTCTCCCCAGGCCTGCTGCAGTTAGGCGCAGCCAGGTGACCTGTCCTTCCCAATGGGATGTAAGCAGACACGCTGTGGGCCACCTCCAGACGTGGCCCACACATCTGACTCTGCAGCCTTCTCCGGGCCTGTCCCCTTCCCGTGAGCTGGAAAGGCAAGGGCCACGTCTAGTGATGCTGGAAGCCGCAAACTGAACATGGCAGCCCTTCTGTCAGCCTGGTTCCCAAGTGATGTCCCCACCACCGCCAAACCCCAAGCAGTGACAGTGGACTGTTATTTCAGAGACGTGTGAGGCCCTATTCCATTCAGATCTATGGCTTGCTGCAGCAGCACAGACGTTCCTCACGGATACCTAAGGGTCATCCAGAATAAAGGTGTTGCCTTCCACCTAAGATGGGGGGAGCTGTGAACAATCAAGTGGAGAGGAAACAGGCTGCAGCCTGGAAAGCTAGAAGCCCTGGTCATGCTGCGGCTTAAGACTTAGTAAAATCGGGCTTCCCTGGTGGCGCAGTGGTTGCGAATCTGCCTGCCAATGCAGGGAACACGGGTTCGAGCCCTGGTCTGGGAGGATCCCACATGCCGCGGAACAGCTAGGCCCGTGAGCCACAACTACTGAGCCTGCGCGTCTGGAGCCTGTGCTCCGCAACAAGAGAGGCCGCGACAGTGAGAGGCCCGCGCACTGCGATGAAGAGTGGCCCCCGCTCGCCACAACTAGAGAAAGGCCTCGCACAGAAACGAAGACCCAACACAGCCAAAAATAAAAATTAATTAATTAATTAATTAATTTTTTAAAAAAATCACATTCTAAAGTATTTAGGAAAAAAAAAAAAAAGACTTAGTAAAATCAAGCACCTGACAGCTCAGAAAGCAGAACCGTGCCTGCTGGAGCAGTGACCCCATGGTTAAACATAATGGGCTACCCGGCTAAGATGAAGAATAACGATACAAAGTATCAGTACGAAAGTTCTTCATGAAATGGTAAATAAAAACAGTCAGAAAAGAGTATATACAAATACAGACACGTGGAGGAAACACCTGGAATCCACCCTTCTGGAGCACAGTCAGAGCCCTCTCTCTCTCTCTCACACACACACACACACACACACACACACACACACACACACGCACACACACGTGCGCGCATGCTTTACTCTCCCACTACACCATTAGCTCTGAGGGCAGGCAGGCCCACGCGGCTTTGCTCTCAAGCCCAGTGCGACGCCTGTCACACAGCGGGTGCTCAGCAAACGGGTGCTGAGGGGACGTGGGCAGCTGCATTTCACAGGCGGTCCGGATTACACTACCAGCACCATCATGACCGATGGGAATGCCTACCAAAGAAAGGTTTCCCATGAATTTCTGATTAATCAAACATTATCTCTGAACTGTCCTCATTCTCTGAAATACTTTGCACCCTTTCCCATCGTAATAATGGGGTAAGTATGGGAAACAATACCAAATCACTGTGTAAAGAGTATCAGGCTGTATAACCTCTTCCCAGGGAGGGAGCATACGTACTACTCACCTTCCTGGCTCTTACCGCCCAGAACTCAGGGAACAGTGCTGGGCTGAACCATGTGGAACTGCTGTTTTGGAGGGTAAAAAAAAAGGCCAAGTGCAGATGACATGGTTTAACCTGACACTTAGTAAATAATGACACTGGTTCATCAAGATGTTATAGCTCTAAACTACAGCTAGATTTATCATAGTAAAAGAAAAATTCTGTTTGGTTTCTAATAATTAATAATGCTAATTAAACCACTAATCAAATTTCATGGTATTCCCAAGTTTTGACAGAAACTAGTTGAAAAAAAACTTACCTAGCGCTTAACAGAGAAGTTTCAGAGAAAAGAGGTTGGGCACGGGTTATCTTTGGATGTTCACACTAGTGTGGAATTTTAACATGTAGTGACATTAATCAGGCACAAGTCGACCCTTACACGTTAGAAATCAGCCCAGAGTATCTTACAATCTCAAGGATGATAATAAATATCAAAAGTAGAACACAGCCGCCAATAACAACAGCACACATTAACAATAAATCCAGACACAAAAATCAGTTATTATCCTGTAATTTGGGCAGCATGCCAAAGGAATCACAATACTCCTCCTTGGGGAGTCTGGTAAGCGTCACGGTGCTGGAGAACACTGGGCCCTGAAGGCAGAGACTGGGCTCTAGGACTGCGGTCACCACCAGAGTCTTAAGGCAAACGCAACAGCTAAGGGTCAAGCTCAAGAGTCCACTTCGTAGGTGAAACAGCCTTAAACAGCCTTCAGATGGGATCATTCTTTCAGAACCTACGCCCTGAGAACCTGCCATAGACACTTACCCTACACTGTAACAGACAACACGAAATCACCTTCTCCAGGGGCTGAGACGGACACGAGCCAGAGCTCCTCTGGGTCACTGATTATTACTGATTATTATTATATTAATGTTTTACTTGGAAGTCAAAGGAGTAACGTGAGTTTATGGAACTTCACATTTCCTTGTTCACCAGCTAAAATCTGAGTGAACCAGGGAACACATCGTGGCCACATTAACAGGGAAGAAACATAATGAATCAGACGTAAGATGCCTCAGTGTAACTGATTTTTCAAACAAACATCATGCGCCTCCAACACAACCTGGGGAGTCCCGCCATGGAGGCGAGGGTGAGGACATTTCTAGACACAGGAGCCCAAACATGAGGGAACAAGACGAGCTGACCCCACGCGTGCGCTGAGTGGTGTGGTCCTTACGACGCACCGTGACACGCCCCACGTAAGTGCCAGGAGGTGCTGCCCATGGGCAACCTGCAGAATGGCAGGAACACCCTGGGTGACAGGCTGCAGAAGCTCCCGTGACAAGCTGTCAACTTTGTTCAAGAAGAAGGAAAACAAGAGTTCGCCACAGGTCGTTTAACCGCCCTGAATCTTCTGGAGACGCATGTAGTAAAGAGGCTGCCCAAGACCACCCCGGAAGACAGAGGACTGACCACCGAGGACAGGAGCGGACGCAGCGGCCTCGGCTGCAGAAACACTCTGCCCCCCAGCGCTCATCCCCTCAAGGTGGTTCAGCTCAGTAAAGACGTGGAGCCCACCCCAGCCACCCAGACTCAGCTCCTCCTGCTCTGCCATCGACTCTGCACCAGGGAACAAAGGAGGGCGCAGGTCTGGGGCTCATCACCTCCTCCTGGGTCTGCAGAAGACCTCCCCCCAGAGACGGGGCATATGGCCCTGACGTAGTCAAGGTCTAAGGGCAGCCTCAGAAGAGCATGGCACAGCAGGACAAAAATGGCTCAAAGCGAAGTCCATGAAACGAGCCAGAGAGTTCTGAGCTGCGTGACCACAAGGGGCATCAGCATGAAGTCAAAGGGCGACGTTAACAAGGCCTGTCTGACTGCAGCACTGAGAGGGCCTCCCCACCCGAGACTCCGGCTGCTCTGGCAGGTGCAGCCTGACAGTGAGGGCATCCTCTGCTCACTCATCAGAGCCTGGGCTCTCGGACACACCGGTAAACCACAGGAAGGTTCGGGCTGACGTGGGGCACCCACTCCAGTGGAGGGAGACGGCAACACAGGGATGGTGAGCAGGCCATCACAGCGCCTGTAAGGGGGCCACCGAGGTGGGGGAGGCGTCCGGGTGTGTCCCCGTGAGGGCTGAGGTCCCTGTGTTAACTAGGTGGCTGTGATAGTGCTCATCCCAGTTACAAATGAGCAAAGCTCTGAAGGACAACTGACGTGCGGGAGAAGAGCTCAGGGCAAAGGGACAAGCAGCGCCAAGACCCTGAGGCGGAGCACACCTGTGCGAGAGTCAGCAGAGGTCAGGGTGGCTGCTGCAGGGGGAGCAGGAGAGCAAGGCGGGAGGAGGAGGAGGGGAGCCTGAAAGGCGCTGGGTGAGGGGCCAATCCGTGGGGCGCAGGAGGCCACCTGCAAGGCTGGAAGCAGCGGAGAAACAATCTGATCTCCTGCGAACGAGGATGGCGAGTTACCAGTGTACACGGGACACTTCAAGCTGCGATGCTGCGTGAGCACAGACAGGACCACGGGAGCGAGCACAGTGAGAGCGGATGAGGGCCCAGCCCCGAGGGGAGAGAGGAGGAACCAGCCAAGGGTGGGGGGCAAAGAACCAAGCAGGGGCCGTGCTCCAGAGGCCGAGGGAAGAGGTAAAACAGGAGAGGAAGAGAGACAAGAGTGACAACGGTCCAGCGCGAGCAGCAAGCACGGGGTGAAGGGTGACCTCTGAGAGCTCAGCGTCCGCCCCAGACAGTGCAAGCCGTTCCTCCCCGACTCGCGCCTGCTTCCCACGGCGCTCGGTTTTATATAAACGCCGTCCCCAGTTGGAGGGAGGCAGCCTGGGGAGCTGGCAGGGCTTTCCCTCCCGCCCCAGCCCAAGGTCTCCACATGACCCTGTCTGCGCGCGCACCCCTCTGCCCTCACGAGTCCACTGCAGGGGGGCCTGGGGTCCCTGCCCGCCCCCCACCCCCGTCCGCACACCTTCTCGATGTCCACCAGCTCCGTCTCGTAGATCTCCGCGATGGTGATGTGGTGCTTGGCCGCGATCGTGAACCTTCCCTGGGGAGGAAACAAAGCAGTCACATCCCGGTTAACCGTGAGCTATCTCGAGGGTTCCACCCCACGGCCGCTCAAGCAAGGCATGTCTTACCATGTCTGTGTAAATGTCGATGGCTGCATTTAAGCAGTTGATAGCCTCTGAAGCGAAGGCATTCAAGAAAAACAATGAAAAATCCATTCAGTCAGAGGGTTTGCTGAGCCTGTCTTCCTGGCTGCTTCTACACGGCTAAGGGGCCCCGCTGGGGCGGGGCGGGGCGGGGCAGGGTGGTTGGCGAGAAGCAAACACACGTCCAGCCCCTCGGGGAGCCTGTCCACGGAGTGTCATCGCCACCTGTCAATCTATCCACTAAAGCCTAAGTGCAGCGCACCCCTCGCTGGCATCACGTGTACGTATTAATTTTGAAAGACAGTACTTTTTGTACAGTGTTAAAAGACGCTAACTTTCGGTGTACTAACAAATACCAATAGGAAGAAAAAATCTAATAAACGAGAGTGCTAATGACACTCATTTTCTGAAACAGTGAGCCGACAGCTCCCCACCACACGGTGGCATTTACAACGCTGGCAAGCGGTTGGCGGCTCCAAGTTTACTGCTTTTGCTCTAAAGAGGCAGCAGAGCAAAAAGGCCTGACCGAAGGATCAGAAAGATAAGTAGATGAGTGTAAATAAAAGCAATTTCCCCCTAAGCTGCATAAGAAATGTGGATTGTTATGCCTTTAAAAATACAGAAAAATAGAAAAGCTACCCACAAAACCCACTCAAACCCCCCTCTAGGAATTTGATGCACTTTTCCTCCCTGTGTTTTCTGGATGCATTTCTATGAGCACTGACGTATTGTGAATTTCAGATTTCAGCTCTCCATGGTTCCTCAGCTGCCGTGAGAACATTTCCCAGGTCCGTGAGACACCCTGAAGCCAGGGGTTCAGTGCCTGCAGCACACTCTGAAATACTGATGTGAGGTGATTCTACTGTGCACTTAGGCTGTGCCCAGTTTTTCCCCTTTGGAAAATAAACTGTGGCTAATCCTTATACCACAGCCCTTGAAATAGCTTATTTCAGTGTGATATATTCACAAGAGCTGGGATTTCTGTGTTAAACGGGCTGCTGAAACAAGGAGGGAGGTTCCACAGCCCTTGAAGTAGCTTATTTCAGTGTGATATATTCACAAGAGCTGGGATTTCTGTGTTAAACGGGCTGCTGAAACAAGGAGGGAGGTTCCACAACCACCAGTGCACGTGTGGAGGGAGGAGATGAGGCCTTCAGGCGCTAAGTGTGCACTCCTCTAACTGAAAAAGAAAGAACGTCTGCAAAACTTCACCTCTTCGAATACCCAAGATCATTCTTTCCTCAAAACCTGAAGTGTCTGAAAAACACTTTTTAAAGAAGTCACATGAATGCCGTGTGAATAAGCTGTTTTCAACTACAGGATTTTACGACCTCCCATTAACTGGATCTCCACACACACTATTCGGGAGCGAGGGAACACTCGTTTGCTTTAGTGAGCGATGTACACACTCACACAATTAAGATAAGACTTAGATAAAATTAACGCTAATTTCCAAAAAACTGTCCACAATGCAACTCCACAATGGAGTTCAAGAAAATGGTGTTGAGCACTAAGCTGGATAAATTTAACAGATTTTCTCCTCATAAAAGCTTCAGATGATTGCAGTTAAAAATCCCCAAATCTCCACCATCCTGAAGCGCGAGCATCTCGCTCTAGCAGCACAACCTGCGGGAGGTCCGGCGGGCACGGGACAGAGCGCGGCTCACCTTGGGGGTCTGCCTTCTTGTAGGCGTTCCCAGCATCCACAAAGCTGGTGGCGGAGTCGTGTTTGCTCTGCAGCTGCATATGGAGCTTGGCTGCCTGACAAAACGCATTTCCTGCAGCTGAAGAAGACAAATGACTAAGTTAACACAGAGGAGCAAGCACCCTGCAGAGCGGCCCTGCTCCAGGAGCCGGGCCCACGCCTGCCTGGGGAAGGCCCCATCCCTGACAGCAGCACACGGGCCTGTGACCCAGTGCACCTCGGGTGGCCACAAAGACGCCCAGGACCCAGGGGGACAGCAACAAGGGCGCCTCTCAGCCCCAGGCCTCCTTCCACACTGACCGCCCGGCGGCGAGTGTTCAGCTCTGTCCCCGGCACAGGCCCCGCACCAACAGGGCGTCTCCGCGGAGGCGTGAGGCTGGGAGGGCCCGCAGGCGAGGATGCGCACCGCCCATCTCTCTGTGTCCACTGGCTCTGCTGGCATCACCGGAGAAACAGCGACAAAGGCTCCCAGATAGAGCAGGCTCTCAAGGAGTGAGGATGAGGCCCACAATTTCGAAAGTCAAAGCTCTTTCCTAAGTTTACGACAAAGTCTGACAGAGACCCATGAGGTTGAACTGTGCATGTCCCACTTGGTGTGGAACTGGCACACTTCCCCGCAGTCACACGGGTACTGCCCGGGGGCACAGCGTGAGAGGTTCACGCAGTCAGCTTTTCCAGAAAAGGTTCTGGATCAGGAAACGTGGCTTCTGGTGGGGCTGAAATGGAGGAACAAAGGAGGAAGGACCGGGCTGGGGCGGAAGAGGTCAGGCCCGCCCAGGAGGCTGTGAAGGTCAGCATGGGACCTGGACGAGGATGAACCCACTTCACCATGAGGTCCTCAAGCGCAGGGGAGAACCAGGACTGGGGGCGGCTCGTGAGGGTCTGGAGTCGGAAGTCAGGACTAGCAGGGATGGAGAAAGAGCTCGCCCCGTTAGGAGAGGCACCACCAAGAGTATCACAAAACCTCCTGGTACTTAAAAAAAATTTTCAGTCGTAAACGTTTCAAAGACATTCAGAAAAGTATAAAAAATAGTGACAGACGCCTAAGAACCCTGATGGTATTAAACATTTACTTTAAATTTCTTTTCAGAAACAGAACAGTCAATTCCACTGAAGCTTCAGTGGCTCTCCGTGTCCCAACCACACTCCCAGAGGAAACTACATAATTCCCACTGGGGTTTCTGGACCGTCACCCAAGGGAGAAGAGGCAGCACAACCCCTGAGCCAGGCTGCCCAGATTCAAGTCTTGCTCTGTGCAAGACAGAAGAGCGCCCAGGCACTTCTGAAAATATTTACCCACCAGCGTGGCCTGGGTCCTGCCAGTCCAAGCAGACACTGGCCTGAGGCTGGAGCTGGGACTGCAGAAGCCTGCCTGCCAGGCCTTGACCCCTACCTTGGTGGACCGTGAACTCAGAGGCCCAGAGGAGGGGCCAAGCCACTGCCAGGGTGGTGGGCAGGCACCCAGGTCCTCCGGGCAGCTGTGAACTTCCCGGTGGCAGTTCAGGAACGTAGCGGCCAAACAGTGGCTCTGATGGGCTCAGCCTCAGAAGCGTGTAGCCATCACTCGGACCTTCTAGGCAAAACGCTCAGAACAGCCTGGCCCCAGGCACGTGCACGCGTGTTGGCCACTGTCATTATCACACGTAAATCTGTCCTTAGAGAACACCTGTGCTTTGCTGTGTTTAAATGTCATCGCTTCTTTTACAACCGAATCCTCCCTCTCCCACCAATAATTTAATTTTTCACAGTTTATTTGTGCTGGCCGTCCCAGAACCAATCGTGGTCCATCCTTCCCAGGCTGAGGGTAACAGCACGGCATCCAGGCTCTGCCGTGTTGGCTCCACTTCCCCGGATGATTTTTTTTCTTTTAATAAATTTACTGATTGATTGATTGATTTTTTGGCCGCGTTGGGTCTTCGTTGTTGCGCGCGGGCTTTTCTCTAGTTGCGGTGAGCAGGGGCTACTCTTCGTTGCGGTGTGCGGGCTTCTCATTGTGGTGGCTTCTCTTTGTTGCGGAGCACGGGCTCTAGGCGTGCGAGCTTCAGTAGTTGTGGCACGCAGGCTCAGGAGTTGTGGCGCACAGGCTTAGTTGCTCTGCGGTACGTGGGATCTTCCCGGACCAGGGCTCGAACCCGTGTTCCCTGCACTGGCAGGCGGATTCTTAACCACTGCGTCACCAGGGAAGTCCTCCCCAGACAATATTAAGAACTTTGATTTTACAATTTCACGCTCCCACCTTCCAAGACTAGATGCTGGCTCACTTTTTCAGTCTGAGTACTCACTCCAACCACCGCTAACAAACGCCAGCTCCATCTCTCCAAACTCGGAAGTGGTTTAATACATGCTCCTTTAAAGACAAAGTTACACACTTTCTCAGGCCCAATTTCCTCAACTGTAAACATCTAACACCTGCCAGGATGACCTCTCAAAACTGGAGTAGCAGATGAATTAGTTTACAAAAGAACTTCTAAAACTATAAACAAATGCAGTGGTGTCACGATCACCACCACTAGGACATGGAAGTAATTTCAAAGAACCAGATTTTTTTTCAGTTTCTTATTTCATTTTTTAACCATTTTTTAAATTGAAGTAGAGTTGATTTACAATGCTCTGTTAGTTTCAGGTGTACAGCAAAGTGTTTCAGTTATATATATATATATATTCATTTTCAGATTCTTTTCCATTATAGGTTATTACAAAAGATTGAGTATAGTTTCCTGTGCTATACAATAGGTCCTTGTTGTTTATCTATTTCATGTATAGTGGTGTGTATCTGTTAATCCCAAATTCAAAGAACCTAATACTTATTAATTCACTACACAAATATGCTGAGTATCTATCATGTTGCACATACTGGTCCAGGGCCTGTAGGTAGAGCAGAGATAAAGCCCAGAAACACCCTGGCTTTCTAAGGTTTATGTTCTAGTGAGGGACAGCTCACTAGAACATAATCAAAGCACGGACAATACAACTGAACAAATGTACTTCATTTATTTTTGCTAGATGGTGGTAAGGGCATCGGAGAAAAGGGAACAGGGCTTCCCCGAAGAGAGGACTGCTATCTTTAAAAGCGACGGCCAGGGAAGACCTCACTAAGACGACGATGACATTTGTAGAAGGACCTGGAAAAAACAGGGACTGGCCACGCCCTACTGTAGGGAAGAGGGTGCCAGAGGGAGGGCACAGCACAGGCAGAGGCTCAGAGGAAAGAGCCGGGGAAGGAGGGAGTGGGCAGGAGAAGCGTCCAGAGTCGGGAGGGGATGGGAGATCGAGTAGATCCTGAAGGGCACCATGAAGGACTGTAGCTCTGATGTGAAATAACATGACCTGACTTAAGATTTAACGGGATTACTTTGTTTTCTTCATTAAAACACACTAGGAAAGTAAAGAAGCAGGGAGGTAACAGTCCAGGCAAGAGATCACTGGGGTCGGGGTGAGGAGTGCACACACGTCCCCCTCGGTTACATAACCCGTAATGCCCCTCTGAAAGGAATTTCCAAAGTTTAGAACATCTGGTCACCAGATAAAATAAATAAAGGGTCTTTTTAGATAAGATCACTTTTTACGTATGATTACAGGACCTGAACCAAACAGAAGATGTGAATACTAATACTCTTTTCTCCTCCATTTTAACATACATTACAATTCAGGTGTAAATGCACTTTGGAAACAGAACATACGTTTTTAACCTACAACTAAACCTATAAAAAGAATTTTACAGCCAGAAAGGACCTTTTAGGGTCATCTACTTCAACAGCATTTTCTTCACTGAAATGATTTTAAAGTGTCAGCCTTAGAAGCAAGGGGGAAAATCGTCACACCGCACACCTCACGCTTACATGATGCGATGTGTCACTGACATCTCGATCAAGCTGGGAAAGCACACGGGGAAACACACTTAGAGAGGGCAAGGCCCCGCCTCAGGTCATCCGCAGGTGCGAGGGGGCTGGAGACCCACGTCCTGCCCCGTCAAAGGCTCTCTCCACCTGCACTACAGAAAAACCCCAGCACAGAACTTCTTTCTCCAGGGGTAGAGGATAAATTTGTTTCTCAAATCAGTGTTAGAAAGAGCCATCCCCTCTCAGAACAATGAAAAGAATTCTGATTTTATTTTGTGTCATTTCCCCCGGTAGAAAGCATTATGTTAGAAACTGACGAGTCTGTCAGGGTTTATAGAAATAACACCTCCCACTGCTGCATTTCTCAGTGGACCACAATCAGTTATCAGAGTAAGGAACGGTTAGAAATTCTCCACCAAGGTTTAGGTAAACAAAAGCAGACTCTCCTGTTTATCCTACTTGTTTTCAATATGTTTTACTACAGCTTTCATTCCTTGTGGTACTGAATTTATTTAAGCACATTAATAAAAAGCAAAGATTACTATTCTTAACTCCAAGTAACTTTAAGTCTTTTTAATCACCACATGCCCACTGTATGAAGTGGTTTATAGACACTAAAACAGACACAGCCTCTATGCTTAAACTTCAGCCAGGATTTCAAGCTTTGTTCCCTCAGATCAAGGCCCCCCTCTCCCGGTCCACAGCCAGCAGTTTTTCTAAGGGGAAGGCAGACAGTCATTTCCTCCTTCAAAGTGATTTTAAAGTTATTTGCCTAAAAAGCAAACAAACAAAAACTTTATACATACCACTCCAATTCTTAGCCATCTTGAACATATTTGCAGCTCTGGTATACATTTCACAAGCTTCTTCTATTCTTGTGTTTCCTCTGAGAAAAATTTTAAAATGAGGTTAAGTTTTACTATAACAACCATCCACATCCCTAATCCTCCCCTCCTCCTTCAAATAATAAACATTTAATGAGCAGTTACTATGCGCCAGACCAGCATCAGAGAACCTTAACAGCTGTTCAAAGGAGTTACTCTAATTATCCCTCTTGTCCAGATGAGGAAACTGAGGCATTAAGAAAGTAGCCACACAGCAAGGATGTCACAGAACTGAGACTCAAATACAGATGTGGCAGGACCCAGGGCTTACACCCTCAACCAGAGTCTTTTCCATGCATGAAAACTGAAGTTTTACTCATTCTGAGAAATGAGAAGTATAGTTTTCAAAGGAAATTAGGATAAAGACATCTTGACACTTTTAACATCGAAGAGTTCAGCACTATGTTTATTCAGACTTAAAAGTAAAAAGAAAACCCAGGGCTTCCCTGGTGGCCCAGTGGTTAAGAATCCGCCTGCCAATGCAGGGGACACGGGCTCGAGCCCTGGTCCGGGAAGATCCCACGTGCCGCAGAACAACTAAGCCCATGCGCCACAACTACTGAACCTGCGCTCTAGAGCCCATGCTCTGCAACAAGAGAAGCCACCGCAATGAGACGCCCGTGCACCACAACAAAGAGTAGCCCCCGCTTGCCACAACTAGAGAAAGTCAGCACGTGGCAACGAAGACTCAACGCAGCCAAAAATATAAATAAATAAATGAATGAATGAATGAATGATACTCAACATCATCAGCCATCAGAGAAATGCAAATCAAACCACAAACGAGATATCACTTCACTCCCACTAGGCTGGCTAGAATCAAAAGACAGATCTAACAAGTGTTAGGGAGGATGTATGGAAACTGGAACCCTCATAAACTGCCGGTCCAAGTGGCAAATTGTATAAAAAGCCACTTTGGATAACAGTTTGGCAGCTGCTCAAAAGGTTAAACATAGTTACTATATGACCCAGAAATTCTACTCCTAGGTACATACCCAAGAGAAATGAAAACATTAGTCCACACAAAGACTTGTACACAAATGTTCACAGCAGCATTATTCATGACAGACAAAAATGGAAACAACCCAAACATCCATCAAATGATAAAGGAGGTACACACACAATGGAGGAGACCAGACAATAAAAAGGAATGAAGTACTGATCATACTACAACGTAGACGAGCCTCCAAAAAACATCATGTGAAGTGAAGAGCCAGTCCCAGAGGAGCACACCATTCACATGAAAGGTCTACAACAGGCCAGTCTACAAAGACAGAAAGCAGACTGGTGGTTGCCGAGAGCTGGAAGTGCTAGAGAGAAATGAGGGGGGGAGGGTAAAGAGTTTCTTTCTGGGGTGATGAAAATGTTCTAAAACTGCTTGTTGTGATAGTTGCAAAGCTTGGTGAATATGCTTAAAACTACTCAACTGGACACTTTAAACGGGTGAATTGTATGGTATGTGCATTATATCTCAATAAAGCTGTTCCCCTTCCCTCTAAAAAAAAACCCTTTGGAAGCTATGTCACACAGCCAATGATAGGATGGCAACAAACCACACCAAAAATGAAGCGTCAGAATAGGCAAAGCCTTCTCTCACTCACACTTTCATGTTCCTTTTTCTCTACTTCAAAGCTACATTAAAAAAAAAAAAAAAAAAAAAAGCTAATTATCCCAGTGGAAAATTCCCAACTTGAGAAAGCTTTCAATCTTGGCCACAGCTCCTTGGAGCTAACAAAGGCTTGCCACTTTCTGTGTCTTATTTTTCTAACATGTACCAGGAATCACGAACTGTAATTATAGTGCAATCATTCTTTTTTTTTTTTTTTAATTTATTTTTGGCTGTGTTGGGTCTTCGTTGCTACTCGCAGGCTTTCTCTAGTTGTGGCGAGCAGGGGCTACTCTTCATTGCGGTGCGCGGGCTTCTCATTGCAGTGGCTTCTCTTGTTGCAGAGCACGGGCTCTAGGCACGTGGGCTGCAGGAGTTGTGGCACGTGGGCTCAGTACTTGTGGCACGTGGGCTCAGTAGTTGTGGCTCACGGGCTCTAGAGCGCAGGCTCAGTAGTTGTGGCTCATGGGCTTAGTTGCTCCCCAGCACGTGGGATCTTCCTGGACCAGGGCTCAAACCCGTGTCCCCTGCACTGGCAGGCAGATTCTTAACCACTGCACCACCAGGGAAGTCCAGTGCAATCGTTCTTATTAAAGGTTTCCAAATAAAACTAGCTTAATTAAAATGTACTTTATCCTATTATTTTCAGAAGCAGGTTCAGCTAGGAATAATAGAACACCTACATTATGCTAGGTTTTATGCTGCATATTTCCACATGCCTTACGTCATCTTCATTATTACAACGACCACAAAAGATCTCCATGTTACAGAAGAGAAAACTGTACCTGGAGGTCAATGGCTTGCCCAAGGTCATCCAGCCAAGGTCAGTGGTGGAGCTGACACCTGATAACAGGTTCAGCGATGTTTATAAAAATAATGAATGAACCCTGCCTCACCTCTCCTAAAACAGAATCACCAGAAAAAATCTCATGTTAAAAGCACCAGAGAACTCATGTGTCATAAACAGACATAACTTAAAGAATTCATGAAAAAAATATACTTTTAAGTCACTCCAAATGCCTACTGTGTTCTACACCCATGAACGTTGATTTTTATAAGTTTTAAGGACAAATATTCAGAATTCACATTCAAATAATTCAACTGATCATTACCCAGAGCCCCTATAAGTGAGGTAGAAGATCCTCAAAAACAGAAACAAGTTTCATTGAGGGAGTCTACATTATAAAGTGATATAGTACAGTACATGGCACTGACCTGCCAGAAATCACGAAGAAAACAAAGTCCTTACCCAGGAGGAGGTGAGAATGCCAAGAAGAGTATTTAACTTCAGTGCTGGAGAAGTCTGAGAGCGTCTAACATCCCCACCCCAGGTTCCAAGGAGATGGGGTGAGAGTCACACGCCTCCCCCAGCCCCCAGGAGCGGCAGAGCTGGGCCCGAGCCTGCCTCCAAGCCCCTGCCTCTCTTCACTACCTCCCCCCGGCCCCCACCTGTTCCCATTTTAATGTTTAGGAGGAAAAAAAATCAGCCTGGGAAAAATCACAGCCCGTTATTCCAAAGAGCTCCGATGACATCTACATGCAGACAAGCCTATTAATCCTCCACTCATCCGAAGTCTTGCATTTTCCTCACGGTGAGTGAGAGCTACCTGGGGGCAGCGGGAAACTGCAACTGAGCACGTGCGCAGGTGGGGGCCAGAGACACCAAATCAAGAGCCATGGGGACCAACGACACACACCAAGAGATATGCCCCAGAGAAGCGGGGCAACTGCTGAGGCGGAAAGAACGCTGCTCTTAACCCACGAGATCTGGAGCAGAAGTGTCCTACCGCGTGACAATCACAGAGCTGTAATGATGCCAAAGCAGGACTAGAGACAAAATTCAGCTTCATCACCAGAACACCCTGAAGGGCTGTCAAACCGTGTGGAAAGACTGAACACAGGGATCACTTTGAGTTTCCCGGGCCTGGGAGAGGCTCCTCCTCCTCGTTCACTAGTGACACCACTCCAGCCACCAGGCCGATGCCGGGACAGGGTCCAGCACAGGGCCTGGCTCACAGGCCTCAGTCACGAGGCTGAAGACCCAGCGTCTGCATGGAAGAAACAGCCCACATCACAGATTTGCAAGTTTTCCCACGTGTCCCTCAAAACAACAAGCAAATACAGAAAGCCTCCCGAAAAGAAGTGAAAAATTCAAAGTCTGTTTAAAATATCTCTACCATTAAAGGAAACAGTTTCTCTATTCACAACACTTCTGACACCAAACGTGGGTTTTCTATGCCAAGCAACTCTCCAATTCCCTGCGGCCACCAGCGGGATGTCCTGTGATTCAATTCAGTTCTGCACAGACCTCACAGGTTGAGCACCCGCACTTCAGATGCCCGTTGCAAGTGCTGGGCCCCCCGTTCTTCTGACCGACCAGCTACAATCAGGGGTTCCCACAACCTCCTCCTCAAATTCGATAGTTTGCTGGAAGGGTTCACAGAACTCAGAGAAACACATTCCTATCGCTGGTTTCTTATCAAGGACACAGCTGAGAAACAGCAAAACGGGAGAGAGGCACAGGGCAGGCGTGTTGGGAGGGTGCCCGGAGCCCCCTCTCCCCGGGAGCCCCCCTCCCCCCAGGAGCACCCTCTCCCCTGGAGCAGCACCTCCACGTGTCTCCAACCCGGAAGCTCTCTGAGCCCTGTCGTGTAGGGTTTTTACAAGGCTCATGGCAGAGAGACTGACTACCCTGGTGACTGACTCAATCCCCTCGGGGGTGGGACTGAAAGTTCCAGCCCTCTAATCACTGGCTGCTTCCTCTGACAACCAGCCCCCATCCTGAAGCCATCAAGGACCCACCCTGAGTCACCTCGTTAGCATAACCCAGGTAGGGTTGAAAGGGGCTTATTATGAATAACAAGACGCCCCTCTCACCCTCACCACTTAGGGTCTTGCAAGCCTTTACCAGCTCTGTCCCAGGAACCCAGGGTGGAGAACAAATATATATTTCATGTATCACAACATCACAGCCATATACAACTATTTATTCTACTTTTTACCCTCCAACAAGCAATTTACTTTCATCTGATACTTCATATCTGTTATCTCCACAGATTCTAAAACTTGGGAGTTTTCCTACATAAACTTAACCCTTTCAGGGTTATTTTAGTTCTGGGTTTAATATGACTGTAAACAGTCCAGCTTCCTCCATGTGATGAGGAAGCAGAGTGCCTGCAGCAGGTGGAATGCAGAGGCCCCAGGGAGATACTTTTCTTAGAGCTCATTTGAATTCTTATACCAAACTCCTGTACCTGCTTGACTGAAGTCCTCTGCTTTTTCACAAACCAGTAACAGGAGGAGTAGTGGCAAGCACGCAGGCTTTGGAGTGGACTGCCTACCAACAAACGCAGGCATCTATCTGCTTCCCTCCCTCCCCCCACAAGAGCAGACACAGCTCCAAGCCCCAGAGCACCGCCCCCAGAGCAGCTGGCAGAAGACAAGCTGGGGCCTCAAACTTGACAGGTGGCCTCAGTGCTTTGCCCTGGACCCTGGGATTCCATCTTCTGAGAACATCTCACTTTATTTCCATTTATGTAAGAAAAAATAATCACAGATTCTCAGACACAGGAAACAATCTGAGACATTTAAAGACTGTCTGACAAAAGTATCTGCATTTAAGCATAACTTGCTAAAATAAAGTTACAAGAACAGGTACAGCAAAGAAAGCTACTTGGACTTTCTTTGGTAATAGTCCCAATGCCTTGACTTGATATGAGGAGTCATCTCCCTTGAAGAGGGGAGATATGTATAGACTGGACCTTTTAGTAAAACAAACCAAGATACTTAAATATTACAAGGAAGCCAAAAATAGGAATTACTGGATAAACTCAGAAATGACACACACAACATGACTTGCCAAGAGAAGTTTTTATATTTAATTTCAATCTTTATAAAAATTCAATTTTTAAACTGAATTTAATCTTTCAGACTTGTGATTCCCATAGGACAATGATGGCTGCCTAAATACAAGCACGTCCTCACATCCTCCAGAACCACACAGATCAACAAGGAGCAGATACAACCACCCGTAATACACTCACAGCAAAACTAGCAGACAGAATTCAACAAGACTTCATTTAAATAAAGCTGGGGAAATAAAGACCCTGAACTAGCAGAGCTAGGGACACAGCCCCTGCTAGAAATCAGGAGGGGACGGCTGGACTCAAGAGGGGGTGCGGCAGGGTCCCAGCAACAGCAGCTCACAGACCACAAGATCCTGGCAAGGGGGTGCCGCAGAGTGGGGTCAAGGAGGCAGGTATGAGACCTGGAGCACCTGGGGGGCTGGAAGGGTGGCCTGGCTAGAGGCGGCAGACTCCAGATGATGTGCTTCTGCGGGAGGGAGGGGGAGAGGAGGCTTGGCAGTGAAGGGAAAGAAAGCGGAAGTGGAAATAAACTCAGGGTCTTAGGAAACGGGAGGAGGCAGAACTGGAGTGGCAGCAAGCCCCAACCCACCCCCATGACCCTAGTCATCAAAGAAGCCGCACTAACGTACTGATAGAAGGCGGAGCGTACAGGAGAAACCAGCCTTCGAATTTTGATCCTTCCCCAAGTTAGCGATATGCAGTAGACCCTCTCTTGTGATGGGTCTGGCAGGGACACCAGCTGCACTCACAGTCAGCCATGTGATCACCGACACACTCACAACCATTCTGGACCCAGATGCCCACTCTGCTTTTCACTTGCAGTACCTATTCAATGAATAGCAAGAGACATTCAACACTATTATAAAATAGGCTTTGTGCTAGATTGTTTTGCCCAACTGTAGGCTAATGGAAGTGTTCTGAGCATGTTTAAGGAAGGCCAGGCTAAGCTATCATGTTCGGTAGGTTAGGTGTATTAAATACATTTTCAACTTATGAGGGGTTTATCAGAACATAACCCCACTGTAAGCGGAGGAAGAATAACTGAACCTCTCCGATACACACACACCCTGGATAAAGGGGTAAGTAGAACACCCTCTCTGAGTGGCACATAGGTAGGTAATGGATTTTTTCCAGGGCAGACAAAATACTAGATGCCTAAGTAAGGAAACCGAGCGAAGGGTATTAAAAAAGATTCATAGCATAAAGGTAGCCAGTAAAATAAAATTACAAAATTTCCTAAATAAAAAGCAAAGGAAAGAGATCACGTGAAGAAAAACTGCAAATAAAACATAATACGGTTGACCCTTGAACAGTGCGGGAGGTTGGTGCGCTGACCCTGGTGCAGCCAGCCCTCCAAACACGCAGTCCCCCGCCCGCACCCTCATATTCCACAGATCGGGCAGCACCGCAGTACCTACTACTGAAAAAAACCTGCGTGTAAGTGGACCCACGCAGTTCCAACCCATGTTGTTCAAGGGTCAGCTGTCCATAACAAATATAACAAAATGACAGAATTAAAAATCATCCATATGCCAGTCATACCAATAATGTAAATGTGCTGAAGATTTTTAGATTTGCTCACAAATCTAAACAAACAAAGCCCAACTCTGTGCTCAATATGACAGACACAACTAAAATAAAGCTATTCTGAAAGCCTCAAGATAAAGAGCTGGTCGGGAGTTTGCCAAATATGTCGACCTGCGTTTGTTAGAGTTGTTGCAACAAGAAATATCCCCCAGTCTTCCCAAAGCTTCTCTCTCTCTCACTCTACCTTGTGCTGGTTGTGACTCTGCTGGCTCTTTCTCTGTGGGTCTTCTCTCTGTTCTGGAATGTGGCCCCCATCGGGTGTACTCCTCTCATGACGGAAGCACAGATGACCCCTGCAGCTTCTGCTCTCACTTCCTACCTCAAAGTCAGTCCCGGCCACCTTGCCTGGACTCAGGCCACTGCGCCTGGACTCAACGGGGAGGGGAGGTGCCCTCTCCCTGGGGCGAGGCAGCACAGGCCACATGGCAACAGGCATCAGGTATAATCCTCTTACCTAACACAGCTCTAAAACAGGCAAACGCAAGTAACAAGAAAGCAGGGATTGCTGGCATCAGACAAGGTAGAATTTGGGCTCAAAAGTATCAAATGAAATAAAGAAATTCACTTCATAATGCTAAAGATACAATTCAAATGAAATTATATTAATTGTGAATATCTATGTACCAAAACCTGGCAGCCACCTTTCTACAGCAGAAATTACAGTAATCCTAAAAGCCAAAACAATCTTGAGAAGGAAAAACAAAACTGGAGGGCTCATACTTCCTGATTTCAAAACTTACTACAAAGCTACAGTACTCAAAACAATGTGGTAGAGGCATAAAAAAAGACATATAGACCAACAGACTAGAGAACCCATGAATAAATCTTTGCATATATGGACAAATGATTTTTGACAAGGGTGCCAAAATATTCAACAGGGGAAAGACAGTCTTTACAACAAACGGTGCTGGGAAAACCGGATACTGACTTGCAAAAGAATAAAGTTGGACCCTTACCTATCACCTTACACAAAAATTAACTCAAAATGGATCAAGGACCTAAATGTGATACTTAAAAAACAACAAAAAAGTCTTAGAAGAAAATAGCAAAAGCTTCATGACACTGGATTTGTCAATGATATCTTGGATATGACACTAAAGGCACAGGTTAGAAAAGAAAAATAGACAAATTGCATTTCATGAAAATTAAGAAAATTTTATGCATCACAGACACTATTCACAGAGTAAAAAGGCACCATACAGAACGGGAGAAAATATGTGCAAATCACATACCTGATAAAGGATTAATATCCAGAATATAAAGAGAACTCCTAAAACTCAACAATAACAAAAAAACAAACCAATTCAAAAATGGGCAAAGGACTTGAATAGACATTTCTCCAAAAAAGATATATGAATGGCCAACAGGCATATGAAAAGATGCTCAACATCACTAATCATTAGGGAAATGCAAATCAAAGCCACAATGAGATATCATCTCACACCTGTTAGAATGGCCATTAATTTAAAAAACAACAAACAGAAA
Organism: Balaenoptera borealis; assembly: GCF_965194805.1. NCBI lineage: Eukaryota > Metazoa > Chordata > Mammalia > Artiodactyla > Balaenopteridae > Balaenoptera > Balaenoptera borealis. The sequence goes on along the minus strand of NC_138872.1, from coordinate 44,955,498 downwards.
ATAACAAGTGCTGACAAGCATGTTCAGAAATTAGAACCTGTGTGCACTGTTGGTGGGAATGTAAAATGGTACAGCTACTGTGGAAAAACAGTATGGCAGTTCCTCAAAAAATTAAAAGTAGAATTACCATATAATCCAGCAATTTCATTTTGGGGTATATACCCAAGAGAATGAAAAGCGGGGTCTTGAAGAGATATTTGTACAATCATGTTCATAGCAGCATTATTCACAATAGCTAAAACGTGGAGGCAATCCTAGTGTTCATTAATGAATGAATGGATTAGCAAAATGTGGTATATGCATACGACAGAATATTATTCAGCCTTATAAAGGAAAGAAATTCTGAAATATGCTACAATATGGATGAATCTTGAGGACATTATGCTAGGTGAAATAAGCCAATCACAAAAACACAAATACTGTATGATTCCACTTATATGAGGTACTCAGCACAGCTGAAATCATGAAGAAAGTATACGGTGGCTTCCAGGGGCTGGGGGAGCAGAGAATGGGGAGTTATTAATGCATATAGAGTTTCAGTTTTACAAGATGACAAGAGTTATGGGATGGTGGTGATGGCTGCACAACAATATGAATGTACTTTAATACTACTGAACTCTACACTTAAAAATGGCTAAGATGGTAAATGTTATGAGTATTTTACAATAAAAAAAAGAAAAAAAATTACAATAGATCCAAGAAGACAGAAATACACTCATAAAAGGAGATATTAATATACCCCTTTTAGTCCAAAACAGGTCAAGTGGACAAAAAATATAGATATGAAAGACCTAGAAAACATAATCAGTAACCAGACCTCAGGGATCTCTAGCAAGTCATACACTCTGAAAAGAGAAAACCCACTTCTTCTTAAGGGCACATGGACCACGCATGAACACCAATCACACATTAGGTGGCAAAGAAAACCTCAGTACGTTCTCTAATCATAATGAAATGAAGCTAGAAATTAATAATATACAAAAAAGGTCCTTCTACCTGGAACAAAACCCTCAAAGAACTCCTGGGTCAAAGATGAAACAAATTAAAATAAAACCACTATATACCAGTATCTATGGGATGCAATTAAAACAGTAATACAGTTTTAAAGGAAAATTCATCCATGAATAGTTGGATCCATATAAATAAAATAGAAATAATGAATTAAATACCACCCCTCACCCCCCAAAAAAGCCAAGGGAAAAGAACGAAAGAAAGTAATAAAGGCAAGAGAGAAATTAATAAGGTAGAAAACAGGAAACTAGTAAAACTCATAAGTCAAAATATCAGTTGTTTAAAGAAAAAGAATCAAGACAAAAAAGGGACAAGCACTAACACATAAGAAGTAAAAAGAGGGAAATAACTGCTGCAATAACATTTTAAAAGTCATAAAAGACTACTTTGCACAACTCTGCAAATAAATTTTAAAACTTGGATGAAATGAATAATTTCTTTGTAAAATACAATTTACCAAAACTGACCTCAGCAGAGATAGAAAGTTTAAACATTATAAATTCCAGAGGGAGAAAAGAGAAAGTTATCAAAGAAATACCCACCAAAAAGCCCAAGATGATTTCACTGTAAGAGGATTCTATTTAAAAATCCAAAGACCAGAGCATGGGAAAAAAGAAAAACTTACAAATTCTTTTTATGAGAGTACCTGTGACATGAGTGCCTGTGACATCAATACTTCAATCTGAGAAAAACTATACACAAAAGAATTGTAAATAAAAGAATTTGATGTAAAATATTTAAAAACAGAATCCCACAGTAAAAATAATACATTATAATCCAGAGGGGTTATTCAAGGGATGCAAGCAGAGTTCAGTATGAGGCTATCCATTAGTTAATATACTAATAACTAAGAAAAAAAGTCACGCTTACCTGACAGTTATTGAAAAGGCCCTCATTCAATCCCTAATGAAAACACCCATTAAAACCGAATTGGAAGATACTTCCTTACTGTGAAAAACATATTTTAACCCAAGAAAGAATTAATCTATTATTTGTTAGATTTTAATTAAATTACCATTACTTACGATAAGCTCTATTCAAATACAGACGTGATTAACACTCTGAGATTCTATTTTCAAAGTCTCCTTACTGTGCACTCACAAGCATCACTAACTGAAAATTCTTAAGGTACGGAAGTTTTACCCATTTTATCATCTAATCAAATAAATGTAAAGTGAAAGCATAAAAATAGATTACAGAGTCGCCTTTAACTAGGATGATCCTCCGTCCTGGTTGCGGGGACACTCCTAGGTTATACCCGTTTTCTTGGCAACTCAAAAATATCCCAGTTTGGACATGATACTCACGGCCACTCTGTAACTCACAGAAATAGGGAAATATCTGAAAAATTTTTAAAGCAGAATTATAAATTTAAATGTTACTTACATATAAAAGATAATATTTGGAGATTGAGAATTAACTAAAAACAAGAGGTGAAGGAGAAAATGCACTGCCACATAAGCTATGTGGCAGGATCGACAAATATTATCTAAAATTAATAAATCTGGTAGTAGAAGTATTCTAAAATTACTTAGACTTATGGCAATAACCATCAAAAGAATCAAAAAGAAAGTTAAATGGTTACTTCTGCTGAGTAAGATTTAGGAGAGTGAGGACTCAGGGAAAATTTTACTTTTCAACTGAAACCCTTCTGTACTCCTTGCATTTTCCTACCATATATGGATTTACTACAAACACATAGTCAAGAAAACAGAAGAAAGTGACGTGAACTCCCCCGCTCTTTGTTACCTTTGCTCTTGAAACTACACAAAAGAGTACAAGAAAACAAATCAACATCTGTATCTGCATTCACCATAGTCCACGCGCGCCTGCCATAGCCACATGCTGCGCGAAGCGCTGGGCCAAAGCCACCAACTAAGGCAGACGCCCCAGGACCTTACATCCTAGAGCCACAGGCCACCACAGTCCTCCCTACTTCTTGTAAAGGACTCTGCACCTCGCAGGGCTCACAAGAATGAGAGAATATATGGTGAACACTGCAAAAATGCAGACAGAAAAAGGCCTATCTTGTGAGAGTTTATCACTTGATATGCAAACTGTAACTTGACATTGACACTCAAATTAGGAAACCAAATGATTATAAGTAACAGTAATATAGCTCTGTGCAGCTTAATAAGCATTCTGATACCTCATTCAATCCTTACAACTCTGACAAGTAAATTCTTTCCCTCTGCCCATTCAAAAGCCGAAAAAACAGAAGCTCTGAATATGATTTACCTGGCCAGGATCACCAAGCTAGTAAACTAGAATCTATATTTGGTCTTCTTACATATAATAGTATATATTATTATGGCTCATACATAATATACCTTATATAATATATAATTATTCAATATATAGGTTATTCTGTTTTTTTCTTTTTTTGGGGCTGTGTTGGGTCGTCGTTGCTGCGCACAGGCTTTCTCTAGTTGCGGCGAGCGGGGGCTACTCTTCGTTTGCGTGTGTGGGCTTCTCATTGTGGTGGCTTCTCTTGTTGCAGAGCATGGGCTCTAAGTGCGTGGGCTTCAGTAGTTGTGGCGTGCGGGCTCAGTAGTTGTGGCTTGAGGGCCCTAGAGCACAGCACAGGCTCAGTAGTTGTGGCACATGGGCTTAGTTGCTCCGCGGCGTGTGGGATCTTCCCGGACCAGGGCTCGAACCCGTGTCCCCTGCATTGGCAGGCGGATTCTTCACCACTGTGCCACCAGGGAAGTCCTCTATTTCTTATTACATAGGAAATAAAGAGTAAATATACATATATATTTCTTATACTATACTACCTGTCTCTGAGTAAATCTGAGCTTAATGTTTTTTTTAAAAGTTTAATCTGCATTTGAATATCTACTGTAACTGAGGCAGACCTAAATGCTTTATAAATACTTTCACAGGCCCCCACCATATTTTGGCAAAATTTAAACACAATCTTTGCCAAAATAAAGCTGAGTGAAGAATACTGATAATGGCCTATAATGGCTTAAGAAATATTCCCAATTTTCACAACTAGCTAAGAAATTATAAACTTATAGTTATTTCAAGATAACTCTACAGGGCCTTTCATTAAATTTACTTCAGCACTGCCAGATTTACAGCTCCTTATAAGCTTTGAGACTGGGGAACATTCAAGAGCCCGAGAAGGAAGCATTAACCATCCAGAACATCTTCCCACGGTCAGTCTTAAGCCACTCTCTCCATGTGCACTGGGCAGTGTACCCAGTGTGGTCTCCTATAACAAGAGAAATGCAAAGCTATCTTGCTGTCAGACCCAGGTCAGCTAACCATCATACCAGTAGTTAAGATGCTAAATTAAAATTTGAAATTAACTACAAAGTTCAATAGCTCATCTCTGGAAACAAATGAAACCAAAACACAACTCTTTCGGTGGTAATTTTGCTATACTAAGCTCAGTCAGCAAAAGAAGAAGTTTTAATTTCATTCCACAACTACAAAAACACATCACTGTTTAACTGGCAGTCAAACAGAAAGACAGACCACCACGACAGTGGCTTCTTGTGATGGCTGCATCCCTCAGCAGCTCCCTTCCTGCAGGGGGACGCGGGGAAGGAACACTGACATCTTGCAGACAAGCCTAGACTTGTGCCTTACACACAGAAGAATGCATGACTGACTTTTTCTCGGGAATACACAATGCATATTTTCATCTAATTTTACTGAAAGCAACAAAAAAGGAAGAGCTACAGAACAGTAGTGAGAATACAGCATTGCCACAAAACCAGCGTGGGTGGTGGATCAACACTGAGTGAAGGGGACCCACTTCTAACAGGTTTTAACCTGCAGCTGGGATAATGAGTCCGTGGTGTGACACATCTGCAGTAAAGTACACTGAGCACCTTGTAATGGCTGCCACAGCCCCAAACAGCATCACCCTGCCCCCTTTAAAGCACTGTCAGCCCTTAAACAGATGGGCTCGGTGATACTGGTGATACTCATGCAGGTATGTTTTGTTAATTAAGGAGCCTGACATGAAGATAGATTACACTGTGGTTTAAATAAAGGAAAACAAGTAGATGGGAAAATTCTCTGGCTAAGGGAGTGGGGGCAGGTGGAGTAACATACATCCTGGCTTAGAAGGGTGATGACAGGTGCAAGTGATGCTAGATGTAACATCAGATTCTGAACGACTGAAACTGATACAGAATTTGTCTTCCCACTGTCACTGAGAGAGAAACTAGGCCTGGTTTTTGGCTTCAAAGAATTATGTAACGCTATTAAACCTCACAGAACTCTGAGTACCCTCTCCCCCAAGTTTTTCTGGAGCCAAGTATTACTAAAAACACAGTCTTCCACAGTATAAATAACCCTTACATGGTGCAAAGCTCTTTCAAATACTTTATTTCATTAAAAAACCAATGATACAGTCCAAAAGGTCTTTGGGTCCGAAATCCTGCTTTGATCTGTCTGGCTGCTTCCTTGATAAATAACTGGGCCTGAAAATTTTGATGAAGATACTAATTAATATTTCATAATCCCCATCTTCAATGACTCTAAATGTTTTACAAGCATATACTCAAAAAACCCTCACTCACTATGAGATATACTTCTCTCACCCTCGTTTCATAGCCGAGGAAACTGAGGCACAGAGGGGCTAAGGAACTTGCCCGAGGTCCCAAAGCGAGGATAATAAACTGACCTACTGGATCCACGTCAGACCTAGGATGCAATGACTTTCAAGCAAACTGAGTGTGAATGGTGAGGATGAAGTCTTCCTATAGAGCCTGCCAATGAAACAGGTGATCAACAGCCAAGGAGAAGAAAGGCAAAAGGCCTTTTTAAAATCCCTTAAGGATTACTGATTCAAGACCTGGCCTACTTTCACGAAAACAATAACGCAACACCTCTTCACAGAAAGGAGCACGCCCCTGAGAAGCATCAAGTGCTCTCCGGCTTTTTTCCTCTGCCAATTACAGATTCTCTTCCAGGGAAGCACATCTGGACTTGAAACGCTGTGCCATTACGATCACCTCCCAGCTTGAGGTGCTATGACATTACATTTTATATAAATAAACTGTAATTGTTTTGCGAACAACCAGAGAAAGGAGCTGTTGTTTGGTGTTAGCATCAAGTATTAGGCAGTGCTCCTTATGTATTGCCATAACTTTTAAAGGGGAACAAATTTATAATTCACTGCTACAATGCAGACCACACATCACATGAGAAATTTAGAAACCAGCTGGGATAAGTGCCCCGAGAGATTTTTGAGGACAGGGACCCTTACCTTTCTGCATCTTTGCACCCTACACTACGTGCACTGCATGAAACCTGCATAGGAGCATTTCCTGGAGATTATCAACAACGGTAAAGTATTACCAAAAGACCGAAGGTGGCAAGACTAGCAAATTCCAAACCGATTTTGTACAGAAATAAAACTGCGTCTAATAATGCAACAGTTAAATACGGATCCCCGGTCCTTCTCAGAATAAAAACATGCTCTGGGTGTTGGCCGAGGACCTTTCACTTCCAAAAGGAAAAAGAGTAAACCACCACGAACTTTCTGCCTCTCTCATCCTAAACAGCTGAATCATTCACATATTCAACCGCCCAGAATTCTTCCAAGGACTGTCAATGCAGGCTCTGCTTTTTGGGAAGTCCGAATTTAAGACCTTCCCTAGGAGAGCACAGAAGAATTATAGGAAATGAACGGGATTCCCAAATGACGCAGACTTAGAGGAGTTGCGTTATCCCTAATCCAACAGGAGGCCCTGGGTATCACATCAATCTCCAGTGAAGGAAAGACACCAGTTTGAGAAAACGTACTCATTCCTCCCACGGATATTTATTAAACCTGTACTTGGCGCAAGGCGCACGGGCACCGGGTGGTGGAATGCGGCTGCCGCGGCCCCACCGCCAGCCCGACGCCCCCGACAGACCGCGGGCCAGGCGCTGGGGCTGGGGATCTGGGACCCGCCGCTCCCCGGTGCCTCACGCCTGCACGGGTCTCCCGAGCTACGTCGGTTCACTCGTGGCGAAATAACAAACCGGTGTGGCCGCCGCGGGGAGGGTCACGCACACCAGCGCGGCCGGTGGGACCCCGCACCCGCGCGGGGGGGGAGCCTCCGAGGGTCCTAAGGGATCCCTGGAGGGCGCATGGGGGCCCCTGGAGCGCCGTGGGGTTCCAGGGGGTGCGTGGGGAGCGCTCCGGGGGTTCCAGGAGATCCCTGGAGGGCAGGTGGGGGACTCCGGGGGGGTCCTAGGAGGTCCCTGGAGAGGGGAGGGGGGGCCCTGGGGCGTTCTGGGGGGCCCCGAGGGAAGTGGGGGGGGCGCCGGCCAAGGACGGAGACCCCCGCTCAGGGCACGCGCGGTCCGGCGCTCACCCAAAGAGCCCTCGGAGAAAGGAGTGGGAGGCCTTGACTCGCTTCTCGGCCTCCGCCATTAGTTGCACCGCCTCTCGCTCCTTCCCCGCGTTGTCCATGTCGCCAGCCGCGACCGCCGCCACAAGCTCCTCTCCGGGTCGGACGCGCCTCCCGCGCCTCCCGGTCCTCTCGCAGCAGCGGGGCGCGCAGCCTGTCGGGAGTTGCAGTCCAGGCCGCGCCTGGGCCGTCCTCTCGCAGCGGCGGGGCGCGGAGGCGCGCCGTGCAGTCTGTCGGGAGTTGTAGTCCAGGCCGCACTCCGGCGGCGGGAGCGAACGAGGCGTCCACTACCATACCCAGAAGGCCGCAGAGCCCGTGGGCGTCGAGGGCCTGGAGGCGGGGGTTCGGGCCCTCTGTAGGGCCCTCTGCGAAGGGGAACGTTAATCTTTTAAGGATGTGGGGAACGGAAAAGAGCCCGTGGCTTCCAGAGAAGACCGCCTCAAACTCAAGCATCACGTTGGATCAGGAGTCTCTGCCCAGCACGACCGTGGCCAGGGGATGGACAGGGACGCGGGGACAACGGGGTGGATGAGGACACGGCGGGTGGCAGGCTGGAAAACTTCACTGCCCGCGAATTCCGCGAGCGTGATGTAAGGCGGCCAGGGACGCAGCTGCAATAACCTTGCGATGCTCCGCCCAACCACCCTCCAGCTCCAGCAGCAGGAGGAACCACGTTTATCTTCAGAGCAAGGCATTTAAGAAGGAAACGTTTGCCCCAATATAAATTCAGAGTTGAGGCTTCCCTGGTGGTGCAGTGGTTAAGAATCTGCCAGCCAATGCAGGGGACACGGTTTCAAGCCCTGGTCTGGGAAGATCCCACATGCTGTGGAGCAACTAAACCTGTGGACCACAACTACTGAGCCTGTGCTCTAGAGCCCGCGAGCCACAACTACTGGAGCCCGCGCGCCTAGAGCCCATGCTCCGCAACAAGAGAAGCCACCGCAATGTGAAGCCCGTGCACCACAAGGAAGAGTAGCCCCCACTAGCCGCAACTAGAGAAAGCCTGCGTGCAGCAAAGAAGACCCAAAGCAGCCAAAAATAAATAAATAAATTTATTTTTTTAAAAAATTCAGAGTTGTTTTTCAGTCTCCGCATATTGTAACTTTCTGTCGGTCCTCTTCCTTGGTTAAAGAAGACTTGCATATATGGGATATGTGCATAATCCTCTGTTTTTATTGACTGAATTCTTTTCAATGGATGTGAGCCATTGAGCTCTCTTATTCTTTACATAATGCTGGCCATAGTGTGGAGTGGGTCTCCTGGGACACAGTTCTGCCTGTCAGGAATTTATAATCTCCTAGGAGAAGTATCCGTAGACAGACGCTACCCTGTGCCAACGATTTCCAGGCCTGTCCTGGAAGGTCAGAGGGAGTTATTTTTTAATGCACAGTCTAGACCATTTACATTTGGCAATGCTAAAGCAGAGGTGGTGAAGCAAATATGAAAATCGCTGCCAAATGAGAACTTGAGACAGTTTCAAACTATTAATAAATACACTGTGGGCACTGGCACACAAAATACATCTAAGCAAATGAAGCCTGAACTGGGAGAGCAAGGCAAGAAGGGCCAAACTCCTAATAAGAAAGGTCACTAAAGCGTATGTCACAGAGTCCCTGAAGTGCAGCCACTCTAGAGACGGAAGGAAGCCTCAGATCCTCAGGCAGAGTTTATTTTACTACATGCATTATTCTAACTTCAAAAAGTTAATCTGGAGCAGTATTGGTGAAGAAGGAAGCAGGAAATTAGAGGAAGTAAATGCAGGAGTAAAGAGAAAAACTGCAAAAAGTGGACATGAGCAGTCGAGAAGCAGAGCAGTCTGTGGGGATTTGGTGGAGGGTGCAACTCGAAAACTCCCAGTGCAGCGTGAGTGTGTTGATTAAAGCAGTTCCCAAAGGATGTTCAAGAAATACTGATCCCTAAGCCCCTCGCTCTTTGTATTGGCATCTTGTGGAGCTGGAGTCTAGGAAGTGTACGTTTAAGAAAGAACACCACTATTCTGAAGCATGCAATTCTAGATTCTCAAATCTGTAGTCAGCAGAGAAGGAGGCAGGATGGACCGCCTCCTCTAAACCAGAACTTGCCGTGATGGGTGGCAGGGGGACATCTGGACAGTTTTGATGTTTCTGGGTATTTCACTCAGTCTCTTCTTTCTCACGGGCACTCCCAGCCTTCCCCCCAGACCACAGCCCTGTGGGAAAAAACTTCAAACCTTCATTGTTGTGTCAAGTGCGTGTTTTCTTTTCCCGGCGGCAGGGCAGAGGGACAGACGTCTCAGAATGAGCACTGACCAGAGGGACGGAGGCGGGATCCTCAAAGCAGGAGGGAGGAGCTGTAGTGGACCAAGGAGGCGGCGAGGCCCTGGAGTAGATCCGAAGGAGCCGTGGCCCGCACCTGTGCCAGCCAGGATGGTGGCCACTTAAATTTAGATCAGATGATATGAAATGAAATGTAAATTTCACCCCTCAGTCAGGCCACATTTCAACTGCTGAACAGCCACATGTAGCTAGTGGCTGCCATTTTATCACTGCACAGAGTTCTAGTGGACAACACTGGCCTGTGCATACCTTGCCTTTCGGCAGCTCTGCACACTTTGAAGAAAAGAGGAAGATGGCTTCAGAGCTTCTGAGAAGATGGAGCTGGAAAAGAGGAGCTTCACCCCGAACGAGACGGAACCGGGCAGAAGCTGCAGGCCTATCCCTGTGAGCAGGTCAGGTGACAGACACACAGGAGTAGATGGAATGTCATGTCCACCCACCCACCTGAGAGGTGGTCTGCAAAGGCAGACACAGGTCCTGTGACAGCTGCAGCTCTAGGAAAGGCGGGTCAGGACGTGACCCACGTGGGAATCTAGGTGTGGTGTCTGCATGTGCTCGCAGAGGGGCTGCAGCATGGGGGTCCCGTGTGGAGCCAGCAGCTGTGGGGGCAGCAGGCGCCCTTGCGGCCTGCCTCAGGGTGCCTCTGACTGCTCAGTGGCCAGGCGGCAGCTGCCAGGTACAGCTCACCTAGTGTCACCCTCTGTTCCAAAGTCAGTAGGAAACTTCTGACGGTGACTAGCACTTAATCTTCCTGTGCCTGCAGCTCCCACCTGCCAGCACCTGCAATTCTCCTGATGGTTCTCTCTGGCCTTCCAGCCTGCTCTGATTGGATGCTGCGGGAGGCAAGGGGGAGGTAATTAACCTCATGAACAGGGGAATTCATGCCCCTTTGCCTCCTGGGAGCAGCCCTCAATCAACGACTGTTAGAAGTTGGAGGATAAATACCGCTCTGGTGGGACAGCTGAGGAATGTTCTACACTCTCCCCCCGAGGCGCTCAGTGGGAATGAGCCCCTGTTGCCAAAAGGAGAAGGTAGCTTGTTCGGTGCCCTGCATTGGCTTCCTTCCCCGCCCCTCCCCACACCCCTACTGGCGCTGCCTAGTGGTGTCACCTCCCCACAAACTGCTCTCACTAGAATCCTTGTCTCGAGGTCTGCTTCTGGGAGGACACCAGTCTGGACGGGGAGAGTGTGTGCTGAGGACCAGTAGGTGCGTTCCGGCCCCCGTGCTCATTGCAAGTTCATCAGCCGAGCTTCTCACCTGTGGGTCACTGCAGACGCAGGGCTCTGGTTCCCACTTCCAACGTGGTATAAAACCACAACAGCCATTTGTCACTGTCATCCCCCGTGGTCGAGGCGCTGCCTGGGATGTCTGGCGTCTCACTCGGGGTCTCTCAGTGAGGGTGTAGCTGGAGCTGGGGTTGACTCTTCCCACTCACCTGGTGCCGGGGGTGGGAAGACTCATGTGGCCCCTCGCAGGCTCTCTCTGGACTCACGTGGTGGCCAAAGAGCCAAAGGTGCTGGGGGCTGGGACCCAGGCAGCAGCCCCATCACCTTTAACCTAGTCTCCAAAGTTTCCAGGCATCACTTCCGTTTCCCGGAAGGAAATCACTCACCCGTGTTCAAGGGGAGGGTCTCAAAGGCTTTGCAGACATGTTAAAACCTCCACAGTTAGGTTTCAGGGAGCCAGCCCCCACCCTGGTCCACTCTGGTTGTGCTGACAAAGCCGGGAAGCGGGAGCCCCCAAGCTGGGAGCCGCCCTTGCCTCCAAGGGCCCTGGAGCCCTGACAGGCTCTGCCCCGTCTTCAGCTGCCTCCTCCAAGGACATCTCGGCCTCGCTTCCATCTGCAGCATGAGTGGCTCAGAGGCAGCCAGTCAAAGCCAGGCCCCATCCACTGCTCCCCTTTAGAAAGAGGGAAAAAGGAAGCCATTCCAGAAGGCCCTTCATCCAAAAGCATCCAAGTAACGAAATCAGGACAACGGATGTTCTCCGTTCTTGTTGATGAGGTTGGGCTTCTGTACTTTTTGCAGCATTAAGGATAGAATTTAATTACTTTATTTCCAGTGGTTCTTTTCATTTTCCTCAAGGACTTGCAAAACGCAAGAGCAATTGAATGGGGAGCTTCAGAGGAATCATTGGATCTGTGTTTTTTTATTACAATTGTTTTTACTTTTCAAAACAACATTTGGGTATGTGTATGTTTGAGACATTTCACACCATGTCAAAATTTCTAGAAATATTCCCAAAGGCGGCTTTGTTAATATTATTTAACATTTCCTTAAGAAATTATTTTATAAAATTTAGAACAAGGAATTAGAAAAGGTAAAATTAATTTAATACACAATATCTGTTATAGGAAACATAGAAAATCTTAAAATAAATACTCATGAAAAAATAGTATTGTTGTTAATGTTATTCTTCTAATTAATCTATATGAAACTCTAAAACGTGTTTTGAAATTAGCTTGATGCTTTTAAATATGGTAAATAGGCATAAAAACAAAGATGACACAACTTTTATTCATATGATATGTTCAAAGACCTCTCTTCTTTCAGCTTAATATAATTCTTTTCAAAGTTATGGTTCTGAGCTACAGGTACAATGGCTTAAAGGGAAAAAATAGTTTATTTCCTGGACTGTTCTGATATCCTTTCACGTTATCTTTTTAATGGAATTTGTTTATTTTAATATTTATTTATTTATTTATTTATTTGGCTGCACTGAGTCTTAGTTCCCTGACCAGGGATCGAACCCGTGACCCCTGCATTGGGCGTACAGAGTCTTAACCACTGGACCACCAGGGAAGTCCCTCCTTTCACATTATTATTTAATGCCACATTAAATGAAATTTTAGGAAAAAAATTTTCACCCATATTTCTACCTACCTGAGACTTTCTTTTTCACAAATATGTTTTCCTATCAAATCTTTATCTTTTACACTGCTATATTTAAAATGGATGACCAACAAGGACCTACCGTATAGCACAGGGACCTCTGTTCGATATTATGTAACAACCTAAATGGGAAAATATATAAGTAAGTCACTTTGCTGTACACCTGAAACTATCACGACATTATTAATCAACTATACTCTAATATAAAAGAGTTAAAAAATAAATAAAATAAAATAAATATTTTAAATATCTTTTAAACCTACAAATATGCAGGAATTATTAGGGTGTATATTTGTATTTTGTTTAGGAAAGAAGCATTTTCTACATTGCTACAAGTCTTTGTAATTGATTGTTCATGGGTAATAGTTCACTGCACTGAATTTAACATATCCGTTCCCCATTGTGGCATATTTGGGTTTTGTCACATTTGGCTATTACCAAAACACTCAGGGCCGTCCCAAAGTGCAAGAAGCGTTTTCCCAGCAGCGGTCACGTGGACTCAGCTTCTCTAAGGTGTGGTGTCAGCCCCTCTTCACACTCCGCCCCTCTGTACTGGTGACGGGATCCGGAAACACTGGTGATGCTTGTTGCCCACGGATTCTGTGCCTGCAACTGTGCCAATTCCCTAACATTTATTTGTAACCAAAATCAACACCCAGGGCACTTTTGCGGTCATTTGCAGACGTGTGCAGAGCAGGAGATATTGGCGTGCTCGATGCACACGAGGACGAGTCCACACGCTGGTCTCGTATTGTAAATGACTGTCCTTCTCGTAGTCTATTTAGTGCCACATCTTTCACATTTTGTACTTTCTGTCGGCGATTTCGCTATTTAAACCGGCCCCCGAGCATGGTGCTGAAGTGCTATCTAGCGTCCTTAGGGGAGAAGGCGGGCCATGCCCTCCAGAGGAAACACGTCTGTTGGATAAGCTTCGTTCAGGCACGAGTTACAGGGCTGTTGGCTGTGAGTCCCTGTTAATGAGTCAACGAGATGTCAAATAAAACGATATATTTCATATACAAGATGGTGACATACTGATGGGTGACCAGACACTCACGGGAAGCAAACCTATGTTACTCTGGGATGGCGATGGTTCGGTCTTTGTTAATTTAGGGTATGTGCTGACTTTACAGAACGGAACTACCTCGAATGATGAAAATCAACTACATTAGGAGGGTATCTGGTAAAGACAATGAAATGAAGTCAGATCAGGGAATCTCTCTTTCCCACTCCCTAAAAGAAATGGATAAAGTAAAAATCTAGCAACTCTTCCTGAGAATTAAGACAGAGAAATCTCCCTGTGTCAGATCACGTTGCCCCCAGCCCCACTCACCACCCATCTGTGAGGTGCTGTCTGTCCTGTGGTGCTGACCTGTACGGACTCCATCAATGGGGCCCTGACCTCTGACTTCCTGTTGTGTCTGGCCAAAAAGGTGCCCAGCCTGTGGTGGAGGGCAGAAGGAAAGGGACATCCCCCGACCAGGTGGCCAGCTGAGGCTCCCCTCATCTCGTAGCAAATGATGGCCCTATGCCCTGGGCTCCCTTGCCCTTGCAGCATTGTAGATCACCCCATAAATAAGCCCCCCTATTGCTAGTGTATCCTATTTACTGCTGGGACCCTGACAGACACACTCCCCAGCTCTTTGTCTGAAGACAGTATAACCTTGAAACCCAGACCAGAAAAGGTCAGTGTGAGAAAGGACAATTTTGGGCCAGTCTCTCTTAGGAACATGAACACAAAAATTTTAAACAAACATTAGCAAGCACACCATGCAAAAAAATCTTGATGGTTATGGACATAAATGTGAAATGCTAAACTTTAAGAAGTTTTAAGTGAAAATACAGGAAAGAAGCTTTATGACCTTGATTTCCTAAATAAACATCGAAACTGCAAACCATAAGAGAAAAAATCGATATTCACTCCCTTAAAATGAAAGATTTATTTTCACCAACTTTGCATGACTCCGACAGAAAGACAAAACCACAACCCAGAAAAAGATATTTGCAGCACATTTGCCCTCAGATAATTATTATTAAGGGTAAAGAAATTCTACAAATCAATGGAAGACCAACAACCAAATAGAAAACATGGGCAAAGGACTTAAAGAACTGAAGGTTACAACAAAGTCTGGGTCCTCTTCAGCTTTTGCTGCTCACTGCCTCAGGAGGACAGTAGTTTGTTCATAGAAAACCAGAAAGACAGCAGGGAAGTAGCCAGTGGCCTGCAGGGCCTGGGTGCCTTTTCTTTGCTTTCAGGATGGGGCCTGATGGCTGTTTAAGTGGAGTAGCCTGCTTAGGAATTGGTAAACCAACATTGCAGGATTATGGACACCGTCTGCAGAAAAGCAATGTGACAAAGGACAACGGCGTTTGACAAACCCGCCACCCTCGGTCCCCAGGTGGAAGCCCCATGGAGACAGAATGCCAGCCCCTGTGACCTCTCTGACCTTCTGAGTCCCATGGTTTCTCAGGTGTCCTAGTCTGGAAAAAGCAAACGTCCGCTGGGCCTTTTGAGGTGGTGCCAGCTCCAAGCCATCTGGAGCTCCGCCTCGTCACTGCTGGCTCTCTGCTGCTGGCCTGCTCCCCGGGGCCAGCAGGCCTCTCCAGTCGGGGTTAGCCACGTCCTTCTGCTGCAGCCCAGGGATCAGGGCTGCCACCGGCGGCTGGCAGTGTCCCCTGCAGCCTCCGCCGGGAGCGTGCGGGACAGCCACCCCTCCATCCCGGGGCTGCTCCCTGCTGGGCTCTCTTTGAAGGGTTTCTGGTGGCAGGGTGAGCCTCAAATAGATTGGCTTCCTGCCTGGGTTACATCCAGGTCAGCAGCCAGGCCAGATCAGGACTATTTAGGGGACAAGGCGGAGCTTATCAGACACAAACACGAACAAAACAAAACAAAAAGACGGTGGAGAGAAGAACCCAGAGGAAGCCAGCCTGCTGTTTGCAAGGGCTCATTTGTTCCCCCAGATAGAGGAGAAGAGGCTCGGGGGCAGACGCAGGTCCCTAAGAGAGCGTGACACTGTGACCCGTGTCCCAGGCCCAGGCCGGCAGTGGCAGAGGGATGGAGGGAGGGAATGGCCAGAAGCCCGGGGCCAGTCCACCTGCCTCACCTCCTCCTTCTTATTAAAACAGCTGAAGTCCTGCCCCAGGCACCATGCTGGCACTTCTGTACCTTTTATCATTTAACTTTCACAGTCTGCATCCTATGACACCGATTTTACAGGCCCAGAAACAAACTCAGGAGGTAAAGCAATGGCCAAGCCACAGTGGCGAGGCTGCCCCACCTCGGCCCCTGCTGGGCAGCGCCCCCCTTCACAGCAGCCCAGGACACACAGCAAGACCAGACTGACCACTGACCAGCCGGATGTCTGGACCCAGCCTGGCTGGGCAGGGGATGCTCTACCTGGCAACCTGTCCTGGAGCATGCCGGGCGCCCTAGGGCATGGGTTCCCACCTGCTACATGACCTCCAGGTCCCCCCCCCCACTTTGGGGAGCAATGGCACCCCACTTCAGATGTCCAGTCAGAGCGTAACACGACAAGCAGAGGTTTTGACCAGGGTGATCTGTGCCAGCCCTGAGAACTTCATGGGACCAGGGCAGCAGGGGTGGGGGACACAGCAATGACCAAGGTAGGACCAGGCAGTGGGTTAAAAGCCACAGCCAGGAAACTCCTGTCTCCAGACCCCAGCCTCACAAGCAGAGCCTTTCTGCTGAGTGCCAAGGCAGTTTCATTTCCTGCTTATCTTCCCTTGGGAGCAGCTGATAGAGAAATCCCAAGCCTGGTTGGCAACAGCAAAATGAGGAAGTTGTGCAGCTCACAGAGGGGCCCCCCTTGGATCCCTGCTACCTGATCCACACACAACCAGCCAAGGGCTCATCTGAGATGAATCCCATCCTCTTGCCACTATGACTAGTGCAGCCATGGCTCTGCTACCAGGTTCAGCCTGTGAGTCAGGAGGTCAGGTTTGTTGGACTCTTGGGAAAGATGCTTCCTCTTTCTTAAGAACCAACTATTGTCTTCCTCTGGGTGGCGTGGCAGCAGACGAGAAGGTAGCCTGGGTCCAGGCAGGTGGAAGAGGCCAAGGTACAGACCTCACTCTTCTCATCCTTGCCCCGCAAGGCTCTGCAGGGGCAGTCCTTTCCCACTCAGTGGCCCGGGTACCAGTCAGGAAAAGGGGTGGTGGCAGGAGGGGGACTCCAGTCTGAGTGTCTGTTCCACAGGAAGCTCTGTGCTTATTCCTGCCCACCCTTCATCCATCCATCCATCCACCTGCCCACCCACTCACTCATCCATCCATCCATCCATCCATCCACCCAACTGTCCATCCATCCTTCTATCCATCCACCTGCCCACCCACTCACTCATCCATCCATCCATCCCTCCATCCACCCAACTGTCCATCCATCCTTCTATCCGTCCATCCACCTGTCCTTCCATCCACCTGTCCACTTACTCATTCATCCATCTGTCCATGCATCCGTCCATCCATCTGTTCATCCATCCATCTGTCCTTCCATCCACCTCTCCACCCACCCACTCATCCATCCATCCAAACTGCTCTTTGGAGGTATAATTGACATACAGTGAACTCACATATTTAAACTCACACTTTGATGAGCTTTGACATACGAATCTCCCCTGAGATCATCTGTACAATCCATAAAAATGAACACATCTACCCCCCAAAGTTTCCTCATGCCCCTTTGCATTCCCTCCTTCCCACCCCTTGTTCCATGGACATACACAGGCCCCATATTTCCATGCTATAACCAGGCCATATTTTCCCCTTCTTCTATTGACAAGAACAGGGTTCCCATTTTTCACTTTTCATGAACATAATCAACGAATGTACCCTTATTCCATGGAAATAGTCAGGCTCCCTATTTTCCTCTTACCCCTTGGCTGTAACCAAGCAACATATTTTCCTATTATTCCATGGAAATAAATACGTCCTCTATTTTCCCCTTGTTCTGTGGACATGATTGGGCCAGATACGGAGCCAGGGCCTCTAGTTCCCTGTTAGTTATTTCATGGACATAACCAAGTTCCCTATTGTGAGATAATAGAAAATATACATACTGGTGTCTGCCCCTGGTTCCTGGCACAGGGCTCCTGGAACCCCATAACTTCCTGGGTGATGGGGTGTCTTCTGTTCTAATGATGTGACTCTGGGTGGCTTCTGGATGGATGGAAGCTGGTCACCAGAAAGACCAAGCCATGGTTGGAAGCTTGGGATTTTTAGCCCTACCTCTGCTTTCTTTTGAGAAGGGAGAAGGGCTGAAAATGGAGTTCGATCATGCCTACCTGATGAAGCTGCCATAAAATCCCGAAAGTATGGGATACAGAGACTATCGGGGTTGGTGCACACATGGAGGTGCTGGGAGAGTGGCGCCTGGGCGGGGCGTGGAAGCTCCGTACCCCTCTGCACACACCTGCCCTACGTGTCTCTTGCATCTGGATGGTTGTCTGTATCCTTTATCCTTATATCCTTTTATAATAAACTGGTAAACCTAAGTAAATGGTTCCCTGAGTTCTGTAAGCCTCACTAGCAAATTAATCGAACCCGAGGAGGGGGTCATGGTGACCTCCGATCTCCAGCCGGTCAGTCAGAAGCACAGGTGACGAACTGGACTTGCGGTTGTCCTAGAAGTGTGGGGCGGGGGCCGTCTTGCAGGCCTGAACCCTTACCCTGTGGGGTCTGATGCCATCTCCAGGTAGGTGGTGTCAGAATGGAGTTGAATTGTAGGACGTCCAGCCAGTGTCACAGGGAGTTGCTTGTTGTGGGGAAAACACCCACCTATTTGGGAACCAGAAGTGTCAGAAGATGTGTTTAGTGGGAGTAGTAAAGGAGATTCATGGGAAACAAAGACACAGTCGGGGAGAAATGGGTTTTTCCTACACAGGTGGAAAGCTGAGCTTTTCCTTTATACCGATTTTCCCCTTTCCCGTAGAAACGTCCAGAGACCCTCCTTTCCCTAATCCCATGGGTATGCCCAGGTTCCCTGTTTGCCCTGTTAATGGATGTGATCAGGCCCCTTCCTCTGACTTCATGGACTTGCCCAGGCCGTGGGTTCCCCCTTATTCCCCGGACATAGCCGCGTCTTCTCTTTTCTTCTCACTGCTGGACACCAAGGGCTCCACTGTCCCATGACTCCACGAAGCAATCAGGCCTCATACTCTCCCTTTCTATGCATTTTATCAGTCTCAATATTTTTCTCCTAATTTGTGGACAGAGGCCCCTATTCCCACCGTATTTCATGGACATGACAGGCCCACGGTTTCCCCTTATTTTATGGACGTTAAGTTGTTGCCTTCCCCCGCAGCGTGTTCCAGCTATTTTCCCTTATCCCATGATCTTAACCAAGCCCCTGTTTCCCCTTCTACCGTGGACATGACCAAGGCCCCAGTTTCCCCCTCAACTATGGAAACAATCCGTCCTCTGTGTTTTCCCTCTGATTCATGGATGGAGTACTGCTGCCTGATTCATCTTGCCCCGTGGATGTCATCCGGCCCCTATTCTTCCCTTTCCGTGGATGGGACCAGGATGCCATTTTCCCCTTAGTCCATGATCATGCCCTGCTGCATCCTTACTCCTGGGGAGAACCGTAGCCCTGCTTTTTCCTCATTCCACAGGCATGACCGGGACTCCTACTTTTCCCTTAGGTATAGAATTGATGGGGCCTCCTATTTCCTCCCATTTCCTCCTGTTTCCTCGGATGTGTTCATTCCCCTTCTCCCTTTCCTGGGACGTGACCAGGGCCCCTGTCCTCCCCTTGTTCCATGGATATAATCAGCCTCCGATTTTCCCCTAGTCATCGTGTGATAGGCTAAATAACGTCCCTCCGCAAGATATTCACATCCTAACCCCAGGAACCTGTGAACATAATCTTAAACGGTAAAGAAGGACTTTGCAGAAGTGATGAAGTTCCAGATCTTGAGGTGGGCAGACATCCTGGATTCTCCAGTCTGGCTCTGAGTGTCGCCCCTCTATCCTCATAAGGGGGAGGCAGAGAGGAGCAGAGAGGCCACGTGACCACAGGGGCAGGGATTGGCGTGATGAGGCCACGAGCCAAGGACGTTGGCAGCCCCCAGAAGCTGGAGGAGCCAGGGAACAGATTCTTCCCTGGAACCTCTGGGGGAGGACAGGCCCCGCCGGCACCTTGATTCTGGTCCAGTGAAAATGACTTCAGACTTCTGGCTTCCAGAACTGCAAGAGAATACATTTCTATAGTTTTAATGCATCAATTTGGTGGTGCTGTGTTATAGTAGGCACAGAAACGAAAACACACGACCCTGTACTGTCAATTTTCTTCTTATACCATAGGCGCTTCAGTGGGTAGAACTGTGTTACCCCCCAAATATACGGCCATGTCCTGACCCCTAGTACCTGAGAATGGGAACTGACTTGGATACAGAGTCTTTACAGATCTAATGAAGTGAAGGATGTTAAGATGAGATTATATAAGACTGATATTCTTTTTTTTTTTTTATAAAATTTATTTATTTATTTATGGCTGCATTGGGTCTTCGTTGCTGCGTGGGCTTTCTCTAGTTGCGGTGAGCGGGGGCTACTCTTCATTGTGGTGCATGAGCTTCTCATTGCAGTGGCTTCTCTTATCACGGACCACAGGCTCCAGGTGCGTGGGCTTCAGTAGTTGTGACAGGCAGGCTCAGTCGTTGTGGCTCACGGGCTCTAGAGCGTGGGCTCAGTAGTTGTGGCGCACAGGCTTGGTTGCTCCGTGGCAGGTGGGATCTTCCCGGACCAGGGCTCGAACCCATGTCCCCTGCGCTGGCAGGCAGATTCTTAACCACTGTGCCACCAGGGAAGCCCCAAGACTGATGTTCTTATAGGAGAAAGATGAGACAGGTTTGAGACCAAGGGAGGCAGGGGAGGCCATGTGAAGATGGAGGCGTGGATTGGAGTGACACTGCCATGAGCCCAAGAACTCCGGGAGTGACACGACAAGGCTTCTTTTAGTTTTATTCTATGGACATAGCCAGGGTCTATATTTTCCTCTCATTCCATGGAAATCACCAGAGTCCCATATTCTCTTAATTTATGGGTGTCGCCAAGGCCCACATTTCTTAAGCAGATCTATTTGGTGTGTGTGTCGCCCCGTGTTCACGGGTTTTCTAACACAGCTCATGGACGTCACCTTCCCCTCCTCAGGTCCACAGTCTGATGGCATGTCCAGGGTGGCTGTCCACCCAGACGTCCAGGGCGGGCTGAGCTGGTCCAGACCCAAGCATCTCGCACATCCCTCTCAATCCTTCCGTATCTGTTTCATAATGGCACTCCGGCCGCCCAGGCTCAGGTATTCCAAAGTGGCCACCTCCCCCAGCTGGACAAGCCCTGCAAGGCCGTGGGGTCAGGGAGGACACCGTGGCAGGTCCTAGCAGGACTTTCATGCCAGAGGGTGGTCTGGATTCCAGGACACTTGGGGTCCGGCAGGCCACGGGCTTCGGCGTGTGGGTTCAGAGTCACAACAGACTAACATGGAGGGTGTTCTTGCCTGGCTTGAGAAACAGATTTCTCGCCTACGTTGATTGTCTCCACCCCAATCCAAGATTAGTCGTTTTCCCCGTTCTCATCTTACAGATGAGGAAACTGAGGCTGGGGAGACGAACCCAGCAAAAACCCAGGAGAGCCAGATTGCAAGGCCTGTGCCTCCCCCGCCATATCGTGCTGCTTCTCAAAGTCCAAGATCCTATTTATTTATATTTGAACACTTTAACCTTTATTTTGAAATAATTTCGGACTTACAAAAAAGATTACAAGAATAGCATAGTGTACTCATATACCCTGTACCCCACTTCCCCTCATGCTAACATCCTGCATAACTCCAGGACAACGGTGGAAACCAGGGAGTTAACATTCTTACTAATGGAAGAAATGTTCACATATTGAGGTAAGAGGTAGTCATTCTGGCTTATACGTGAGTTGACTTGAATTTTCTGCTAATTAAAACAGCCTGTTTGTGGTCCATCAAACATACATTGCATATCTGCTTTAATCATTAAAGAAAAAGGCACGTTATCCAGAAGTAAATAATGTCTGAAGATAGAGATAAATGCCTTCCTCCCTGGGACGTCAATGCTGGGACTCCTTTGATGATAAGACTCCCTTCCCAGGTGCCAAGGCTGTACTGACTCTCTGTATGCATTCTGATCCAGTTTTTTTTTTTTTTTTTGAAACCTTGAAGGAATGTATCCCTGACTTTTTGATGTTCTTTGTTCTGACAAGATATAAAACTGTGCTGAAGACCATGCTTCTCCGAAGCAGTTCTTCAGAGTTATCTGAGAGGCTGAGTCCCAGGCTATAGTCCTCAGTTTGGCTGAGATAAAACTCTTTTCTCTTCCTATTACAGATTGGTTATTGATTATTTGTATCAGCAGTATTATGCTATTAATCTACAGACTTTATCCACATTTCATCAACTGTCCCACTAATGTTCTTCTTCTGGAGCAGAACCCCATTCAGCATCCCACCTTAATGAGTGTTTTAAAAATAGGGAGCTTGGGCTTTCCTGGTGGCACAGTGGTTGAGAATCTGCCTGCCAATGCAGGGGACACGGGTTCGAGCCCTGGTCTGGGAAGATCCCACATGCCGTGGAGCAACTAGGCCCGTGAGCCACAATTGCTGAGCCTGCACGTCTGGAGCCTGTGCTCCGCAACAAGAGAGGCCGCGATAGTGAGAGGCCCGCGCACCGCGATGAAGAGTGGCCCCCGCTTGCCGCAACTGGAGAAAGCCCTCGCACAGAAACGAAGACCCAACACAGCCATAAATAAATTAAAAAAAAAAAAAATACAAGGTGCTATAGAAGCACTTTAAAAAAAAAAAAAAAAGGGAGCTCTTACAGGCTTCTGGGTGCAGGTGATGGGGTTCAGGACATGCTACCCCCAAATATGGCACCTTGGCTTATGGACTGTCTTAAGCTAGAGGAGTCTGAAAAAATGGCAGAAGCAGGAAGGTCACTCTGACCTCCCACTGGCCCTTCCTCCCTGAAACAGGAGATCAATGTCCCAAGTGAAAGGTCCCCTCTCTGCACATGAAGATAGAGGATGTCCTGGTAACCAGAGACGGGAAGGCAGGGCCAAGGAGACTGCTTAAACTAACTTGTTACCCCTTCACCACTGGGCACCCTGAGCCCAACCCCTTTGTCTTGGCAACTTCACAGATTTATTGTGTCCCTATCTACAAAGCATGAAAGCTCCCCGTTCTGGTCACTTCTCTGGGTCTTCATTCTCTTGTGAAGTCTCCCACGTACATGTCAAAGCCAGTAAAGTTTGTATACTTGTCTCCTGTTCATCTACCTTTTGTCAGTTTAATTCTTAGGCCCAGCCAGAGACCCAAAGAAGGGAGAGGACATTTCCCTTCCCTACACGGGCAACACCTAACCTTCAGGGGTCTGCAGGGTTAATTTCTGAATAAGGCCCACAGCTCATTCCTCCCTCACAGAAGGGCTGGGATTACCTCACAAAGTTCTGCTGGTGTCACACCAAGATGGTAAGAGCTGGCGCTGGGGTGCAGGCACAGTAGGATCCAGCAGGCCGAACTCTGTGGTGAGTGGGTGTCAGAGATCCAGTGTCTAGACGAAGCAAGGAATAGTGGATGGCCGGGCTAGACAGCTGGAACCCGCTGTAGGTAATGAGGAATGTATCCCGTTCTGTGTCCCTGATTCCTTGCATCCCAGTTCAAACACTACCTTCTCCATGGCCTGCCCCGAGTCCCACCAATGGCCCTTCTCTGTCTGATACACCAGCTCTTCTTGCCTGTGGGGTCTGTTCTGGGGGCTTTTGTCCTCACTGGGTGTGAAGGTAACGAGAGGGTCTTGCCCGCCTTGGTGGGTGTTTGGAAATCACACTTGCCTCAATCACTGAAGAACCCAAGAGGCAAGAAAGGTGAACGAGCTAACAGCGGGTTGGGCAGCCGCGCGGGAAGACTTCCCCGGCGGGTCCTCCGGTCAAGTCATGGGCAGGCCCCGAAGGAAGGGGTTGGGGCCTCAGTCTCTGTTTTATGGCAGGCGGGCATCTCCTGGGGAAGCCTGCGTGGGTGACGGCTGCGGGGAGAGAGGGTGAGTGGACGAGGCTGGCACCTTTCTACCTGGAAGGCCCGGTGGAGAGGAGGCTTCTGAGGCCACAGAGATGGGAGCTGGACCCTGGGGGAACCCTCTGCTGCTGCTGGCGGCCCTGGCCCTGGTGGCCAGGCTGGGTCAATTGCAACAGTGGAGTGGCTTCCAGGAGTCCACGAGCCCGAAGAATGTGAACTCCACCCTCGCCTTCTTCATGGAGACGTACAACAACAACAGCAATGACTCCTACCTGTTCCACGTGGACCAGCTGCTCCGAAGCCAGGTGCAGGTGAGAGCGGGTGAGCAGGGCCTCGTGGGCACAGGTATGTCTCCCAGAGGGGACCAGGGGGCGCCTTCCCGGGAGCAGGGTTGTTCAGACCCAGAGCCGCCTGAGCACCGAGGTTACTCTCATTTGAACGGAAGTGTCCCTGAGCTCCTTAGCTGCTCTCCCGAGGGAAGTATCGCTTTCATTCAGAAATTTGCCAGAAGGGCAGCAAATGAGGATGGTCTTGCCTCCTTTATTATTCCTGTCGTTTGGCAAAACATAAGTGTTCTCTGTAGGTTCCCCTCAGCGATAGTTTTTCCATGTCCAGGGTTGTAAAATCTGAGTCTGGATGTTCTAGCTGTGTCCTTCAGAAAGCTAGAATGACACAGAGGACCTCTAGTAGGCTCCTATAGGAACCTGGAGGTGCACGTCATCTCTCATTTTGTTTTACATATAAAGTTTCTCTGAAATACATCAATTGAAGGATAATAGAGGAAAGAAAAGTTGTTAAAAAACCACTTTTGTTGGTCCAACCTGCCCTCAAGGTTAGATAGTAAACTATATGAGTTAGGGCAGAGGCAATAATGCATCTTCGTTCAATTAACTGGATTTGGAAAAAATCTGACTAGGAGAA
Organism: Balaenoptera borealis; assembly: GCF_965194805.1. NCBI lineage: Eukaryota > Metazoa > Chordata > Mammalia > Artiodactyla > Balaenopteridae > Balaenoptera > Balaenoptera borealis. Next base: position 44,930,951 of record NC_138872.1, on the reverse strand, counting down.
AAGGGCTAGAGAGAGGGACAGCAGGAACACAGAAACCAGTCAGGGTGGGGCAGGGCAGGCGGGCAGTGCTAGTGTGACGCTAAGGGGCCTCACAGGGGGTGGACAGCAGCCTGTCTGCCTGAGTCACACACTCTTGCTGCAAGACGGCGGCTTATGGCGCCAAGGACATTGAGGTGACATGGCCACAAGGTGGCAGCCATCCACCAAATTCTGCCCAAGTTGGCATTTTCTCCCCCATCAGTCTCTGGGGTGAAGCTGGAACCCAAGGAGGCCAGTCGTGTGGAGTTGGTCCTTTATCACTAACAGTTAACTGAAATCATTGTTTATAAGCAAACTTTTGATGTCATTCAGCCGGATTAGTGGACAGAGCGGGTGCACCCCTGGGTAGCTGGGTGACAATCGCCTGCTGCCCCGTGATTGTGTCCATCTGTACCTCACAGAGGGCAGGGAGGGGATGCGGTGGCCGTCTCTGCTGGGCTCCTGGTCCCCCTTCTGGGTTTGACACCCAGCTCCTCCTAATCGTGGAGTCTTGGTCAAGCACCATCCATACTCTCCAGGCCTCAGTTTCCTGACCTGCAAAGTGGGCAGAATAAGAGTGAAGCGGCACCTGTGAAAACATTTGTATCATCACGATTATTCCTATTATTATTTAACTAACGAGCCTAACAATGAATAAGAAAACACTGCGCACTCTGAAATGTTAGTTAAATTTGCCACCAGTGTTTTAATTTCTTCACACATGCGGGGTGTGCTGAGGGTCAGTGTGAAACGTCTAGGCACCAGCCCTACAAGCAGGATAGAGCCGTCCTTCGATGGAGAGCCAGAAGCCCTGCATCCTGAGGTCCTTCCAGTGGCTGCCGGGACCACGGCGGTGGTCCTGCCCCAGGCCCCTTCCCCTGCTGCTCTGCCCTGAGGTTTTTTGGGGGTTGTCCTCCCAGGGGCCACCCCAGAGAGTGCCCAGCTTTCTCACTGGTTTGACCACTGACTTTGGGACAAGGCAGTGGGGAGGGAGGAAGAGGACAGAGGCAGAGCCCAGGGAACAGATGAGGATCCATCCATGCATTCTGAGGACCGTTGTGCAGACTAGGGGGTACGATGGGGCTGCAGCCAAGTTGCCTCCCTGGTCCCAAGGATGCGAGGGAGACAGGTGAGAAGCCACCTGTGGCTGCAGCAGTGGAGCCGGTGCAGAGCAGGGACCGGGCTCCGCACATGCTGGGCGCTGACTGGGGACCACTGGGCATCCTCCAGCCAGGAGGGGAGGAGGGAATGGGGACAGAGGCTCCTGGGACTTCACTCTCCAACCCAGCTCCTCCTGAGGAGCATCAGCAATGTTTGGAGTCAAAACTAACAGCCCTTTGGGACTTTCTTGGCGGTCGGTAGGTAAGACTCCGTGCTCCCAATGCAGGGGGCCCAGGTTTGATCTAGTTCTAGTCAGGGAACTAGATCCCGCATGCATACCGCAACTGAGTCCACATGACATAACTAAAGATCCCATGTGCCACAACTAAGACCTGGCGCAGCCAAAATAAATATTTAAAAAACAAACAAACAAACAAATCTAACAGGCTTTGCTTCTTGGTAGCTGACGACAGGTGTAGAGTACCTGGTCACAGTGAAAATTAGCCGGACCAAGTGCAAGAGGAACAGCACGAACAACCCTTGGTGCCCCATTCAGAGCAAGAAGAAGCTGCAGAAGGTGTGTGCCCACAGCTGTCTGAGAAGGCGCTCCAGTCAAGGGGGGAATAAACGTTTTACAAGGAAACATGGACAGGATGTCAGAAGCTCTGGCGGCCGTGTGGCTGGGACGGAGCGAGGACGCAGCCCCAGGGCTGCCTGATGCCACCGGTGGTGCCTGGGGCCGGGAGAGGGGGAAGGGAAGCCCTCTGACTGGGTGTCTCCCCACCCTGCACTGGCACAGCCCTGGCCCCTGGCCTCCCGGCCACTGGACGCCTCACCCACCTGGCACACTCCCCGGCCCTTAGGTGGAAGCGGCTTTACCTTCCTCGGGGACCTTGTTGTGTCTGGGTCTGCACCGCTGGGTCCACGTGGATTGTCCAGTCACCTCCTTGTCTTCCAACCTATGTCCTCCTCCTGGTCCCTCTTGGCAGCACCTCCTGCAAGCTGGCAGGTGCAGGAGGACTGGGCGGGGGAGCCCAGGGTGACACTCCTGTGCCAGCTCGGCTGACCCTCTCACCCCCAGCATGTGCCAGTGAGTAGATCTGGCCTTGCCCACGTGTCAGGCCGGGTCCAGACTCCCCAGGCAGGGGCTGGGGGTGGGGACAGGAATTTTTGTTGCCTTCAAAAAAATATTTCCCAGAAAGCTGATTGTCCGTTTCCTTTCTCCTTCCACAGAGTTTCATTTGTGACTTTCTTGTATACACTGTACCCTGGATGAACCATTACCAGCTCTGGAACAACTCCTGTCTGGACGCCTAGGTGCATATGTGCAAAGATCCTTGATGAAACGTTGAGTGGTCGTGCTGTGTGCTTTGCATTGTAGAATCTGAAAGGCCCTTGAATCCCTCATCAGGATCTCGATACACGCTCACACGTACATGCACAATCACAGCCACCCAAACCTCACACATGTGCACTCACACACTCATGCCCAGAGTCAATGGTCTTTAGGCGGCTGATGTGGTTTGAGTAGAAGGTTGTTATTCCTTTGGGGGAAGCTCGTCACTTAGTTTCTACCTCCAGCCCGCACCTCTGAGGCTTTTCACGCGTCAGGCACATCCTGACTTGAGCTTGGAGACCCCAGTTTCTGTCCCACGCACGTACAACTCTGTGACTGACACCTGTCTTTGTGAGTGTGCCAGGGGTCCCCACGCCCACCCTCTGGCTCAGGAATTCACTAGGAGGACTCCCAGGACGTGGCAGGTGTACAGTCATACTCAGGGCTGTGAATTTTACAGTGAAGGATACAGGACAAAATCAGCCAAGGGAAGAGGCTCGTGGGGAGAAGTCCCTGAAACCAGGCACAGGATTCCAGGGTCCCCTCCGGGGGCAGCCACACAGGACACGCCTCATTCTTCCAAGAATTAGGTAAATTGTGTGCCAGGGAAACTCCCCAGGGACTCAGTGCCCCGGGATTTCACTGGAGCTGCTCACATAGGCAGCCTCTGCCCAGCATGTACCGAAATTTCAGATTTCTGGAAAGAAAGCAGGTGCTCAGCATAAATCCCATTGTTTGTATAAACATTGTAGACCTAGTGAGGCCCTCTTATCACTTAGGGAAAGTTTTATATCGGGAATGGTTTACCGTCCTAGTTCCCAGACTCCAGCCAAGGCCGACTTTGCAAGCAGGCCTTTCCAAGGACCCCGTGTCTTGGGCTGGCCGTGGGGTGGTCTTCCTGACAGAGAGTTCTCGAGCCGCTCACGGGCTCACTGCTGGTGGAGTGAGACCCACGGTGTCTTCCGTCATGTGACTCACAGTCAAGCAGAGAAGGTGTGCCCTGGATCACACACAGGGAGCGGCTGTGGGCTGAGATGTGCCCCCAGACCAGCTGGTCTCCTCCCCAGGGAGCAGTCCCACCATCAGTCACAATGGCAACTCGAGAGAGTGTTTCCGGAGGGGCAAGAGTAAACACACAAGCCAGAAACTCACATTTGCCGGAGGGGCCTGAGGCAGAGGGGAGGATGGAGGTGAAGGGTTAAAGGTGGTGAAATTCTTGTGCAAAAAAGAGGGAAGCTGGAAGCATCTGGTTTTGCAAATCTGATGTCACTGGGGGCTGCCTGGGGGCCTGGTGCTGCCTGCTGCCCTCACTACCTTACTTGACAGCCCTATAAAACGGCAGCTTATCCCCACATCACAGGCCAGGAGCCTCCAAAGGAAACTCTGTCCAGATCCTAACATCCCAGCCAAGGCTGGCCTATTGGCTGAACTTCTAGAAATGGAATGTAAAGGAAGGTAAACTTTCTCTCAAACTGGTAGAATACTGACACCAGTAGACCAAATTTTATATACATAATGTAACATCTAAGCAACCACTAAAAAGGCTATGCAGAGATACACTCAAAAACAGTATAGGGCTTCCCTGGTGGCGCAGTGGTTGAGAATCTGCCTGCCAATGCAGGGGACACGGGTTCGAGCCCTGGTCTGGGAAGATCCCATATGCTGCGGAGCCGCTAGGCCCGTGAGCCACAACTACTGAGCCTGCGTGTCTGGAGCCTGTGCTCCGCAACAAGAGAGGCCGCGACAGTGAGAGGCCCGCACACCGCGATGAAGAGTGGCCCCCACTCGCTGCAACTAGAGAAAGCCCTAACACAGAAACGAAGACCCAACACAGCCAAAAATAAATAAATAAATAAATAAATAATTAAAAAACAGTATAGATATGTGCAAGTGGAATTCTTAAAAAAGTGTTCAAGAAACTCACAGGAAGAATAAAGAAAACACAAATAAAAAGCAGAGAGAACAGAGAACAAATAGTAAAATAGACGTAAGCCCTGACATGTTAATAATGTCATGCATGGTATGTACAAACCACATGTAAATTGTCTAAACAAGCCAATTAAAAGACAGATAATGATAGAGTGGATTAAAAAAGTGACCCAACTGTATGCTGTCTACAAGAAACTTACTTTAAATATAACGATACAGGTAGGTTGGAAGTAAAAAAGTGAAGAAGGTTATATTATGCGAACATTAATTGGAAGCAGGAGAGCCTATATTAATATCGGATGAAGTTGACCTCAGGGCAAAGACTATCACCAGGGATAGAGAGGAACATTACGATACATCTACTCTGGAAAAGTTTGGCAGTTTCTTTAAAAAAAAAAAAAATCCTAAAATATACTTTAGCGTACAAGTCAGCAATTACATTCCTGGGCATTTAACCTAGAGAAACGAAAACTTAGGTCCACACATGAACCTTACATGCTTGTACGTAGAAGCTTCATTTGTAATAGCCCAAAACTTGAAAGCAACTAACACACCTACAATAGGTAAATAGTTGACTGTGGTACTGAGGATGCCATTGAATGCCACTAAGCAATTAAAAGGCACACACTACTGTTGCATGAAACAACTTGGATAGATCCCAAGGGCATTGTGACCAGTCTCCAAAGGGCACACACTGTATGATTCTATTTACACAACACGTTTGAATTGCCACAGTAATAAAGATGGAGAAGTGAGTGGTTGCTGGGAGTTTGACATGGTGAAGGAAAGGTGTGACTACAGAGGGGTTAGTGCAGAATGTCTTCGTGGTGGCGGCCACACAAATCAACACATATGACAAAATGACACACATACACACTGTACGGTGTCAATTTCCTGCTTGTGATATTTTTCTGTAATTACAAAAGATGTAACCATGGCGGGAAGCTAGATGAAGGGTACAAGAGACCGCTCTGTACGCTTTGTAACTTCCTGTGAATCTACATTTCAAAATAAAAAAAAGTTTCAAAAACCCACTGGGCTGAGAAATCCAAAATCAATGAGCACAAATGTCCTACCTTTCCTTTATTCTCCCCTCCAACCCTCACCTCCAGACATAGTAACCAAAGTGCCGGAAGAGAGCTGCATGGCTGATTAGTATTAAATTAGGCTGCTAGTGCCCGTATTCTTACGAGTCACTGTTTGTTTGAATATCTGCTTTGTGTTAGGCATTGTGTTAAGCAACTTACAAGCATTATCATCATTAATTTTTGCAACTCTTCCAAGAAATAGGTACTGTCATTCTTGTTTAAAGATGAAGAAATTGTAGGTTAGCATTCTCCCAGACAGTTGGCGGAGGGAACTCTCACCTGGGTCCCACCTGAAACGGGGTCCTGAGGACTCCGGAACTTTCATAGGGAGAGTAGAAGTTGAAAAACATTGTTCTTTCAAAGCTCCAGCCTTCTCCAGCTGGTGGGGACGTGGGTGGCCGCTGTCAGCTCACTATTCACCTGTCCCTTTGGTGTTCTGCCTGTGCCCTCTCACATCTCATCCTTCTGTGCACACCAGCTCCAGATTCCAACACCTGTGCCCTGTCACCTCTGGCTGTTTGCTCTGCCCTTGAGCCACCCCAGGCCAGAGGTTCCAGGGAATTAATGCCCCACAGGAGCTGTCCTGCAGCCAGTAACTGGGGATAAATGCCCCAGCTCCCTCTCTCTGCCGGTTGATGGATGCTGTGTGTGCTGGTGTGTTTTCCACAGAGTCCCTAGAATTCCCCTGCGATATTAAACCCCAAGGCTTTTGCCCGAACTCTTGCGGATGGGCTCGTCCTTTCCCTACTGGATGTGAACGAGGGCAGATGTGACCCAGTGAACTGCTGGCACCGTCTTGAGACCACATGGAGGAAGTCGAGGGGAGAGCTGAGCCTGATGACATTATTTGAAACACTGAATCAAGCTGGTGGGTGAGGGATGCTTATTCCTCACTGCTAATGTGACATCCATGAAAAGGGCACCACTTTAATGCAGCACTCCTGGTTTCACTCTGCCCTCGATCATTCCCCTCCTGCAGGAATTCATCAGATGGGTCTGTTTGGGAAGAATAAACGGGGCGTTATACCCACGTCCTCCTCCTCTCACAGGCGCCCACGGTTTCCTTGCCAATTCTGGGAGAGGAATCCCTCTGGGAAGGGACCTGCTCTGGTCCAATGTTGCTGATGCTGGAGGTGTGAGTCTAATTCTGGAGTCTGGTATCAGAAAGTGCATGTGTCTGCAAAAATAAGGCACATCTCCCAACCTAGCTCTTACCAGTAACAAAGGCCCTCCTCTTTTCAATTACTTGCATTATTTCTCTTTGTTTCCCCTTGTTTCACACTTTAGGCAAGCAAGATTCATTGGGTCCCTCAGAGATGCCATCACAGGCATTCTTGCCAGTATCTCTTAGCTGTTCATTTAAGTAATTAGAGCATCTTCCCTCGTTCTCCTTCTCCTTTTTCTCATCTCCTTATTTTAAAATCTAAAGAATCCTACTTGATATAAGGATGAGGTTGAAGGTCTGCTATCCCGCGGGTAGAGGCTATAAGGCCAAAAATTATACATGTCACCTCATTTGGACCCCCAAACTGCCCTAGCCCAGAAGACCTTCAGATCATATTATTATGAGTTGAAGAATTTTGGGGAAAAAAGAGTGGAATCATAAACATTCAAAGCATTAAGAGAATAGGCTGACCAACATTTATTTTCTATATTGAGAACTGCTGATAATGCAGGGTTCTTTTACACACAGTGACTCCGTGTGGGCTGCACTCTGGGACACCTAGCCATCCGTGCAGTTTTTGGCCAGAATTTTATACTTTTCAAACCAGGGAATAACAAATACTGAGAAGAAGCAATCGATTTTCTGAAAAAGACAAGAAAACAAAATATAAAAAAAGATCAACATGGAAAGAGGAAGGTGTAAGACAAGCAGATGGGGAAAATGACCCTGCCTCACCTGCCTCCAATCCACAGGTGGGTCCATCTTTATTTTGATTTCAATGACTTGAGAGTGTCACTGCTGAAACCACCCCACAAAACGTCCTTCTGCTTGTGGTTAGAATTGGAGACTGGAAATCAAGTGTCCACCCGCCCACATCACCATGGTAACGACTGACTCTTCCTCTTCTTTTCTGCTCAGGTGCTGTTCACATCACACTTACCCTCACTTAGCTCCCTCTCTCTCTCCCTCCACCCACTCTCCCACCTCATCCCTCCTGCTTCCTTTCCCCTTCCTCCCACCCAACCCCTCCCCTCTCCTTCCCTCCTGCTGTCCTTCCTTCCTTCCTTCATCCATCCATCCATCCGTCCTTCCACCCGTCATCACATCCTCTCCTCCCCCTTCCCTGTTCTATTCCAGGATCCCCTTTCTTCTCCACCTCCCTCTTCTCCCACAAGGAAAGATCAATCAACATATTTTGCACATTATTATCATTTCGTAGTGCGATTTTGCTTTCCTGCTCTTCGCTGGAAAGCCAGAGCGGGGACGAGGTGGCGTGGGAGGCATAAATGTTGACATTTCTCCTAAAGTAGAATTCAGAATATTAACCTCACAATTTAATCTCTCACAGTGATGAGACTCTCTAAGTTTACCTTACTGTTATCGTCAATTAGTCTTTTCATAGATTTCATGATCTTCTCCAGGGAAGAACCAAAAACATCTAACTTGCTAGATTTTGAAGACTTCTCCATGGAGTGGGGAGCCCGTGGATGGACATGTGTTTGTCTTGAGAACACCTAGGCCATTAGAACTAGGGTGACCATGGAATCTATGAACCAAACGAGGACATGTTGTAGGCAAATGGGGATGCTGTTAAAAATGACACTAAGAAGCTGGGCACAAATCAGGACTGTTCTAGGCAAGGTGGGTCATGTGATCACCGTCATGTTAGTTCCTTTGGGTAAAGAGCAGAGGTTTGCAGGGCTTGTAGGACTTGGGACCTTCAAGGCCCCTGAGCACGTGGGCCCACCTGTTGCGTGTGTGTGTGTGATGGTCCACCACTTGCAGTGATGATGGCCCAGCCGGCTTCCCCGATGTGACAACACTGGGTGGGGACGAAGCCACTGTTGGGGAGGTGGGCCCGCATCGGGTCACTTGCCTGCAGGCTTGTCCCCTCCCTGACCCATCCCACCACCGGTTGAACTATTTCTGAACGCATTTTCCCACCTCCTCCTCCTCGTCTTTGCCTAAACACTGCTGGATGAAAGAAACAGAGGCTGCAGCCCAGCGACTGTGTCTTACGTCAGGCTGAGGTTCAGATATTCAGTGGGTGCACCAACAAGGTCCCCCGGCTGCTAAAATATTATTAAAATCAGCTACTTCCCTCAGGACCAGAGTGTCCCCCAACTCCTCTGCAGTTCAGCCACCTTGGCTTCTCCCTCTGGACCCCCCAACTGCTTCATCATTCTTCCAGCGACAAAGGAGCAGAGCACTGAGAAATAAGCTCTTTCTGGGTGACGTGCCCAGTACCTTGTAGAGCTCGCCTTCCTGGAAGGAGCAGTTGTTCACCTCCATCTTGAGGCAGATGGTCCGCCGCATCTCCAGGTTTATGCGATACTCCATGTGGTCGGTCAGCTGTCGGAGGCAAGGACAGGGGGATAAAGGACCTCCTCTCCCTTGTCTGTAGCTTCCGGGGCTGGGGACTCCTAGCGTGGCGCCCCAGGTCGAGGGCCTGCACTGGACAGACCCGTGGGCTCCCCCCACCCCCTGTCTGCCTCCCGTGCCCCTTTCTGCCATTTGAGCAGAATTCCCCAGAAGCCACTCCATGGGCAAAGTCGCCCTTGGGTGACCCACGTGATGCTCACGGTTTGTAAAGGGCAGAGAGCAGCAGCCCAGACTCTGAGGGCCAGCCCGTCTCAGCTGCGGGTCCTGGCGCTGCCGCCCCACGTGGAAACAGCCCCCGACGTGCACACATGTGGTGCGCCTGGCACCCCGGGGACCCCTCACGCGGGGCCACAGGCGGCTCGGGCCCTCAGGCTGGGGTGTGCAGCCCTGGTCCTGGGTATCAGTTAAGCAGCTCCACTTCATCCACTCCAGGGGATTTCTGCTTCTCTTAAAACCTCCACTTTGGACTAAACGAGGCTGAGTTCACTTGTGTGGCCACCCCGAGCCTGTGGTGCCCTGGCGCGATGGGAGGGGGGCACTGACCCTCTTCAGGACCTTGAGGACGCGCACAATCCGGAAGTTGTACGTGTCCTCGCTCTTCTGGTTGAAGTCCTTGGTCACAAAGTCCAGGGTGGTCACCACGACAGGATCTGACACCGGCACCTCGTGGACACTTATGAAGGTTTTCCTCCTTGTTTGGTAGGTGAGGGCCACCAGGGCCCCCATGATGGCCAGCAGCAGCCGGGCGCCCTGCTGGGGTCTGGCCATGGTGGCTCACCCTGCCAAGGCTGCTCCGCCCAGACGGATTTAAGGCAGCTGGGGGCGCCCATGCGTGTCCTCCTCCCTCGTTACCTGCAACCGAGCCCGCGGGGAGACCAGGGCAGGCTCGCGTCCTCCTCGCAGGCCTCCGCATCTCACATGCACACACACGCCGAACTCCCCTCTCCCTTGGGGGGGCTGCTCTCCCAGCAGCACAGACCCTCCTGCTGCCCCAGCATCTCTGGGTGGGAGCCAGGCCGGGGGTTTCTGTCCGCTGAGCTTGGCCCAGCCGGGTCGTGGGAGGCCTGAGCAGCAGGCAGGAAGCGATGGGCACTTGGGAGCGCTGGATCCCAGGGCGGTGGAGCGAGACAGAGCCCTGAACACCTCGTCCTCCTGTCCCTGTGATCTTCCTCAGACTTTCCGCTGGTCGTCCCCTCCCCACTCCTCGGGCTGGCTGGGATGCAAGCTCGCCCACAAGCCCAAACCTTGGCATCTTCCTCCTGCTAATATTTCTTAGCCCTGGGAGGTACCTGGGCCTCCCTGGAGAAGCTGATACTCCCCAGAAAACGGAGGGTGTGCCCCGTACGGGAAGCTTGCGGTTGTGGCCACGACGCGGCTCTGTGTTCGTGTCCTGCTGTCCCTGTGGATGCACCAGCCATGCTCTCCATCCCTGCGACCCTCTGTGGCACTCGTACAACACACGCACCCTCGGTCCAGTACCAAGGGGCCAGGGTCTTCAGATGCCCAGAGCTTAGAAGGCACTTGGAGCTGCCCTTTTCCATCTTGGAGGCCTGCCTGGAGAGGGAGAGATGGTTTCTGTCATTCTCCCCTGCCCTCTGTCTGCCCTGCCTCCCATCTCACCACCCATGGGTCCTGGACCTTCCTGGTCTGGATGAGGCGAGGAAGGGGAGGGACTGGGAAGGTCCAGCTGCGGGGCTCCCGCCCCGGCGGGATTCTGGAGCTGACTGCCAAGCGGGTCCCTTCCCTGTTCTCCCCCAGCCTCCACAGCAGTGACCTCTCCTCTCTTGGCACCTGGTTAGTGTCCTGTGGCTGCGGTGACAAGTGACCACCAACGGTGGCTTAAGACGACACACACTTATTACGTCACAGTTCTGGAGATTGGAGGTCCTAAAATTACGGTGTGCGCAGGGCTACACTGCTTCCAGAGGCATTAGGGAAGAACATTTTCTTTGCCTCTTCCAGCTTCCAGAGGCATTGCTCAGCCTGGGCCCCCTTCCTCCATCCTCCCAAACAAAAATATCAACATTCCCCATAGGATGTAAATAAGATATAGTCTCATAACACAATTTTCAAATGTCCCGGATACAATCCAAGATTACTCAGCATATGAAGAACCAAGAAAATTTCTCTCTGTTAAAGAATTCCCTTAGCCCTTCTTTTATAGCAGGTCTGCTGGCAATGAAATACTTTAACCTTTCCTCAACTGATAACATCTTTATACCACTATTATATTTTCCCTAAATATAGAATTCAGGTTTGGCCGTTCTTGTCTTTCAGAATTCAGAATCATGTTCTACTTCCTTCTAGCCTCTGTGTTCCTGGTGAGAAATCTGCAAGCATTCAAATCTTTGTTCTTCTGTAAATTATGTCTTTTCTCTAATGGCTCTCAGGTTTTTTCCTTTGTCTTTAGTTTTCAGTAGTTTGAGTATGATGTGCTCTGATGTGGATTTCTTGGAATTTACTTGTTTTGGGGTTCTCCGAGCTTCTTAAATCTGTGTTTTTGACAAATTTGGGAAAGTCTCAGCCATTATCTCTTCCCTTTCTTCTCCTTCTTCTCCTTCCTCCTTCTCCCCTCCCCCTCCCCCCTTCTCTTCCTCCTCCTCCTCCTCCTTCTTCTTCTTCTGGCACAACACTTTCTCCTCTCCCTCTGGGAGTCAAATGACATGAAAGACTTTTTGATATTGTCCCATAGGCTGCTGAAGCTCTATTCATGCTTTTTAATGTTTTCTTCCTCTTTAGTGTTCATAGTGGATAATTTCTATTGATCTATCTTCAAGTTCACAGGCCCTTTTCTCTGACATCTTCAGTCTGCTCTTGAGCTCATCCAATGAGATTTTTATTTTGGTTTTTGTATTTTTGCAGGATATCAGTAAAATATCCATTTGGTTTTTATGGATATCTTCTATTTCTTACTAATAGTTCCTACTCTTCCAATTTTTGAAGAGTGTTTACCCTTACTAGGAACCTTTTGATAACAGCTGCTTTAAAGTCTTTGTCAGATATTTCCAACATCTGAGTTATCTCAGCATCAGCGTCTGTTGATTGTTTTCTCCTGGGAGAGCTGAGATTTTCTTGATTCTTCATATGCTAAGTAATCTTGAGTTGTATCCTGGGTGTTTTGAAAACTGTGTTATGAGGCTCTATATCTTATTTATGTTCTTTGGGGAATGTTGGTATTTTTGTTTCAGCAAGTGATTCACCCAGCTGCATTCAGGGTGCAAATTCTGATCAGCCTTCTGGGGGTCGTGATTTCAGCGTCAGGTCAGCTCTGTGTCAACCCTCTGCAGGGCTGTTTGGGTCTGTGCATGTGTGTTCTTCTAGGGGCTGGGCTGGCTGGGTGGTGGTCTGTCCCTTCCTTCAGTTCACATCTTTCGTGTGCCATTAGGGTTATACCCACACTTGTGCTGTTCAGGGTTCACTTTCCTGAGCTCCCATGATCCCTCTGGTCCTTTCTCATTCCCCGGATCTTCCTCACGTTGCTCAGCTTTGCAGACCCACATCTACACCCAATTCTGGGGCCACAGAGTAGGAGGACAGAGATGGGAAAAAGCAGTGGAGGTTTGCCCCACCCTCTTAGAACCACAGCTGCTCTGATCAAAGAGGGAGGCTCCCCCCTCCCCCAATGTTTATGTGGCTGCAGTATCTGCCATCCCTTTTCTGCTATCAGTACTGCTGCCATGGATCGCCCAGGGCCTGGGGCGGGCGAGGACTAAGGAGAGAAAAGACAGGACTTCTCCCACTGTTCCTGTGCTTGCGAGCTCCCCATCCTGCTCCTAGAGGGCTTCTCCCAGAGCTGTCTGTCAGCTCAGCCCCAGCTACATACATGAGGATGGGCACGCCTGCTCCACCCCCGGTAATAATGGGGCGTCAGGAGGTATGTGCCAGCCCTCCCCAGAACACTTCCAGAAAGCCCCCATTCTCCCCATTCTCCCCTCACAGGGGCTGGAGCAAGGACACGAGGCTGGGCCAGCACAGCCCTCCTGCCCCAGGGCATTGCCAGGAGAGGGACAGGATCACCCCCCAGGGGACAGAGCAGCAGAGGGCCCCGACGTGCCTCCCAGCAGAACCGGGCCTCCTACCATGTGCCCTGTGCTTTGCCTGAGGCTTCTCTGGCCGCGGGCATGTGTGCCCATGGGTGGGGACAGGCCAAAGCGGCAGGCGGTGGGAGAAGCCTCTATACAAGACAGACAGGAGCTGGAGACTTGATACCCCCCTCAGGTGGGCCCCTTCGAGGCACACACTCCGTGTTGCCTCCCAGGAGCCCTAGAGGAACGGAGCCAGTGTCACCTGCTCGCCAGCATCCGCGCACCGGCTTCCCTCCGCCGCTCTCACTGTGCGCCCTGAGCGCCACCAGCACCATGGGGCCTCCACCTGCCTGAGGAAGGCGGGCCTGAAGCTCTGCTTAGGGCCCCCTCTGATGGTCTGGGGACTTCAGCCAGAAACGCTCCCACGGAGCTCTGCTCCCCTCCCTGTGGAGGCGGCGCTGGTCTGTATTTAAGTCACCTCCAGCTGCAACAATGTGTGATTCCGTGTCAGAAGCAGCAAGGTGCGTTCCCGTTGCTGGATCAGGAGCGGTGGTCCCAGGACTACCCGGGCACACCCCCCCATTGCAGTTGGTGTCCCCCGGTGTGGGGACAGCCCCATCCTGCTGGGCTCACCTCCCCTCTTCTGACCCATATCCACATACTGAGGGGATCGCTGTGTCTCAGTCCTGCTGTGTTTTCAAAAATAGGTTTCATTTTTAAAAGAATCTCAAACTTAGGGAAATGCTGTAATTACAATGCAAAGAAGTGTTTCCCTTGAAACATCGGAGAGGAAGATGCCAACGTGTTGCCTATCACCCCCAGCATGTTAGTGAGTGAGGCCCACACACAGGTGGGTCCTTCTCTCCAACTGCAGTGCAACCAAGAGATCCCCCTGCTGGTCCTCAGACCCGTCTGGCATCAGGGGACATGCATACCCCCTGCCTCAGCCAGTGACCGAGCACCAGAACATGGAAGCACCTTTCCTGCCAAGAGCTCCTATAGAGAAGGATGTGTTGATCGTCTTCCATCTGGGACGATCAGTCTTTCATTGACTTCACGACCTTGAAGCTTTTGAAGGGTCATTATTTTGTAGCGTTTCCCTAAATTTTTGTTTCCCTAATGTGGACAGTAGCCCGGCACCATGGCTCGTGCTCTCTCAGGGCAGAGGGTGATCCGTGTATCTCTCCTGTCTGTGCCCACTGGCCTCCGTGAGTGCACCCCCTCACCCCCCACTCCCTGACATCACCCAAGACCCCCTCTGGCCCCACTGCCCCGAGAAACGGCAACTCTGTTCTTCCAGTGGGTGCTTGGCCAGCTGTCCTGGTCTCTCCCGACTTCTGAAATAGCAACAATCAGACCCGCTGAGAGCTAAGGAGTAGGCATGTCCTGTAGTTGCATGTTTAGTCACAGTTCTATCATCCCAAGGATAAGGTTGGAGGCATGGGATGAGGCAGGAGAGCAGAGGCCTGCTGGCCTTGGTTTGCTCCTTGGGCTTTTGAACAGCCTTAGCCAATGTCTCTGCTTTTCCAACCCCCATGTTCCTTTTCAGCAAGGTTCCCTACGATGCTCACAATGGTATTTTGCCAGATGCTGGGGAGAAATGTCACTGGAGAAAAGGCATGTTCTTTGCTTCAACTGGGGGAACAAAACCTGGGGTTCAGAACCTGCCAAGAAGGGCTGTGGTAAATATACCAGGATTTCAGTTGAGACCATGAAGGGCTGCATCCTATGAGTGAAAGTCAACTGGGAGTAGATCATTCTCAGAAGCCTCACTTTGAATCTTCAAAGAACTGAAATCAAATAGGTAACAACCTAGAATTCTATAGCTAGCAAAAGTAGTCTTCAAAAATGAAGGCAAAATAAAAACATTTCAGACAACAAAAGAGGAAAGAAATCTCAAAAATTTCAAAAGATTGACATGGTTCAGAGTATGTTCTCTGTTCACAGTAGACAACTGCAATAAAAACTTAATGTGAAAACTTCTAGCTGCCCATAAATGTAGCCGTATAATTCTAAATAATCCAGGGATCAAAGAAGAAATCGTATAGGAAATAAGAAAATACTTTGAATTGAAAGATAGTGAACATACGACATAGCAAAACTTCTGAGATGCAGCCAAAGCAGAGCTTAGAGGAAAATTTATAGTCTTAAATTCATATATTAGCAATGCTAAAGGGACACAGAGAGGAGAGAGGAGAGAGACTTGGCTGAACCACTAGAACAAGGGGCTCCCATAGAAATAGAATTGTTTAGTGAGAAGACAGCTTTTTCCAAAAACTGAAAGATGTATTAATAATATCCAACCCCCCCAAAATCCTTAGGAGAGTTCTTTAGGGGAAGGGGAAATGATCCCTCTGGAAGAAAAGTTATGTTGAGGGAATGATGCCCAGCAGAAGGGTAGGTATGTTGCTAAGTCCAAGTGAATAGTGAATGTGTAAGGCAACAATCATATTGTTCTATGGACTTTCAAATATGACAACAATAACACACAAGGCAGAAGTGAGGTTAAGAGCAATAGTGTTCCCGCCATCCTTGAAATGGTAAAGGTACTAATTTACAGTAGATTCAATTAAGTCAGTGGTGCTCATTACGATCGCTTGAGTTACCACTGAGAGAAGAGAAATAAGGGCAAATAAAGCCATTGAGAGGAAGAAATGGAACAATGAAAAGACCATGAATAATCCAAGAGAACACAAGAAAGGAGAAAAGAAGGAACAGAGACAACCGATATGAAGAGAAAACACACAGTAATATGGTAGATTTGAACCTGAATATACTGATAACAATCAGTAATAGGAGTCATCGCAAATGGGATAAATCCCCCAAATAAAAGAATGCTAGACTGATTTAAAAACCTACATGCTGTTTACAAAGACACATCTTAATTATGAAGGTACCATCTTTGAGTAAAAAGATGGATAAAGATACATAATGGAAACGCTAATGAGAACATTGCTGATGTGGCTACTCTGATGTCAGACAAAGCTGATGCTAGAGCAACAGCATCACTGGGAGGCAGAGGTGTGATTGATGAGGATAAAATGGCCTAACAGTTCTGTTTGTACAAGCACTTAATGACAGAGTCTCAAATATATACAGCAAGAAATGAATTATGAGAAAAGAAGACCAGACAAATCCACAATCATAATCACAGTGAGAGATTTTAATGCATCTCTCAGAAACAGACAGAACAACAGACCAAAACCCAAACCCAAACCAAAGAAAACTCAATAAAACAAAACAAAGTAAAGAGAGTCAATATGTGGAAGGTTTGGTCACATGGGCAACCTGAGATATGTCAATAGCTAACTCTGCACCTGAAAAATGCAGAACATACAGTCTTTTCAAGAACCTGTGGGGACCTCCCTGGCGGTCCAGTGGCTAAGACTTTGCCTTCCGATGCGGAGAGTGTGGGTTCAATCCCTGGTCGGGGAGCTAAGATCCCATGTGCCTTGCCGCCAAAAAAACAAAACCTAAAACAGAAGCGGTATTGTAACAAATACACTGAAGACTTTAAAAATGGTCTACATCAAAAAAAAAAAAAAAAAAGAACCTGTGGAATATTGGCCATAAAACAAATCTCAACAAATTTCAGAGAAGAGACATAATGGTAAGTATATTCTCTGACTGTAGTGGACTTGAGCTGGAAGTCGATAAGAGAAAAGACAGGAAATCAACTATGGTTAGTAATTCCTATCAGGGCAGTGATGAGGACAACTCCTCCTAGACACCTCCACTGCTGGCTGCACAACCTGTACTCCCCTGTGCCCGGCTGGTGGTGTTGGCTCCAGCCAAGGTCATAGGCAGGCTTGGCTTCCTGGAGCTCCCAGGAAATCACAGGACTCTGGCAGTCCCTGCCTGCACAGTCCCCAGGGCAAGCAGGGGGCATGCAGGGCCGTGCGGAGTGGGACCCTGTCAGGATGAAGCCCTGAAAACAAGGGGGACAGAGCCTGCTCCGTGCGTGTCCCTGCGTCCAGGCTTTCTGTGGTGAGGCAGGGATGTAACCCCCTGCTCTGCCTCTTTAGTGCCGGCAGGAGGGACAGACAGGGGATGCAGAGGAGGAGCTGGGCACAGGCGTCTTCAAAGCGGGAGGCCAGAGCGCAGGGCTGCGTGGGCTCTGGGCTGCGGAGGGCCACCCCCCCCCCACCGCCCCCCATCACCTGTCTTTCGTGCTGACTCTGGACAGCATGTTCCCAAAGGCAGCTCTGCTTCTGGGGCTCACTGTCGTGGGCATTCACGTCCGGACCATTCAAAAGGAATTTGTAGACATTAGTAAGGACCACGATTATTTTGCGGTGTCTGTGGAGTTCGCCGTGGCTTGGTTCAACAGTGGCCATGAGGAGGGGCACACGTACAAGCTGCTGGAGGTCAGGCGAGCCCAGCAAAAGGTGAGTGGCAGTCGTGGGCCCAGGCTGCCGGATGGCCAGCCCCGAGCCGGCCCAGGTCAGTGAGGCTGTGATGTGAGGGTCCCCCGCTGCACACACTACTGATGGGACAGGAGGCTGGCCCCCTCCCTGCACAGACGGCCCTGGCTTCCCTCATGGGTCCTCATTTCCTGACCGGCTGGCCCTCCTCTGGGCTGCATCACAGCCCTGGACCTGGGGAGGCTGAGGGCCCCTCGAGCATCACTGCGAACTCAGCTGCCACCCCCGCCCTGCCCTAAGCCTGTCCTCGCCCAGGGTCCAGCGGCAGTGCAAGGGGCTGGGCATGTGTGTCTCTGTGTGTCTGTGTGTCTATGTGTGTGTGTGTGTGTGTGTGTGTGTGTGTGTGGCTGGTGGCATCAGCTGCAGGCATTCCTGAGCCCCTAAGGAAGCCAGCTTTCTAGACAACTCCAGGTCAGGGCCGTGCTCCTCCCTATGGAAGTTTCTGGTTACATTCCTCTCCGTGTTGGAGTTCTTCCGAGTTTTCACGACCTCTCTGTAGGGGATGAAATCCTACCTTGTGTTAACTTCTTAGAGAAGCTGATGAACACACAGAGCAGCACCCGGTTCACAAACATCCACCTGATGAAGGTTTACAAGGTGAGCCCTTTGGTGCCACAGCTGCCCCAGGAGAGACAGAGCACCCAGCCCCCAGCCCCCTGTCCTGGTCTGGATGCTGCCCCCGAGGTACAGGGCAGCTCTGACGGCGGCTCGGTGGAGAAGCGCCCCCGTCCACCTCCCTAGAAGGAGCCGTGCAATGCCCTCCGTGTGTCTGGCTGATGCGATTGAGAGCTGGGTCTCGTGTCAGTTGTGCTGTGCGTGTGCTGTCAGCGCCGGGGCCCTACCTCATGTGCATATTGTAGTCTTTTGGCCCAGTTTTCTACTGGATTCTCTGCCTTTCTGTTTCCTAATTTCTCCTTGAGAGAACTGGACAATGATATAATATATTTAATGGACCTGGAGCTGGGCCGCACAATTTGTAAAAAATACGACGAAGACATTGACAACTGCCCCTTGCAAGAAGGCCCAGAAGAGAAAAAGGTTTGAGAGTAAAATCAACCCAAAGCATCACAAATCTGAGAAGGAAAAATCATATGACGGAGGGTGTGTTAGGAAAACACATAGTTCCCATGCATCTCCTTTATTCCCCACACTGAACACCTCTCTCCTGACCCTTCTGGTCACCAAATGTGTGGGGGTTTTCCCCCACCGAACAATTCTCGGGGACACCAGTTACCTACCTGGAGGTGGCATCAAGTCTCACAGGTTAAGGGCTCAGGCCCACGAGACACCGCGACCCATTCAGATGCCAGTCACAGGGAGTAGGTCCCCAGGCTGCCCACAGCTTCTGTCCAATTGACCACAAATCGGAGGTTCCCATCTCCCCCTCTTCAGGGTTGATTAATTTGCTAGAGTGGCTCACAGAACTCAGGGAAATACTTACGTTTCCCATCTTATTAAAGGATATGGTAAAGGATACAGATGAACAGCCAGATGCAGAGATACACAAGGTGAGGTAGAGGAGGGTTCTGAGCACAGGAGCTTCTGAGGATCCAGGTGTATCACCCCTCCCTCCAATATGTGGATGTGCTCACCCACATGGTTGCTCTGAACGCCACACCATCAGGATTCTAGGGAGGCTTCCTCACGTAGGCAAGACTGTCCCGAGCCCCATCATTGGTCATCATTGGTCTTTCTGCTGACCAGCCCCCAGCCAGGAGCCCACCCAGAGTCACCTCAATAGAACAAAACATGCTCCTGGTGTTCTTATCACTTACAAATTTACAAGGGATCCAGGTGTTCTGTGCCAGGGATACAGGCAGAGACCAACATAAACATTTTCTTTATCTCACAGCATGCCGAAGGGAGGGTGTTTAGCGAAGTCCTCAGGGATGACCGTGGGGCAGAATGACAGGTCCTGGCCCCTCCCCACCAGGTCCCAGGGCTCCCCCTGTACAGAGATGCTCCCAGCACAGCAGCAAGCTGGGCCCTGTGCTCACAGCCCGGCTGGACCACCAGAGAACCCCACAGACCCCCATGGGCCCTTCCCTCTTGGATGGAGCCTCCCCGGGCCCCAGCCTCCAGCTTCCTGAGAACTCGGGTTCAGGAAGATGCTGTTCTCCCTGTGGGCCTCTCCTTCCTTTGCTCCGATTCTTCTGGACAGGAGGACAGTTTAGCTTGCTGGTCGCCCCACCCCTCCCTCTGGTCTCCTGGGCGGCAAGGAGGAGTCCTGGTCAGTCAGACCCCTTGTCATCACCCTATGAACTGATATCTGGTCCATTGGACTGAAATCTTGGGGATGGGCCTCAGTCAGGGTGATGCCCTCAGTGGGGCTGGGGTCTCCCCGGACCCCAGCCTTGGGGCAGCCTCTTCTTGGGGTGGGTTTGCAGCTGCAGCTGATGGCTGGGTGGGCAACAGCTGGACCATCTCCTGGGCAGTCTGCTGGCACCCCCAAGAGCTCACGGGGCAGAGACCCTTCAGGCAGCGTCACGTGCCCTGGGTGGGGGGGACCCTGAAGGGCAGGTGATGGTCCCACCAGGCACCCTCTCAGGAGCCCCTACCTTGATGGTGGAGACTTGAGCACTGGAGCCCGGCCCCAAGCCACTGTTTGATTCTGCTTTTCTTTCCTCTTTAGTTCTTAATGCACCTTGAGCTCCTGGTAAGTCCTTCCTGCTAAGTGTTCTCCTTGTTACATTGTTCTGACTTTATGTCGTACATAAAATTACTTTCTTCAGGTGAGCTGCACTTTCACTGTGGACTCACGGCCATGGTTTACCCAGTTCACCCTCCTGAACAGCACCTGCCGCCAGCAGAAATGGGGGGAGGAGCTCCCGGCTCCCACAGCAGCTCCTCTCCTCCTGAAGAATGAGGGTCTGGAGTCCTAGGTCTGCGTGGCACCAGAGCAATTAAAGGCATCTCAGAGCACGTTCTGGGTCCCTGTCAGTTTTCCATTCTCCCTGATGGTTTATTTCCATGGATGTTGCTGCCAGTGACAAGCGATGGAGAATCTACCATTGTTGTCCTCACCTTGGCTGTGGGTGCCGGGTGCTGAGTCAATCAAACTCCTCAGCTCGTGGGAGGGTGCCCTTCCTGGTTCTTGCAGGGTCCTCATGATTGGTGTGTGTACTCTTCATTCATTCATTCATTCATTCATTCATATATTATCCATCATCTGTCCATCCATGCATCCGTCCATCTTTCCATCATCCATGCATCCATACATCAATCCATTTATCCCTCCTTTCATCCATCCATCCATCCATCCATCCATCCATCATCCATGCATCCATTCTTCCATTCTTTTGTTCCTTCATTCTCCAATCTCTCCAGGCCCCCATCCATTCCACTCAAAAGGAATCCAGACGGTTTTGCCAGGCGACAGCCACCTGTGTCCCTTCTGTGTCCATCTCTGAGGCCAGATTCACAGTGAGTGGCCCTTCTGCGGTGGTGGTGTTGGGTTGATGCCCAAGCACAGGGGTGGGAGGTGGGTGACAAAGATGACAGAAGGCTCTGTCCTCTGTGGATTCCCATCAGGGCATCTGCCCTGGATCTACCTGACTGATGAGAAATCTTCTCAGGGCCTCTGGGGTCAGCTCAGAAGATGGCAGCTCAGTCACCCCCTCCCCTCCTACTCCCTGACCCCTTGTTCCCCCATCGGCACCTGGCCTGGCCTTCATGGCCGTCAACACTGATGACTAGCCCTGGGACAGGCCCTGAGGTGACAGAGCCCCCCATGAGCACCTCTCTCTTCCCGGGTCCTGGTGGGGGCAGCCCTGGAGGGGCCGAGGGATGGGGGCCTGGGGCCCTAAGTGGGGCAGAGAGGCCATGGGATGCTGTCTGGAGGAGGACTTCAGACGGAGGGGCTGAGGGGTCTTCCCTCCACCTTTTGAGTTCGGGGATCTGATTTGCGTGTCCCGTGGTTGGCAGACTGTCCCTTTCCTGACTGACCTATTGCCATGATGTGGCCATAAGCACTGGTGAAACAGGTCTCCCCCTCCCTGCCCCCCAGCTCCGGGCAGCTCCATGAGCACAGCTGGCCTGAGCCGGCTTTGGTCCTTTAGTACCTGTGATTGGGATTTCTAACATCTGCCCACAATTTGATAAGGGCAAGTACAAACTGATAAGGGTGGCTGTGTGGTCAGCCAAGCTTCCTTTGAGGGCATTTGGGCTCAGAGGGGTGGAGCCATTGTTCCTGGGCCCCGTGCCGGCCGAGGCCAGACAGAACCCCCTGAACAATGGTTCACCTTCACCTCAACTCCCGTTTCCCATCGGAAGGCCTGTGTCCTGCTCTTTTCAAATCTTCTGTGGTCTGACCTCAGGTGCACTTAAACTACACCAGGGGGCTTTGCACATGTCCCTCAGCATTCAGACCCAGTCATGGGGTGATTTTAAACCCACCACAAGCCTCCCGTGGGGCACCAGGGTAGGAATGCAGGTGCCAGAGGCTGACTGCAGCCTCCGTCTGCTGGCTGTAGCTCTAAACACATACAGGATTGGAAACGTGGCCTTTGGGGAACTGACTGTCACAGCTTTGCTTGGTTAAGGAAGTTACAACAGGTCTCTCAGGGGGGCCACCTCTTCTCCTGGTCTCTGGAGAAGTAAAGTCACACGTGAAAGGACCAGGGGGAGAACAATCAGATGTCTGGCCCCGGGGGGAGAGTGAAAGCACCCTCTCAATAACTGACAGAGCCCACCAGGTGAAACTCAGATGATATTTACAAAAACCTAAGAATTCATTTAACAAATTTGATTTTGATTACTGTGTTGAGTTTAACTAAGCTCCTCCATGGGGCGTCCAGTTTGTATGGTCAGGTGGCTTGTGGGGACCATACACTGACACCAACCCCTCATATGAGCATGTGCCCAAGAGAGCAAATAAAAGGCTTTGTGTGACTTCCCCCAAAGGCTCCCCTGCCCCCCAGGGCCCGCCCCTGTCCCACCCTTAGATAAGACCCCTGCGGAGCTTTTCAGAACCTGCTTTCTTGGCTTGAGTTGACCAGTCTGGCATTACCCGGGAGCCCAAGGCCTCGGGTGAGGGCACGTGCCTCTTGGTCTCTGTCTGCTTCCGGCTGTGACCACCCCCAGCCCACACCACGTGGAAACTGCCGGTACCTCCTCCAGGGCCTGTGAGCAGTAAACGTCTCTGTTTCAGTTTCTCTGTGGTCTCTGCTGAGCCATGGCTCACCACCAAGCGCCCTGGGCTGCACCTCAGTGTTGATTTGACAAATTAATAACAACTACGTAGAACATTCACCAGCAGCTGCAGAACATGTATTCTTTTTGAGCTGATAGAACACTTATCCAAATTCAGCACATTCTGATCCAAATTTCAGTGGATTTCGAAGAACCTACATCATATAGAATGAGTTCTCCAGGCACAGTGAAGTTTAGGTTGAAATTAAGGAGGAAAGTGAAAATTCAGCAACACACCCCTAGGTAACATGAGGGCTGGAGAAGCCCTCTCGTTTCAGGTTGGGGTATATGTTTAAAGTAAATGATGAAAAACTTTATGATGAAACATACTCGAGAAGCTGCTGATGTTTGGGTCCAAGGAATGTGAGATCTGGACATCGCAGGCGCCCGAGGTTGGACAGGGCTATGGCCGGTGATCTGTCCCTCCCTCAGTGGGAGGAAACTATCACAGGAAGCAGAAGGAACGGGAAAGAAAACAGAGCCTGTTGGAGACAATCGAGGAATCCAACAGCCGACCCTTCGCAATGTCTCATGAGGCTGCTCCTCCAGCAGGAGGTATCTAGACGTGGAGAAGGTGGGAAGGAAAACGGGGCCTCCTGACAGATCCTGCAGATCTCGGAAGACTGCAGATGCTACAGTCACCGCTGCCAGGGGTGGGGAACCAGCCTGGGGGCCGCAGCTTCTCTGTGGAGGAAACGATCAGGCCCGCACACACCTCAGAGAAGCTTGCTGCATCCTCATCGGGATCGCCCTGACGGGACCCTGCCGTGTCTCTTAGACCCCAGGCTGACAGCCGTCCACTGAGGCGTGACCGTGAGGGTGGTGACGAGGGTGTCCCCACTGTGTCCATACTCCCCTCTCTTCCTGGGCCAGCCCCAGTCCTGTCCTACAACCTGTCCCCACGGCGATGGCCCAGGTCCCGCATCCTTTCTGGGATCATCATTAACATACAGGAGTCCGTCTCCCTCCTCACCTCCACAGGCAGCACATTCCACTTTCCCGGCCTGCTCCCTCCCACGGCCTGGTGTGCATCCCAGGCAGGGCACATCAGTAACACGGTTCCCGTGAGAAGAGCCTGACACGGCCACACGGCAGAGGCCACAGCGCCACAGATGGCAGATCTGCGTGAGAATGCACATTGGCTGGGGTAAGGCAGGGCCTGACCTTCCCCAGCCCTGGAACCCCTCCTGCCCATGGCTACTACTCACATCCATTCCAGCAGAGCCCCTGCCTTGGCTGGCTTACCCCTTGTCCCCTGTCCACTGCCAAGCACGGCCAGGCCTCCTGTCATGTAGGTCAGCAGGTGCCAGCGGTGGTGGAGAGGATGGTGCCCCGGCCCCCGTGCTGCCCCTCACTGGACCTTCCCGTTGTGCCCTGAGGTCATCGGCTGCAGCCAAGGTCAGATGTAGATCTGGTTTTCTCCTCGGCTCCCGGGACTCGGGACCCACCAGCATTCGTAAGTGCCCGTGACTCTGCCTGCCCAGGGAGGCACTGCCATGAGGGCAAAGCCCAGTGGGCTTGAGACCCTCACCCAGGCCCTACCGAGGCTGGGCTGGGAATGCCCTGGAGATAAGGGGGAACGGCGCCTGCATGTCCTTGGGCCCAAGGCTTACGTGATGAGGGGTGGAAATTGGGACACGCCCCCGCCACCACCTCCCGTCGGGGGATGATGGGAGGGACAGAGAGGAGGAGCTGGGCAGAGCGCCTGGCCAGCAGCACAGGGCTGTGCGGGGCAGGGAGGCACTGGCTGGGGAGCTGGGGAGGGCGGCCCACCGAGTACTGCTGGCCTCCAGGCCGACGCCGGACAGCATGTTCCTGAAGCTGTCTCTGCTCCTGGGGCTTCTTGCTCTGGGGCCTCATGTCTGCAGCTGGAAGTTTGAGGACATCAGTAAGAGTACGCCAAACTTCCGCTTGTGTGTGGAGTTTGCTGTGTTTCACTTCAACGAACACGAGCCAGATGAGTACGCTTACAAGCTGCTTTGGGTGGGGCGGAGCCAGCGCAAGGTGAGGGGGATGGGAGTGGGGGATGGGGATGGGGGATGGGTGTGGGGGGTGGGAGTTGGGGATGGGTGTGGGGATGGGAGTGGGGGATGGGAGTGGGGGGTGGGGACCGGAGGGTGAGGCAGTCTCCCTGTCTGCGGCTCCACCTTCTCCCTGAAGCCGGGACCGCGGTCGGGGGAAGGGGCAGTCTGTGGTCTGCAGGAAAAGGTAAGGGATGTTTCATTTGGTCAAGGATGTTTAAAAATACAAGGTACCAGAATAGAAGGGCTCCAAGTTTCTGATGTGTTAGCTTTCGCTTGGAACAGGGAGAGAAGGAGAGGGAGGCAGAGGGCAGGTGAGGAGGGAGACGGAGGGGAGGCAGCGCTCCAACATCAAAGCCCAGGCAGGACGGGCAGCGCAGAGTGGAGCCGATCGCAGGCCTCAGCTGCCAGGATCACTGCCTGGATGCTGGCCTGAGGCCCCTCGTGAAGTGAGCCGGCCTTGGCCACGTGGCCGCCGTGGGTCAGGCCTGGCGGGAGGCAGCAGAGGCAGACAGGGCGCGATCTCGTGGGGCTGTTACGCTGGTGGTGAGAAGCACACAGGCCCCAAGTTCTCGGGTGAGATAGTGGAAGACCTGGACAAAAGTGGTCAGTGTATGGCCGCAGGGCTGAGGGGAGGGGTGGCCGGGGGGGCGGGCAAACGCTCTTCATGACGGGCACTCCTGGAAGGACCCGGCCACGTGCAGGTTTGGGGACAAGAAGGGCGGGCAGCCCCGGAGAGGGCCCTGGACTGAGCTGAGCCACGAGTTTCCGGCAGGGCCAGCCTGAGGGCTATGGGCCCATGTCTCAGGGAAGGAGGTTCAGAGAGGCGGGCGTGCAGGGTGGGCGTGTGCCAGGGCTGGGTCAGGATGTTATCCTCGGAGGAGCGGGGACTCACGGGAGGTGGTCGCTCAGCTTTGTCCAGCATCTCTCTGGACCCTGGTGGGGCAGTGGGCTCCACAGCTTGGGGGCAAGTTGAGACCAGGGTGCAGGAGCTGGGCCCTGGACGCCAGGAGGCAAAGGCAGAGCTGGCTTCTGAGTTGGCTTGGAGGTTGACATGGCGTGTAGCGGGGCGGGGGTCAGGCACAGACCCCAGGTCTTTGTCCTGAGCAGGTGGGCAGACAGCAGAGTGCAGGGCGGGGGAGACAGGAAGATGGCCGGGCCGAGTCCGTCACAGTCAGTGTTCCCAAGGCAGTTCTGGAAAAGAAGGTTGTGGGTTACAGAGCATCAGGGTGGGGAAGAGGGGGGACCCGATGGGAGTGTGGGTGTCCTTAGCACCTGGCTGTGCAGCGCTTTCCCACCGATGCTCATACCTCCCCCACCCCGAATACTTTGTCCGGATTAGTTTTTGTCCAACAGTCCTGAGCCCAGACCCATTCTTGGCCCCGGATGGCCAGCCCCAAGCTGGCCCAGGACAGCGGGGCTCTGATGTGAAGGTCACCCGCTGCACACATTCCTGATGGGACTGGAGGCTGGCCCCCTCCCTGCACAGACGGCCCTGGCTTCCCTCAAGGGCCCTCATTTCCTGACCGGCTGGCCCTTCGCTGGGCTGCACCCAGCCCTGGACCTGTGGAGGCTGAGGGCCCCTCGAGCATCACTGCGGACTCAGCTGCCACCCCCGCCCTGCCCTAAGCCTGTCCTCGCCCAGGGTCCGGCGGCAGTGCAAGGGGCTGGGCATGTGTGTCTGTGTGTCTGTGTGTCTGTGTCTGTGTGTGTGTGTGTGTGTGTGTGGCTGGTGGCATCAGCTGCAGGCATTCCAGAGCCCCTAAGGAAGCCAGCTTCCTAGACAATTCCAGGTCAGGGCCGTGCTCCTCCCTATGGAAGCTTCTGGTTACATTCCTCTCTGTGTTGGAGTTCTTCCGAGTTTCCACGACCTCTCTGTAGGGGATGAAATCCTGTCTTGTGTTAACTTCTTAGAGAAGCTGATGAACACACAGAGCAGCACCCGGTTCACAAACATCCACCTGGATGAAGGTTTACAAGGTGAGCCCTTTGGTGCCGCAGCTGCCCCAGGAGAGACAGAGCACCCAGCCCCCAGCCCCCTGTCCTGGTCTGGATGCTGCCCCCGAGGGACAGGGCAGCTCTGAGGGCGGCTCAATGGAGAAGCGCCCCGTCCGCCTCCCTAGAAGGAGCCGTGCGATGCCCTCCGTGTGTCTGGCTGATGCGACTGAGAGCTGGGTCTCGTGTCAGGTGTGCTGTGCGTGTGCTGTCAGCGCCGGGGCCCTACCTCCTGTGACCACCCCCCTCCCCACCGCCATGTACTCGTGACGCGGCTCCTGGGTAGCAGCCCTCAGGAGGGCGGCAGGGAAGAGTCCAGGCTGGAGCTGCGCTCAGGGACATCTTTTTGTAGGAAGAGTAGAGAATTAAAATGGAAAAGTAAAATAATACATAAATTACAAATAAGAAAAATGCACCTAGGTTTGTCCCAATTTATACACATGTGCACATTCATACCCATTTGCCCATTTTCTACTTTGTTCTCTGTGTTTCTCTCATTACTGCAAAGTAAGTATTTCACAGAAGTTTCTACAATCTCTCCTTGACAGAAGTATAGGTGGATATATTTAATGGACCTGGAGCTGGGCCGCACAATTTGTAAAAAACACGACGAAGACATTGACAACTGCCCCTTGCAAGAAGGCCCGGAACAGAAAAAGGTTTGAGGATAAAATCAACCAAAAGCATCATAAATCTTCAGAGAATGAAAAATAATGTCAAGAAGGGTCTATGAGAGGAGGCTTGGAAGTTGTCAGGGATGACCGTGGGGCAGAATGACAGGTCCTGGCCCCTCCCCGCCAGGTCCCAGGGCTCCCCCTGTACAGAGATGCTCCCAGCACAGCAACAAGCTGGGCCCTGTGCTCACAGCCCGGCTGGCCCACCAGAGAACCCCACAGACACCCATGGGCCCTTCCCTCTTGGATGGAGCCTCCCCGGGTCCCAGCCTCCAGCTTCCTGAGAACTCGGGTCCAGGAAGACGCTATTCTCCCTGTGGGCCTCTCCTTCCTTTGCTCCGATTCTTCTGGAAGGGAGGACAGTTTAGTTTGCTGGTCGCCCCACCCCTCCCTCTGGTCTCCTGGGCGGCAAGGAGGAGTCCTGGTCAGTCAGACCTCTTGTCCTCACCCTATGAACTGACATCTGGTCCGTTGGGCTGAAACCTTGGGGATGGGCCTCAGTCAGGGTGATGCCCTCAGTGGGGCTGGGGTCTCCCCGGACCCCAGCCTTGGGGCAGCCTCTCCTTGGGGTGGCTTTGCAGCTGCAGCTGATGGCTGGGTGGGCACCATCTGGACCATCTCCTGGGCAGTCTGCTGGCTCCCCCAAGAGCTCACGGGGCAGAGACCCTTCAGGCAGCGTCACGTGCCCTGGGTGGGGAGGACCCTGAAGGGCAGGTGATGGTCCCACCAGGCACCCTCTCAGGAGCCCCTACCTTGATGGTGGAGACTTGAGCACTGGAGCCCGGCCCCAAGCCACTGTTTGATTCTGCTTTTCTTTCCTCTTTAGTTCTTAATGCACCTTGAGCTCCTGGTAAGTCCTTCCTGCTAAGTGTTCTCCTTGTTACATTGTTCTGATTTTATGTCGTACATAAAATTACTTTCTTCAGGTGAGCTGCACTATCACTGTGGACTCACGGCCATGGTTTACCCAGTTCACCCTCCTGAACAGCACCTGCCGCCAGCAGAAATGGGGGGAGGAGCTCCCGGCTCCCACAGCAGCTCCTCTCCTCCTGAAGAATGAGGGTCTGGAGTCCTAGGTCTGCGTGGCACCAGAGCAATTAAAGGCATCTCAGAGCACGTTCTGGGTCCCTGTCAGTTTTCCATTCTCCCTGATGGTTTATTTCCATGGATGTTGCTGCCAGTGACAAGCGATGGAGAATCTACCATTGTTGTCCTCACCTTGGCTGTGGGTGCCGGGTGCTGAGTCAATCAAACTCCTCAGCTCGTGGGAGGGTGCCCTTCCTGGTTCTTGCAGGGTCCTCATGATTGGTGTGTGTACTCTTCATTCATTCATTCATTCATTCATTCATATATTATCCATCATCTGTCCATCCATGCATCCGTCCATCTTTCCATCATCCATGCATCCATACATCAATCCATTTATCCCTCCTTTCATCCATCCATCCATCCATCCATCCATCCATCATCCATGCATCCATTCTTCCATTCTTTTGTTCCTTCATTCTCCAATCTCTCCAGGCCCCCATCCATTCCACTCAAAAGGAATCCAGACGGTTTTGCCAGGCGACAGCCACCTGTGTCCCTTCTGTGTCCATCTCTGAGGCCAGATTCACAGTGGGTGGCCCTTCTGCGGTGGTGGTGTTGGGTTGATGCCCAGGCACAGGGGTGGGAGGTGGGTGACAAAGATGACAGAAGGCTCTGTCCTCTGTGGATCCCCATCAGGGCATCTGCCCTGGAGCTGCCTGACTGATGAGAAATCTTCTCAGGGCCTCTGAGGTCAGCTCAGAAGATGGCAGCTCAGTCACCCCCTCCCCTCCTGCTCCCTGACCCCTGTGTTCCCCCATCGGCACCCGGCCTGGCCTCCATGGCCATCAACACCGATCACTAGCCCTGGGACAGGCTCTGAGGTGACAGAGCCCCCCATGAGCACCTCTCTTCCCGGGTCCTGGTGGGGGCAGCCCTGAAGGGGCCGAGTGATGGGGGCGTGGGGCCCTAAGTGGGACAGAGAGGCCATGGGACGCTGTCTGGAGGAGGACTTCAGACGGAGAGGCTGAGGGGTCTTCCCTCCACCTTTTGAGTTCAGGGATCTGATCTGCTTGTCCATGGTGGTTAGTCTGTCCTTTCCTGGCCAGTTGGTTCCCTTGAAGTGGTCATCAGTGCTGATGGGACAGCATTTCCCAGGACCACTGAGGACAGCTCCACTGGGCAGGTCACAAAGACAGCGGCCTGGGTCAGCTTTGGCTCCTTGTCCAGCCTGTGTGTAGAATCTGTAACATCTTCACGCCCTGATAGGGGCATGTACACACTGACAGCGTGAGTCTTATGGTCAGCAGAGCCAGCCTGTTGCCCAGCCTTGGCTTAGAGCTCTTAGTTCTGAGGGTCGTTGCTCTGGGCCGCAGGCTGGCCCAGGAAAAACAGCCCTGCCCTGAGGGCTGGCGGGCTCTGCTCATAGGTGAGCACTTTCAGCCCAACCCCCATTCCCCTGGGGAAGGCCTGCCATCTACTCTGTTTCATTATAAGTCAGTCGTTTTCTACCTTGGAAACCCCAGTGGCTTCATTTCACTCATCTCCTAGAGACCCACTCCCCCCATCTCTGCTACCTGATGTCAGAAACACACAAAGTCCCCAGGTGGTTGGCACTTGTGCCCAAGATTGGGAAATGGTTTCTAAGGAAGCCCAATATTTCGAGGTGTGTGAACCGCAGTGAGGATATTTTGTTTGTGGCATGCATCTTGCCTCTGGCTCCCACTCTCTGGGAATATGGGGTTAAAACCATGGCCCATTCACCGAGCTGAGGCTCAGGGTCCTGGGCCGTGTGAGGGTCTTGGTGGGGCTGGTGAATTTTATGCCCACCACTGTTGTCACTGGCGAACCCACGTTAGCAGGTTGGGGCTGATGGTCCACCCCCTAAAGTCAGTCACAACCAGGAGTGGCCTGTCCTGTGTCACCGTGTCCTGGAGGAACCGCTCCAGATTTAGCCTAGTCAGTAGTCGTCCCAAATCAGTAGGAAGTGAAAATATACACACAAGCACACAATAGAAAAATGGACATGTATTTTAGAAATTCTTGATTTCCACAAAACACAAACTGCTTTCTGGGATTACCTGGTTTGGAGAAGCAGGGCCCTTTGGGATACCCATGCTGAGACTCCTCCTTAATCCAAGTCTCAGCACTGGGGAATGCGTGCAGAGGCAGCAGGAAAGGATGAGGAGGTAAGAGAGAGAAAAGTCGGGTGATTTAAGGGTAAAAGTTGAAGTACAAACATCTGTAGAACTGCAAACCTAGGAACACCAAAGGAAGAGAAAAGGAAAAAGATAGAAATA
This sequence comes from Balaenoptera borealis, assembly GCF_965194805.1. Lineage (NCBI taxonomy): Eukaryota > Metazoa > Chordata > Mammalia > Artiodactyla > Balaenopteridae > Balaenoptera > Balaenoptera borealis. The sequence continues at coordinate 44,900,277 of NC_138872.1, read as the reverse complement.
TTTGAAGAAATAATGGAGATATATTTTCCAAAATTAAAGGAAGACACAATGCAAAGATTTTGTATCAATTAGCTCTTGCTGCATAAGAAGCAGCCTCAAAAATATCAGTGACACATAGCAATAAGCATTACTCCTTCCTGACAGGTGTGCAGGATAGGGGGATTATTATGTTCAGAGCTGCCCAGAATTAAACTTTTCTAGGTAATATCAACATGCTGTTGGGGTGTGTGTGTGTTTGCACATGCTTGTGAAGTTCAAAGGCTTATGAGAGTGTTAGGGGCATAATATTTGGTTCTTTTACAAAATCAACAACAGTAACCACATATTTCTACAAAATATCCAAACCCTAGAAATATCACTTCAGTTTGGTGAATTTTGGTGTACTGATCAGCTCTTGGCACAGAAATGCTGCACTACAAACCCCCCTTGACCTCAGCAGTGCGTCACAGCAAGAGTCCATTATCAAGTCATGGGTCTGAGGCTGACCTGGAGGCGTGGCTGTGTGGCTTCCCTTCAGATCAGCACAGCTGGGCTCACCCTGGAGTGGGGACAGGTCTGTTCCACCTGTTCTGGGGCCCTGACTAGGTGTTTCCAAACAGCTGGACCTTTAATAGTTCCTAGACCAGGTTGCTGGACGCTAGGAGCACCCACACCACGTGTTCTCAGGCTAGGTGCCCCCAGGGCACCCCTCACCTTGAGAGACCACCCGAGAGTAGGAGGAATCTTCACACCTCGTCCTGACACTGTCAACTCTGCCTCCACGGCACAGGTGGAAACCAGCCATGTGCCAGGCCCACCACAGTGGGAGGCTGGGAAGTCAGGGCAAAGTGTGCAGATGAGCTAGTCTTAACCAGGGAGGGCTTGAGGACCACAGTGGTGCTTCCGTGTGCAACAGTTGGTGCCATAACCTTGAATGGACAGCCCAGGTCCCAGGGCTGCATGTGCCATGATGGATACTCGTCTTTTCCCAAAGTACAAAACCCAGCAGAACTGGGCATGTCAGGGTTGCGGACACTGGTGACGGAGCTCTGAGTAAAGGCAGGGATGAGAAGCGCAACATCCAGAGTGGGGTCACAGGGCAGCTGAGGACTACATGTCAGAGACTGATAACATTCCAGCTCTCGGCTTGGGTGATGGATTCATGGGTGTCCATTGCGTCATACAGCTACACGTGAACCAATGCCAGGAGTGCCACAAACCAAGACAGATGATGTTTAAGGTGACTTTGGGCAACTAGTGTTCATAAGAAAAAAAAAGGCGAGCAAACAAAAACCTCAAACGCACCCTAGAGTCAGACAAAAGTCCAGCAGGTGCTTTGAACTTGGTAGTTCATGGGGAAAGGGCTGAGGGGCAGCTGGTGGGGTTACTCCATCAGCCCAGCCTTGGAGGACATGGGGGTGGGGGACTCCATGCACTGACGACCCTCGAAGAGGGCTCTGCATCTGCCGGGTTGGGTCTTCGGGTTTGCCCTCCATGACCCCCCGGCCTGAGGGGCCCAGTGGGGCCTCGGGAGCCTGCCAGCCTGCATGGGTTCCCCTCCCAAGGGCCCTCCCTCACCCCTGTTTCCCTGGGTCGTGGGAACCACTGAGCGTAGGAGATGGCCTGTCTGCTTTACATTCTCGGCCATGACAGAACTGGGAGGGGGACCAGGTGCCCCGATCCCAGGAGGCACGTGGAAGCCCAAGGAAGAGGCCGCTGTGGGCTCTGGAGCTTAATCTGCCCCCAGAGCGGGGTCTCCCCTGGGTCAGACCTTGTGCTATGGTGCCTGAGGCCTCCTGATCCCAGGAGCAGAGGGGCATGTGTGGCTAAATCCCTAGAGGTGAACAAATTGTCAGGCCTCAGGCCCGGTTCCTCTTCGATCTTCTGCCATGAGCACAGGAACTGCCCTTCGCTCTAACCCCGTTTTTATTTACGTACCATCATACCGTTGCTAAGGTTATTTTCCTTTTTTTCCTAATTATTGAAGTAATGCATATATAATATAGAAAACGTGAAACAATATAAAGAAAAGTCAGAAATGAATGTTTTTTCATCAAAGCAAAAGCATTTCTCACTCAGTCCACAAATATTGACACGTTCTCTCTGTGTCCCGCCTGGCTCCAGGTTCTGGGGGCGTCGTGATGAGTGACAGGAAGAATTCCCTACCCTTAGAAAGTCCGTTTTATTTCTCGTGGGGAAAGACAGGCAACAAAGATATTCACCAGTAACTAACTGCAGGTTGTGATGGGTGACACAGAGGAACAAACAGGGTGATAAAAACCGGAGCCGGGAGAGGCCCTGGAGATTTGGGGGGTGTCTGTGTTGAGACTTGCAGGGGGATGAGCCGGGATGAACAGCTGTGTGGAGGTGAGGGGGGAACCCCAAGCCCCCGAGAGAAGGCTGTGCCCGGCAGGGCAGGTGGGGTGCCAGCCTGGTGCTCGGTGCAGTGGGAGGGGCCGCCGGGGATGAGGGTGAAGCAGTGGCACACACGATCAAAGTGTGGTCAAGATTCTCCTACATTTTTTCACAACACATTTTTATTTATGAAGAATTGGATCATATTTAGTGTTTTGCATCTTGTGCATCACTTTTTTTTATAAGCATTTTCCAACATTGTTGAGAATTCTTTAGTTTTTAAGTCAACGTAATAGGCTTCTTTTATTCATATCATAATGCATTTGTATATTTACTAAAGGTGGGAACCTCTTAAACTCCCCTGGTGCTTTTAATATGCAGTAAAATTCAAAAATCATGAATACATTAGAGTTGACCTTAGAACAACACGGACTTGAACTGGGCGGGTCCACTTATAAATGGATTGTTTTCAATAAATACATATATGGACTGTAAATGCATTTCCCCTTTTTCATGATTTTCTTAATAACATTTTCTTTTCTCTGGCTTACTTCACTGCAAGAATACAGTATATGATACATCGAATATGAAAAATATGTGCCAATCACCTGTTTAGGTTATTGGTAAGGCTTCTGGTCAAACGTAGGCTATTAGCATTTAAGTTTCGGGGGAGGCCAATGTTACACGTGGATTTTCGACTGTACTGGGGCTCGGCGCCCCTCACCCCTGTGCTGTTCAAGAGTCAACTGTACTAGTAAGTGACCGGCAATCGGCCGTTTATACTAAATTTAAATTCGTGTAAAGCTTTTGCAACAATTCTCTCTCTGTCTTTTATTATACAGAAATACTTGCGTAATTTTTCAAAGATACTGGAAAAGTGTTGTCCACTACAGCACTGTTTGTAGCAGCTGAAAATGAGAAACAACCAAACCTCCAACAGTTTAAGTACAACGTGGAGGAAGGGTTCCCACCCAGCAGTGGTTCCAGCAGCCGGATGTATGCAGCAGGGCTGTGGTTTCCCATACATGGCCCAGTGTCAGGAGCCCATCAACCTTCACATCCTGGGACCAATGCCCACCTCTCTGTCCCTCCAGGAACGTCCAAGAGCCCAGGGGTGCCCACGCCCCCTCCCACTAAGGTGCAGGCCTGAGCCGCAGGGTGGGCTGTGGCCACTTCTCCCCGGAGGACGGGACAGCAGAGGGCGGTGCTGGGGCTCCAGAGGAGGGAGTCAGAGGCCAGACACTTAGGAAGCCAGGGTCACGGCGTGGGTGGGCCCTCCGCCCCGAGGGCAGAAGCAGGAGGGGCTTGCCTGCTTTGTGAGCTGCCAGGACCACGGGCCAGTGGCCGGCAGGGGAGAGGTGCCCTCACTGAGACAGGGTCACCGGTGTGGGATTATATCACAAAGTGGGAGCTCCCTGCAGGGCATGGACTCAGAAGGTGACCACACACCAGGGCTCAGGAGCGAGGAGGCCCCAGACCAGGGCATAGATGCAGCTGAAAGTGCTGGGTTTGTGGGAGAACCCTGGGCTAGGGCACCCAACTCCACAGGAGGGGGAGCAGACTGGAAACAGGGCCAGGGCAGGAGACCTCAAGGCAGTGACACCCTTCACAGCCGCATCTTACAGGCCTGAGACACAGAAACAGGAGTGGGCGGAGAGGCTCGCAGGGGAGGTGCGGGCCCGCCAGCTCTAAGCTCTCTCCCTGGAGCCACAGAGCCACCCAGGAGGAGAGGGGCTGGTGGGGGGGACTCCTGAACTGGCTTCTCGTGGGCAGGGTTCCTTGGAAGACAGGGGGAGTCCCACCAGGTGACCCTGACAGTTCTGTCTTCATCCAGCTGGGCTGATGTTCTCAGGGTAAGATCTCTGGACCTGTAGTGGCACCCGCGGCCACCCCACCCCACCCCACCCACAGCTCCAGCCCTGGGAGGACGAGGGCGTTCACTTGTGCCCCCGGAAGGAGGGACCATGACCAGACTCTGGGGGTCCTGCCTGCTCCTGCTAACCATCCCGGTGGTCCTGGTGGAATAGCACATTCCTATACAAGAACACAGGCAAGGTGTTGAGGGAATTAAGGGCCATCAGCACCTCAAGTGGCAACGTGAAGCAGTGTCTGTGGTTCGCCATGCAGGAATACAACAAGGAGAGCAAGGACAAATGCCTCTTCCAGGTGGTCAAGGTGCTGCAGGTCCAGCTGCAGGTAAGGGTGCTTCCTCCCAATTTGCATATTTGTTCCTGGCAGCACAGACTGAAGCCAGGCTGAGAGAGTGGGTGTGTGAGCATCCCTGGGACCGAGTGGTTCTGGACACTCGTGCGCCGGACCCCACGCCCAGCGTCTTTTCTCCACATGCTGCAACCTCTGTCCTAGGGGCCCCAACCTGTGAACTCAGTTAAATCCCAAACTGCAAATCACACGTCTGTGATCCGTGTTTGCTAAGGCTGGGAGACAAGTTGAGCGCCATGAATATTTTGTAATGATGCAGCCCCAGGCGACATTCAATCTATCCACGTCCCATGGAATGTGGATTGATATCAAATAGATAGGCTCATAAAGTGCCTCCTCCCAGATTCCTTCATTCTGTCAGTCCTACATTTCTTTAGCGGCAGTGGAGACATTCTGTCCACAGAACCCCTCCTCGCAGGACCTCAGGTGGCCCAAGGCTGGGAGACATTGCTCGCTTGATTCCCATGTGGGTGACGCTCCACATGGCCCCGCCTGCCAAGTCCAAGAAGAGGCCCTTGGCGTTGAAATTCCGCTGACTTGCAGCCTCAGTCGGGTGGTTGGGGCATAATTGCACCGGAGGTTTGCAGGGATGAGTTGTAAAGAGAGTCGGCAGGCAGGCCATTGAGAAAGACTTACCCCAGGTGTTGGACTCCACACTGCCTCCGTTGGCAGGGGCGGGGCCAGTCTACACGTGACCCCACCTCCCGGAACAAGTGCACCATCGACACGGTGTTCCCAGCACACGAGGCTGATGGCTGCACACTCCAACAGGGGCAACCCCGCTGCCCTTTGAAGTTAAGGCTCCCGGGTCCTGTAACTTCCACACCCCCTTCACAGTTCTCCCCTTTGGTACCCATTCATCATGGGCATGCAGCCTTTCTGTGCCAGCCGCTCTAGATGGGGCTGAGATGGACACAAGTGATCACAGCCTTTAGGGAGCCAGGGGACCAATTAGAAGACAAGCCGCCAAGCCAGGCCTGAGAGCTGGGATGCTGTCTGTGGCGTGGTGCTCGGGGCCAGGCGTCAGGGGGCTTCCTTAGACAGCTGGTGGGACCTGGGTCCCCTACACAGTCATGGTTGAGCACCACCTCCCCAGGGAGAGATGAAGGTGCAGCCCGAGGGCAGATGGGCTGCAGGGGAAGGAGGCTGGTGGGCAGTGTTTTCTGGCGGGTCCCCAGAAGCAGACCCTAGTGCTAGTGTTCCAGTGAGGTGGTTTATTTGAGAGGCCATCCAGGAAGCACCAGGCAGCCTGGAGAGGATTGAGAGGGGGCAGGGAAGTGGCCAGTGCAGGGGAGCCACTGAGCAGGTGACCACCAAGGGCATCTGGGCTCAGGGTCCCTGGGGCCTTGGGGAGAGGGGGCAGCACCGCCGAGCTGGGCCACCTGCAGGAGAGGAGCTGGGTTCCTCATCCACAAACTCTCACCTGTCATTGGCTACGAGCTGCTCCAGGAGCCCTTGGCTCCTGCTGGCAACAGGGAGCCCCGGGAAGTGACAGCGTGGGTGGGTGCCTGGGGCCCCACCCATGGCATCTGCCGCAGGAGGGGAGTGGGGAGTGTTTAAGGGTGCGGGGGAGGGGAAGAAGGAGCGTGGCCCATTTCAGCAACCCTAGGGAGCCAGTGTGAGCGGCCAGACGGGTGGGCAGTGACCAGGCCAGGCCAGGCCTCGTAGGCTGTGGGCAAGACTTTCAGGCCACCTTAGGAGGATGAAAAGCCAGAGAAACATTAGGTCAGGGAGTTCTTGGGATCCATATGATCAGATATGGGCTTTGAATCTGTCACTCTGGTTAACTCACCTCCAGAAAGGGGTGTGAGCGCTCAGGTTCCCGTTTCCCTGGAATCAGCACACAGCCATCCTCTTCCTTCCTGTGGCCGGATGAGCAGAGAGGCCGGGCCCTCTGGGAGGTTGGAGGAGCGGGGACGGCTGTTAGGGGTGTGCGTTCTAGTGCCCGACGCCCCCGTCTCAGCCCTGGGTCGGCCGCCAGCTGGCTAACCAGCTTCTCCCACTACAGTCCAGTCACCCTTGTTAGTTCTTTGGAAAGAAAATAAATGTCACATGACCTCGTTAAAGGCTGGAGTTGGCAGTGAGGGAAGGCCTGGCAGAAAAGCGTGAGTCCAGGTGAACCTGGACCCAAGCTGCAGACACACCTTTCATCTCCTGCTGTCATCTTCTTTTTGACCTCACTGGTCATCAGAATCACCTGGAGGCTTGTTCAAGCACAGACTGCGGGGCCCACCCCTGGAGTTTCTGATTCAGTAGGTTGAGGACCTGCATTTCCATCAGGTTCCCTGGTGATGCTGTAGCTGCCGGGCCAGGGACCCCACCTGCAAAGCCTGGAACACCACTGCAGAAGGACGGCCCTTATTCCTTCTGTGATTCCAAGAGCTGATGGGAGAAGGATTTTCTGGGTGGCGGGCTTGGCCATCTCTAAATCCTGCTGTAATCTTTTAAAACCAGATGGGAGCAGATTTTAAACGGACATATGAGCAGCCTTTACCTCACTCAATTGTTAGCAAATTCTGTCAATCACTGCTGTTCTGCTTCCTAAACACTTAGAGAACAGGAAGACAAACCCCGGCCACGTGGGCCCCTGGGGTGGTGGAGGAGCCTTGGGTGGGGAAGTCCCAAAGGACAGGGGATTTCAGATGACATAATCTGAGGGGGGTATGTGTGGGAAGGGACTCAGGGAGGGGGTCCTATGTGGTGGAGGGGCCTGTTCCCATGGGGCACACGTGAACTGGTAATATCCCGGGCCCAGGAGAGCCCAGGACCTGGAATTAGAAGGTCTTGCCTTCAAGAAAGCCCCAGGCTGGATGGAGCCTTCCCCGGGGAATCCAGCTCCACGTGGTAGTATCAGCGTGTGGTGGGCATTATAGGCCATCCCCTAAAGATATGTTTGGAGAGGGGGAGAGGGGAGGAGGAGACAGGGAGAGAGAATGAGGGGGAGAGCAATTTGTTAAGGGTTAGCTGAACCTTTTAAAAAGTAGAAAAAGCTTTTTTGAACAAAATTGCATGATTGCTAATCAATAGGTCACAGATCGTCTGGAATACTTTATTGATGCTGAAATTGCCCGCACCAACTGCAGAAAGCTTCCAAACGGTAACGAAAACTGCGTGGTTAAGGAAAACTTCAGACTGGAAAAGGTAGGTGACAGACTAACTGTCTGCGATGGTCTTGGCTGCTCTGAGCCCCAGGCAGAACTTGGGGTACACAGACCCTCTCCTTGAGGTCGGCATCAGTCCCAGTGTTTCGCCCCAGAAGTGGCCAGCCCTGTGGCCTTCAGAGCAGAGGGCAGGGCAGCAGGATGTGGAGGACCCCTTGTCCTAGGGACAGGATGCTGTCAAGGTCACTCTTACTGCAAAGACTCCATCCCTCCAGGCTCCTGGTGCAGGAAAACTTGCTAACACACATTCACTGGGAGTCTGCCCTCTCGGACCCTGATGCACCAGCCAGCTGTTGCCAGCCCCACAGTCGTTCATCCTTGTGAAGGCACAAAAGGGAGTCCATTCACTCAGTCGCCCATCAAAGCTTACTTGGCGCTTGGCGCTATTCTGGGTGCTGGAGATTAAGCAGTGACCAGGCCAAGTGGTGTCCCCACCCTCCCAGGCTCAGCCATGGTTTCCACAAATGTCAGGGAAGAGCCCCAGGCTCTCAGTAGAGGGCTGACATGGCCTGGGGGCTTTTGGCCTCCAGCCTGTATTTCTGACTCAGGGTGGGAGTGCCCGGGGCTCATCCAAGGGCTTCCTCTGAGGTTGGTGAAGGCCCCGGGCTCCCTGAAGGTGGGCCCCTTCCTTCACACCCGTGGTCCTCCAAGTGAGCCATGTCAGAATCACCTGGCGGCCTTGACACACCTGGATGGCGGGGTTTCCCCCTGCAGAGTCTGATTCAGTAGGTCTGGAGAGGAATCCAAGAACTGGCATTCCTCACGAGCTCCCCAGGCTGGGGGTCCGGGACTGCTGCTCTGGCCTTGCGACCATACTCAGAACCACTGCTCCATGCAGCTACTGCACGGGAACCACAAGGGCCCGTTGACAGGAGCCTAAAACTGCCCCTGTGAGCTCGCCATGAACAAATTCCATCATTTCCAGCAGAATAGAGGCCCTTCAAGGACAAACATTCAAGCAGGGAGCGTGTCTGATGCCATCTTATCTTTTATGTTAGTTTTGTTTATCTTTTCCTGGTAGTACAAGTATGGTTGGTTGAAGTTTATATTTTCTACTGGGAGCATTGTGGATAAGGGAACGTTGTCGCTTTTTACGTCTTTGTAGAAAATATTAAAGAGAATTAAGGAAACTTGTCTTCAGGAAGCTCTTTTATTCTCTGTAAGGTTTCCATGGCCCATCTTGGTTTTAAAGCACACGTTTTAAAGCACACATTTATCGATAATGAAAACTTTGTTCCTTTCTTTCCAAGTGTTTGGAATAATGCTGAAGAGGAGTAATGCTGGGAATTCTCTCTTATTCCTGGGGGATTTAATGGGATTCTCTTCAGTATTTATACCTTATTACTAAGTACTGTACCAAGTGTTGATTTCTCAAGCTCCTCCAACTCCCTCTCTACCAAGAGTTAGTTTTTAAATTAGGAATGTTTTCTTCTATCAATTATTCTTTCAGTATCTACCAAGTGTATTGAATAATTTTTTCTTCTTTGACCCATTACTATAATAAATTCAAATAATAGATTCCCTAATATTGAGTCATCCTTACGTGTCTGGAATATGGAGCACGTGTCTTTTTTTGGTTTTCTAGAAATATAACTTTCTTTGAATGGCGTGATTAGTTCTCATCCACACTGACTGAAAGTGGTGACAGGTACACAGGTCACCAGTGTGCAGGCTTGTTGGGGGAATCTGCATCTTCAGCAAGGTTTCTGGACGACTGCTGCACAAGGACACTGCAGGGGACTACCCTTATTCCTCTGACCCAATTAGCTTTGTTGAACCTGCTGTGGACATGCACACCTGGCATCCCCACCTCTTTTATGGCAAATTCTGGGTCTCTCTGAGTGCGGGGTGTGATTCCTGAAGGCCAATTGTGGACGTGCTTGTGCACATGGGGAGGGTGTTCTCCAGTCACCACCTCGTTGATGGCAGGACAGCCCCTTCTTCTTGTCACCTCCCTTTGTGGAGACACTCCGTGGGGCCCTGGCTGGAAGGGAGAAGTGGCGTGGGTGGTGTCCGCCCTTGTCTCTTAGAATACAGAGGGATCGATATGCCACTTTTCGTTTAGGAGTTTTGCTTTTATATATTAAACAGTCAAACTTCCCTAGAGAATGACTTGGAGCGTGTGGTGCACACAGGCACTCACGTGCACACACACGCACACACGGGCACACACACGTTCCATGGCCTCATCCCAAACCTACTGAATCAGAATGTCCCGGTACTGACATCCACACACTTCATGTCACAGGAACGCTGAAAAGCACTGCATTAGAGACAGTAACTGTTTACTATGCAGCTGCTTTTAATTTGCTGGTATTTTTTTAAGGCTATTTAGTAGGTAAGTTTGGGTTATAATTTATTTCTCAGCTATATTTTGGTTTCAGAATTTCTGTGGTCTGGTGTAATGAGAATGGGGGCTTTCCATTTTTTCCTGTGATCTGGATCAGTTTAAAGACCAAAAGAGCTTTGGGTTCTCAAGGCTTGATGTAATTTGCCTATAAAAATATTTTGACTTGATATTTTGTTGGTTTGTGGGGAATGAGGCCCCCATAATACTCCTTTGCGTGTGTCCAGAACTCAGCGGAGACCTAACGCCATTCTCTCTGACACCGTTTGCCTCTTAACTCCTGAAATGCCCCAATGTTTCCAGCCAATTATTGAAGATGCCCTTTGCTGTTTTTCCAGGACTGCTACCGACCTGTTCATCTATCTCTCCATCTCTCCCCTCACTCATCCGTCTATCACCCGCACATAGAATATTTCATTTGTCATTTCAATGGCTTTTTAAAAAAATTTTATTTATTTATTTATTTTTGGCTGTGTTGGATCTTCATTGCTGTGCGCGGGCTTTCTCTAGTTGCGGTGAGCAGGGGCTACTCTTCCTTTGCGGTGGGCAGGCTTCTCATTGCGTGGCTTCTCTTGTTGTGGAGCTCGGGCTCTAGGCGCATGGGCTTCAGTAGTTGTGGCACGCAGGCTCAGTAGTTGTGGCTCACGGGCTTAGTTGCTCCGTGGCATGTGGGATCTTCCCAGACCAGGGCTTGAACCCATGTCCCCTGCATTGGCAGGTGGATTCTGAACCACTGGGCCACCAGGGAAGCCCTCAATGACATTTTGAAGGGGAGAGAAGGGGTCTTTGGAATAAAAGATATGTTAGGCCCTAGAACCCTCTAAATTGTTCTTATCCTGACATATTTGTTGTTAGAACAAAAGGCATTGTTTGATTATTAAGATGGCTTACGTTAGTTTATACCTGGCATAGAATTGCATACAATCTACACTGTAGAAAATATTAAAGAGAATTAAAAATAAAATCAAGGTTACATCTGATCTCCCACCAAAATATGATGATTATTAGTATTTGCTGTCTATCCGTGGGTGGGACGGGGACAGATACCCCTCCAGTTACCTGCTGGTGGCTACAAAGCTCTGCAGCCTCCAGCCAGCAGATTCCTGGGGACAGTCCTTGATGGGTGACGACCCGTCTTCCAACACATTCCTAAGCTGACACTTAGCATCCTAAGCTGACACCTGGCAACAGAGCCATTTTTTTTCTCTTCCTCTTGGCACACTGCTGACTTTTGCTGTGGTGGTGGTCTTTTTCAGAGACGAATGTGCACCTTTCTGGTGGGCGCACTCCCGTGGCACAGTGATTTCACCGTGATGAAGAAGAAGTGTGTGGATGTCTAGGGCCTCTGGAGCTCCTACCACCATCCCTTCCTTTGTCTGTGAAGCAGCAATGGCCTGTGAGCCGTCACCAGCACGCTTGCCTCATACATGTCCCCCTGCTTGCTGTTCTGCTTTCTAGATTCAGGTTAGGTGGTAACGAAAGATGGGCGGGACCAAGTCCTCCTTCCTGGCCTCACGGGAGGCCACTTGCCTTTGGCCAGCATGATGGCCCGCCCCCAGGAATAAGGAACATTTGTCACTGAGCACAGAGGGTGGGGTGCGGTCTGATTCCATTTCCCACCACACCCCTGGGAAGGAATCTCTTTTTGATCTGGTAACCCCCCCCGCCCCACAGAGGGCTGAATGCAGTGGGTACTCACGGGTTCCTTCTGGAAGCCTCCTTTGGCCTGAGGCCCCTTTCTCCCTGGGTCCTGAGTGGATGGGTCACCGGTGGGAGATGAGGGGGACGCAGCTGGGAGACCCCCTGGCAGAAGCAGCAGTCTTCCCCTTGGGGGTTCTGTGAATTGGGAGGATTTGTGTTTCTTTTTATGTAAATGTCAACAGTGGTCACAGATCTAGAGGGGTGAGGACAATAAGGCCTTCAAAGGAAGCTGCAGTGTTCACATGTGTCTGTGGGTGCACGTGTGTGCAGGTGTGTGCTGGTGTGCATATGCAGGTGTGTGTATGGAGAGAGACGGAGGAGGGATGGGGGTATGTGGAGAAGGAAGTACACAAACAGAGATGATAACAGGAGATAAAACTCCCTCAAAGAAAGTAATCATTAAAAATAGGTGGGCTTCCCTGGTGGCGCAGTGGTTGAGAATCTGCCTGCCAGTGCAAGGGACAAGGGTTCGAGCCCTGGTCTGGGAAGATCCCACATGCCACAGAGCAACTAGGCCTGTGAGCCACAACTACTGAGCCTGCACGTCTGGAGCCTGTGCCCCGCAACAAGAGAGGCCGTGACAGTGAAAGGCCCACGCACCATGATGAAGAGTGGCCCCCGCTTGCCGCAACTAGAGAAAGCCCTCGCACAGAAACGAAGACCCAACACAGCCAAAAATAAATAAATTAATTAAAAAAAAAATAGGTGTGTCTGAGGGGGAATTCTTTAATGGATAGAGTTTTAATTTCACTGGAGGAAAAGCTTGTGGAGATCAATTGCACAACATTGTGAATATACTCAACACTACTGAACTATACACTTAAATGGTTTGGATGGGCGATGTTGCATGTATTTACCACAATTAGATTTTTAAAAAATAAATAGGCTGTTTTAAATGTGGTGTTGGGTACAATTTGGGAGAACAACTGTGTTTCCAACGTTCAGGGCTTCACCTCAGGGCCTGGTGGGTGGCGGGGATTCAGCATTCCTGCCCGAGACAGACTGAGGCCTCGGGACTCAAAGGCCACTTCTTTTGTCTCAGGTTCCTCCAAATTAAGGTCTCACGGTTGGAGACACCATGCCACCTGGGGTGACAGGGGACAAGTGGCATTCACCTTGCAGAGCCCTTGCCTCTCCTCTGATTGTCTCTTCCCCCCTGTCAGCCCCCCTAGTCTCTCTTCCCAGCCCACCCATGTGTGCCCCGCTCTCCTCCGACACAACTCCTTCTCTGCCCCCAACCCCGGGAGCCTCCACCAGGTAAGGGCCCAGGATTTGGATATGAAACAGGCTTAACATCACTTGGACCTAATACACTTATCCTGATTAAAAACTACTCTTCCCCTCAGGCCAGGAGGGCTGAATCCAAAAGTGCCCCCCAGATACCCTGGTGGGATGCCCCCTGCAGGAGCAACAGACCCACTGCCCAGCCCTGGTGCCCGGGTCGGACCACAGCTGCGCATCCACCCCTGCTCGCGAGGCACATGTAGGCACCTTAGGAAAGACAGCCTTTTGGGACCAACCTCTTGGGATGGTCCTTCCTTCCAGACAGTTGGGTGGGAACTGCAGGAATCCGGTGTCTGCAGCAGGCGGGCAGGGGACAGTGTGGGGCTAGCCGGACGTGCTGGGGGCGGGGTGATTGCCCCCCGGCTGGTACAGTTGTTCCTCCCACGTGGACAGAGATACCCCGTACAGGCCTACTTCTAAGTGTGTGTTAACTTATATCAAAATTTAATCTAACTTCACCTCTTTTCAACCTGTCTCTCCAAGTCTCTTCTTTTCATTTTCTCTTTCTTCACATGAAATAAGATGCCAGGCAGGCCTCGCTTTCCCTTGCTGGGTTTCATGTCCTTTCTGCTGAGATGTTACTGGAGTCTCTCTCTCTCTCTCACACACACACACACACACACACACACACACACACACGTGCTCACTTCCCCAGTGGGAGGTCAGACCCATAGCCTCTACTCCATTCTGCTGAAGCCCCCCTGCACCCTGGACCCAACACTGTCCGCCTCAGTCTGGGACGCAGGAGCAAAGGGGCCCTGGAAGGCCACAGAGATCAAGGAAATGCCGCCCAACAAGACTGGCCACGTGGCCTCGGAGGCTGCCCAAGCTCCGGACTGGTCTGGGGGTCCCGCCCTCTGTCCTGCCCCCATCCTTGCGGGGACCCAAGGCCTTTCCAGCTGGTGACCAGTCATGGCCATCCTCTGCGAGAACAAGGAATCCATTTAGCCCAATCCTTGACCGGGCTGTGGAGACGCCACAGGCCAGTGGGAAATGAGGCCAGAGCTGGCAGGACCAGGGATGGGTGTTCCAGGGATCACCTGGGTAGCAGCAGCAGGGAGCTCAGGGCCTCCAACCTGGAAAAGGGCCAGGTGGGCTGTGGGGAGGGTGCAGGCTGGTCCTGGTCTCAGAGATGTAAGCCCTGTCCCAGCTCTGCCGTGTCCACTGGGCGCCGCACCGCTGACCACACCCCAGGTCTGCTCGCCTTGACCCAGGCCAGCGTGGGGACCGCCTGGCTCCCAGGCCCTGCTGGACTGAGAGCCCATGGGGAGGGGCACAGACTCATCACCCGCGTGCGCCTAGCGGGTGATGTTCCCCTTTCTGTGTGGTAGGTACATGCAGACACAGGAGGTGCATTTCTAGGGTCTCCAGAGGAGTCAGGGACAAAGGGTCAAGACGCGGGCACTGGAAGTGTGCGGAGTGGCCACCAGTGCCCACCCTGCGCAGGGCATGGGGGGGGTGGCTACGTGGGAGCTCTAGGATGGACCCAGGCCAGCAAAGTAGCGGTTCCCCTCCGACCCCGGGAATGAAATAACAAGGCCGATCTGTTTCCAAGGCACATGAGATAAAGATTTGGGTCCTCTCCCGAGACCAACGGACTCAGCCAGGGGAGAGGAGAGTAAGCAGAAGCGGGGCTGCAGCCGGAGCAGAGGCCCAGGGGGTGAGACGGGCCTTCTGCGGTCCAGGGGTCCCTTGCCCACAGGCTGCTTTCCTTGGTGAAGGGCACTCTTGCCAGCTCTCCACACGTCCACCGTGGAGGGCTCCCTGATTCATTGGCAGGTCCTGGACGGAGGCAGGCCGCTGCACCAGCCTGGCCAGAAACCTCTCCTGTCTGCCCTCCTGGCGTCTCCAATCTGAGCCAGGGCCACCCCGCAAGTGTTGTCCCAAAACCAAACTGAGCAGGACATTTCCCTCCTCCCATAGTCAACGGCCCGTCAAGTGCACTCGAGCATACCTGGCACAGAAGCCCGTCTCTGCCCCAGTCACCAGGCCCCTGCTGGACGTGCAGGGCCAGGTCAACGCACTGCCGTGGATGTCACCTAGGGCCAGCCAGAGGCTCTTCAGCTCCCCCCGGGGGAGCCATCCTCTCCTGCAGATTGACTGGTGTGGATCCTCTGGAAGGAGAGGCAACTTGCAGGGCCTGGATGGCCCCTCTATGGGCCGGTGACCAAGCCGGTGGGGACCGGACGGTGCCTTTGTGCGCCCACTGTGCCCCGAGCATTTTATGCCCACCTGCTCTGCACCCATGGCCCACCCTGGGCCCCCTGCCCACCGGTGGAGACTCCACATGGGCACTCACACACCATGTCCCCACCCTCAGTGGGGCTGCCCCCCGTGACGGGCAGCCTCCTGACTCCTGGCTGCATCTGTGGGCCCAGCCTGGGCCGTGGAAGGATGGAAGCCCAGGAAGCCACGGGGAACAGAGGACAGAGGGGCCCAGGACAACAGGGCACACGCAGGGGAGCTCGGGACCAGGCTTGGCAGGGGGCAGGCCCTCTCCCCACAGCATTTTACGGTCTCTGCGGGCAGATCCTGGCTACCTGGGTACCAGTCCCAGCTAACAGCCTCCCTTCTTGGGCATGAGCGTGTCTGAGCACGAGGAGACGAGTCCTGGCTGAGTCACGGAGCCCCCCAGCCAGGGGAGTGAGGCCAGGTGCAGGGTGGGCTGTGTGACCACCTCCCGGACACCAGCATGTCTGAGCCGTAGGCTGCTGGCACCTCGAGGGCAGGGGTACAGCCACAGGCCAGCACAGAAGATGGAGTTCTTGTCCCAACGCTGCCACCTTCTAGTTCAAAGCCCTCATGGTGTAACTGGGCCCTCAGTCCGCTAGCCTTCATCTTGGAGGACAGAATTCCTGCTGGCTCAGTAGGACCAGGCGATGTGCTGGGTCAGCTGCATGTACGTCCGTTACAGCGGGGGAGGTTGACGACTCTGCTATCCATGTACTGACACAACATTTGCAGGTTTCTGCTGGGGTCAGGCCAGCTAGCGGCCTTAGGGACAGTTGGCAGCAGAGACCTGAGCCCTGGCCTCTGTTGCCTCCTCCCACTTTTCACTGTCAGCCTCGTCCCACCAAAGACTTGAAAAGCATTAGTTCTACGGTCACTTTTGTTCTTGGGCTGACACAGAGTTTAATTGTTGCAACTTCAAAGTAGGCCAGGGACAAAACAGGCTGCAAGGCTCTTGCCCAAAGAACAGAGGGTCCTTGGACCAGAGGATGGGGAGGGCTTGGGTCTGCGCGTCCCCAGCTCTTATCTGGACACTAGGTGTGCCGGCAGCGTTTACCCTTCCCCCTGTGAGGACAGGAATGTGAACCTGGGGGCCTTTCTCAGGAAAAGAATTGTCAACAGCAACGAACTGGTCTCCTGTTCCACATGGTCTCCCACCACGGACACTGCAGGGACAGGTCCCCGCGCTGTCTGACTTGATGGGCTCAACCCGAGTTGTGCACATGCCCAGTGCCCAGCTTGCTCTGCTTCCAGAACCCTGCCTGCGCCTCCTGGCCGGGAACCTCAAGGCCTCAAGGTCAGCACCCTGGGCACACGCAGAGAAGCCCCTTCTGCAATCACTCTCTCACTCTCACCTTGCCCGTGGAAAAAGCAAGAATGTGGGGTTGTGACCGTTGCCAAGATGGAACTGGCTGTGTGGTCGACCTAGCTTCACCTTGCTCAGTGTCACAGCAAACTTCACCCATGGGAGAGGCCCAGAGCCAGGCCGCAGATCAGGGGATTGCTGCAAAGTGCTGGGGACTGGACCGTGGCCTTCCTCGTGACGAAAGGGGATTTGTGATGAAATGAGGGTGATTTCTGCAGGATCTTTCCCAATTCAGCCACCCCTGGAGCAAGACTGAAGGGCATTGCTATAAGAAGAACTGCCGACTGAGATGAACCAGGCGGGAATTAATGTCACACAGCCCGGCTGAGTGCCGGTGAGGACGGGCAACTTCCCCAAACTAGGACTGGAGCCAGGTGTCTGGCCCTCGGCGGTGCCTCCTGTGAGCCCAGATGGGCTGGGCGCCGTCCTAGCTTTTGCTGCCCTTGCTTAGCACCTGCCTTGGTAAGCGGCCAGCAAATGTGGATGTGGAGATAGGTGATGGGGCCTTTTTCCTTCCAGGCTTTTTGCTTTCGAGGATGTTGGCCTGAACGTAACAGGGCTCCCTCATGGCGGAGTTCGGGCCTCAGCTGCACAGCCTTTCATGGGGGCCTCTCCTAGGGAGAGATCTCAGCCTCCCCCCCTCCGGCAGACCCTCAATCCTGCAGGTCGGGAATGACTTTAGGTGGATGGTGGAGAGCTTTGGCGGGGGGGTGGTTCAGAGTGGAGGGACAGAGGCCTGCAGAAAGGGGAAATAAATCACCAAACAACTTATTTCAGTAACGCTATCTGGCCCTACAGCCCGAATGGCTCCAGAATTTCTGCCGAGGAGGGTTCACCTGTATCGATCCGGGTGGAAGAGGAGTCCAAGACTTGTCTTGATCTGCTTCCCACGGTTTATACAAGAATGACAAAGACGCAGTGGTCCACGTGAAGAAGTGGAGAAGGTGCTGATGGCCGGAACTGTGGAGCGACAGGGGCCAAGGCCCTTGGCTGACCCCTCAGCCCCCCCAAGCTTCTGACTGGGACCCGTGTCAGTGTGATCCCCTTCCCTCCCCAAGCACAGCCTCTGATACAGGTTGTGAAGCTCCCTCTACACCAAGTACCCACGGGGCGTCCCTCCCCTCCACCTAAACCCTGCCTAGGATGTCGAAACTGATCTGTGCTGACAAAGTTGGTGAAGATGCCATTTTGTAAACAGTTGTGTTTTTCCTCTGTCCAACCCAAGCCTGCTCTCTCCAGCTGAAGGTCTGGGATAGGCGCAGTCTATAAAGACAGAAAAATTTAGGTAATAACTACTCTACTCCAGCCAAGAAAAAACTGTGTCCCCATGCCCTTTTGTGCATGTAGGCAAATATTTCTGTGGGATAAACTCCTGCATGTGGATGTGTTGAGGACTGTGTAACTTTTAAATGTTTAACAGAGATTGCTAAATCACCCTGAGCAAAGACATTGGATTCCTACTCTATCAGTGCTGATGAAGGCACCTTATCAACCAGACACTGTCATTGTTTTTTAACTTTTTTCCAAAGTGTAGGAGAATAGTGACACTTCATGGTTGGGTTCATTTGAATTTCTGTTGTTAAGGAAGCTAAGCATATTTTCACACATGTATTAAAGACATTTATATTTCTTTTTCTGTGACTTCTGTGTTGATTACTTTTCTCCAAGTTTCCTGTTGGATTTTTCTCTTTTTAAAAATTACTTGCAAGAGCTCTTTGATATTATGGAAATTAAAATGTTCTGCGTCACATTTGTCAAAGTCTAACCACTTGTCTCCCTTCATACCCACTAGGCTGGCGATCATCAAAAACAGAGATAGTGGGACTTCCCAGGTGGTCCAGGGGTAAAGAATCTGCCTTCCAAGGCAGGAGACGCGGGTTCAATCCCTGGTCAAGGAACTAAGATCCCACATGCCGCAGGGCAACTAAGTCCACGCACCACAACTACTGAGCCCGAGCGCCTCAACTAGAGAGCCCACCTGCCGCAAACTACAGAGCCCACGTGCTCTGGAGCCAGCGTGCTACAACTGGAGAGAAAACCTGCACGCCACAACAAGAGAGAAGCCCATGTGCTGCAATGAAGATCCCACCCATCCGTCGCAACAAAAGATCCCACGCGCTGCAACTAAGACCAACGCAGCCAAAATGTAAATAAATAAATAAATACAGAGATAGTAACCAGTGCTGGCAAGGATGTAGAGGAATGGAACCCTCATACACCGCTGATGGGAAGGTAAAATGGTGCAGCCACTTTGGGAAACCATCTAGCCGTTCCTCAAAAAGTTAAATACAGAGTTCAGGTAACCCAGTAATTCCACTCTGACCTGTATACCAAGAGAAATAAAAGCATATGTCCACACAAAAGCCCAAATATGAAAGTTTGTAGCAGCGTTAGTCATAATAGCCAAAAAGTAGTCAAAACCCCCATGTCCACTAATTGGTGAATGGATAGATGAAACCCAGTACACACATACACGAAGGAAAGTTATTCAGCGATAAAAAGAAATGAAGTAGCAATTCATGCTGTAACGTAGATGAACCTTGAAAACATGCTAAGAGAAAGCCATACACCACAAGACATATACAGTATGATTCCATTTATAGGAAATGTCCAGAATAGGTGAATCTATAGAGAAAGCAGATTCGAGGTTGCCTAGGATTAGAAGGAGGCGGGGAGATTGGGAGGGTATTGGTTCAGCCTTGCTGGGAAAGCCGACTGTGGTTTTGGATGTAAAACTCTGTGAAGATACTAAAAGCCATTGAATCGCACACTTAAATGGTTGAATTGTATGGTATGAGAATTATATTTCAGTAAAGTTGTTTAAAAACCACCCTGCCCCTGCAGTGAGCCCCGTGTGTCCCAGCTACCCTCTGGCCGCACCCCCTAAGGCAGCCGGGGTGAGAAGCTGCAGCCGGCCCCTCCTGGAATCCCAGTTCCCACCGTCAGGGGCAGAATGAGATGCTTCATTAGGGGCAATCGCTTCTGGAACAGTCAGTATCTGCCATTGCCGATGACCCCAAAGCAGCTGGGGTGAGCCCGCTGGGGGGGATGGAGGGGAGTGGGGCCATGCCCAGAGGGCCCGGGGGCTGTCTCCCCTCCGTACTCCGTCAGTGGAGGCCTGAGCACCAGCCCAGAACTCAGCCCCGTGGGTCCACAGCCATCGCAGCGTCGGCACCCCGCCCCCGCCCTTGAACGTTCCCCGGGACCAGCTGGGTGGGCCCGGGCCGATTCCCAGGGAGAGATGTGGGGGCGGGGGCGGGGGGGACGGCGGGTCAACCAGGGCGGCTGGAGAGAGGCCTCAGCCCAGGCCACAGTTTTCAAACGATTCATGGGGCCAAGAGGGGAAATGGACTCCTTTCTGGACATATTATATGCTCATATCTTTGGCTCCCTTTGAGCCGAGACAAGTGAGGAAATTGTCTTTTTCTTTCGGATTTTAAAAGCAGCCGCATAGCACAGGGAGATCAGCTCGGTGCTTTGTGACCACATAGAGGGGTGAGATAGGGAGGGTGGGAGGGAGGGAGACGCAAGAGGGAAGAGATATGGGGACATATGTATATGTATAACTGATTCAATTTGTTATAAAGCAGACACTAACACACCATTGTAAAGCAGTTATACTCCAATAAAGATGTTAAAAAAAATTAAATTTAAATTTTTTTAAAAAAAGAGCTTTTCCCATAAAAGGGAACTTAACCCTTTGCCAAATATCTTCCAGATAACGTATTGTGTTCCCATTTACCTGTTGACTTTGGGGGCGAGAGCATGTGAGTGTGTGTGCGTGTGTGAGTGTGTGCTGTACAAAATGTGTGGCCAGATTGATGGTTCTTTTCTACCTGGCTTCTGTGTTTTCTACAAGCTCAGAAAGGGCTCCTGATTTCCAGCCCAGGATTCTGCCTCACACATTTGACCCTCCAGCAGGTGACTCTCAGGTCTCACAGGCCTTGTCTGGATTTTATCTTATGGATCTCAGGTAGGAGCCTCCTTGGGCTGATGTGTATTTTATCCTGGAAAGAAAAGTAGTGATTTCCCAACTTCTGAGTTCTTGGGAGCCCCTCTCTGTGGCCGAGCCAGGCCCCAAAAGCAGAGTGGGATGGAGTCCCGACCATCAGGGCAGCCTGGCGTGGAATGAGAATCGCACACAAGAGAGGAAACCGGACAAGGGCAGCCTGCCAGGGACAAGGCTGGAGATGGGGAGGAATGGCTGGCGGGCCAAGGGGGATCTGCCCTCTGTTCATCCCACAGAGGCTTATCACGCCTGAGTCTGTTGCCAGCCTTCTACTTCGTGTCCTTGGCACCACCCCTGGCCTCCTGACCTGAGGGCTTCTGGCCCCAGGTCCCCTGAGCCTGGCTGTTTGGTGTCTCTAAGACTGAGGGGCCACATGACGAGACACTGATGGAAACAGCCCTGGAGGTGACTTCACTTCCAGCTGCCCATCCAGAACGCAGAAATTTAGAAAGTCAGGAGCCAAGGGATGGGAGCTGGGACTCAGCACGTGGGGCAGATGCTGGGGGCTCCTGGCGAACCTGTGGACTTCTGAGGGCAGAGGGTCCCCTGACAGAGGGGCCGGTCACTTAGGCAGCATCAGTGGGGCAGGGTTTACATCACAAAGGGGCAACAGAGGTGACCACTGGCAGGGAGGGCAGCTGAGGGCAGACACACCCTGATGCCAACAGACACCCTGAGCAGGCGCATGGCTATGAACTGAGCGTGCCAGAGGCAAGCGGGCCACGGGCAGGAGGCACCGAGCTCAGGTCCTGAGGAAGGAGAGAGACCGCCTGCGGCCGGCGACCAGCTCACGGCTCGGCCGCAACATCGTGGAAAGGAGCTTGGTGCTCAGGTGGGTCCCAGGTTTAGCCGTGCTGGGTGGAAGACGGCCCAGGGCAACCGCCCCGTGTGTCTGGGCAACTGCTCCAGAGGCCACAGAGCGGGTCTGAACCGCTCCAATCCCACGTGTGTCACGTCAATGCTGCCGTCGAGCGGAGGCTGGGCAGGAGGGGACAGGTTACCACGGGCCAGGCCGGCGGGCGGAGGGGACCCGGTGTCCTCACGCATCAGCCTCCCCACAGGCCCGTCTCTGGGAGGCACACGGGAAGGTCACCTCCCGCAGCCTGGGTTTGGTTGGCGATGCCTGGCAGAGGGCACGTGGACCAGAGTGGTGTCCTGGGTGGGCAACCGAGCTAAGATCCCGGGAGTGTTCAGTGCTGGGTGTCTGTATCTAGAGCCTGATGGACACCAGGCATCTCTTGGTTTGGCCATCACGTCCTCCTGTTCAGCTTGGACACTCTGTCCCCACTTCTCTGTGGCGAACACAACCCACGGACCCTGCTTTGTCTCGAGTGGCTTGCTCCTTGTCTGCATCTGACACATTAGCCGCTGCCTCTGCCTCGTGAGCCAAATCCTGGTGACCTTCTGTGGCAGAAGGGATTCCTCTAAAGCAAATGCACTTTACAAGCCGTGATCCCTCCTACACGTGGGTGAGACTGAGGCAGGGCAGCCCTGGTCTGAAGCAGACACACAGCCCCATGGCCGTTTCCTCCTGTGTAAAGGGTTTCGCAGCCCCACGGGGCTCTGATGATGAGAAGCCACACAGCACGTGCAGTGCCTACCACGGGGCCCAACCCAGTCGGCCGGAAGGACAGGCGTGTGTGTGTGTACACGTATGTGTGCATCCCGCCCACACGTGAGTGCACAGAGGTGTGTGTCCTTCCAGAAAGGAAGCATCCAAGATGGGAAAATGGACTGAATTGCACATTTCGCAGGCGGCTTCTTTTTTGGGCAGACGATGTTAACCGCTGTTCTCCCCTTTCTGCCCGCAGCAGAGCTGGGAGGGGCCGGGTGCAGAGGCAGCAGGACCCTGCCAGCCTTGCAAGGACAAGAGGGACTCGGCCGCGCCCTCTGGGCTGAGGTGCCATGGCCAGGCTCCGCCCTGGCCTGCTGCTCCTGATGACCACGGTGGCCCTCGCGTCCAGAGGTGTCCAGGCCTGGGGTTCATCGAAGGTGGTGAGGAAATTCCAAGACGTTCCCGAATCCTACGTATACGTGCAGCAGGCACTGTGGTTCGCCATGAAGGAGTACAACAAGGCCAGCAAGGACATGTACACCTTCAAGGTGATGCAGATTCTGAAGTCCCAGGAGCAGGTTGGTGGCTTTCACTCCCCGTTCTCTGTCCCCACACTCTCCTTTGTGGCAGGGCTGTCGTCCGTGGAGAGCAGCTGAGAGACACCTGAGCCAAAATTTATGAACTTATGGCTTTTGGAAGAAAGTTAATTAAACTTCCTCCTTTATCATTCTGGGGTAAAACATAATATATCCATTCAAATAACTTAAACTTAGTTATAGCCACATCAGAAAACACAGGTAAGAGTCCAGAAGGGCTCCTGAAGGGGTCAAGGTTGGGACAGTTTGAGCTGATATCATCAACCTAAGTGGCTACAGGGATGGATTATAATGCAGTGAACACGTGAACAAACTCCACATCCAGCTTTCACTGTAAAAAGGAACCAGGGCAGAAGGGAAGGCTCTTTTTTTACAGAAAAATGCCTACTTAGAGATGTGAAAGAATATGAAACTAGAAAATCACCTTTTGCAACCACCATGGTAATAACTAACTCAGGCCAAAGATCAACAATGAATCCTCCACCCGGTGTGGGGGGAGAGGGGGAGGGGGAGGAGGAGGGGGGGGTGGGCCGCTATAGAGATTGCTTGTTAATTAATTACAACCAGGACACATGGGACAAATTGACACCGTGTGCCTCTGATGTGACATCACTGCAAGGACACAGCGTCTCCTGTATACGGTGTTCCTGCCCCAGGTACCTGAGGGTGACCTCGAGGGACAATTAGGCTAGTCCATATTATGCAGCATTCTCTAAGACCGCTTAAAAATATCAGTGCTGTGAAAGACAGGGAAAAAGCAGGAAACGGTTCTCACTAAAGGAGGCTTAAGAAACATGACGTTAAATGCGAGATGTGATCCTGTATTGTCTCTTGGATTTAAAATTATACTGTAAAGGATGTTCTTAGGGCAGTTGGAGGGATTTGAACACGGACCATGTCTAAGAAGAGTGCATTGAGCCAGCGCTGTGTTTCCTGAGAAAGAGGGTTGTCCTGAGGTTTATGCAGGAGCCCGAGACGGGAGGTGGTGGGGTGAGCAACGAGAGGGGTCGGCAGAGGGTGAGGGGGCCCCACTGGGCCCGGGTTACGTGTGACGCCGGCCTAACCTACACCTCTGCTCCTCTTCCTCCTCCACTCGCCCCATCTTCCCTCTAACCTGTGCTGCCCACCCTCCAGCCACCGTCAACCTGCCTCTGTTTCCTGTTTTCTTACGTGGGCAGAAGTTTCACTCAGCGTCTGGATCCCCTAAGAGGCCGGGACACCTGGCTCCTGGCCACCTGCACAGGCCGTGGGCCCCGGGCTCCTGCTGGTTCTCCGTGTGGCCCCAGTTGTGTGGTTTGTAGTTTTAGGCAGCGACACCTGGGCCAGGATGTGCGTCCCCAGTGGGTGGCTGAATTAAAACCTCATGGATGTCGACACCCCAGGGGGCTCAGATTTGGTACCTGTTCTTAGTGAAGTTCCCATCTTTCCCAGGATTAGTCCACTTTCTTGGACGTTTTAATCTGTGCTCTCCATCTACACAAATAGATATAGATGGTTCTGCTTTAAAGGCAGGTATTTAATAATAAAATAAACCAAAGACCCACATAGCTCAAGACTAACGTATCATTTCATAGTGTTTGCTACTTCATTTCACGAATGTATATTTTTTGTGTGTGGTATTCTTTTTTTGTTTTTGTTTTTTAACGAAATAGCACCATTTGTTAAAAAGAGCATTATTTCTACACTATACCACAGTGTCACCCCTGCCAAGCATGAGGTAGTTCTGCAGATGTAGGACTGTTTTCTATTCTATTAAGTTTTTTTTTCTGAATTTTTGAATTTTACTTAATTTATTTTTTTATACAGCAGGTTCTTATTAGTCATCCATTTTATACACATCAGTGTATACATGTCAATCCCAATCGCCCAATTCATCACACCACCACTCCCACTCCCACCACCACCCCTGCTTTTCCCCCCTTGGTGTCCATACGTGTGTTCTCTACATCTGTGTCTCAATTTCTGCCCTGTGTCTCAATTTCTGCCCTGCAAACCGGTTCATCTGTACCATTTTTCTAGGTTCCACATACATGTGTTAATATACAATATTTGTTTTTCTCTTTCTGGCTTACTTCACTCTATATGACAGTCTCTAGATCCATCCACGTCTCTACAAATGACCCAATTTCGTTCCTTTTTATGGCTGAGTAATATTCTATTGTATATATGTACCACATCTTCTTTATCCATTCATCTGTCAATGGGCATTTAGGTTGCTTCCATGACCTGGCTATTGTAAATAGTGCTGCAATGAACATTGGGATGCATGTGTCTTTTTGAATTATGATTTTCTCTGGGTATATGCCCAGTAGTGGGATTGCTGGGTCATAGGGTAATTATATTTTTAGTTTTTTAAGGAACCTCCATACTGTTCTCCATAGTGGCTGTATCAATTTACATTCCCACCAACAGTGCAAGAGGGTTCCCTTTTCTCCACAACCTCTCCAGCATTTGTTATTTGTAGATTTTCTGATGATGCCCATTCTAACTTGTGTAAGGTGATACCTCATTGTAGTTTCCATTTGCATTTGTCTAATAATTAGTGATGTTGAGCATCTTTTCATGTGCTTCGTGGCCGTCTGTATGTCTTCTTTGGAGAAATGTCTATTTAGGTCTTCTGCCCATTTTTGGATTGGGTTGTTTGTTTTATTAATATTGAGCTGCATGAGCTGCTTATATATTTTGGAGATTAATCCATTGTCCATTGATTCGTTTGCAAATATTTTCTCCCATTCTGAAGGTTGTCTTTTTGTCTTGTTTATGGTTTCCTTTGCTGTGCAAAAGCTTTGAAGTTTCATTAGGTCCCATTTGTTTATTTGTGTTTTCATTTCCATTACTCTAGGAGGTGGATCAAAAAGGATCTTGCTGTGATTTATGTCAAAGAGTGTTCTTCCTATGTTTTCCTCTAAGAGTTTTATAGTGTCTGGTCTTACATTTAGGTCTCTAATCCATTTTGAGTTTATTTTTGTGTATGGTGTTAGGGAGTGTTCTAATTTCATTCTTTTACATGTAGCTGTCCAGTTTTCCCAGCACCACTTATTGAAGAGACTGTCCTTTCTCCATTGTATACCCTTGCCTCCTTCATCATAGATTAGTTGACCACAGGTGTGTGGGTCTGTCTCTGTGCTGTCTATCTTGTTCCATTGATCTATATTTCTGTTTTTGTGCCAGTACCATATTGTCTTGATTACTGTAGCTTTGTAGTATAGTCTGAAGTTGGGGAGTCTGATTCCTCCAGCTCCGCTTTTTTCCCTCAAGACTTCTTTGGTTATTCGGGGTCTTTTGTGTCTCCATACAAATTTTAAGACTTTTTGTTCAGTTCTGTGAAAAATGCCATTGGTAGTTTGACAGGGATTGCATTGAATCTGTAGACTGCTTTGGGTAATATAGTCATTTTCACAATATTGATTCTTCCAATCCAAGAACATGGTATATCTCTCCATCTGTTGGTATCATCTTTAATTTCTTTCATCAGTGTCTTATAGTTTTCTGCATACAGGTCTTTTGTCTCCCTAGATGGATTTGTTCCTAAGTATTTTATTCATTTTGGTGCAGTGGTAAATGGGAGTATTTCCTTAATTTCTCTTTCAGATTTTTCATCATTAGTGTATAGGAATGCAAGAGATTTCTGTGCATTAATTTTGTATCCTGCAATTTTACCAGATTCATTGATTAGCTCTAGTAGTTTTCTGGTGGCATTTTTAGGATTCTCTACATATAGTATCATGTCATCTGCAAACAGTGACAGTTTTACTTCTTCTTTTCCAACTTGTATTCCTTTTATTTCTTTTTCTTCTCTGATTGCCGTGGCTAGGACTTCCAAGAGTATGTTGAATAATAGTGGTGAGAGTGGACATCCTTGTCTTGTTCCTGATCTTAGAGGAAATGCTTTCAGTTTTTCACCATTCAGAATGGTGTTTGCTGTGGGTTTGTTGTATATGGTCTTTATTATGTTGAGGTAGGTTCCCTCTATGCCCACTTTCTGGAGAGTTTTTACCATAAATGGGTGTTGAATTTTGTCAAAAACTTTTTCTGCATCTATTGAGATGATCATATGGTTTTTCTTCTTTAGTTTGTTAATATGGTGTATCACATTGATTGATTTGCATATATTGAAGAATCCTTGCATTGCTGGGAAAAATCCCACTTGATCATGGTGTATGATCCTTTTAATGTGTTGTTGAATTCTGTTTGCTAGTATTTTGTTGAGGATTTTTGCATCTATATTCATCAGTGATATTGGTCTGTAACTTTCTTTTTTTGTAGTAACTTTGTCTGGTTTTGGTATCAGGGTGATGGTGGCCTCATAGAATGAGTTTGGAAGTGTTCCTTCCTCTGCAAATTTTTGGAAGAGTTTGAGAAGGATGAGTGTTAGCTCTTCTCTAAATGTTTGATAGAATTCACCTGTGAAGCCACCTGGTCCTGGGCTTTTGTTTGTTGGAAGATTTTTAATCACAGTTTCAATTTCTTTACTTGTGATTGGTCTGCTCATATTTTCTATTTCTTCCTGGTTCAGTCTTGGAAGGTTATACCTTTCTAGGAATTTGTCCATTTCTTCCAGGTTGTCCATTTTATTGGCATAGAGTTGCTTGTAGTAGTCTCTTAGGATGCTTTGTATTTCTGTGGTGTCTGTTGTAACTTCTCCTTTTTCATTTCTAATTTTATTGATTTGAGTCCTCTCCCTCTTTTTCTTGATGAGTCTGGCTAATGGATTATCAATTTTGTTTCTCTTCTCAAAGAACCAGCTTTTAGTTTTGTTGATATTTGGTATTGTTTTCTTTGTTTCTATTTCATTTATTTCTGCTCTGATCTTTATGCTTTCTTTCCTTCTGCTAACTTTGAGTTCTGTTTGTTCTTCTTTCTCTAGTTTCTTTAGGTGTAAGGTTAGATTGTTTATTTGAGATTTTTCTTGTTTCTTGAGGTAGGCTTGTATAGCTATAAACTTCCCTCTTAGAACTGCTTTTGCTGCATCCTGTAGGTTTTGGATTGTCGTGTTTTCATTGTCATATGTCTCTAGGTATTTTTTGATTTCCTCTTTGATTTCTTCAGTGATCTCTTGGTTATTTAGTAACGTATTGTTTAGCTTCCATGTGTTTTTGTTTTTTCCTTTTTTTCCCCTATAATTGATTTCTATAAATTTATTTATTTATTTATTTTTGGGTGTGTTGGGTCTTCGTTTCTGTGCGAGGGCTTTCTCCAGTTCCAGCGAGTGGGGGCCACTCTTCATCGCAGTGCATGGACCTCTCACTGTCGCGGCCTCTCTTGTTGCGGAGCACGGGCTCCAGACGCGCAGGCTCAGTAGTCGTGGCTCACGCGCTTAGCCGCTCTGCGGCATGTGGGATCTTCCCAGACCAGGGCTCGAACCCGTGTCCCCTGCATTGGCAGGCAGATTCTTAACCACTGTGCCACCAGGGAAGCCCACGAATGTACATTTTATTTCCTAGTTGACTGTCAGCTCAAATTCAGGTAAGGATGCAAAAGAATCAGGTAGAAACAGGTTCAAAAAGAGGCTAGAACAGAAGTGTTTAAAACTCCTTGGCATTCCAGCTACAAACTGCTGGAAAACATATTGAAGAAAGGGGATAAGAAAGAATGCAGCACCCCCCAAACAAAAATAACTCCTAACAAAAGCGAACAGAAAAATGCTGGGTGAAAATTCAGATAAAAATAACATATGCCCAGGCGCTATAGAAAGAAAACTGCTCTATTCCATTGGATGATTTAAGTTAAAAGTACAAAGATCTTTATCAGCAGTGGCCACTAACAGCCTGAAGCCAAATCTGGCCCACTGCCCATCTTTGTACATCCCGTGAGCTACAAATGATTATAAGAAACAAAAGAAGGAGACTATTTTGTGACATATGAAAATTACATTACATTGAAACTTCAGTGTCCATAAACACAATTTTATTAGGACACAGCCACACACACTTTTTGAGGATCCTCTGGGCTGTATTTGTGCTGCAAAGCCTGGAATATTTCCTCTCTGGCCCTTGAAGAAAAAGCACGTGGTCGCCTGCTCCAGTTCATAGCTGGCTGGGGTTCTGCTGCCGATTTCACACACAGCGAAGGCTGGTAGGAAAGACCGCCAATGGCAGCCTGGAGCCATGTTTACTTTGTGCTAGATCCAGTGGCTTTCCGTAGGTGCACTCAGGTTTTCCAGTTCACATAAGAGGAAACAGGCACAAAGAGGTCTAGCAACTTGCCCAGGGTCACACAGCTACTAAGTAGAAGAGCCAAGATTTAAACCCAGGCTGCCTGCTCTTAATCCGCCCATGCTACTGCCTCTGAGTGATGCTGGATGGGATGAAGGTGATGGGACATTGCAGCCAGCCAGGAGGGGACGGTGTCACAGGAGGCCAGGAGAGTCAGAGAGGCCTGGCCATGAAAGGAGTGAGGGGCTGCCTCCGTAGCTGGATCCCCATCTGCCTCCCTTTCCTGGGCAATTGGGGGTCAAAACGGGGCTGGTGGTCGGTCAGTGGTTGTTGAGTGTGATTTGGGAAAGTCTGTTTTCTTGATAATTTTCACTTGGATATATAACTCAAAGCTAAAGCACTCCTTCTCAACTGGGCATGGATTTTGCTCCACAGGGCATTTTTGGCAATGCCCAGAGATGTTTCTGGTCATCACAACTGAAGAGGCTGCTACTGAGATTAGGGGGGTGGAGGCCAGGGATGTGGGTCACCACCCTCCGGGCACAGCGCGGCCCCCCATGGCCAAGAAGGACCCAGCTCCAAATGCCAACAGCGCTGAGGCAGAGAAACTTAATATCCAGTCATGAAAAATGCGCTAGGGTTACATTTGGAAGTAGTTGAAGTAAAAAGTGAAAGTGACCACTGATTTCTTTCATCCCCCATGGACTCATCAATCCTGGGGGCACCCCACAAGTGTCCTTTCAGACACTTAGATGCATAACTGAAAATTTTTAAGTATAGTTTATATTCATGAAACTGTACTTAGAATTCTGCCAACACCCATTTTGTTCAATGCCCAGGTGACTTTTCTAGAACTTCCAAAATATTTACTGTATTTTCCAAATTATCTCTTATTCTTCTGGGCTCAGTTATGGTGTTTAACTAACTTGGTCATTGTCATTCACATGTTCTCTCCCTGACGTCTCGTAAACTTTGTTTTCCTGTTCATTCTTTAATCATGAGAGTGGACATTTGCCATTGTTCATCTGCATTTCCCTGTGAGACCCTTCTTGAGTACAGCGTTGACGGGAGCTCTGCATGGGGAGGGGAAGGGAGGGAAGATGCCCAGAAAGTCAGGGATTTGGGAGGGTGTATGACGTGGAATAAGGCAAGGGTGACTAAAACTACCAAAGCTTTAAAGGGAATTGATACACTCTCAGTGGATTTCAATGAAAATGCTGTTTATTTCCCAAGCTCCAGTGAGCAAACCATTAGTTTTCCCAGGAAAATGGTCTTTAGGGAATAGTTTTCTTGCTTTATTTTGGTGACAGTTGTCATTACTTTAAAATTAAATACCATAATGAGAGAGACTGAGAAACAGAGAGAGAGAGAGCAAGGTAAGAACCACCTCCGCGTTACTCCAAAACTCTGGTCAGAAAAAAAAAAGCTGTAGGAGGGAAGGAGGTGAGAAGACATCTTTTGCCCTAAGCTGTCAGTGACATGTTTGTTTATCAGAAATGACAATTGATACCACATATTCTTTTATGATCTCTAACTTTAAATTACTCATGGACAGGTCACGGATAGTTTGGATTACCTTCTTGAAGTCAAAATTGCTCGGACAATGTGCAAGAAAGCTTCAGGGGAAAATGAAAACTGCTTAGTACAACGGGATCCCAAAATGCAGAAGGTAGGTGCTAAGACAGTTCAACAGCCTTGGATCATCTTGCTCAAAATCACATTACCCTCCAAGGATTCCTCCCAGTCTCTGCCTTTGCACGGATCATGGAACTAGAGATTCCCCATCTCTGACCTCCTATAGATTCGAGCTTATCTGTTTTCTTTATTTATTGAGACTTAGAAAGGATGAAAGGGTAACTATCTGAGCTCCTTGGAAAATAAATTGTAAAACCTGATACTGTTTTAAGTAGTAATAGGCCCGATTCACTTAAGGTAGAAAATTTAGAAATTTTCCGAAGTATTAAGTAGCTTAAAATCAACTACAGAAGAAAACAACAATCAACTAAAAATACCTTTATGGAAAGTTTACTGCTATCAACTTATTTTTATACATCCTAGTTTTTTCTATATTTTACATTTGTATTTTTGTGTAGTGGGGATCACACTGTACACTGTTCCACAATTTAGATTTTTATTTAATAATAAAATCTAAGGATTTCCAAAACCGTAAAATTATTTGAAGGCATTATGTAATGAAACTATTTGACTTCGTTTAATGGTGTTTCCACATATTAGTCAGCCCCTGAGAATTGATTATTTAAGTTTTTCTAATTTTTAGCTATTATGAACAGTGCCATAATGAATATTCTTCTTTATTTCTGTTTGTGTGTATATCTGATTGTTGTTGCCTTGTGGGCAGAGTTCCAAGAAGTTGAATTCCTCGTCCAATATTTTTTCACCTCTTAAAGATTTTTAATATGTTAATACAGTGCTAAAATATCCTCTATGGTTGATTTTAATAACTGGGTTTTCAATCCCTTTATTTCGCGATTGTTTCCTGTCTACCTTGGCGATCACAAGTTAAGCAATTAGTTAACCCTCTGATAAATGCACTACCTGCCCTCCCTGCCACTGCCAGGAATCAGCCCCACCCATCCTGATGCCCCTCCGGCCTGGACACCCCGCCGACCTGGCCTCAGTTCCTCCGTGGCCTGTCTGGGTTACTGGTCACTTGGTCCTATTTCCCCCTCAACCTGACCCCTCTGTCTGTGCATCTTATGCAACTTCACTTCTACTGGGTGTTGCCATAAAGAGCTATTCGTACTTTATATTTTTACTCTAATTGAATAAAGATTTTAGGTGAGAGGAGGGACACAGTGATCTCATCCACACCAGGAGCCTGGAGCCCCGCTCCCACTGCAGGCCCTGTGTCTCCTCCCAGCTCCCCAGCTGCAAGCTTTCCCTGGTGGAATCTGGCCAGACTCAGACACCGCTTTCCAAGGCGTGCAGGACCCTGGCTATTCTTGTGGTGCTGCCTCCCCTGGGAAGGACCCACTGGGCCCTCCACGCCGCGTGGGGTCTCCATGGGCTGCAGGAAGTTGGCGTGTCTGGAGAAGGGCCAGAGCTGGACACGAGGATTTCTTGAGGATAATTGGTCCTGAGCTCCAACTCTTGCTCACCTGGAGCAAACAGAGCCACAACCGTGATGGCTTCAGCTCTCAGGGAGGTGAACCCATGGGGGTCCATCCCAGTCATGAGGCTGGCTGCTCTGCCATTGGGCCAACAGCTTGGGGGTCTGTGGAGGCATGGCTGGTTCAAACGGCCTTTTGGCCCTCTTGAAGCCAAATCCTGGCACCTGGAAATAGGAACTTCTGTGTTTTTTTGACTTTTATTTTTTGCAATTTTTCTTACTAGCTGGTTATTGTTTTTGTCTCTTTTAGATGTTTCATTGCACCTTTATTGTGGCATCCAAACCCTGGAACTTTGAACTCACTATGCTGAAGAAAGAATGCCAGCCTGTCTAATGGTCTTCTAGCACATTCTGCCGCTCTCATGAGCATGTAAAGAAGCAAAGACACTCGCAAAACATTTAAATAACACATCTGACCTATTGACTTCATTTTGTAGCCTTCTTGCTTTTTTGTGCATTCTTCAGGCGTGCAGGCTGAGAATGTGGTGCTGGGCTGGGTAGTGTCTTCTGCTTGGCCAACGCATTTACCAGCAAGGGCAGTCTGTTCCCAATGAATGGAAGAGAACACGAACCTGCTTCCGTATTTCACCAAACTCTGGGCACAAGTTACTTTTCACTGACAGCTCTTTGTGTGGAACTAATAGGAAGACCCACCCCTCCACTGCTTCAGCCTGGTGGGTAGTTTCTGCAGGGCTCTGAAGATGCGTTGAGAATGTCCATCCATGGATTTCTACAGAAATCTCCCTGCCCAGGACTCTGGAAGACACAGCGAAATGGCTTTAGAAACAGTTTTAACCCCCCCGATCCAACCTGGGAGCTAGCTGTATCATTTGGAGATTTGTGTTTTACTTTTGGTTTTGAATTGAGGCAGAAAAATGCAAGAGTGATGGTACACGGAGAGTAGGCTGCATTTGTGCATGTGTGTGTGTGTGTGTGTGTGTGCACGCGTGTGTGTGCTCGCACAGGGTAAGAGGTATAATCTAATGCTGCGTGACTGATCACCCTGCCCTTGGTGCTTAAGCAATGTATTTATGTCTCCGCGGTGTCTGTGCACCAGGGGTCTGGGGTGGCTTGGCTGATGTCACCTATCCTGAGGTCACACTCAGGCTCTGATGGCACTGCCCTCGTCTGAAGGTGAGTTTGGCCCCGGAGAACCCCCTCTCCGGGCGGCTTGTCCTCCCGGGTGCTGGCTGGCGTTGCTGTCGGCAGGTCGTCTCTGCTATCCTCAGCGCAGGCCTCTCCACTTGGCCTCTGTGCGCTGGGGGAGGGGGATGGTTTCCTCTGGACAGAGTGTCCAAGAGACAAGGATGGAAGTCACAGCGCCCTCGGTGCCCCAGCTTCAGTTGTGACACACTATCTCCTCTTTGTGTTGTTGGTCACCTAGATCAGCTCTGGTTCAGTGTGGGAGGGGGGGCTTAAAGGTGTGATGACCAGGAGATATGGTTCAGCAGAGGCCATGGAGGAGGCAGGCTCTCGCTGTGTGTGTGTGTGTGTGTGTGTGTGTGTGTATGTGTATGTGTAGGGCTGGGCTGAGATGGTGAAGCGGGTTAATATGACAAGGAGAAAGCACGTTCCAAAACATAGGTGTGGCAACTCCAGCACTGGTGTGCAGGTGAGGGCCAGCCAGGTAAGTGTCAGTAACAACACAGGAGCAGGTCGAAGCCCACCTGGCTGACAGGTGAACCCTCCCTGGGACTTCTCCTCTGGCAGGACTTGCCTGCGGTGAGCATCTGTGAGGGGCGGGCTGGACAGGGGTGTGCCTGATGCTCCTGAGAAGAGCCCTCAGCCAGTGCAGGACTTGGGGGAGAAATACCTCAGTTCTTTTTTTATAAATTACGGTGTAATTGACCTACAACACTGTTAGTTCCAACTGCGCAACAATATTCCTCTATGTTACAAAGTGATCCCCAAGATAAGTCTAGTTACCATCTGTCACCCTATTGATACAAAGTTATTACAATATTATTGACTGCCCCCATGTTGGACATTTCATCCTTGTATCGCATTTACAACTAGACTTTTGTACCTCTTTATCTCCCTCGCCCTTTTCATTCACCCCCCCTCCCCGCAGCATAGATCATCAAGAATTTTGGGGGAAAAAAAGGAGAAGGTGCATGTTGCTTTCCCGGGCTGACCACCGCCACAAGGAAACCAGCGTCCAAATCCCACGGCTGTTCTAGGTCCCTGGGAGTCTGGGGACCAGGGTTGGGGGAGGTGCAGACGGGAGAGCGGGCTGAGGAACACACAGGGAAGGGACAGCCAACTGCTGGGTGCGTCCCTGCGTCCATCACCTGACAGCCCCGCCCCTTGCTGTCCACCGGAGAGGCCTGGGCAACTGCAAAGTCCTCCCAAGGTCTCCACTTGCTTATTCCTTTGTGTTGAGTCCTTACTTATTGAGCCCCAGGGCTGTGCCTGGACTCTGACACATGGGAAAGCTGAGGAAAGTGTCCGAATGTCCCCCTGGCAGATGGGCAAGTGGACACAGAGCAGAACACAGGGTCTGGAGGCAAGGCATTTGGTCACTGATGCTGCATTTCCTTTCATGGCCCTGTTGATGCCCAGCTGCAAGCCTTCGTGACCCAGAGCCTATGGCCGAAAGGTCAGCAGCTGGGATGGCAGAGTCCCCACTAGTCTCTCGTTTCAGGAGAGGGGGGTGCCTGCCTGAGCTGTGGGCTGTGCTTGGAGCCCAGCAATCCTGCCTCTGCCTCCGGCGGGGTGTTGCCCAGGGATGGACAGCAGGGCCAGAAACCCACTTCCCTGATTCTTCAGCGCACAGATTCCAGTGGGAGGAAGGGGCCCAGGACACGCCATTCCAGGCACAAGTGCGCAGGGTCAGGGAGAAGGCTCCTCCCACCAGGACAGGTCCCTCAGTCCACACCTGTGCTCACCAAGCTAAGCAGCGCAGGTGTCCTACCTTCTGGACTAGTGAGGGATAGTGGGGTCGGGACAAACCCAGGCCCTGCAGCTCCCATCCAGGGGCAGATCCACTGGCAAAGCCCCACGCGTGTGGGCTGACAGCGCACCATCCCTGGCAGAAGCCGGGTTTGACGCCCCTCCCAGGGTCCCTCCACGGCCCCAGGAAAGGGGTGAGCTCCTGAAGGGCCGGGCAGCTTCCCCACGTTGGGGTGACCCCAGAGGAGACCCTTTCCCAGGAGTTGCTTGAGGAGAATTGTGGTGTCGATTCCTTGGAAACACGATGGGAATCACAGTGCGTAAAGGATCCTTTAAGCTTCCTTTGGCGGAAACAGCCAGGAGTCAGGCAAGGCCTCAGAGGGAGAAGGAGGAGGGGTGGGGGAGGGTCTTGGAGAGCGACTTGCCTGGTCCAGGCCCAGGTGGCAGGGGGACAAGAGCACAGCTGTGCCTATGCTGAGCAACGCCCACCAACAGCGAGGATGCCCGTGTCTGGGCTCCCGTTGGCTCTGCCGGAGTCACGGGCCTGGGAAGCCAGCCAGGTGTGTGTGGAGGACGCATCCTGAAGAAGTCCTCACACCACACAAAGGCTCCCCTCTCCAGGAGACCCTGCGACACACACTTGGGAGCAGGTTTGGATTCAGGAGGTGATCGCGGGCAGCACAAGGAGAGGAGGCAAGGATGGAGAAGGTCCACGTGGCTGCCACCAAGAGTCCCAGGGCAGCCACGGGCTTTTGCACACCCACCTCTGAATGGCCGCCCTGGGGCAGGGATGCTGGGCCCGGAGACACAGCTCAGACGCACCCGTGCTCCTAGCTTGTGCCACCTGCGGCTGGCTCAGGTGTCCACGGGGGAGAGACCCACACCCTGGGCCCAGCCGGCTGCCCTGCTGGCAGGACGGCCTCAGCTGCCCAGCACCCAACCTCTGGAACCAGGCTGCACAAAGCTGCTTGCAACGCTGACGTTTAATGACCAATTCTACAGGAGGAAATGGACAGGGAGGAATGTCCACATTGCCCGGATGTGACACCCAGACACCTGCTCACACAGAGGACAGAACCAGAGCTGCTCAGCCACTGAAGGGCCACGACAGGGCGTCACTGGTGCCCAGGAGGAGGACAGCGGAGCCCAGGCTGGTATGTGGTCTCACTCAGTGGAGCCCGCCGAGCAGGTGTTGTTCAGGAGTTGAAACTTTGTTCTCCATGGGTCAGTGATGATTGTAAAGAAGCAGGTGATGGTCTGCGGGACAAAGCACAGGGACAGAGAGTGGGGGGAGGGGCCTCGGGAAGCGTGTGGCTCCAGCTCTAAAGCCAGCATCCCCCCAACCTTGCCTTCCTGGGGTGGGCAGCTGAGGGTACAGGCTCTGGCCCTCAGTCCTGGATGTTCCCGACCTGGGACTCTCTCCTGACCCCAGAGGCACCTGGGTCATTCTCCCCTCTCCAGCTCTGTGGTCTCCAGGGACCCCTCCCCCAGGATGTCCCAGTGTGACTCATGCCCCCAGTGTCCCAGCAGGGCCTCTGATCCAACTCGGTTTGTCCCGGGGCGGGACTCACCCCCCTTATCACCAGGGCAGGGCCTGGGAGGGAGGGCAGTGGGGCTCCTCAGCCTCCACCCCTCGGGCTCTGGGTCAGTGGCAGGGGGACCCAAGAGGGGGCTACTCAGCCAAGGTGATGTTGCCCCCCACCCCGCACTTCTCCTGAAGGCAGGGAAGGGAGGTGGGTGAACACCAGGGAGGGGACATTCCCGTCTCTGGCCCAGGTGACCTGGACCCAAGTGGTCAGGAGCAAACTGACCCAAGTGTGACCTGGGGTGCAGCGGCTAGAATGGGGCCAGTGAGCAGACAGGCCAGGGACATACAAGTGACCCGAGGCTGGCCTGCCTGGCTGGGCTCCGTCCTGCAAATGCCCCCTCCGTGTCCCTTGGAATGACATTGCCATCACTCCCCACACCCCCTGCTCTGAGGCAGCGTCCACGGCCGTGTAACCTGAGGGCAGCTGTCGCGTGTCTTACATTGTTCACATCTGGCCTTGCTTGAAATGGACAGTTGTCAATGTCTTCGTCAAATTTCCCACACCTGGTTCGGCCGAGCTGCAGCTCCGTGGAGAACACGATGCCAAAATCGACCTGGGTTTGTACAGACACTGAAGTGGACGCAGCCCTCCTGCCCCTTATGTAGCCAATAGAGTAGATCCACGCAGTGTAGGCAGGACAGGGACCTGAGGGGCGGGGTGCTGACTCTCCAACTTTGCTGGATAAATCAGTGCTGAGAAAGGGAGATTCCCCTCTGTGCCCCCTTGTCACCCCTTTCACCTGCCCTACAGCAAGACAAATGCCACGCAAAGCTACTGCTACACACACACAACCTCTCTCTCTCACACACACACACACATACTCACAAGCACACACAAGGACACACAAGCACACATAGGACCAGAAGTTCTTCTACCGCGGAGTGTTCTCAGTGTTCGTGTCGGCAGCACCGTGAAAATCACACCCCTGGTTGCATTCTGCAGGATTGCGTTGCTAGGGGAACATTTTAGGATTAAGAATGCCATCTGGGAAGAGTGTAAATCACACTCGGTCCACGTAGGTGGGGACCCAGAGGGAGCCCAGAACACGTGGAGTCAGAGGAGAGGCTGTGAGCGCCCAGAGGCTCCTCAGGACCAGGGGGCCCTGTGACTCCTGAGCCGCTCTCCCCCTCCCTCTGTGGGTGTCTCTGCGTATCTCTCTCTGTTTTTCTTAAATTAACCTATTTTAATGTTATTTCTTTGAAATCTATTCGAAATCTCTCTAATCCAATATTTTCTGTCTGGCTCTTTTTTAACTAAATAGCTTTATCCCCTCTTAGTCCATATTTGGTCATTCTTCATTAAACAAGGTCAGAAATGATGAAAACTGAAAATACACCTTTACATGAGAGTAGACTGACTGCAGTTTAAAATGTTCCCAAGTTATTTCTTTTATAAAAACTGAAACCAACCGAAGAGATTGTATTAATATTTCCCTCTATTTTACGGGCTATAAACGATGATCAAGATCCCTTGTTAACTCCCCTACCGCCGCTGGCCCCTCGTTAACAGCAACGGGGGAGGAGGTGGTACCTACCGGCTCCTTCCACGACCTCAGGATGCGCACCACCTTGTAGGCATTCCTGTCCTGGCTCCTCAGGTTGAATACGTGTAAGCCGTACTCCACGGTGGCAAGGAAGTAGTTCTTTGAGGCTCGCTGGTCATCATCATTCGCTTCCTCTTGGGAATCCCAGTCTTGAGTCACCAGGAGCTGGGGACCTAAGAGAAGCAGGAGCAGGGCCCAGGGCTGAGCCCACCTGCACGTCCACTGCCGGCAAGGCATGGCTGTGGGCACCCGGGCACCCAGGCTTCGCCCTTCCCCGCACCAGCTCCCACCCAGCCTCCCTGGGCATTGGGCCAGTTCATCTGCTCCGGGACATACTCCTGGCCCTGGTCCTCCCCTCTGGCGTCACACCCTTGTCCCTTCCCTCTTGTGACCCTGCCTCCTCCATCCAAAGCTGATAAAATTGCCTCCTGTTCAGGAAAGAGAAGCGAGACCCAGGCAGGGTGGGGGGAGAAGGACCAGCCTTGGAGGACGGACCCCCGCAGCTGAATCCCAGCCACATGCTTCCCTCAGCACCTCAGTGGGAGGGGAGGCTTATTTTTGTGCCCCAGATTCAGACAATGAATCAAGGTCACAGTTGCAAGTGATTTAAGTGGAAGGGGGTCCCTGGACACAGCAGTAGGTGAGGGTCAGTGAGACAAGGAGGGACAGAGCCAAAGAGGATGAGTGGCCCAGAGCCAGCTTTGTGGGTGATAGAAGGTGGCCTGCAGTGGCTGGGAAGGATTCCAAAACTCCTGCCTGAGAATCACAGGCCTGAACGCTGGGGGCCTTGGCTCCGTGCAGTGTAGGCTTCCCTAGGCTTCCACCTCCTTGGTGCTACTCCCTTGCTGTAGGCAGACCAGCCTCGTGACAGAGAGGTGAGGAAGGCAGGAGGTGCTGACAGCCGCCAGTGGCCACGGGCAAGGATGGTCCACGAGGGCTTCTGCCGTAGAGGGGAGGGTTTTTTTGTAAAAGTGGGCGTTGGCTTGGGAATCAAATGCCAGGGGAGGCAGAGACAGAGGAAGGAGCTTGGGGACGGGAAAGATGCCAGGTCATCAGCGCCTGGTCATTTTCTCCCGAACACAGCTGGGCACGGGTACTGCCTGTGGCCAAGCTCTGACAACGGGGTGAGGAGGCGGGTGAGGAAGTCACATCCAGGTCCATGACACCCCTATGTGCTCGCCAGGACAGCCACGTGCAGATCCCAGGAGGGATTTCAGCACCGTGATTATCAAAGGCCTCTGAGGTCGGCTGGGGAGGAGCCCCGGCAGGAGTAGGAGGGACACAGGCCTCAGGCAGGTGGGCGCCAGGAGCCCCGGACCTGAAGGACGCGTCCTTCCTCCTCCAGCTTGCCCACCTGGGTCACCCCGACGCCCTCCCCTCACTCACTGGAAACACGTGGGATGCCCCCTGCCCCACACAGCCTGGGCTCCCCCATGCTGGAGCTGCACCCACTGTCCTTTCTGGACCCCAGAAGCATGGGGTGTCCGACTCAGGTTCCCTCTCATGTTAAGACACGGGGGGCAGACTTGTCCCCGTTAACAAGACTTCCCCACCAAGTGTAGACACTGTAGAAGTCCCTTCTTGTTGTCTGATTCCCTCACCTCCGTCACTAGTCAAATAGCACCTAGGAGAATGTCCATGGCACTGGTCCAGCTCAGGATGGGATGGAGTGCTCAAGCTTCCATAGTAACGTGGCCTAGGTTATGGGCATAAGAGACATCATGCATCATGAGCTCTAATGCTCTAATGGATAAGGATAATGTGGTATGAATACAAAATGGAATATTACTCAGCCATAAAAAAGAATGCAGTTCTTCCAGTGCAGCAATGTGGGTGGACCTAGAGAATATTATGCTTAGAGAAATAAGTCAGACAGAGAAAGACAAATACTCTGTATCAACCTATATGTGGAACCCCCCAAAATAATACAAACAAATCTATAAGCAAAACAGAAACAGACTCACAGACATAGAAAACAAACTAGTGGTTACCAGTCAGGAGAAGCATGGGGAGGGGCAAATGAAGGGTAAGGGATTAAGAGAGGCAGAGTACTATGTATACAATAGATAAGCAACAAGGATGTATTATATAACACAGGGAAATATAGTCATTCCTTGCCATAACTTTGAGTGGAGTATATCTGTGAAAACCTGAATCACAATGTATATACACCTGTAAGTAATATAATATTTTAAAGCAAATGTAATTCAATAAAAAATACATAGAAAAAATTTTCACAGAAAAACTCCTTGTAATAGTTGTAATTAGAAAAACTTCAACAGTCAATTCTTAGGCATTGACTAAATACGAGAATGACTTTTGAGTGTTAGAAAGACACCAGCTGTGAGCGAGTCAGTGCAGGTGACAGGGGGACAGGCTGTCAGGGGCAAAGCCCCTCCTCTCCCTGACAAGCACAGTCTCTCACTGATGCTGGGCTTCTGGAAACCCACCTTTTTCTCTGTCCCCAGGCATGGTATTCTTACCCCTTCTCCGATCCACTGTGGCCACCAGAAACCATTCTCAGGCGCCCAGACCAGAGCCCACACAAGTGATTGATTTCTCATTGTGACTCTGCTGTGGCCACTCCTGGGGACCCTGAACTGTGCTACTCAACGTGTGGACCAGAGGCAGGGACAGCACCGTCCCCTGGGAACCGACTAAGAGGCACATTCTCCGGGCCTGCACAGACCTGCTGGGTCAGGATCCTGGGGGAGGGCAAGGCCCAGGGTCGGGGACATCCACAGGCCTCCGGGATATGCTGGGCCCCTCGGAACTGCTCCAGGTGCTGCGGACAGAGGCCAAAGGCCTGTTTCGGGGGCACAGAGGCAAAGTCTTGTCTGGAAAGAGTGTGTGTGTCATTGTCCCAGAGCTGGTTTGTGCCCCAGGAAGGGGAGGCTGTGACGATCTCTTCCTCGGACGCAGGCCCGGCACACAGGAGTTGTGTGCCCGCTGAGCTGTGGCCCCGAGGCGCCGAGACACTGGCGCCTCCTGCGGACTCAGCTCAGCCTCCTGAGCGCCTTGGCTTCCTCCCCTCTCTCTGCTTCCCCGTCACTCACTCTGCCTCCTCCGGCGACACCCCGACAAGGGGGCACCCGGGCCCAGGGTGTGTCAGTGGCCACCCTCCGGTCACACCTCTGGAGGGAGGGCGTGTCCGTCAGCCAGCCAGGCCCCAGGCTGAGAACTCGGGGCGGAGGGGTTGTGTCACGGGAGACGCAGGGATTTGGCGGGAAGCTCCTGCTTCTAGGACCTGCAAGTCCTCTCCCCTGGCACCCGCCCAGGGGCCTGGGCGCCTGTGTTCCAGACCTCGAGGGGACTGGGGGCCACGGGGGATGAGGACACACCTGCACTTGTCAAGACCTCGGCCCTCTGCTGCTTTCTTAGCGTGAATACGCTTCACCTCTGGGCAGGCCGCCGTCTGTCACCCGCAAAGTTGGCTCTGGGCCACTCATCCTCTTTGGCTCTGTCCCTCCTCTTCTCGCTGACCCTCACCTACTGCTGTGTCCAGAGACCCCCTTCCAATTCAACCCTTTGCAATTGTGTCCTTGATTCAGCGTCTGAAACTGGGACACAAAACTCAGCCTCCCCTCCCACTGAGGTGCCGAGCGGGTTGTATGGCTGGGCTTCAGCTGCGGGGGTCCCTCCTCCACGGCTGGTCCTTCTCCACCCACCCTGCCTGGGTCTTGCTTCTCCTTCCTGAACAGGAGACAATTTTATCAGCTTTGGATGGAGGAGGCAGGGTCACAAGAGGGAAGGGACAGGGTGTGACGCCAGAGGGGAGGACCAGGGCCAGGAGTATGTCCCGGAGCAGATGAACTGGCCCAATGCCCAGGGAGGCTGGGTGGGAGCCGGCGCAGGGAAGGGCGAAGCCTGGGTGTCCGGGCGCCCACAGCCATGCTGTGTCAGCAGTGGAGGTGCAGGTGGGCTCAGCCCTGCGCCCTGCTCCTGCTTCTCTTAGGTCCCCAGCTCCTGGTGACTCATGGCTGGCAACCCCAAGGGGAAGGGAATGGTGAAGACCAAGCAACCTTGGAGCTTTACTTCCCTGCCACCGTGGAGTACGCCGTACACGTATTCAACCAGAGGAGCCAGGACAGGAATGCCTACAAGGTGGTGCGCATCCTGAGGTCGTGGAAGGAGCCGGTAGGTACCACATCCTCCCCCCTCCCCCACTGGCCCACACCTGGTGTTAATGAGGGTCGGGAGGGGGGGTGTCATCAAGGGATCTCTATCACCATTTGAAACCCATAATATAGAGGCATAAACTCTATTTGGTTAGTTTCAGGTTTTCTAAAAACAATAACTTGGGAATTTTTAAAACTGTCAATCTACTCACATATAAGGTGTGTTTTTAGTTTTTGTCATTTTTGACCTTGTTTAATGAAGAATGACCAAATATGGACTAAGAGGAGATGAAACTATTTAGTAAAAAAAAGAGCCAGACAGAAAATACTGGATTAGAGAGATTTAGAAAAGATTTCATGGAAATAACATTAAAATAGGTTAATTTAGGAAAAACAGAGAGAGAGAGATACACAGAGACACTCACAGAGGGAGGGGGAGAGCGGCTCGGGAGTCACAGGCCCCCCTGGTCCTGAGGAGCCCCTGGGCACTCACAGCCTCTCCTCTGACTCCACGTGTTCTGGGCTCCCTCTGGGTCCCCACCTACATGGACCGAGTGTGATTTACACTCTTCCCAGATGGCATTCTTAATCCTAAAATGTTCCCCTAGCAACGCAACCAGGAGTGCGATTTTCATGTGGGCTGCAGACCCAAACCCCGAGAACATTCTGCAGGAGGAGCACTTCTGGTCCTGTGTGTGCGCGTGTGTGGTTGTGTATGTGTGCTTTGTCTGAGTGCTTGTGTGTGGTGGGGCGCTGGGGCGTCACTCCCTGTGCACCTCTGGATGGAGTGATAGAAGGAAGGCAGAGGGCCCTCCACGCTGCTGGGCTTCACTCCGTGGGCACTGGAGCTGGTCCTGGCTGGTCCTGCTGCCCTGCGCCCTCCAGCTGGGCCTCTGTCTATGGTCTTTGGCCTGGAGTCCAAGACTGACTCTGGGTGTTGGGAATAAAGGCCGGGGTGGAGCCAGAAGACACTGCAAGGCTGAAGGACCAGGGAGTGGAGAAGAGGACAGAGACCTTCAGAGCTCACTTAGTGAGAAGGGGTGATGTTTCATAGAACCATTGTCCCAATCCTGTGAGTGTGCCTGTGTGCTTGTGTTCTCGTGTGTGTGTGTGAATGTGTGTGTGTGTGGGAGGGGCAGGGAATGCGTCCACTTCAAGGTCTGTACGAACGCAGGCAAATGGCATCGTGTTCTCCACGGAGCTGCAGCTCGGCCGAACCAGGTGTGGGAAATTTGACGAAGACATTGACAACTGTCCATTTCAAGCAAGTCCAGACGGGAACAATGTAAGACACGCGACGGTGGCCCTCAGGTTACACGGCCGTGGACGCTGCCTCAGAGCAGGGGGTGTGGGGAGTGATGACAATGCCATTCCAAGGGACACGGAGGGGGCATTTGCAGGACAG
Organism: Balaenoptera borealis; assembly: GCF_965194805.1. Lineage (NCBI taxonomy): Eukaryota > Metazoa > Chordata > Mammalia > Artiodactyla > Balaenopteridae > Balaenoptera > Balaenoptera borealis. Next base: position 44,856,643 of record NC_138872.1, on the reverse strand, counting down.
AACCCAGCCAGGCAGGCCAGCCCCGGGTCACTTGTGTGTCCCTGGCCTGTCTGCTCACTGGCCCCATTCTAGCCGCTGCACCCCAGGTCACACTGGGGTCGGATTGCTCCTGACCACTTGGGTCCAGGTCACCTGGGCCAGAGACGGGAATGTCCCCTCCCTGGTGTTCACCCACCTCCCTTCCTTGCCTTCAGGAGAAGTGCGGGGTGGGGGGCAACATCACCTTGGCTGAGTAGCCCCCTCTTGGGTCCCCCTGCCACTGACCCAGAGCCCGAGGGGTGGAGGCTGAGGAGCCCCACTGCCCTCCCTCCCAGGCCCTGCCCTGGTGATAAGGGGGGTGAGCCCCACCCCGGGACAAACCCGAGTTGGATCAGAGGCCCTGCTGGGACACTGGGGGCATGGGTCACACTGGGACATCCTGGGGGAGGGGTCCCTGGAGACCACAGAGCTGGAGAGGGGAGAATGACCCAGGTGCCTCTGGGGTCAGGAGAGAGTCCCAGGTCGGGAACATCCAGGACTGAGGGCCAGAGCCTGTACCCTCAGCTGCCCACCCCAGGAAGGCAAGGTTGGGTGGATGCGGCTTTAGAGCTGGAGCCACACGCTTCCCAAGGCCCCTCCCCCCACTCTGTCCCTGTGCTTTGTCCCGCAGACCATCACCTGCTTCTTTACAATCGACACTGAACCCTGGAGAACAAAGTTTCAACTCTTGAACAACACCTGCTCGGAAGGCTCCCCTGACTGAGACCACGTACTAGCCTGGGCTCCGCTGTCCTCCTCCTGGGCACCAGTGACGCCCTGTCGTGGCCCTTCAGTGGCTGAGCAGCTCTGGTTCTGTCCTCTGTATGAGCAGGTGTCTGGGTGTCACATCCGGGCAATGTGGACATTCCTCCCTGTCCATTTCCTCCCGTAGAATTGGTCATTAAACGTCAGCATTGCAAGCAGCTTTGTGCAGCCTGGTTCCAGAGGTTGGGTGCTGGGCAGCTGAGGCCGTCCTGCCAGCAGGGCAGCCGGCTGGGCCCAGGGGGTGGGTCTCTCCCCCGTGGACACCTGAGCCAGCCGCAGGTGGCACAAGCTAGGAGCACGGGTGCGTCTGAGCTGTGTCTCTGGGCTCAAGGGATGACCGTCGTCCTCAGAGGGGCATCAGTACAGCCTGGCAGGGAACCCTCTGTGCAGGATGGACCCAGACAGGGCCTCAGGCCCCTCAGCACCTGCCCTGGGGTCTTGCTCACACACACCCACTGGTCCAGGATGTTCGAGGCAGGGCAGAATGTAGGAGGGGCTCCAGCCTCCACTCAAGGTGGGCCCACCCACCAGAAGCTGCAGTGTCTCCTGGAGCCTCTTAGAAACATGCAGCCCCAGGGTCTCTGGACTTTTGGATAGGGAGGCTGCATTTTCTCTAAACCCAGGGACCACCAGGTTATCAAAGTTGAGAGGTGCTGGTGATGCCAATGATATGGAGACCCTGCGCAGATCTCCCAGAACAGGGCTGGGCAGATGTATCCGTCATGGGAGAAGCAGGAGCAGGGCCCAGGGCTGAGCCCACCTGCACCTCCACTGCTGACACAGCATGGCTGTGGGCACCCGGGCACCCAGGTTTCGCCCTTCCCCGCACCAGCTCCCACCCAGCCTCCCTGGGCATTGGGCCAGTTCATCTGCTCCGGGACATACTCCTGGCCCTGGTCCTCCCCTCTGGCGTCACACCCTGTCCCTTCCCTCTTGTGACCTTGACTCCTCCATCCAAAGCTGATAAAATTGTCTCCTGTTCATGAAAGAGAAGCGAGACCCAGGCAGGGTGGGTCGGGAAGGACCAGCGGTGGAGGAGGGACCCCTGCAGCTGAGGCCCAGCCATACACCCCCCTCGGCACCTCAGTGGGAGGGGAGGCTTATTTTTGTCCCAGTTTCGGGCGCTGAATCAAGGACACAGTTGCAAGGGGTTGAATTGGAAGGGGGTCTCTGGACACAGCAGTAGGTGAGGGTCAGTGAGAAGAGGAGGGACAGAGCCAAAGAGGATGAGTGGCCCAGAGCCAGCTTTGTGGGTGACAGAAGGCGGCCTGCCCAGAGGTGAAGCGTATTCACGCTAAGAAAGCAGCAGAGGGCCGAGGTCTTGACAAGTGCAGGTGTGTCCTTGTCCCCCGTGGCCCCCAGCCCCCTCGAGGTCTGGAACACAGGGGCCCAGGCCCCTGGGCGGGTGCCAGGGGAGAGGACTTGCAGGTCCCAGAAGCAGGAGCTTCCCGCCAAATCCCTGCGTCTCCCGTGACACAACCCCTCCGCCCCGAGTTCTCAGCCTGGGGCCTGGCTGGCTGACGGACACGCCCTCCCTCCAGAGGTGTGACCGGAGGGTGGCCACTGACACACCCTGGGCCCCGGGTGCCCCCTTGTCGGGGTGTCGCCGGAGGAGGCAGAGTGAGTGACGGGGAAGCAGAGAGAGGGGAGGAAGCCAAGGCGCTCAGGAGGCTGAGCTGAGTCCGCAGGAGGCGCCAGTGTCTCGGTGCCTCGGGGCCACAGCTCAGCGGGCACACAACTCCTGTGTGCCGGGTCTGCGTCCGAGGAAGAGATCGTCACAGCCTCCCCTTCCTGGGGCACAAACCAGCTCTGGGACAATGACACACACACTCTTTCCAGACAAGACTTTGCCTCTGTGCCCCCGAAACAGGCCTTTAGGCTCCGTCCGCAGCACCTGGAGCAGTTCCGAGGGTCCCAGCACCCCCGGAGGCCTGTGGATGTCCCCGACCCTGGGCCTTGCCGTCCCCCAGGATCCTGACCCAGCAGGTCTGTGCAGGCCCGGAGAATGTGCCTCTTAGTCGGTTCCCAGGGGACGGTGCTGTCCCTGCCTCTGGTCCACACGTTGAGTAGCACAGTTCAGGGTCCCTGGGAGTGGCCACAGCAGAGTCACAATGAGATGTCAGTCACTTGTGTGGGCTGGGGGCTGGGGGCTTGAGAATGGTTTCTGGTGGCCACTCTGGATCAGAGAAAGAGTAAGAATACCATGCCTGGGGACAGAGAAAAAGGTGGGTTTCCAGAAGCCAGGCATCAGTGAGCATATGGTACCTATGGGGGTAGAGAAGGGGCTTTGACCCTGACTTTCTGTCCCCCCCTCACCCCCGCCCCACACTGACTTGCTTAGAGCTGCTGTCTTCCCGGGAGCGGGAGCTCTGAACCCTGCCCAGGCCTCCCCTCCTCGGGGTGCCCAGGTGCACGAGACCAGCTTACATCTCATCCTCCCCTCCTTCCTCCCTGAGATCTTGGCCTGGCCCTCGGCAGTGAAAGCTCAGAGTCCTAACCCCTGGACTGCCAGGGAATTCCCTGTGATTTTTTTTTTTTTTTCAAGCAGTTTCCATGGTCACTGTTCCCTGGTGTCCAAGCACAGGACTCAGTCCTGGCTGGAAGATGTCATTTTGCCATTTGGTGTTTGCAACAAAGAAGCAAGGCAATATGATCAGGTGTGAGAAGCAGCCAGATGTGCAGGAAAACCTGAAAGAGGTTGTGTCTCTGGACTACCATTCAACCTCGAAACAGAAGGACGTTGCATTAATGTGGATGGACCAGGGGGAAATTTTAGTGACAGAAGCCAGACAGAGGACAAAACATTGCTTGATTCCACTGTCATGAGGACTCCAAAGTACTCAAAGTCACAGAAGCGGAAAGTGGAATGCTGGTTCCCAGGGCTGGAAGGAGGCAACTGGAGGGGATGTTGGTCAGAGGATATAAATTTTACTTTCAAGATGGACAATTTCTGGATGTGTACTCTACGACACAGGGCCTGGAGCTGACACTGCCGTGGACTTGCACCTGGGCTGAAAGGTCAGATGTTGAATGACTGCTCTCAACACCAGAAAAGAAAAACATTAAATAAAAACGTGAAGGTGATCGTGTATAGCCTGGACAGTGGGAGCTTTCTCACATGGATCCCAACCTCCAAACTCTTAAGTGTAGACATTGGATATGTGCAGCTTTTGTCTGTCAGTCATATTTTCCATAAAGTGATGTAACCAGAAAAATCCACAACAGGTTGTCCCTTTTCTCAGATGGCTGTAAGTTCACTAAAACTAAAAAGGAAACGGAAGTGACATGGCTTTTTTTGCCGGAGAATGAATGTGCAGGTGTAGGGGTGGGATGAGGTGATCAGCAATTGTAGGCACGTCTCAGTGGATTTTCGGGGCGAACAGGCTGTGGAGACGTGAGTGAGTAGAGTTCTGACACACCTGGATGGATAGCAAGTATCCCGACAGAGGCCAGCAATGCCCACAGTGGCCACTCACACTTTGTCACCAGAGGAGCCTGAAAAACACGGGTCTGTCCTGTGCATGTCCTGAGGGCAAGCAGCCCTGTGCATTCAAAGCGGGTGTCCACACACACTCTCATATGAGGGACAGTGTAGACCCCTGTGCACAGCATCCCTCCTCTCGGTGCAGCCCAGGAGAGGACGGGGTGGCCACAGCCAGCCCGGGACACAGCACGTGGACACAGCTGGCCCTTACAAATGTGTACAGAGCCCCCGAGTCCTTGGTGGTCTGGTGGTCTCCCTTCCCAGACTGAGAGCTATGGGCACATCCAGACAAGAGCCCAGGGAAGAAGGGTTGAATGTGGGCCTTAGGCTGGGAGGCCCTGAGACGTGGGCACAGACAGAGCCGGGGCCCAGGAAACCCAGAAGGTGTGCAATCCCGGCTGGGGGCCCTCTGCCTGGCCCTGCCTCTACCTGGGATTGGGCTACCTTTGCTCTCAAGACTCCTACTCATCCCTCAGGGCCCAGGCCAAGTGTCACCTCTTTTCCAAAGCTGTCCTGACTCCCATTGGAAGAACTCTGTCTCCCTGGACCGGGTCATGGGCACCAGTTGGCCTGTCTCCCGGGGGAGGGAGGGCTTCTGTCATGCCCATGTTCGTGCTGCTGGCACCAAGCACTCCCTGGGCGTCTCACAGGGAGTTCTCCAGAAGTACTCACTGAAATGGGCCTGATTCCGTGAAGCCCAGCTGTGTGTGCTGGAAGCATCCCTTTCAAGGATCAGAGAGTGTGGGCCATGGCCAGGACCAACCACCAGCCCTTCTCTGGGGAGCTGGGGTGAGCAGTCGGTCATCTCTACACAGGACACACGATGATCCTCCTGGACAACGCCCCCAGACTCACAGCTCAAAGCCATCCTTCCGGGGGGTCTGGTGCCCTGAACTCACTGCCCAGACTGACCGGCCCCTCCTGTCTGTGCCTCCTTGCCCAGGATCGCATGCTTGGCTTCCAGACCGCCTCCTGCTTGACACTCCCCTCGGGGCCCCACCCAATTAGCCCAACATCCCCCAGGCTCCCCAGGAGCTGGGAAACAAGGATGTGCCTAGGGTCCACGTGGTCAGAGGAAGAAATGGGCAGAGAGAACCCCAGGACGGAGCTGCGTGACCACCGTCTGCCAGAGGAATTGAGACAGGCTGGGACCTGGGACCCTTTGCTGCAGTTCTACGATGATTGCACCGGGACACACCTCTCCTCCAGCAACAAAATACAAAGAAACTGTATGGGACTAAAAATAACTGCATGCATGCAGTTAGGGCAAATTCTGGACAAAAGAGACCAAAAAACCCAACTGCCACTTTTGAAGAGCCCAGAGCACAAGCAGCGTACTGCGCATGCCCCCTGCACACACCACCACCTAAGGGGTGGGCAGACCACCTGAGCCACACCTCCAGCCCGACCCCTGGACACACCCCTACCCTCACGCCATATAAGGAACAAGCTCGCCCCTCTCAGGGAGCGAGCAAGCAAGGGAACCTGTTGTTTGTTCTCCCTCCTCCTTGCTGCAGCAGGGGCCCCAGTAAAGCCTTGCCTGAATTTCTTGTCTGGACTCGGATCAATTTCTATTGATTGGGGAAGGCCAAGAACCCTGACTGGCATTAGATTTATGGTGCCCAACATGGGGCACTTGTCCCCTTCTGGGGAGAGGATCTGGACACCTCCAGGACCAGTGAATTCAGCTTCCCCATGGGTGACAAGTGGCCACCTGAACCTCCTGTTTCAGCATCACCACGTTTGATAAGTCTGCCTTCCTGACTCCTGGGGGCCTCAGTACCCTCATTCAGGCAACGCTTTTGCCCTCCCCTTTGTCCCTTTCCCTCTCCTGAAATCTCTCTGCTTCTCTCTCTGTCCTGTCCTTCCGAGAGAGTGGACGTCAGGCAGCTACAGCATCACTCCTCTCAGGTTGTGAGACCTGCTCCCTCTGGCCGGCAGCGGCTCACCTTCACGGGTGACAGGCAGAGGTGGGAGAGGCTCGCCTCACACCGTGCAGACCCTGGTCCAGCGGGCTCTTCCTGATGGGAGACTTATGAGAGTGATAGAGGTTCAAACTTCATATCGTGGAGTGGCTGGAAGTCCTATCATCCCAGTATTCTCACCTTTATTTTCCTGCTGTCTATTTCTCTTTTTCAGTCTTTTCTGTCCCTTCTCCCTTTACCTCTCCCTTGATCCTTATACATTCACTCCCATCTCCTTTATCCTGAAAACTTCTTGTGTCTTTAGGTTTTTGTCATTGGTATCTCTGTTTTATGTAGTTTTTTTATCGACCAGGGCTCTTGGCCTCCTTAATCAATAGAAATTGATCAGAGGGCAGACAAGAAATTCAGGCAAGGCTTTACTGGGGCCCCTGCTGCAGCAGAGGGGAGGGAGAGCAAACTACAGGTTGCCTTGCTTGCCACTCCCCAAGGGGGCGAGGGTCAAGCTTGTTCCTTAAATGGGGTAAGGGTAGGGGTGTGTCCAGGGGTCGGGCTGGAGGGGTGGCTCAGGGTGGTTTGCCCACCCCTTAGGTGGTGGTGTGTGCGGGGGGCATGCGCAGTACCCTGTTGTGCTCTGGGCTCTTCAAAAGTGGCAGTTGGGTTTTTTGGTCTCTTTGTATCTTTTGTCCAGAATTTGCCCCAACTGTGCATGCATGTAGTTATTTTTAGTCCCATAGAGTTTCTTTGTATTTTCTTGCTCCAGGAGAGGTATGTCTAGGTGCAAGCGTTGCAGCACTGCAGTAAAGGGTCCCAGGTCCCAGCTTGTTTCATTCCCCCCAAGACACTCTACACCCTTTTTTTAAAATTAATTAATTAATTAATTAATTTATGGCTGTGTAGGGTCTTCGTTGCTGTGCGCGGGCTTTCTCTAGTTGCAGCAAGCGGGGGCTACTCGTCATTGCGGTGTGTCGGCTTCTCATCGCAATGGCTTCTCCTATTGCGGAGCACGGGCTCTAGGCACACGGGCTTCGGTAGTTGTGGCTCACGGGCTCTAGAGCGCAGGCTCAGTAGTTGTGGCGCACGGGCTTAGTTGCTCTGTGGCATGTGGGATCTACCCGGACCAGGGCTCAAACCCATGTCCCCTGCATTGGCAGGTGGATTCTTAACCACTGCACCACCAGGGAAGCCCTACACCCTTATTCTTAAGGGGTAACGGGCCAAAGTTCTCTTCTGAAAATTCTTCTTGCTGGACAGGGGCCGCAGACCCTAGCCTATGCTAGAGGTGTAGAAGTCCCTCGCTGACTGTTCCAAGGACCTGAAGGGACCTGGGCCACTCTCTGCTGGAATGCGCTGAACTCCTTGACCCATCATGAGCCTTACTTCAAACTGTTGGAGCCTAAAAGACACAAACTTAACCAAAAGGTTAAACAAACAAGGGCTAAAAAGGAGAACAACAACAATAGCTATTAAAGGGCCTAGAAAGGGAAGGAACCAGGTTAACTTTGGGCTTCCTTAACTGTTGACCAGACAGGGGAGGTGATATTGCCCCTGCCAAAATTATGAATCCACTCTGCCTGGGCGCATATTTCCCTAATATTAACTTTTACATGTCCTGTCGCATGGATCCAAGTGCAGCAGGAAGTATTAGCTGTCGCACAAACTCTACCTTGTTCGGCCAGAAGGTAATCAAGGGCCAGATGATTGTCAAGAACCACCTCAGCCAAGGAAACAGAGGGAGGTCCCAAGTCCCGTTAAGGCTTCAAATACGAGCCAACCCACTGCATCATGTTACCTATCTGTTGATGGTGCCTGTCTTTCAAATAGGTCTCTCAGATCATTCACTGGCTCACAGGTGTATTGTTCTTCTGTTGTGACCTGCCGGGTTTCTGGAGGTAAAAGCTTTAGTCTGGACAAATGTACCCAACTAGATATCCTTCACAGTCTGACGGCAGTGGAGGGTGGTTAAAATTACTGTATAGAGGCCCTTCCATTTTGGCATAAGTTGGTCTTCGGGGGACCCCTCTTTCCAGGTTTTAAGAAGAACTTGGTCCCCAGGGTTATTTGTGAAGGAACTGCTCCTTCCTCTGTAGTTTGAGTGGGAGCCGGCAGTGCCTTGCCGGCATAGTCCTGGATTGCCTTCTGAACTCGTCCTACGTTAATAATATATCTCAGGGCCTGGTTCACGTCCTCATGCGGTAGAATGTCAGTAGTAAGAAAAGGCCTCCCACAGGTCATTTCAAATGGGCTAAGCCTCAGACAACTCCCAGGGGGCTACACGGACCCTGAGGAGTACAATAGGAAGCAAGTTGGTCCAGGGTTCATGAGTGTCTTGGCAGGGCTTTGCTAAGGTTTTCTTTAAAGTATGGTTCGTTTTCTCTTCCTTCCCTGAAGACTGGGGATGCCAAGAGGTGTGCAGCTTGTAGTCTATCCGTAGGGCCGTTGTGAGCCCCTGTGTGATTTCAGCTATAAAAGAGGGCCCGTTAACGCCCTGCAGGGACTTTGGAAGTCCAAACCGAGGAATTATTTCTTTTAAAAGGGACTTACAGACATGCAGAGCCTTTTCAGATCCAGTGGAGAAGGCTTCAGCCCATCCTGTGAAAGTATCAACAAACACAAGAAGATATTTATATCTTGATCATGTGGGCATTTGGGTGAAATCTAACTGCCAGTCTTCCGCCGCGTATGTCCCTCGGCATTGAATTGGCCCGAGTAAGGAAGGGGGGGGATCGGATGGGTCTGTGGGTTATTACAGGCACATAAATCACAGGCAATTGTTACTTGTTTTACTGCTCTTTTAAGCCCCTTCCCTGAAAAAGCCTTTTGCATTAAGTCCCATAGTGCACCCCGCCCATAGTGGGCGGCATCATGTAAGCTCTTGGTGAGTTTCCATTGTTGGGCCTCAGGGATTGGAACCTTACCTTCCTTTTTATACCAGCCTGTGCTTCCCTTCTCATAGCCCCACTTCTCAGCATTTTCTTGTTCCTGTGGGCAATACTGGGGAAGGCTAGGGAGTTCAGGGGGGGCCAATCACTAGAGCCATAACTTGTTCAGGTTCCTGCAGTCGAGCTGCCTTTTTTGCAATTTCATCAGCATTGCTGTTCCCTTGGCTCACAAAAGATCCTTCCTCTGATGGCCCCTACAGTGGATTACTGCTATTGGGTAGGAAGCTGCGCTGCTTCTAAAAGAGCCAGAATCAAATCTTTTATGTTTTAGGGGGAATTTCTAGAAGTTAACATTCCTCTTCCTTTCCAAATGGCAGCATGAGCATGTAGCAAGCAGGTGGAACCCATCTTCAGAATCAGTAAAAATATCTAATTTCTTATCCTTCCCTAATTGCAAAGCTCTCATTAATGCAATTTAGTTCGGCCTTCTGCGCTGATGTCTGGGGTGGCAGGGCCTTGGCTCCTGTGACTTCATCTAGACTAACTATGGCATACCCCGCCTTTCAGGTTCCCGTTTCTACAGAACTGCTCCCATCAGTAAACCATTCGACCTCAGGGCTGTCAAGAGGCTCATCTAGAAGATCAGACCTGCTGGAGCAAGTTTGTTCTATGGTCTCTATACACTGATGCACTAAGTCTCCACTCTGGACCGTTGGAAGCAGAGTTGCCAGGTTCAGTGTTTGGCACACCTTTAAGGTAACGGCAGGGGTGTCCATTAAGAGGGCCTGATAAATCTTGTTAACCTTCCTCCAGTCAACCAATGATGTCCTTTGACCTCCAGCACAGATTGTACCTGATGAGGGCTTAACACATCTACATGTTGGCCCAGGGTGGGCTTGGAAGCCTCATTAACCAACAGGCTGCTCTTGCCCGCAGGCAGCCTGACCATCCCAGGGCCACTGAGTCCACTTGTTTTGAAAAGTAAGCCACTGATCTCTGATCCAGTCCCAGCTTTTGGGTCAGGACTCCTAGAGCTACCCCTGACCTCCCGTGAACGTACAGGGTGAAGGGCTTGTCCAAATGTGGAAGCCCCCGTGCTGGTGCTCTGCTCAGCTCAGTCCTTAGTGTCTCAAAGGCCCACTGGTGGTCTTTATACCATTGGAGGGGTTCCCTTTGTTCTCCCTGTAGAGCCTCATAGAGGGGTTTTGCTATAAGGCCATAATTTGTAATCCAGATACACCAGAACCCAGCCATCCCGAGAAAGCCTCGGAGTTGCCTCTTTGTGGTTGGATGGTAATGTGCTCATTGCTGTTCAATCTCTGGCCAGTGCTCGTACGCCTGGGTCAAAATAAATCCTAAATAGTCAACACGTTGCTGTGAGATCTGAGCCTTGATTGGAGAGACTATATATCCCCTTTGTGCCAGAAAATTTAGGACCCTAACAGTATTTTGATCTGAATCTTGTTTGGTCTCACTACTTAATAAATCATCAACATATTGTAACAGAGTTCCCTTCTCAAGGCTCAGTTCCCTCAGTTCCCTTGCTAACGCACTTCCAAAAAGATAGGGGCTGTCCCGAAAACCCTGCGGTATACTGGGCAGCCTCCAGGGGGTCAGGATCCCTCCACTCAAAGGCAAAAAGGTAATGAGAGTCTGGATGTAGGGGAATACAGAAAAATGCATCTCTGAGGTCCAAAACAGAGAAATACTGAGCGCTCCCTGGCACTTGGGCGAGGAGGGTCTATGGGTTTGGCACCAGTGGGTGAACAGGAATGATGGCCTCATTCGTTACTCATAAGTCTTGCACAAACCGACACTCCCTGTTAGGCTTCTGTACTAGGAGGATTGGGTGCTGCAAGGGGATTGGCAGGGCCTAATGAGTCCATGTTTTAGGAATTTGCTGAGCAGCGGTTAGATTCCCCTCAGGGCCTCGGGCTTTAAAGGATATTACCTCTTCCAGGGGTATTTTCCCCCAGGCCTTAACCTTATTTTTATTGGGGGAACACATTTTGCCCTTCCTGGCACTGAGGTATCCCAAGCTGTAGGATCTACCTGTCCTCTAATTTCTTGGGGGATGTCTTCGGGAATATTTTGATACCCAGCAGGTGGGTCATCTGGGGCTACTAATACATGCATTCTCTGTTTGGATTCTTCACCTCTTTAGACTTCACCCTGTCCTAAGAATACACTAGCTCCTAACTTATTTAGCAAATCTCTTCTGAGGAGAGCGACAGGGTATTCTGACATATACAAAAAAGAGTGAGTAATAATAATGGAGCCGATTCCACAGGCAGGCGGAGATATAAATCACCTTACCTTTGGCCGTCCATCAACTCCTGTCACAGTACAGTCACGGTTGGAGAGGCGGCCAGCTGCCCAAGTGAGAACAGAGCAGGCGGCTCCAGTGTCTACAAGAAACTCGGTTCTCCTACCTGTCACGTGGAGGGTGACCCGAAGCGTCGCTGGAGTAATGAGGATGGATCGAGTGGGATCTGGAGCTGGGCAGGCACTCAGGCCCCTTCAGTTGGTGTGCGGGAATCTCTCAACTGGGAGATTCGCAAGGAACTGGGTCAGGTCGGGGTTGCCCCTTGGGCCTCCCACAGGAGGGCGCTCAGGACATTCCCCCTTCCAGTGCCCCCCTTTTCCGACAAAAGGCACACTGGCTCGGGCCCAGGCGGCTTCTTGGTGGTCTGTCCAGCCTTCTCGGTCCTCCAGGGTCCCCTCGAGGTGGTGGGCGAATCAGAGCAGCCAAAAGCTGCGTTTTCTTTATCAGTCTCTTATCCTTATTGGCCTCCTCCGTTAAGTCTCGGTTGTTATCGACCTTGAAGGTCTCCTCTACCAAGGTTGACAATGGGGTTTGGGGCCCAGCGTCAAGCTTTTGTAATTTTCTCCTGATATCAGGAGTAGCCTGGGTGATAAAATGCACGGCCAATAGTGTCCTCCCTTCTGTGGACTCGGGTCTGTATTGGTGTACTTGCTGAATGCCTGTCACCCAGCTCAGGACGACTGCCGGGTTTTCACCTTTTTCCTGTGTAACCCCTCAGACCTTATCATAATTTACAGGCTTCACCATACACCTTTTCATTCCTTCTGATAGACAAGTAATATAATGTCTCATCCTAGCCTGGCCTACATGATCTTCATAGTCCCAGTGTGGGCCATGTTCTTGGATTGCATCCCCACCCACCTGAAAAATTTGGTGATGTGGATTGGTGGCCAGTAGGCCATCTGTGTGTTCCCTGGCCTTTCTCAGTATATGCTCCTTTTCATCTGGGGTGCAACAGTGGGCCAGAATGACCATGATGTCCTGCCAGGTGAGAGAGAATGTCAATCCCAGCCTGATAAATTCATCCCTAAACTTGTCAGGATTGTCTGAGAACCTGCCAAACTTCTCCTTACAGATTCCTAAGTCTCCCATCGAGAAGGGGACATGCACTCTAGTAGCCCCTCCATTCCCATCAGCTACTTCCCGAAGGGGGTAAATGCCTTGTGGGGCAGAGGTAGAGGCTAACTTTGAACCTATTCCTAGGAAAACTATATTCTCATAAGAGAGAGAGAGAAACTAAATCTTGCATCAGCCTACTCTTAATAAAATCCATTTACCTAATTAAATTTAATCCAACCTTAGAAAACCCTGACCACATACAAAATTCTTTTCTCCATGTTCCTCTTCCGCAAACCTTCAGCAACTTTCTGTAGCCATACTTTGTCCCTTATTCTTTTCCCATTCAGAAATAGCCAGCTCTAGGACAAAACCACCCTTTTTCCTTTAACAAAATGTGTTTCCATTCCTCATACCTTCTTTTCTGAAAACATGCATCCTACTTTCCTTAAGCAACCATGAACTGTCTTTTCCATTAGCATTCCATAAATTGGTAGAGAACATCTCAAGGTGGCAACTCACAGCTTAATTTCTCTCTCACAAGAAAAAAAAAAAAAGAGTAGGTAAATTTAGACCTGTTTAGCAATCAATGTTCCAATATTTTATCTCATTTGAAGTGGCCTGGATATTCGATTAATTCCTATCACTTAATTTAATTGTTTCAAATTTACCAAAATTTGGAGAGACTGTTTTGTTTTAGATAGACATTTCCAAAACATAATTATTCCTAGAGTTTACCAAAAAGTTCATATCCCAGTTACATTACTTAAAAATTTAATCATATCAGGTTATTTTCCCTGTTGACAGATTCTGTAACAGGAAAAATATGCACTTACTGACTTCCAGTAACCCTAGATACAGTGAAAGTATTGTACTTAATGCTGATGACTCTAAAGATGGGTCTGTATTAATTAAATCCACAAGCTTAAACTAGACTTGTTGACTTCTACAGAACCAGAGATCTCATAGTTTTCCTGCTTGAATTTAAAATGGCCCCCTTTTTTCCCCCTCAGTCTGGGGGACTACAGATGAATCAGGTAGTTCCTGAGAGCCCAGGTAGAACAGCTACATTGCAAAAGCAGAGAGAGATGCAAGCCCCTCCAGCTCAGGCGGAAAGAATAGTTACATTGCAAAGGAACAGGAGAGAGGTGTAGGAGCCCTGAGCCCAGGTAGAATAGTTACGTTGCAAGAACAGAGGAGGGAAAGTGCAAGCTCCTGTCTTTTCTTTTTGTTCTTTAAGATCCCACTAAGTAATCCAAGGCTGGAGTCTCAGGCAATGTGGGCTGTTTCTATTTCAAGGCTTAAATGTTCCACTGCCCACAGTGTTGACAGAGACTTGCAGGAGCAGTTGGACAGACAGAACTACATCACAAACAAAGATACCAATCACAAAACTTAAAGACACAAATAAGAAGTTTTTAGGGTGAAGGCGATGGGAGTGCAGGTATGAGGACCAAGGGAGAGGTAAAGGGAGGAGGGATAGAAAAGACTGAAAAAAGAGAAAGAGACAGAAAGAGAGAGATTGCCATTTCAACCTGCCCCTCTGTGGGTGTCTATTCAGGCACCAAGCTGCACGCTTCCGGAAGGGCCAGTGAAGGAGGGAGGACGCTGTCCACTGCCCACCGGGGTGACCAAGCCCGGAAACAAGCCAGCTGTACCTCGTCTGTGGGACAGCAACCCACAGATGGGACTCTCACCCCCGCATACACCAGTATATAGAAATCTGCCGCTTCAGCCTGTTCCCAACAGGACTTCTCTTGGCGGCAGGAAAATAAAGGTGAGAATATTGGGATGATCGGACTTCCAGCCACTCTGCCATATGAGGTTTGAACCTCTATCACTCTCATAAATCTGCCGTCAGGGAGAGCCCACTGGACGAAAGTCTGCACGGTGTTAGGCGAGCCTCTCCCACCTCCGCCTGTCACCCGTCAAGGTGAGCCGCTGCCGGCCACAGGGAGCAGGTCTCACAACCTGAGAGGGGTGATGCTGTAGCTGCCTGACGTCCACTCTCTTGGAAGGATAGGACAGAGACAAGTAGAGAGATTTCAGGAGAGGGAAAAGGAAAAGGGGGAGGGGAGGGAAAGCATTGCCTGAATGAGGGTACTGAGGCCCCCAGGGGCCAGGAAGGCAGACTTACCAAATGTAGTGATGCTGAAACAAGAGGTTCAGGTGGCCACTTGTCACCCACGGGGAAGCAATGTTCGCTGGTCCCTGAGGTGCCCAGATCCTCTCCCAGAAGTGGACAAGTGCCCCACATTGGGGGCCACAAAATATGTTATTGACCAGGGTTCATGTCCTTAATCAGTAGAAACTGATCAGAGGCCAGACAAGAAATTCAGGCAAGGCTTTATTAGGGCCCCTGCTGCAGCAAGCAGGAGCGAGAACAAAGAACAGGTTCTCCTGCTTACTCACTTCCGGAGCGGGGGCGAGCTTGTTCCTTACATGGGGTGAGGGTAGGGGTGTGTCCAGGGGTCAGGCTGGAGGGGTGGCTCAGGTGGTCTGCCCACCCCTTAGGTGGTGTTGTGTGCAGGGGGCATGTGCAGTACCCTGTTTGTTCTCTTCAAACGTGGCAGTTGGGTTTTCTGGTCTCGTATCCTTTGTCCAGAATTTGCCCCAACTGCGCATGCACGTCGTTAGTTTTAGTCCCATGCCGTTTCTTTGTATTTTGTTGCTGGAGGAGAGGTGTGTCCAGGTGCAAGCATTACAGCACTGCAGCAAAGGGTGCCAGGTCCAAGCCTGTCTCAGTTTTGTCTGTCCAACTGCTCCTGCAAGTCTCTGCCAAAATTGTGGGCACGGTGGAGCATTTAAGCCTTGAAATACAAACGCAGCCCACATTGCCTGAGACTCCAGCCTTGGGTTACTTAGTGGGATTTTAGAGAACAAAAAGAAAAGAAACGAGCTCGCATTTTCCCTAGTCGGCTCTTGCGACGTAACTGTTCTACCTGGGCTCAAGGGGCTTGCATCTCTCTCCTCTGCCTTTGCAATGTAACTATTCTTTCTGCCTAAGCTGGAGGGGCTTGCATCTCTCTCTGCTTTTACAATGTAACTATGCTGCTTGGGCTCTCAGGAATTACCAGATTCATCTGTAGTCCCCCAGACTGAGGGGAAAAAAGGGGCCATTTCAAATTCAAGCGGAAAAACTGTGAGATCTCTGTTTCTGTAGAAATTAACTTGTCTAGCTTAAGCGTGTGGATTTAATTAATACAGACCCATCTTTAGAGTCATCAGCATTAAGTACAATACTTTCATTGTATCTAGGGTTACTGGAAGTCCAGAAGGATGTATTGTTCCTGTTATAAAATCTGTCAACAGGGAAATAACCTGATATGATCAAATTTTTAAGTAAATGTAACTGGGATGAGAGCTTTTTGGTAAACTCTATAGGAATAATTATGTCCTGGAAGCGTCCATCTAAAACAGTCTCTCCAAATCTTGGTAAACTGAAACTAAATTAAGTTAAATGATAAAAATTCATTGAGTATTTGGGCCATTTCAAATTAGGTAAAATATTGGAACATTAATTGCTAAACAGGTATAAATTTGCCTACTTTTGTCTTCTTATGAGAGATAAACTAAAGCTGTTTGGTGCCACCTTGAGATGTTCTCTACCGATCTATAGCATGCTAATGAAAAAGACAGTTCATGGTTGCTTAAGGAAAGTAGGATGTGTGTTTTCAAAAAAGAAAGTATGAGGAATGGAAATATATTTTGTTAAAGGAAAAAGGATGATTTTGTCCTAGAGCTGGCTATTGCTGAATGGGAAGAGAATAAGGGACAAAATATGGCTACAGAAAGTTGCTGAAGGTTTGCGGAAGAGGAATATTGAGAAAAGAATTTTGTATGTGGTCAGGGTTTTCTAAGGTTGGATTAAATTTAATTAGGTAAATGGATTTTATTAGGAGTAGGCTGATGCAAGACTGGATTTGGTTTCTCTCTCATAAGAGAACAAAGTTTTCCTGGAATGCTGCTTTCGATACCAGATTTTGTGAGTCTCTGTGCCTCTAAGTGATCTGTATTTATTTTTGAAATCTGTTTTTTCACCTTAGCTCAAGGAATAATTGTTTCACAGAGACTTATGATTCTATCCGACCAGGTGTTTTAAAACTTTTCGAGATTTTTGACAGACTTCCCAAATATCAAATTCTAACTAAAGTTCCTTTGACCTCCAACTAACTTTGGGGTGCTACAAAGGGCCCCTGGAGCCCTTTGAGACAGATCCTAAAGAGAGATCCTGGGACTTCCCTGGTGGTCCAGTGGGTAAGACTCCGTGCTCCCAATGCAGGGGGCCCAGGTTCGACCCCTGGTTGGGGAACTAGATCCCGCATGCATGCCACAACTAAGAGTTTGCATGCCACGACTAAGAAGTTCACATGCTGCAACTAAGCGTCAGCAAGCTACAACTAAGCAGTCCGCATGCCGCAACAAAGATCCTGTGTGCCACAACTAAGACCCAGTGCAGCCAAAATAAATAAATAAATAAATATTTTAAAATAGAAAGAGAGAGAGAGAGAGATCCTAAACTAATTGGGTCCGTTTGGTATGTTAAATTACATGGGAAACATTGTCCAAACTCGCTGTTGCCTATGTCAGATGGAATCATCAGGCTCTCCCCAATTTTATCACAGCCGCTAAACAGATAGGGGAAACGGTTTTGGGTTCTCCTGCTGTCTAGTCTCGCACCTTACTCTACGTCCAAAAAAATCCCCTGTGGGAATACCCCCACCTCTAGGCCCTCAGGTCCTGACACCCCGTGGCATTTTCCATTGTGCCCAACTCCAATTCCTCTAGGAGTTCCTTTTTGCACCTCTAGGACCTCCTTCACTCCAGGCCTTGGCAGCCCATACCTTGTTACAGACTCCCTACTGGGCTGGTCCAAGCAGCCCACATCCTAGGCTTTATAGATGCTCAATCTCGAGGAATACACCCCAACGTAGGGAAAATTGTTATAGGGCATAAGCTTTATAGACAACAGATCCCCCTCAAGGAGAGCCCTGGCAATGCACTGGCATTGGTTCAAATGTCCCCTATTGGGGACCCCTCGCACGAGGGACTGGGTCTACCAGAGAGACGTCTGGTTAGGAATTGATGGGAGAGTAGAGGATGCTCAACATCCTATTAGGTAAGAAGGGAATTCAGAGGCCACTCCGATCCCCTTCCGACAAAAGCCTCCTAGTAAAGTGTCTCTGGGACACTGGACTCTATCTCCAGGAGCGCTCTCGGTTGCAGTTTACTCAACATGGGAGGATCCTATTCTAAGCCAGAAGAGACACCTCTGGAATGTATCCTTAAAAATTGGAAATTAAAAATAGGCTGAAAAGGGAAAAACTTAAATTCTACCGTAACACTGCCTGGCCTTTACATAAGTTGGGATGATGGAGAAAAATGGCCTGAAAATGGGTCTCTAAGTTACAATACCATCTTGCAATTGGATCTTTACTGTCACAAGATGAGAAAATGAACTGAGGTTCCCTATGTTCAAGGGTATGTTCATGGTCCTTTACCAAAATCCCGCTCTAAGCAGCTTATGTAATCAAAAGCCTGGGGAATCAGAAAGCACTCTTATCATTTTAGATGATCCCCTTCTAACCTTTCCCAATTCTCAGGGGGGAAACCAAGTTTCCCCTGCTTCTCCAGAACCACCTACTTCTTCAGATCCCTCTGACCAATCCCACGCTCCGCCTCCCTATGTCCCTTTATACCCTCCACTACCCCAGGAGGGAGAGACTGGTCCCTCCCAGGTAACTCGTAGTGGAACTTCCTGTCACCCAGGATCAGGAAAAGTGTGCCCTCTTAGGGAAGTGGCAAATGGCGAAGGGACAGAGTACATGTGTCCTTCTCTTTAACTGATTTAGCCCAATGCAAACAGAGACTGTGCCGGTTTTCTGAAGATGCTAGTACGTTTGCTGAAGGGTTTCAGCCCTAACTCTGGCCTTTGATTTAACTTGTAAGGGTGTCCAAATTGTCCTATCTACTTGCTGTACCCCTGAGGAAAAACAGAGAATTTGGGCAGCAGCCCAAGGGCACAGTGACCACCTTGCCAGGGACCAACAGGAACATTTTGTTATGGGTGGAGACGCAGTCCCAAATCAGGAGCCCCATTGGAATTATAATTCCCAGGAGGAAACAGAAGCCAGGAACCACATGATCCAATGTGTATTAGAAGGGATGAGAAAGTGTATCAAAAAGTCAGTTAACTATGAAAAGTTTAAAGGAGTGACCCAAGAAGAAAAAGAAAATTCAGCCCTCTTTCAGGGACGGCTTGTGAAGCCTTTTAGAAAATTTACTAACATTGATCCATCTACTCCTAAGGGTCAATCCCTGCTGGGAAAACATTTTATCAGCCAGTCTACCCCTGATATTAGGCAGAAACTCCAAAAGTTACAATTAGGCCCACAAACCCCATGCCCCAACTCCTAGAGGTGGCCTTTGAGGTATTTAATAAACGAGATCAAGCTGAGGAGGAAGAGAGAACCTGATGTAAAAACAGACAGGCCAGGGCTCAAGCTAAACTGATGGCCATAGCTTTCAGCCATGTCTTACAACCGCAGGACAACCCAAGGGGGCCAAGGAAGTTTAACCATCTGCCTGGGGGTAAAACCAGCAAGGGGGAATGCTTCAAATGTAAGTCAAACAGCCACTGGGCCCAAAAGTGCCAAAAAGAACCTCCTGGTCCATCCCTAGTCTGCAAAAGAACAGGTCATCGGAAGTGGGACTGTCCCCAGTCCCAAAGGGGAAGGGGGGCTCCCACTCCCGAGATGGCCATGATAGACGCCTGAGGTGGCCCAGGGATTCTGGCGGCTCCCCCACAGTGAGATGTCCATCTTCATCGAGGAGCCGCAGGTGGTCCTTGACATGGCAGGTAAGGAAATCAATTTTTTAATTGATACGGGCTCCACTTACTCTGTCCTGATCTCTCATTCTGGGCCTCTTCAAAAGCTCTACTGTGACTGGTGCCGACGGAAAGCCTTGCACCTGTTACTTCACTGGGCCTCTCACTTGCCAATTTGAACAGCATTTGATCTCACTTGGCTTTTTAGTTGTGCCTGAGTGTCCTACCCCACCACTGGAAGAGACCTTCTGGGCTCCCTCAGAGCCATACTCTGGTTGGGAGGCCCCGAGCAGCCCCTTTTCTTGACTCTGACTGAGACAAATCAGCTGGAAGATCAAGGGCCTATTCCCAGCCATATTCTACATGCAGTAAACCCTGTAGTTTAGGACAAAGGAATCCCTGGGAAGGCTATAAATGCCCAACCTGTAAAATTTAGACTTAAGCCAGAAGACACTTATCCTAACAAGAGACAATATCCCATAAAGTTGGAAGCAAAAAGGTTTGCAACCCCTCATAGATAAATTCTTAAAACATGGCCTCTTAATGCCCTGTCAGTCTCCATGCAATACCCCTATTCTGCCAATTGTTAAGCCAAATTGTTAAGCCAAATATTGAAGGGTGCAAGACCTTAGAGCAGTAAATGAGGCAGTGGTCCCCATACACTCCCTTGTGGCCAATCCTTTTAATATATTAGTCCAGATTCCTGGAGTTGCCGAATGGTTTACAGTGTTTGACCTCAAGGATGCCTTCTTTTGCACCCCAGTTCATCCCCCATCACAGTATCTGTTTGCCTTCGAGTGGACTAACCTCCACTCAGGCCAAATGCAACAATATACCTGGACCGTATTGCCTCAGGGGTTTTGGGACAGCCCATACTTGTTCTCCCAGGCCCTAGGAAAAGAACTAAGGGAAATACACCTAAAAGAAGGGGCCATTCTGTAGTATGTAGATGACATATGAACATGAAGTCCCACCGTGGAGACCTCAGATCAGAACACCATTGAAGTTCTTAATTTCCTTGTGGCCCCGGGGCTACAGAATCTCCCAAAAAAAAGCACAAATCTCAAAACAACAAGTTAAATATCTGGGATCTATTATAAACCCTGGAAGTAGACAGTTATCTCCAGACAGAAAAGAAGCTTAGAAAAGAAGCTATATTATGCCTAAGCGCCCCAAAGACAAAAAGAATCTTTGTACTTAGGCATGGCAGGATTTTGCAGAATTTGGATTCCAGGATTCGGACTGATGGCTAAGCCTCTATATGAAGCCACTAAAGGCCCAGATACAGAACCATTACTTTGGACTGGGGAATGAGGAAAAGCTTTTTATAATATCAAACAGGCCCTCACCAGAGCTCCTGTTCTGGGTGCCCCTAATTAAAAAAAAAAAAAAAACGTTTATCTTGTACGTAGCTGAAAAACAGGGGACAGCTCTGGGGGATCCTTGTGCAAAAGCTAGAAGTTCCTTGGCTTATAGGCTATTTTTCCAAACAGCTAGATTCTGTGACCTGAGGTTGGCCTGGCTGCCTCTGGGCGGTAGCTGCCACTGCTTTATTCGTGGAAGAATCTAGCAAGCTTACCTTTGGACAGCCGCTGGAAGTCCAGACCCCTCATCAAGTACAAGGGATTCTGGAGATTAAAGGCCACCACTGGGTAACTGGAGGCCACCTAACTGAGTACCAGGCTTTACTCCTTGACTTCCCAGAGGTAACCCTCAAAACTTGTGACACACTCAACCCAGCTATACTAATGCCTGCGGAAAGCCCAGAGCTAACACATTCTTGCC
The DNA here is from genome assembly GCF_965194805.1 of Balaenoptera borealis. Classification (NCBI taxonomy): domain Eukaryota; kingdom Metazoa; phylum Chordata; class Mammalia; order Artiodactyla; family Balaenopteridae; genus Balaenoptera; species Balaenoptera borealis. The sequence goes on along the minus strand of NC_138872.1, from coordinate 44,835,576 downwards.
TTGAAACCCTTGACCAGGTTTATGCCTGTAGGCCTGACCTAACAGACCAGGCCATAGAAAACCTTGAGGAAGAATGGTTTACTGATGGCAATAGTTTCATTAAAGATGGAGTCAGGAGGGCAGAGTGTGCTATTGTGAGTGATTATAGTGTTATAGAAGCAAAGCCTTTGCCACCTAACCCTTCAGCCCAGAAGGCTGAGCTAATAGCCCTAACTCGAGGCTTAACCTTAGGGGAAGGAAATCATAAATATATATACAGACTCAAAATATGCCTTCCTTGTTTTACATGCCCACGCAGCTATCTGGAAAGAAAGAGGACTTTTAAATGCAAAAAATTCCCCTGTAAAATATGGGGCTGAGATTTTACATCTCACAGAAGCGGCTCAAAGAAACCAAAACTAGTAGCAGTCATTCACTGCCACGGGCATCAAAAGGAAAATTCTCAAAGTACCCAAGGGAACCACAGGGCAGATCGGGAGGCAAAGAAAGCAGCCCTGATACCCATACCATGTAGCAACGAACACTGAGAAAATTCGACAACAAGCCACTTGGCTTCAGCAGACAACCACCAATCCTCGCTATTCGATATGGGTGGGGAAGTTAAAAACTGGTTCTCTAGTTTGTTCTCTTGGATCTCACAAGGTTTAAAAAACCTTCTGGCAGGAGATTTTCATTTTCTTATAACCCTTTTCTTTTCAGTCATACTGATTTATGCTGTATTTCGTCTAGTGCTCAGTTGTCTTCCCTACTGTTGTAAACCTGTGACTCAGACGTTTCAGTCCAAGAAGGAGACCTGGGATCAACAGGTCCAGACCTTCCATTCTAAAAATAGAGAAACATGTTAAACATTAACCCTGAGATTAACAAAAACATACACCCAAGCAGAACGGCTTCTTGGCAGGGGTGACATCTCCCCTGTCTGGTCAGCAATTAAGGAAGCCCTCCCGGATTTAACCTGGTTCCTTCCCTTTCTAGGCCCTTTAATGGCTATTGTTCTTCTCCTTTATGGCCCTTATTTAACCTTTCGTTTGAGTTGTGTCTTCTAGGCTGCAGCAGTTTGAAGTAAGGCTCATGATGGCTCAAGGAGTTCAGCCCATTCCAGTGGAAAGTGGCTCAGGTCCCTACAGGTCCTTGGAAGAGTCAGCAAGGGACTTCTACACCTCTAGGTAGGCTAGGGTCTACGGCCCTTGTCCAGCAGGAAGAAGTTTCAGAAGAAGAAACTGTTAGCCCGTTACCCCTTAAGAATAAGGGTGTAGAGTCTCTCAGCGGGGAATGAGACAGGCTGGGACCTGGGACCTTTTGCTGCAGTGCTTGCACCTGGACACACCTCTCCTCCAGCAACAAAATACAAAGAAACTGTATGGGACTGAAAATAACTGCATGCATGCAAAGTTGGGGCAAATTCGGGACAAAAGATACAAAGAGACCAAAAGACCCAACTGCCACTTTTGAAGATCCTGGAGCACAAGCAAGGTACTGCGCATGCCCCCTGCACACACCACCACCTAAGGGGTGGGCAGACCACCTGAGCCACACCTCCAGCCCGACCCCTTGGACACACCCCTACCTTCACCCCATATAAGGAACAAGCTCCCCCCCCCCCCCTCAGGGAGCGAGCAAGCAAGGGAACCTGTTTGTCTTCACTCCCCCCTGCTGCAGCGGGGGCCCCAACAAAGCCGTGCCTGAATGTCTTGTCTGGCCTCTGATCAATTTCTATTGATTGGGGAAGGCCAAGAACCCTGGACGGTATCAGGATCAGCTGGAGGAGGGCCAGGACAGCCCCTCTGCGCGGGCCCAGCCCCACCCCGCCCTGCTTAGCGCAGGTATCACGTGACTTTGAGTTTTGTTCACTTAAGGAATGCCATTTAGACTTCCAGCAAATTTAAACTGAAAAAGAAGAGCTACAACAGCATCTGAAAATGACACAAAGAAAAAGAAAAATATAAATGTTACCACAAAGGTTGTGAGGCCTCCTCCACTGGTCCAGCCGGCAGGGGGAGGTGGGGGCCATGCACAGGACCAGGGGGAGGCAAAGCAGGGCCACGGAGGCCCTCGGGGCTGACACCTCTGAGCTGGGGCCTCATTTACACTTCTTCCTACTCGCCGCCCCGGGGGACACATTTCTGATTCAAGTCAGCTTCTGTTTCCACGACCACAGATTTCGAATCACCCAGCATCTGCCTGGAGGGTGGTTATGAGATGAACGAGGTAATGTGTGGATGGCACCGCAGAGACCCTGGCAGAGCCAGGCACTGACAAGCAATTCTGTGCCACCCATGCTTCTCCCTGGTCATGGGACAAGCGTCCCTCGGGAGCCAGGCGTGGTCCTGACCACCCTCGTCACCAGCGGTGAGCACTGGGGTTCTGGGCTGTGCGACGGGGTGTAGGGTTGTTAACGCACGTTCGTGTGCCCTACGCACAGTGAGGCCAAACAAACCGAAATGTCGGAATTTGGAGCTGAGAAAGGTTTACTGCAGGGCCAGGCAAGGACACCAGGTGGCTCATGCCCTAAAAAGCCTCGAGCTCCCGGGAAGGGTTTCAGCAAAGCACTTTTAAAAGCCAGGTGAGGGAGGGGGCTTGCAGGTCTGTGATCAGCCTGTGCACAGTTCTCTGATTGGCTGATGGTGAGGTAGCAGGGCGGTGTCACAGGGGTTAACATTCTCAGTCCTTAGGCTCCAGGAGGCCTGGGGCTATGTGCTCTTGGACATCAAGCAGTGACCATCTTCCATTTGTTGCGGGGGCGGGGGGTTACATCTGCAAAACAACTCAGGAAGTTTGCATCAAATACTATTATCTAGGTACTTCGGAGAGGAGCTAAAGCAGAGGATATGGGGGAGGGGTCTGTCCCCCCACCCCCACCGGGAAGGCCCCATGGGGTCCTGCTCAGTTACAGGGTCAGCAGAGGAGGGCTTTGCAGGCTCCATCACTGCCTGTCAGGTCCCCGGGATGGGGTGGACGCAGGTACGGGGGCGGGTGTTGCTACTTGGCCTTGGTCTGATTCACGCTGGGATCAGAGCTCAAGAAAACTCATCCTGGAGAATCGAGTAGGATGGTTGCCTCTTTGAAAGGCTCTGACAGCCAAACTCGCCCTCCCAGCTTCCAATTCCACGTGTTGGGGAGCTCAGGGTACAGTCCCTGTGTTCTGACCCCACAGCAGGTACTCAGCTTTCCCAGCCCCTCCCCTCTTCCTGCACATGGCTTGGGGTCAGGTTCCCATGACGGGCGTAGGCAGCTGTGGTGTGTGGCCTTTCAGCCCCGCTGAACTGGGGCTCCCGGAACCCCGCCGTCCCCGCCCCACGCCCAAGTCAGCAGCCCTGGGCTCTTGTTCTATCCTGGGATGAAATCAGGCAGAGGATCCGCGCGATCGTCCGCCAGCCAAGCGCCTCCCTTCCTCCCTCGTGGCCGGAGCCCCTCTGCCTGGGCCTTTGGGGCTGTCCCGCCCGGGGCCACTTTCTCACGCTGTACGGAAACCTGCAGACTTTTCATTTTGACAGCTCTGGGCAGTGTTTACCGCTGCTCTTTTCAAAAGGGTCTCTTTAGACGCTGCCAATCTGACAAGTGTGTCTTTTTTGCCTTCACGGCTACCCCGGCGGAGACGCCAGCTGCTTTTCCTTGAAACGAGTCCATTCAGACTCGGTTTTGGGTCTCCTGCGGCAGTTCCGTCAACTCGGCCAAATTTCCACTTCTTTAATTCGTGTTGTTCGGGGATCAACCACAGATGCCCAGCACTGGCACTTACTTTGGAAACATCACACAGGAAAGTCAGTGCGGAGATAACATTCCCTTTGGGGGAACAAAAAACTGATTCCATCCATTTTCCACCTTCTTTACTTTTTCAGGCCCGTCAGCTGTTCTCAACTAAGGGAACCTCTTTCTTAAGCCTCCCACCACCCACGTGAACGCAGGCTAAAGAATTAGACTTGGATCTACCTGTCCAGCATCCACGCACAGTGGTTCAAGTCCAAAGGTGACCCCTAGCAGTAGTGAAGCGCGAGCATCAGATACCAGAGGTGGGGCGATGCCTGCGTGTGTCTGCTGCTCCTGTCACGTCAGAGATCAGGCAGGTAGCCTGATACTGGCCAGTTCAGGGCAGTGGTGTAAACCCGTGACCAGACCAGCCACAGGGAGGCCCTGGGAAAACTGGGACACAGTGACCTGCTCCTGGGGCCTGGACGGTGGCTTGGAGCGTGAAGGGGTTGCTCGTGTGTTGACATTAATTTGAAAAAAGAAAAGAAAAGAAAAGAATGGTTCTCAGCTTTTTGCATCCCTGTGAATGCAAAGAAGCTGTGAGACCCCACAGAGTGATGTGGGTATGGGGACGGGGCAGGAGGACGGTGCCAGCAATAGCCAGGGCTCACTTGGGGAGTGATCTGTGGCACTTGCCTTTAGACTTTCTGTCTAAATGGTCTAAGATAATCACGGGAGAGAGTTCAAATCCCTTGCAGTCAAATCCTAAGGTGTTGCCTTGCCCTCAGGCTTCCCATCTACCCCGTCTTTGTGCCCCTCCCTCTTTCCCCGACATCCCTCCTCAGAGTTTGCACCTCATGAGATTGCAAGATTGCTTCCGGGAAAAACTAAATTCACAGCAGTGTTGACTTATTCTGGCACTAAAAAACCCAACCAACCAAACAAAAAACCACAAGCAACCAAAGAACTCCTTAATGAAAGGGCAGAAGACCATCAAAAACTTTCCTGATCCTTGCTGAAGGGCAAGGGGAGGAGTAAGAAATCTGATTCAGTTGGTCTCTGACCATTCCTTCAGTGAAGCAGTGGTTCTCAACTTTTGCCTGCTTCAGAAACCCCTGAGGGCTGGTGAATTAGTTACCCATTGCTGTGCAACAAATTAGCAACTTCAAACAGTGAACATTGATTGTCTCACAGTTTCTGTGCCCCAGGAATCCAGGTGCAGCCAAACTGGGTGCCTCCAGCCCAAGGTACCATGAGGTTACATCAGGCCGTCAGCATAGATGCGTCTCAGATGGAGGCTTGACTGCTTTGGCTGGTGGGCGGCTGATTCCAAGCCCCTCCATGTGGCTGCTGGCACGTCTTGGTTCCTCGTCTGTGAGTCTCTCCAGGGGCTGCCTGAGTGTCCTGTGGTCACAGTGAGCCATCGAGTGCCCGAGGCGGAAGCCACAGTCTACAGATGTTATGGAAAGGTTGGTCAGTGATGCCTCATCACATCTGCTGTGGTCCTTTCATTAAAAACTAGTCACCGAGTCCAGCCCATACTCAGGGGAAAGGGATTACACAAGGGCATGAATCCCAGGAGATGGAGATCAGGGGGACCAGCCAGGGGGCTGCTTGCCACAGTTTCTTAACATGGATTATTGGGCTCCACCCCAGACTCTGATTCAACAGGGCTGGGCTGGAGCCCAAGAATGTTTATTCCTAACCAATTCCCGGCTGGTGTTGCTACTGCTACTGGTCCAAGGACCACATTTTGGGAATTGCTGCTTTAAAACCCCAACACCCAATCAGAGTGAGAAATGGGCTCTAGTTGCTGCAGGAAATTGGACTTCACCCAGGTACCAAGACCAGGAGCCTCAATGGCTGAGATTCTGGCTGAGCCTGAGCCAAATAAAAATTTGGGGAGGATCCTTGGTGAACTGTAACTTAAGACTTTGGATTTTTAACTCACAGAAGAACAAGAGCATTCTATTTGGGGTTTTAAATCCTTTGGACTTTAATTTCTTAGGACTTCATCTTGCAAGAGGAGTTAATCTTGAATTTGATTTTTCCTGGGAATGAGATAATAGGGGTCAGGTGGGCTGGAAATGTCTATGTTGGCTTGTCATTAGAGTACAATTGTTTGATTGTACTCATTTAATTTTGTTGAGGCTTGGAAATGTGGCCGGAAATTATTTGGGATGGGAAAGAGAACAGGCAGGAAACATTTGGTTTGGGTCAATTGTAGCTTTGGGATGAATTTTTTAAAAACAACTTTATTCAGATATAATTCACAAACCACACAATTCAACCATTTAATGTGTTCAGTGGTTCTTAGTATATTCACAGAATTGTGCAACTATCTCCACAATCTAATTTTAGAACATTTTCATTATCCCCCAAAGCCACCCCCTACCCGTAACAGTCACTTCCCACCCCTCTGCCACCCCCAGCCCTGGGCAACCACTAGTTTACATTCTGTCTCCATAAATTTGCCTCTTTTGGCCATTTAACATAAACAGAATCATATAATATGTGGTCTTTTTGTTGCTGAGTTTTTTCAAATAGCATAATGTTTTCAGAGTTCATCCATGTGGTAGCATAGAGCAGTACATCCTTCTTTTTATTGCCCAACATATTCTGTTGTGTAGATATATTACATTTTGTTTACTCGTTCATCAATTGACAGACATTTGGTTTTTTTTTTTCTATTTTTTGAAACTATGAATAATGCTGCTATAAGAATTCACGTATAAGTTTTTTATGGTCATGTTTTCATTTATATCAGTATCAACAGAGGAGAAGAATTGCTGGGTGATGTGGAACTCTACATTTAACCTTTTGCAGTTGCACCATTTTAATCTCCACCAGCAATATATGAGGATTCTAATTTGTTATTGTTTGTCTTTCTTCTTATAACCATGTAGTGGGTGTGAAGTGGTCTCTCAGTTTGATTTTGATTTGCGTTTCCCTAGTGGCTAACGATGAGCATTTTTCATGTGCTTATTGGCCATTTGCATGTCTTCTTTGGAGACATGTCTGTTCAGATCTTTTGGGATCTTTAAATTGAGTTATTTGTTTTTTTAAAAATTTCATGTTATTTTTTAATTTTTAAAATTGGGGTTTATTTGTTTATTTAAAGATGGGTTAGTTGTCTTCTTATTGAGTTGTAAGAGTTCTTTATGAATTCTGGATACACGTTCCGTATCAGATATATGATTTACAAATGTTTTCTTCCATTCTGTGGGTTGTCTTTCCTATTTCTTGACAGGATTGTCAAATGACAAAATTAAAACAATTTAGGAACGAGTTTGATGCCCTTTATTCAAGGGAAAATAATTCATGGGTTGGGGGAGTACAGTGGCACATTCTTCTCGAGGGATTTTGGTCAAGAGCGAGTTTATAGAGTGTCGGAAGCAGCAATGTGGAGACAGGGCATGATTGGCGGGGGTTGCATATCTGATCTTGTTTAGAAAGATCAAGGAACAAGGAAATAAGCGTGGAGCCAGAGTTGGCTTGGCATTTGCGGATTGGCTGACTGGATATTCTGCATTTCTGGTCAAGTGAAGCATTTACAAGAACCTTGAAGTTCAGTTTGCTGATGTGGCATCTTCAGCCGGAGCAGCCCCGTCTTGGGCCTAGATATTTATTTCCACGGTCCGCCCCCTCTTGGTCATCCTCTTGGCCACTCCAGAGGTTTGACCAAAACCACTGGCCTTAGTGTGACTCAGTTACCATTGCCTCCTTGGGTCTCAGTGTGGTGTTCACAGGAGAGGATGTCAAGCTCGTATTCTTGGAGCCGGTTATGTCCTCTGTTCTCTTTCGTCTTTTAGTCCGCGAGAGACCGACTATCACCTGGTCATGGCTGCCCACATGCATTTAAAACTTCCAAGAGATTGCAGTGTATTAGGGAGACAATAATTATTATTAGAAACAAAACAATGCCCATGGTTTGGAGAGCATGCCTGAACCAGAGTCTCCATGACCCAAACCAGCTAGAATCAAATAAGTCAAGAAATGATCCACAAAAAGGGGATACAGATCCTCTCAACTTACAATGGGCTTACAGCCTGATAGACTCATCGTAAGTTGAAATATCGTAAGTCAAAACTGCATCTAATACGCCTAACCTACCAAACGTTGGAGTTTAGCCTGGCCCACCTTAATTGTGCTCAGAATACTTACATTAGCCTGCAGTTGGGCAAAACCATCTAACACAAAGCCTATTTTATAATGAAGTGTTGACTCTCTCATGTAATTTATTGAATACGGTACTGAAAGTGAAAAACAGAGTGGTTGTCTGGGTCCAGAATGGTTGTAAGTGTGTCGGTTGTTCACCCTCGTGTTCACCAGGCTGACGGGGAGCTGTGGCCGCTGCCCAGAGTCACGAGAGAGGATCAGAACATGTTAGAAAAAAAAAAAAAAAAAAAAATAACATATTTAGAAATAAATAAATATATTTGGAAATAAAATTTAGAAAAGAATAAAGAGGATGGCTCTTACCCAGTGGATATGAAAACATTGTATTAAAATGGAGTAGTTGGCACAGAAAAATGAACCCAGCTAGATTTAGCACTGAGATACAGAAAGTGACCCCCTATGCTGCGGGAACGAAAAGCCTCATCTTTTGAAGCAGTTCTTGGAAAATTCACTGGAAGAAGAAAGGCTAATCACCTCATTTGAAAAAATGACATTAGACTCTTGTAAGACACCACCTAAAACTAAAGTCTGTTGACATTCTGACTGGAGACATGAGATGCACTTATGTGACAAACTTCAGTGGCTTCATGTGTTGTGCGCTGTTCTAGGTGTTTACAGACATGAACACACGGGATTCCCGCGACCCCATAAGGAAGGAGCTCTACTGCCCCTCCCTCCACCCCAGAACGACACCTGAGGCTCAACACAGCGGGAGCTGGAGGTCACGTGGCCAGTGGGACATTCACCCAGCCTCCCTGGGCATCACCCCTTCTGTGCCTGTGTGCTCTCCACACGCACCTGCCCCAGACCCACCGCCATGTGACACATCCCTCGAACACTAGGAGGTGCGGTACAACAGCCATTGTCTCTTGCTTGGGGCTGTCACGTGACTGCAATCAGGTGACAGCCGGGGCTGGATGTCCAGGTGGGCTGGACATCCATGGTGGCCCACTCACCTGGTGGCCGGTGATGCCGGCTTTGGCCGGGAGCTCCTCTGGGGCCGTCCGGTGGGCACCCCAGGGGGCCTCTCCACATGGCTTCCCCCAGGGCAAGTGTCCGAGGGGACCTGGGGGAAGGAAGCTTTCTCTGCAGCTTGAAGGTCACAGGGCCACTTCTTCTGCAGTTTTCGGGTGAAGGGGTCACAAGCCCACCCAGAGTGAAGAGGCAGCTTACGGACCCCACCTCTCAATGCAAGGAATGTCAACGTTTTAAACCACTATAAAATATAGTTAGATCAATGAGAGTTCATCCAGAGCCACACCCTGTGCTAAACCTATTTATATGAATAGTGTCACTTCAATTATACACAAAGAGAAAACCCACAGCCCCCCAGTGGCGTCACACAGCCCCCCCAGTGGCGTCACATGTGCTAAAGCCCAGGATACAAAACCTAGATTTAACACCTCACCTAAGAGCAGTCTTGACCTTCCCCAGAAATGTCATCTTAACAGCATGGGATTTTCTGCTCAGCACAATGAGGTCACCTGTCACGTGGGGCCTCCGCATCCCCAGAGGAAGAAGAGGCAGCCTGCACAATAAAACCCATGCCTTTCCTGCTCCTCTTCCTCCCAAAGATGTCTAGGCCCCAAATAACCCTTTTCTTTGGCTGACTTCCTCACCCACCCTCCTTTCTATAGCAACTTCCGTGCTCTCGGGCTCCTCTGCGTGCCCTTCAGGTCCCTCCATGAGATGCTGCCACATTCATGAGCCATTGGATAAAGCCAAGACCTTCAAATTCACTCAGTTGAATTCTGCTTTTTAACCACACTTATACTTGCGTTTAAAATAAACAAGCATAAAAGTACAACTGTGCAGATGAAAGTTTCAGGGGCTGTGCTTCCTACCGAGACACACCGGTCTGGGTGACCTCCTGGTCAGTGAGGCCTCCCAGTCACGCTGTCCCATCCACTGTCTCACCTGGGGCGGCACCGACCTGAACCCTGCCGTGTGGGCTGCGGAAGTGGGGGCTGGGTGGTGGGAGAAGCAGGTGAGCCAAGCAAAGCACACCCGGACCCAGCTGCCCAGACTTCCACGAGGAACAGGGCGTTGGAAGCATCACAAAGGGATGAGTTTATGGGAAACCAGCCTAGCTGCTGGCTGCTTGTGGAAAGGCAAGATTTTGCACCCAGGAGGAGAGTCTCTGCAGGGAGGCCTTTGCCCCAGGTCACCACTTCTGTGTCCACAAGTCCCAGGACCCCCTGCAGGGCCCAGCCCCAGGTCCAAACCTGGCCAGTGCCATGGCCTGCAGACAGCACCTCACTCCTTGAATCCCAAAGCCCTTCTGTTAAGTCAAGTCTCGGGTGCGAAGGCTCTGCTATGCGTTCGGTGAAGACAGAGATGGGGGGCGGCAGGGAGAGGGGGGAAGCCCTCGGGGCCCAGTGAGTCAGGGGGCAGCAGGTGGAAGGGGACGGTCCCCACCCTCTTCCTGGCGTCCCAGTTCTAGCTTTGCAGGTGCAGTTGTGGCCCCTGGGATGCCAGCCTTGGAGTCATCTGGGTGAGTTCCCTTTGTCACTTCGCCTTCTGTGGTCACTGCAGCACAACAGGAGGGCTGGGCAACGCTGACCTGAGCATGGTGGGCATCTGGGAACAGAGGAAGCGTCACCCTCGGGAGCGAATGGTCAACGTGAGGACAGTGCAGGGAGCGGAGTTGTTCCCAGCTTGGGGCACTAAATATCCACTCTGCTGTAGAACGATGGTGACACTAAGAGGTGACATCGCCTATTAATTATACAGTCCTTAGGAAAAGAAGAAGGCCCACTATGTGTCTTAAGTTCTACACCCCTTACGTGGAGTTCTGCACTAAGACCCGTTTTATCTAGGAGCCCAGAGAAGAGCAGGAGCGGTGTAAATCGGTAAAATCCTTGTAGATTCCACGGCTCCCGAAATGTATCAGAGAAGGCCTGCTCTCGTTCTATTGAATTTCCAATTCCGACCTTGTTTGACCTTGATTCTGATCAGTATTCCCTCGCTCCATCAGTTACACATACTTTTTGGTCTTTGTTTCTTCATAGGTACCCAAAGTTGTTTGTGGAAAGAGGTAGACGTAAATCATTATTTTGCTTCTAGGGAACGTGACCAGTGAGAGTCATCCCAGGAGTCTGATCAGCTCAGCACACGTACAGCCCCTCGGAGGGTGACCCAGGTCTCAGGCTCCATCACCTCCCCAGCCTCCTGTCCAGCCCCAGCACACGGTCTGACTCATTTGCAAACGCAGCAGCTGAGTCTCTGGGGTCAGCAGCTTAGGTCCCCCCTCCTCTCCACTGTCCAGTTATCAGGAGTACCAGAGCTGAAGGTCCAGCTCCCCTGCCATGCTCACTCCCCGCCCCTCCCCATTGCCTGCCCTCAGAGCCAGCGAGACGAGACGGGGTGCCTCCATAAAGTAACTGCCTAGAACTTTCCCGCTGCACCGCCCGAGACAGTGAGCAACTCAAGCAGTAGCTGCTGTTACCTTTTTATTGAGTAAAATAGCAGAGCAAGGGCGTTTGGTTCACTTGGAAAGCAATTAGAAGAAAGAAATGCGTTAGAGCCCCTCAGCAGTTCAACAACTGCCCAAGGAGCCTTCTGTGTGTGTCTGCTGGGATGGCACATGGAGGGCACATCCACCAGGCAGGTCACCCATCAGAGGGAGGTGTGAGCGCTCTGGGGGGGGTGTGAGTGAGAGGCGGTCAGCGGCCTGCCTGATGCCCAGTCCCCTATTCATCCTGGCAGCTGAACTTCTCCAGGGAGATGATGTTCATCCAGGGGACAATGTAAACCTGGAAGGCACACAGCTTTTGCTGCGAAAGGGAAGAGAGGGATGGTCGGTCAGGGTTACAGTTAAAGAGGAAAGTGCACTGGCCCCAGCCCCCTCCCCCAGCGGGCTGGCACTGAGACAGAACCAGAGGGGAGGACCCAGGGGCTGGGAGCCAGGTCCAGGAAACCTCCTGCAGAGGTGGGGTCCGGGAGGGGTGACAAAGGAGTGCAGCCCTGCCCGAGGCCGAGACCCCTGAGAACCAGCCAAGCCCCCAGGACAGTCTGGCCTTTGGTGAGCAGGTGGCATGGTGGGCCGGTTACAGGCCTCCAATTCCCTCTAATCTGCCCGGGGATGGGGGCGCGAGGCTGGGATTAAAGGGCCCTTTCTCCCTTCCCAGCAAACACCCGCAGCTGGGTCCTCCATCCCGCAGGCAACAATCCCCAAAGCAGACGGTGCCCCAATTCCCCGGCTAAAACCCCATAAATCCAGAGCAGTCACGTGCACACACATACCCTTCCCCTCACAGCCCCGGCAGGCACCCGCGATGCGCCCCCATGGGCACCCCCAACCCCTGCTCCCATCAGGCACGTACCTTTTTCAGGTGTGGCTGGTCATGGAAGGGACAGTTGTCCAAGTTGGCCTGGGACTTTGTACACGTGGTTCGGCCAACCTCCACATCCAAGAAGTAGTTCATCCCGGACACAACCTGGACATGCAGAGAGCACACACGCTTACAACACCTGCCGGCTGCACACACGTGGTTACCTTCTTCCCAACGCTCCTCGCGTCCACAGGCTGCCAGAGCCACACCCAGGAAGCACAGCCGCCTCCTGACGGCCGCTGCGCCCCAGGCCCTCCCCAGAACTTGTTTACCAGCTGCTCCAACAAGCCATCTCCCACAGGGACACAGAGGGGGAAGCCAGGGACCAACACCCTAACTGGGTCCAGGAACAGAAGGCATAGCTCCGAGGAGCCAGCCAGGGTACAGGCAAGCAACTGGCCAGCGCCCAGAGCCAGGCAGGGGACTGAGCGCAAGGTGGTGGCCCTGTCTCAGAGTCCACACTGCATCCGCAGGAAGGCTGTTGCCTGGTGATTACGCTTACGCTGAACTCCAGTCCCCAGGGTGGAGCCCACAGCATCCCATTCCCTGCATGTAGCCCAGGTTTATTTATTCCCTCCCGGAAGAGGAGAAAATGAGAGCTTCACGTTCGCGGACGTTTAGGCCAATAAAAGACTGCCTGGAATGCCTTCCTCTTAGGTGTGATTTTTGACGGGAATATTTCTCGTGTGTCATATATTGCGTGCCTTTTACACTTGAGATTACAGAATAGAAGTGAACTCTGGCTTCACACGGGCATCCCAGACATGCCTCGTTAGAACCTGGAGAAACACGGAATGAGGGGCCAGGGACCAGGCACCAGACCCCACCTGGGTAGAACCATGATCCCTCTGCTGTCAGCTTCCCCATGCGGCCAGTGAGCTAGTGTCACACTGGAGAGGAGCAGGCTGGAGGGGACCCGGTGAGCGGGGAGAGCAGGTCCTATCCAAAGGGGACAGCACCAGCCCACTGCTGCAGGAGGAGAAATGGGTCTGGTCTTGACCCATCTTCTGAAGTTTCAAGAGAAGGTGGCAGGGAGCCCTATGGCTGGCATGCAGGACCACACTCTCGGTGCTGTGTGGCTGCGTCCTGCTCTCCAATGGGACGCAGGCCGGATGGTCTAAATTCTAGCCTTCCTTCAAGGACCAGCGCAAGGCCCTGTAGCCCGTCCTAACTCTCCCTCCTGCCCTCTTCTCAACTCTGACAATGGGCTCCTTATCTGGCCAGAACCCCAGGCAGGCTGGCAGAGGCAGAGGTCAGTCTGTCAGCGACCGTGTGCCCATCTCAGGGTGGGAGTGAGATGTCACAGCCCGGAGGCTGCTTGCATGGGTGTGACCTGCAGGTGGAAGTGACGGTCCAGGAAGCTTTGTATTCTTATGCCAGACCCCCTGCTCTGGGACACACTGGACACCACGGGCCAACTCACGGACTTGTCTGTTTGCTGATAACCTCCGGGTGGTCTGGAGGAAGTTCAGAGTGTCTGTCCCCAACGCCACTACACGACAACATGGTGGCCAGGTACGTTTAGTGGCATCTGCTGACAGGAGGCTCAGAGCGGAGCATGCCTCTTCTGTGTGACCCGAGGCTCGCTCATCTCGAGGAAACATCAGGCCAGCCCAAACCCACCGACAGTCTGAGCCCCAACTGGCTGGACCCTTCAGAAACAACGCCAAGGTCATGAGACAGCCCAGGGGCTGCTCCAGAGTAAAAGGGGCTGCAGGACAGTGGCTGCATCGTGTGGCCTGGGAGTGTCCTTGGCTATAAAGGACACAGTGGGATGATCAGTGGCATCTGAATAAGGCCTGTGTATTAAAGAGTCCTGATTTTCAAAACTGTATTGCGGTTATGGAAGAAAACGCCCTTGTTTTTAGGAAATATACACAAAAGTGTTTACCTTCAAAGGGTTCAGAAAAATAAATGCATATATACATCCCTACACACATGTACGTGGGGATCAGGTGGATCAAGCAACTATGGCAACTTTTTAACGTTTGAAGAATCTGGGTGAAGAATCTACAGTGATTCTATGTGCTATTTTTGCTACTGTTTTGTAAGTCTGAAATTATGTCAAAACAAAAAGTTAAAAGGAAAAAGTGCTTAAGGGCATTCAGTGGCAGAGCCAGGAGGGCAGACAGGTGTGGGTCTGTTTTTCCCTCGCCTGTGGTCATTTAGTTGACATCTTGCGCCAAGCCCCCGGGTCCCAGGAGGCTGGGCCCTGACCCCAGCGTCGACCCAGAGGGCCGGCCGGTCCCGCGAAGGGCTGCGGGCGCCGTTAAAGGCCGGGGGCTGCGCCAGGGTGAGAAGTCCGTCCGCGTCCTTCGCGATCCCCGGGGCCTCAAGGGGCTGGGGGCTGCCCTCCCGAGAGCTGGTGGGGCTGGGGGGCGGGGCTGGTGACCGCGCAGGCCACGCCCTCTCGGGGGCCGGCCTCCCGCATTCAGGGCCGCCCGGCCCCGGCGCCCCTGACTTGTAGCCTGGCCCGGCGCCCACGGCCCCTGCACCCGGGACTCCGCGCCCCCTCCCCGGCCCCCGCATCCCGGCCCCTGCACCCGGGGCTCTGCGCTCCCTCCCCGGCCCCTGCACCCCGGGCCCCGCGCCCCCTCCCAGACAGGACGCACCTGCTTGAAGGCGCGCACTACGCGCACCGCGCGGCTCTGGTAGGCGTCGTTGCTTTGCTTGTTGTACTCGCTGATGGCAAAGGACAGCGCCTCCTGTACGCCCTTCTCGTTGACGTCCGCCTCCATCAGGCCGCCCACCATGCCCTTCTTTCTGGGGCCCTGCCCGGCCGCAGGGCTCACGGCCAGGGCCAGGGCGAGGGCCAGGGCGGCCAGCAGAAGCAGCGGGGTGCGCGGGGATCCGGCCATGATCTCTCGGAGGCGGACGGAGCTGCAGCCGAAGAGCGATCCGGTGACAGCAGCACAGCCCGGCCAGCCGCCGAGTCTTTATCCCTGGGCCGCCCCGGATCGTCCCGCCCCCGCCCGCCTGGCTCCTCCTCTTCCGCCCCGCCCCTCCGCCCGCCCCTGTCCTCCGCCCTAGTACCGCCCCTCCCCCAATCCTGCCCCTCCTCTCGCTTCTCTACCCGCCCGACGCGGCTCACTCTTTCCCACTCCCGGCCCTCTTCTCCGAGTCCCGTTTTCCCACTCGCGCGCTCCTCAACCCGACTCACCCCAGTCTCGCAGAAGGTTTCACCTCCTCGAGGCCGGCGATGCTTGTAACCCCGAGCTCTGTCTCCTGGTCTGAAAGGGGGAAGGGGCGTCTCTCGGCCCCCACCTCGGCTGTCCGCGTCTAGGAGTCCCCCGGCTCACAAGGCTGCAGTTTCCGAGGCAGACGAAGGAAGACCTCGTGTGCGCCCCGTCCTCGGGGAACTTCTTTGCCAAACATAAATGAATTAACCTTTATTTAGGAAAAGCTCATCGGGTTCTCTTTCTCACAACTCATTTATTTATTCAGCTGGCACACCTTTCTGGGGCTTCTCCCTGGCCAGAGGGTCTGGGGCCTGTAGACGGAGCATGGGCAGGGGAGCCGGGGGCCAGGGACTCCAGGTAGTAGAACCCCTACCTGATGGAGACATAAGGCGAACACTTGCGTAACTACATTAGCTAGGAGACACAAAAAGAGCAAAAAGAAACAAGCGTATAAAAACAATACTTTTTGTTTAACCCAATATATCCAAAATATTATTTCAGCATATACAAGCAATTGTGAATGACATATCCTACCCTCTTCTGTGTGTGTACATTTTACCCTTAGAGCAGGCGTCAGTGCGGACCGGCCTCATCTCCAAGCGTGGCTGTGGCATTGCCCGGGCCAGCGTTAGGGGGTGTGTGGGGGAGGGCAGTGATCAGTAATTAAGATCAGGGAGCTACAGGGGCTCTGTTAGAAGCGAAGTGAAGGGTGAAATATAGATGGGTGCCAATGGACCCCGGTCAGGGATGCCTCTGAGACGACAGACATTTAGGCTGAAACCTACCTAAAGGGCAGGAAGTCCTGCAGACACAAGGGAAGAGAGCGTCAGGCAGAGGGAACAACCAGTGCAAAGGCCCTGTGGTGGGGCTTGGCTGGCCTGCTCTAGGGGCAAGAAGCAAAGCGGCTGGTGTTTAAGCGGGGAAGGGGTATGACCTGGAATCTCACCCTGGCAGCTGTGTGCACCCTACTGTGGCGGGGGGGGGGAATGCAGGTGGAGGGGTGAGGATGACCCTTACCTGGCCGGTGGGGGAGGGGCAGCTGCTGAGGGCTCCGCTTGTCCCCTCAGGGAGGTGCATGTCTGGCTCTGGTCTTCTGTCCATTCTTGGAAACCTTTCTTGATTTTTAAAAATCAACTTGAATGAGGTATGATGCCCATACAATAAATGCCTCATTTTATGTGTCTAGACTAAGGAATTTTAGCACGTGCATACACCAGTAGTGCCGCCCCACCAAGCTCTAGAACATTTCCTCCTGCCTCTCTGCGGTCAGTCCTATGCACGCCCCTGGCTCTGGGTGATGCACACATCTGTCTCTGGACTAGGGCTTTGCCTCTTCTTGAACTTTCTGCAAAGGGCCTCATGCAGTGTGTGCATCTGGGTTTTGAGCATCCTTTTTGAGCCTCCTCTATTGTTGGGTTAACCTAATTATTGGTTCTGTTTCTCCCCGGACTGAGAGGACGTGGTCAGCTGGGTACTGTGTGGGCTACCAGACCTTCCAGCCCAGGACCATGCAGGTCTGGGCCTGAGCATGGCCCTGGGAGTGGAGGGGAAGGCTGTTCTCTTACCTGCACACTGTGTGCCTGAAGGTGGCCCAGTGACCGATGACCTATGGAGATGGTGACAGAAACACCAGGAGGCCTCTGGGCCCTTGGAGCAAACCCAGAGGAACTCTCCCGGGAGTGGTCAAGGCATCAAGGCATCATCCTAGAGCCGCTGTGGCCTTGGGGCTGGAGCAGCAAGGAGCCGGCATGGAATCCAGAATGATATCAGTAATGAATATTCATGTTCAGTGTTTCTGAGACCCTGTTGCCTGAGGCCCAGTTATAACTGTAGGGGCAAGAAATTTTTCCTTGTACCCTTCTAGGTTCTTTGGCTGGTCTAATAATTAAATTGCCATAAGACAGATTAACAGGAGAAAAATAAATTTAACTGTATACATTTAGGAGCCCCACAAAGATACGACACAAAGGCAGTCAGGTAGTTGAAGCTTATAAGCTGCCCTGATCTAAGGAAAGGAATGGGGGCCTGGGGCTTCAAATGGAGCCGGTGGGACTCACAGGAAGACGAGAAGAGGAGGTGCTTGAGGATCAGATGGCAGCCCTACCACACAGATGGCTCTTTCAGATAAAAACATGTCTCTGGTAGTGTCTCTCTGTCCGGTATCTAAATTTCTTGAGGCAGTTAGGAGGAAGTAAAAGTTTTTCCTGAGCCTGCTGCGTCTTGACTGCCTTCAGCTCAAAATACTCCACATGCCAAAGTGGCACATTTAGGTGTGGCATCTTCTGCGCTCTCCCTGCCCCCCCATCTCTCCCTGCTCTGACTCAGGAGCCTCTAGAAAAGTCACGGCACCCACTAGGTGCAGCAGAGATGCCTTTGCAGTGCGACGAGGGAGAAGAGGTGCTTTCTCAGTGAGCTAGAAGAGAGGGGAGCTCCACAGAGCAGGGCAAAGTGGACTGCCCCGGCCAGCACTTCTGAGCGGCATGACTGTCTCTGAAGGGCAGGGACTGATCCCCACTGGGGTTTCCCACCACACGGGGCAGCTGGGGCTGCAACATCAGAAGGTGTGCTGTGCAGAGACCGGCGGGGTCCTCACGTCCGTCATCACGGAGGAGGTGAGGGTCAGCAGAGAATGGGAGCACGGTGGTGGGTTTGAGCCTGTTGGGGTGGCCTGAACGGTGACACGTGCGGCTGGAGGTTGATGACACTGGTGGTAGGCGTCTTGGTACGGCGACATCTCCAATCCTAGCCCAGGGTGCCCACGGGAGCCACCGGAGCAGCCTGCAGGACAGTCTGATAAGGAGGGGAAGGCCAGGATGAGGCTGGGCCTCTGATCCAGCTGTGTGGATGATCTCGGCAAATGTCACAAGTCTGGTGAGGCCGGCCACTTTGTTAACTGTAGGGTCTGGGGGTCGGAAACACAGAAGTGGCCAGGCTTCGGTGGGATGTGTAAGCATGGTGAAAAATGACAGAGCAGCCCAAGCCCTGGTTTCTGGGGCCTGCAGCTCCTGGGATAAGCTAGCAGGAAGCCAGAGAGAAACAGTGAACTCAAGATGAGGCATGGGGTTCCGGCACCCACCCACCAAGTGCAGCATGGAGGGGGCACGTCTGCCCAGGATGTGAGTGTGTTTCCCTTCTGCCGGGTGAAAAGCAAACCAACCATGTTTCCACAAGGCTGCGTGTGTGTCTGCTCATCTCGTGATCTGAATTAGCAGAGTGAGAATTTAAGGTGAGGGAGTGACAGGAGTTCTCTGAAATCAATAAACAATAATAAGTGGATATTAAGTAATACTTCAATAAATAAATGACCAAGCACATAAAACATCCCCCGAAGTGGTAAGTGGTCACATCAAGTGGCCAAGAGTTGAGATTCTGAACACTAGGGCTTTGAGCAATTAAAACTTGGTGTCCACAATGGTAGCTTAGACTGAGCAAGTCGTGGGTTTTTGTGACATCTTAACATGGAAAGATTAGGAACCTCTCTTATGGGAGGCACGGGTTTCTCTGGGGTTGAGCTCTGAGGTCCCTTACACACACCTTCCCCCTGTGCCCCTTTCCCACCCCCACTTGAGGAGACATGGGGATGCTTCTACACCGTGTGCCAGTGTGGGCAAAGCATTTAGGGCTCTGCTAGGGATTGATGCCATGGCAATGGTACACAGGGATGCTCAAGGTAAAGGCTGTTGGCAGCCCCCATAGAAGAGGCCAGAGTGAGCGCAGCAGCCTGTAGCTGTTTTGCACTTAACGGGGGAGCAGAGAATCCTCTGGAAGCTTGTGCTCAGGTCCACGTGGAAAGGGCCCTCCTCGCCTTGTGCTGTCAATTACCATTTATCCTCTCGAGCGGCACATTTACCAGAGCAGCTCCCACGTGCGGGGGGAAGCAGCACAGCCAGGGGTGTCGGGGGAGGGAAAGGGCATCTGGGGACCAGGGCGGGCGCCTGTGCGTCGTCTCCCATGCTCCCCATCTCTCTGGGCCTCAGTCCAGCCTCGAGGAAAGCAGCGTGGCTCTTAGCCGGGTTTAGCATCCCCTTGGCACCTCTGGGTGGTCAGCGTTTCCTTTCCAAATCCTCCGTGTGGTCACCGCTTGACTTCCCTCCGGGTGTTTGTGCAGCCTCGTTCCTTCAGCCATCTGCCGTGGGGCGGCCCGTGAAAGCTGGCACCCTGGATGCTGGAGCTGGCACTCCCTGCCCCCTCCAAGGTGTCCCCTGCCCCCCTTCCTGCCAGGCTCAGACGACAAGTGTTGGAGTAATATTTCTTTCACACTAGAAGCCAGGCAGGCCGTGCTCTGCCCGACCCCAGGTTTTGCCTGGAACGTGGTGAAAATACTCTTGCCAAGTCTGGGCCTATGAGACTGGGGAGAACCAAAAAAGGGAGAGGAAAGAGAGGCAGAAGGGGGGTGGGTGCAGGGGAGGAGGGGGATGCATTTCCCCTGACATTTTATTATGGAAATTTTCAAACATGCAACCAAGTTAGAAGGGTTTCATCGAAAACACCCATATACTACTCACCACCCAGATTCTACCACTAATACTGCACCTTACTTTATCAGTTGTCTGTCCACCTGTCCTTCTTTCTCTTCAGCCATCAATCTATCTTTTTAAGTGCATTTCAAAGGGAGTTGTCGACATCAGTGCATTTCACCCCCAAATACTTATGCCTGCAGGGCATTAACTGGAGCTTGATGTTTATTTACAGCTTTTTCACTTGTTGGAAAATTTACGTACAGTGAAATGCACAAATCTGAAGTGAACAGTCACTTGATTTTTTTTTAATTAATTAATTTATTTATTTTTGGCTGCGTTGGGTCTTCGTTGCTTCCCGTGGGCTTTCTCTAGTTGTGGCGAGTCGGGGCTACTCTTTGTTGTGGTGCGCGGGCTTCTCTTTGCGGTGGCTTCTCTTGTTGCAGAGCACGGGCTCTAGGCGCGCGAGCTTCAGTAGTTGTGGCACATGGGCTCAGTGGTTGTGGCTCACGGGCTCTAGAGCGCAGGCTCAGTAGTTGTGGTGCACGGGCTTAGTTGTTCTGTGGCATGTGGGATCTTCTCGGACCAGGGCTTGAACCTGTGTCCCCTGCATTGGCAGGTGGATTTTTAACCACTGTGCCACCAGGGAAGTCCCCATTCACTTGATTTTGACAGATGCATGTAACCCAAACTCCTATCAGCTACAGAATGTGACCATCACCCCAGCAAGTTCCCTCACCCCCCTTCCCAGTCACTTTGGGTCCCCACCCCCAGAGACAATGCTTCATTGATTTTTAAAAAAATATATAGATTAGTTTTGTCTATTCTGGAAGTTCATTGAATGGAATTCTACAGTATGTGGCTTTTTTCACTCAGCTTGATGTTTCTGAGATCATCCCTGCTGTTTAAGTTGTATGTTTAGAAGTCAGCCTTTGACTGCCATGGGAACCCCTCCAGAAGAGTCTCAGGAGTGTCTCGGGCCCCGGATTGCAGACGCAGCTATAGTGACAAGGGCAGCAAGCCTTGGTTACTCAGAATGTTTGCTTCAGCTTCTCTTTTCAACCTGAAACAACTTCCTTCCCCTTTCCTCCCTGTCTGCTCTCGCACACCTTCCTTCCCTTCCTCGCCCCATCTCCAAAGCTAGTTTTAATTTTTGAAAAAAGTAGAGGAAAACCTGATTTTAAAAGACAAAGAGCAGATGTTCCCAATGCTTTCCTGTATTTGAAAATAAAAGTTCTTGTTGTTTTTTTTAAAAATCAAATTAGTACAATATGTTTGTTATAAAAACAAAAAAAAAGTGTAAAGGAGATAAGTTACATGTGTACATGTGACTGTGCGTGTACCTCTGTGGACATGTGTGCAGGAGGTCATGTGATGACTAATTCCTGCCATGTTTTTCACTGTCATTATGTCGTGAATGTTTTTCATGAAGTTAATCGTCTTTGAAAGCTCTGTTCTGCTCCCTATTCAACTAGTTTTTCCATAGTTTAATTTTTTCTCTAATGCTAGATGTTTAGAATGTTCCCATTTTTTTTTCTGTGATGAGTAATACTGTGATACACACTACTATAGGAATAAAGTCTTGGTGTGTATTTTGGATTGTTTTCTTCCTGGAATTGGAATTACTGGGTCAGAGGCTACAAAGATTTTTTTGGATTCAGATTGCCAAATAATTCTCCAGAAAGCTGTGCCTGACTCAGTCAGGTCCAAGGAGCAAAGAGAAAGCGGTGGTGGTCAAGGAGTGTCAGAAGCAGCATTTTGTGCTTTATTTTGTTTGGGAATATTTACAAGTGCAGGTGACCTCAGTGCCACTTTGCTGGACCCAAGACCCTCAGTGGTGCCACGCGATAGGCAGCTCTGTGCCAGGACTGCAGCTTTTCTACCTGGATCACATCGTGGTGGTTCCACCTTGGACTTACCCTCCTTGAGAAATGTTATCAGTTCCGTGTCTATGCTATTTATTCACTCATCAACTTCGAGAACATCCATGGAACATAGGATGTCAGAGACTGCCTTTAAAGATGGAAAAGCTCGGCTCCTGCCCTCCAGACATCCTGGTTTGAGGAGAAAGGCATGTAAACAGGTATTTCAACACCACATGATGCAAACTGTCACAGGTGCGGGAAGGCCCAGAGGCCCGTGTTCCGGGTTCTGCCTGGGCCTCTCACCAAGCACCTGGCCATGGCTGCAGAAGGAGCAGTGTGGTCTTGATTCGCTGTGAACTCCAAGAAACCTGGAGGGTGGCCTATCTTTGCTGGTCTAGGGGTGAAGAATTCCCTGGTCCAGCCTCCCCGCCATGCTCAGCCGGGGCCCTGCACCTCCAGCACCTCTGAGACTGCCTTCCCTCGAGGCGCACCCACTCACGGCTCTAATATCCTCCACGCCCACGACTCCCACTCTGTGTCTCCAGCACAGAACTGCCACCTTACCCCCGTGATGGTGTGATTTACACAGGGATCCCCGCTTTCCAAAGTTTCCTTTACGCCACCTCACTTTTACGAAAGACCTGTTTTCACTAAAGGAAGGAAATCTGAAGAGGATTTTCACTTTTACAACAAAAGGCAAGAAGTGAAAATTGCGTTCAGCATGTGTTTCCATTGAGCCTTTATAGGGGTAACTTGCACCCCAGGAGTGGGAGCGGCCCTGCCAGCTCCTTCCCTGGAACCACACCCAGTATCTCAGCATCGGCCACCAGAGCTGTGAGCTGTGTCTGTGAGCATCTGGGCTTTACCTCCATTTATTTTGTGTGTCTGTCAGCAAGATGTGTCCTGATGTAGTAGCTTCTTCACTCTATGACGTTTTGTCTATGAAAGGTTTCCTAGGAACGCTCTATTTTTGGATATTGGGGGAAAGCTATAGTAAGAAATATATATTTGGTCTCCATCCCTTTTTCTGGCACAGTGCTCCTAAAACTCTTGCAATTTCCTAAGGGATGAGAGCCATAAAGGTGTCGTCCGTTACGTAACGAGGTGCCTTTTGGACCCCTACCCAAGGCTGGGGGCTTGTTTCCAGGGGGTCTAACCATGTGATTAGAGGGTGGGAATTTTCAGTCTTGCCCGCCCCCGACCCTGGGGTTGGGGGAGAGGGGCTGGAGGCTGAATAAGTCTTGCAACTGGCTTCTGAAGTGGGTGGGTGGGTCAGTGGTGGGACTGAGCCCTTATCCTGTGGGGTCTGACGTCATCTCCACATAGACAGTGTCAGGACTGAGTTGAATTATAGGGCACTCAGCTGGTGTCAGAGCATTGCTAGCTGTGGGGAGAGCTCACACCTCTGAACTGGTGACCAGAATCAGTAATTGGTACCAGAATCCTACCTCCAAATCCATCTGATTGCCTTTCTACTTGGTGGCCGAAGACCCCCCCATGCTGCCCATCCCTAAGCTGGATGTGGCTTTGCCCCTTCCCTCCAGTGCCCACAGAGTTCCCCACTGCAGTCGGGGCTGTGACTTCAGGGTCAGCCCCTCAGTGATACCTTCCCCGACCTCACTTTTTAAAATCGTGAGCCCCCTTCTCCACATCCCCAGCCTCCTTCCCTGGTTTATTTTTCCCATTGCACCTTCTGAATGTGTGGATATATAATTTCTTTCTTCTCTATCTCTACCCACAGAATATAAGCTTGGTATTTCTTTCTTTTAAAAATAAATTTATTTATTTATTTATTTTTGGCTGCGTTGGGTCTTCGTTGCTGCGTGCAGGTTTTTTCTAGTGGCAGCGAGCGGGGGCTACTCTTCGTTGTGGTGCATGGGCTTCTCATTGCGGTGGATTCCCTTGTTGCAGAGCACGGGCTCTAGGCGTGCAGGCTTCAGTAGTTGTGGCTCGCGGGCTCTAGAACGCAGGCTCAGTAGTCGTGGCTCACTGGCGTAGTTGCTCTGCGGCATGTGGGATCTTCCCGGACCAGGGCTCGAACCCATGTCCCCTGCATTGGCAGGCAGATTCTTAACCACTGCACCGCCAGGGAAGTCCCAAGCTTGGTACTTCTGTCTGTTTTGTTCACTGCCATTACCCTTGCCTGGCCCATGACCATAATAATATGGGTAAGTATTACCTGAATTAATGAATGAACTGGATTAGCATTCTTAAACTGGTTTTTGTTGTTTTTGTGAAAATGTCACCATTTCCTCCCATTATAGCTTAACTCGTATGGAACTGGAGTTAATTCTTTCAGTAAGACAGGGAAGGGACAACCCTCCAGGGACTTGGAAAAAGAAGTACAATTGAAAACAGTCAAAAAAAAAAAAAAAAAAGAAAGAAAGAAAACAGTCCATGGTACCAGTTGTTTTTCATGTCTCAGGAATTTTGGGAAATGAAACCTACTGAGAGGTCAGGGTTCTGTGGCTGAGACACACAGCAGGCTGCCAGTTATCCGGGGAGGTCAGGTCTGGACACGCTCGTTTGGAAACAGCTGGCGGTTAAAGCGTAATTCCATCCTCCTGTGGTTCTTACTTGCCCTCCAGAGAAGCGTGTTTTCTGCACCTGAGGGGCTTGACGAGCCTAAACCTGCTTCTCCCTGAGCTGTTCTTGGTCACCCTAAAGTTGGGAGTCGGAGGCTACAGGCAGATGAGAACTGGCAGAGACAGTGACGCGAAGGGGAACCAGAGGGGGTCCCCCCCATGCCCTCACCCCCGCCTGGCTCCCAGGGTCAGGCGGCAACCATTGATTATGTCCAGCTTGTCCAAGAAGAGGACGTCTTTGCAACGAGGAATGAGTGTTAGCCGGAGTCCCCTGCCAGACGTGACTGCTGTGAGGGTCACCAGGGGTTCCAAGCTCCCTGGGCCACAACGGTGCGGCACCAGCTCGTTCACAACGGCG
The DNA here is from genome assembly GCF_965194805.1 of Balaenoptera borealis. Lineage (NCBI taxonomy): Eukaryota > Metazoa > Chordata > Mammalia > Artiodactyla > Balaenopteridae > Balaenoptera > Balaenoptera borealis. Next base: position 44,810,932 of record NC_138872.1, on the reverse strand, counting down.
GCAACTGTGGTCATGTGCCTGCGTGTGAAACACTCAGGTCAGCCTGCAAGGTGGAGAAGAAACAAAGAGAAAACAGGGCTATTTGGGAAGGCTGGGATATGGGCCAAAAAAAAAAAAAAAAAAAAGGCAGTATAAAAGTAAAGCACAGAGTTTTACTTTGGGAGACTATAGCCTCACGTGTTCATCCAGTGCGTTCCTGCGGTTCAGGTTAGCTTGTGGAAGGTGAGAGAAAAATAAAATAATAAGAAAAATGAAAGAGATTATTTTGCCTTCTGCTATTCCTTTGCTTCCTTTCTTTAGGTGGATCTGAGTTTCTGGCCTGCACTGCTTTCCTTCCTCCTGAAGAACAAGTGATTCATCGCACATCAAGTTTCGAGAAGCAGCGGGGCTGAGGCCTGGCGCCCTGTCTGGGAGGGCGTGTGCTGATTTCCTCAGGGGTTAAAGGGAGGAGGGTCCGGTCCTTGCGTGGCTGTGAGGGACATGGGGGCAGAATTGTGCAGCCAAACCGGTAAGCCGGGCCTTCGGACCTTCAGGTCTGAGAAAGGAACTCGTAGCTCAGCACGTGAGACTTTTTATTTAGAAAGATTTCAAAATTATGGAAAAGTTGTAAAAGTAGATGGTGGGTTTTCTGTGTGACCTGGGCAGCCTTTCGTCCCCAGTTACTCAATCAAGCATTAACTCAGATGTTGTTGTGAAGGTATTTTGTAGATGTGATTAGAGTCCTAGTAGGTTCGCTTGAGGGAGGGGAGGGTGTCCTGGATGACCCAGTGGGCTTCACGCAGCAGGTCTGAGGCAGGAGATAATGGGCCCCACGCTTAGCAGCTGGAGTTTCTCCCCTGTGGACAGAAACTCCGTAATAGGAGGATAATAAAGGAGGCTGGGCCCTGCCCAGAGAAAAGATAAGAGACCACATATTTCTCATTCTTGAAGTCAAGGAGACCTTCCCGACTATAAAGCTCCTTGAAGGTCTAAAAGGGAGAGTGTGCCACCCCATAGTAGGTGATGTCAACCTACCCATAGGCCTCTTCACTGGCATTCATCTTGGCTAAGAGAGGCGCCTGCACACATGGCGGGATCCTGAGATAAACCAAATACGGACACAGAACCAGGCAAAGCAAGATGATTGGCCAAAGGAAACCCAGAAGAAATGCCCCATATAAATGATTTAAACTACCACGAAGGCACGACTCTCTCTCTGAGTCTGCCTGTGTGTCTCTCTACACGTACTGTACTCTTTTTCCTCCTAATAAACACTTTACTTGTTTCACTACTTTCCGTCTTTGTGGGAATTCTTTTCTGCAAAGCCAAAGGGCCAGGGCCTTGTCACTGGCTACTGGTCTAGTGGCTAGGATTCAGCGCTCTCACTGCCTCGGCCTGACCCCAGTCTCTGGCCGGGAACTGAAACCCTGCTTCAAGCCGCTGCAGGCCGATGCCACCTGAGATCAGGCCCAAAGGCCTGAGACCTGCCTGTCCCGGGGGCCGCAGCTCCAGCCCCACGTCCCGAGAAGCCTCCCTCCCTGTGGCCTTATTGCCTGTCTGCAGGCCAGTGACTCACCCTGAACCTCTGCACGTGCATTTCCTTCTGGTTCTGCTTCTCTGCCTGGGCCCTGACTGACACACACGTATGTACCAGTTGCTAGCGTTTGCTTGATCTACTCCCATACGTACCCACACATAAACACACATGTATAAAATTAAAAGTTCAAGTTTGCCCAAGTTGGCAAATGCCCTTAGTTCAAAAACAACTCTAAGGGTACCATTTAACTTTCAGAGATCTCATCTCCCCTTTCATTTTGGACTTTAGTTTCTTGTTATCTTGCCAAATCTTTGACGCTTTTAAGAAATTTAAAATATTTTTTGAGTCAGTGACTTTGGTTGTTTCTAGTGGGAGGTTGGTCTGATCCCCGTCCTGCCTTATTCCTAGACATGGAGTCCTTCCCTGACCTTCCCAGGCTTGGTTGAACTGCACACTTAGAAACTAAAACCCAACATGATTGTCTAAGCAAGTTAACATGTGGAAAAGCAAGTATATGTTTTTCAAGTCTTCTATACTTTATGCAAAGAATCACTGCAAGTTTCCCTCAGACTACAAAAATTGAATTGCATAAAACTATAAAAATTGAATTGCATAAAAAATATCTGAAATTTTCTAAGAAATGTTTTAAAACATTTAATTTTCTAATCACTACTAAATTATTTTAAAATTGCAACACTTTATCCAGAAACTACTGCTCCAGCAAACTCCACCCAAGAATATAAGAGTAAGGTAGAATGACTCTATGCAGGCCAATTATTATTATTAATTTTAAAAATTTTTATTAGAGTATAGGTGACTTTTCTAGATTTGTAGCTAGTCTCTGTAGGATTCTTTTTTAGATTCTTTTCCCATATAGCCCATTACAGAGTATTGAGCAGAATTCCCTGTGCTATACAGTAGGTCCTTATTAGTTATCAGTTTTATATATGGTAGTGTGTATGTGTCAATCCCAATCTCCCAATTTATCCCTTCCCACCCTTCCCCCTTGGTAACCATAAGTCTGTTTTCTACATCTGTAACTCTATTTCTGTTTTGTAGACAAGTTCATTTGTACCCTTTTTTTAGATTCCACATATAAGTGATATCATATGATATTTGTCTTTCTCTGTCTGACTTACTTCACTCAGTATGACAATCTCTAGGTCTATCCATGTTGTGTGCAGGCCAGTTAGATGGCAAGAGGTTCATCACTTTATTCACCAGATTATTCAGAGCTGATGAACTCTTACTTTATACACAATTCAAAGAAACCTCATTCTTTGGTTTTCTAGTTCATAAACCCTTAGAAACAATATCTTGAAAGAAAATATGCATTTTGAAAGGCAGGCTTGTTATAAGAGCCAGGAATGGCATCTGGAAAATACAATTATAAGTACACATGTATATACTATAATTGTAATTACTTGCTGATGCTTTGGAGAGTAAGTTACAGTATTATGGCCTTTTATGCCTAAATACTTCTCCTTGAAAAAGAAGTACCTCTAAGAAAATGACTTTTAAAAAAATATATAATCACAACATAAGGATCAAATTCAGGCAATTTAGCACCCAGGTCCAGCCGGGTCCTGCCCGCTGCTGACCACCCAACCCCCCCTCCCCCACCTTAGGCCTCCTCCTTCCCTCCCTCCCTGCCCACCCCACCCCGTTCTCTGTCATCTGTGATCTCCATGCCCTGCAGGAGTGGGCTGAGCTGCCCCCTGAACCCACCCTGTGACCCATGGCTTCCCCTGGGGTCAGGACAAAGGAGGTGGCACCCAGCTCGCCTGAGGGGACATCCCTGAGAGCCGGGTCTCTGGGAAGGGTCCCTCAGGGTCCAGCCAGCGGTTCTCCCCTGTCACACAGCAGGGCCCCAGGGGTGCTGTTTGGGGTCAGGCACCCCCCCCACCCCCAAAGCTTCTGGGTAACTGCCAGGCGTCCATAGTTTTCAGTCTCCTCGGGTGATTGCAGCCCGAGCACTGGGCGGCCAGGCCAGGCCAAAGGTCAGAGAGGTGCTCCCAGAGCCAGGAGTTAGTCCTCCCTCAGTCTAAGAATAACACCAAGTGTTTAGCAGTCAAGGATGCGAGGGACATCTGGCTTTGTTTCTCTTAGATGCCTGCCCAGGGGACAGAGGTTTCGTTTGGGAGGCCACCAAGCCCTCGGGCCACAGTGGGTGACCCGGGGTCCTGCTGGACCAGGATGGAGCTGAAGTCACTGCTTGGACCCACGTGCCACACCAACCTTGACCAAAGTTTCCGGAACAGGCAGTCCTTGCTGATGCGTCGAGTGCATACACCCACATCCTGCCATGTATTTTTATGTTCACAAAAAGCGCTGCTCACTGAATCTTGGCTGCAAGTCCACTTCCCAGAGGTGTGGCCGTGGGACTTGGACTGGGCCCAGCAGATTCTGGCACGGGGGCAAACGCTGTGTTGGGTGGCTGCTGTCTCCACTGAGAAGCCAAGCGCTCAGCTAATATTACTCGTAATTTACTGTAACAGGGAAGAACAAATCTGACTCCATATTGGATCTGTTTCTTTCACTTTAATCTTTGTTTTCTATTGCTTTTGCTATAAGTTAATGACTAAAGGGATGCTGCCTAAAGCTTAAAGTATACATAATGGCCCGTCTCCTGGAACCTCGCCTCCCATGCCTGAGTATTAAGCTAAAATACCGTTGTTTAGCTCCCAGGAAACCTCCTGACCAGGCCCACCTGTGAGTGGCTGCAGGAAGGAAGAAATTAAGGCATCCTCTCTGGAGTCTGGCTGGACCAGGTAATATTTGCAAGGCCATAAGTTTATGGCCTTTTTTATTTACCTCCTCACCTGCCCCTTTCTTTGTTCTATAAAAGAAACTAGCATCCAGACCACAGCAAGGTGGTTCTTTGGGACACTTGTCTACCCTCTTCTCAGTCTGCTGGCTTCTGAATGAAGTCGCTATTCCTTCCCCAGCAGCTCGGATCTCGATTGATTGCCCTGTCGTACAAGCTTGGACTAGGTAACCTTACGAGTCGGGGTCCACATTCTGGTTCTCCGGGTGTGACCCCAATTCCCTCTTCTGGGTAACGGTCCGGGGGCCGTGTGGTGATTTGAGGCCAAGGATCTGTGGCAGAAAGGGCCATCCTACGCATATGTGGGTTTCTTCCTAAAATTCCCACTACGGTGCTTAGGAAATGTAACTCCCTCTCACCCCGAGGCTTTGAGGATGGTGATGGTAAGTGGGGATGACCTCGAGGGGGCAAGGGTGGGAAAGGGGGAGGCGGCAGGAACAGAGGACGAGGCAGGGAAATGAAGGTGGTCTCAGGTCCTTCTTTATGTGCTTCCTCACTTACTTTCAGCCAATCCGAGAGGCATTACCTCTGATTTGTAGATATTGAAATCCACAAAGAGTTGGTGGTCAGCACATCTTCACACTCACACAGTCAGAAAGGGGGTGGGGACCAAGTGTGTTTCTTCTCCATGGATATGGAACTGGGCTGGGTGTGAGACAACAGGGTGTGGAAAGTGATGGATTGGGCCCAACAGGGACCAGAAGGGAGTGACAGGGTGAGGCTGGCACCCCACAGGCACGGTCCCAGGGTGGGAGCTGGGAGGGAGCACCCAGGTTTCTCTGCCAACTTGGGCACAGATTTCCTGAACACCACAGGGCTGCTGGTTATTGGTCGGTACCGGGGCGGTCTCCCGGTCCTTATGTGACCTAGGCTTACACTTGCTTCTTAGTGAGATTCAGCAACCCAGCCCCAAAGATCTGCAGACCTAAATATATCACCAGCCACACGCGGGGTTTTGGTGGTGAAGCTTCAAGAAGAAGGAAGTAGTGAGTGCAGAGAATACGTTTATTAAGGATGAAATCACTGGTGGGCATGCAGAGCTGAAGGGGTTTGTTAAAACAAAGAAGTGATTGATGGGAAAAAAGGCTCTTTCCTGGCTCAATTGTGGATCCTTTGGGTTCAAGGCTGACTTCCTAAGCAGTGTGAATTCTCAGCATTTGGTCCGGCATTCCTCATTAGCTGGCCTGGATAAATGCGAGCTTTGTCCCTTCCAGAATTTGAATTTCTCCTTGTGAGAATGGAGGGGGTAGAATAAAGGACTGTACTGTCAGCCAACGCTCTGCACTCACATCGAGGGGCAGCAATCTCAGGCTGGCCGGACTCTCCTGGACGGGGCAGGAGCGGTGTCTGGACCACATTGGAAAGGGCCTTCCTGTGTTGGGGAAGCTGGAACCCAGCTAAACACACAGCCTCGGCTACAGTGGTGTCAGGACACAGGGCTTTGTGTGTCCACTGTTTCGTGTGGACTCACTGTGTGTACACGTTTGCCCAACGGCTCTGCCCTCTCTCTGCCAGGGGTCCAGAGGCGTAAGGCAGGGGCTCCCACTGAGGAGGGGGTTTCCTTAGCTCCCTCACTTCCTGCCGCAGACAGCGACCTGCTTCCCACCTCCTCTTTCACTTCCTCCCAGAGGGTCTGGAATAAAAGGCCAAATCTCTCCACTGTACAGGAGGAACTCAGTCCTTCTCCATCCCCCTTTCACTTCCGGCTCTGAGCTAAGCTCCCTCCCAAGGACTGACCTGAGGCTGCTCCCCTTCCCCTTTGTTTACCAAGTGGATGAGTGGAGGGGGAGGGCAGCTGCACCGGGTCTGCAACTCACCAGAAAGACCTCCGAGGAGGTGGGGGAGTTTGCCCAGAGTGGGGCGGGCACTGCTCTGAGTTCAGGGCCGTTCTCCCGTTCTCCCGTGTGCCTCCAGGGAGAGAAGAGGAGGGGATGTTGTGAGGCCCTAATATTCACCATTCCCCAGGTGGAAACTGGGCTTGAACATCACAAGGTGACAGACGTCCAGATGTCCTAGCTCAGAGACTACCTGCCGCGCAGGACGTGGAACTGAGACAGGGAGCCCAGCGGGAAAGCAGTCCTGGACTGAGTCCACCTGCCAACAACGGGACAGCAACTTTGGCAACAAGCTGGGCAGAGCAGGTGGGCCGCAGCCCGGGCAGACCACCCCTGTCTGGGGCTGTAGAGCAGGGCTCCCCAAACTTGCATGTGCACGTGAAATGCAGATTCTGACCTGGCTGTTCTGGGATGGGCCTGAGATGCTGCATTTCAGTCCTGCTCCAGGGCGAGGCTGATGCCGCAGATGTGGGTGCCGGGAGCCTCAGGCTGGGAGTGCAGACCCGGGGCTGAGCTGCAAGCGTGGTTCTGGGGGTGTCCAGTCAGCCCTTGGCCTCTGTCCTTTCTTCCTGTTGGATGATTTACTGGCTCCCTTGTTTGGCTAACCTGGCACTGGGGGTCGAGGTGCGCAGGCCCACGTGGCTGGAGGCGAACGTGCCACGTCCAGCATTGAGCCCGTGTCCTCACAAGCAGCCGCTAGGTCGGTTCAGATGCCGCTCGGCACGAAGCGCATGCGCATATGTTTCACATCACATCATAAAAGCCATGACTTTAATTACTTATGACTCCGAAGTCTGCCGTCACTTTAACTCCAGCAACCCTGGTTGTCTCTCAGAAACACTTTGAGGAAAAAACGCTTTCAGCGCAGCCTGTGAAACTTGTGCTAACTGATGCGGCTGAAGCTATCTTAATGACTTAGCTCCTCAGTCAAATCTAAGATTTCAGGTTTCTGTACTGGACGTGTGCCGTTTTAATGTTTCATTTTGGGGGGCTGTCGAGAGTCTGAACCGGCTTCCCCTCTGGGGCACCCGCCTGTGTGTGTCCCGGCTGGGAGTCAGAACTCCAGCCTCGTCTACACGAGCTGAGAAAGCCAGACCCCTCTCCCGCCTCCTGGACCGTGGGACATGGACGCCAGTCAGACGCTCCCATTCTGGATTTTAAATTGGGAATAGGAATACAGAGAGACAGGAACACTGTACAAGGAAGCGTCCACGTCCTCCATGGCAGTGCCAGTGGCCGGCACACTGCCCTTTGGGCCACGGCACTGATGGCGGGGTCCACTGCCGAGCGGTGGTGGGAGCTCAGCCCTGACCGGTGTGGCCATGGCCGTGATCAGGCCACCCAACGCCCCTCGGTCTGTGCTCGTTTCTGAGCCGGGCTCTCCAAGCCTCCCCACCTTTGTGAACCACCTCATTTCCTTTCAGATGAGCCCTTTTCTCTGAAGTTGGTTAGACTTGGTTTCAGTTCCTTGCAGGGCGCTGTGCTCCTTTCCTCTAGAGAATCCCATTATTGGTGTAAAAGACGACACTGATGAATTTCCTCACTTTTTCCACCGCCAGCTGCTGATTCTGGATCTTCTGGAATTTCCCATACTTCTCAGTAAAATGACAGTGTAGCCATTTTAAGCTAAATTAGAACACAGCTACATGTCATTGGTTGTGATTTGTGAGTGTGTATGAAGTAATTTAATAAATATCTCCTCCGACTACTAAGTGCTGATGTTCTGGACGCATGCATTTTTCAGGGCATGGTTCCATCTGCCTGGGACCCAGATGCACTAAGTCCAAGACAGTGACAGTGGAAGGACCAGCACCAGTGTCCTCGAGCTGCAGCCCCAGTGTCCTTTCACCACTTGGGCTGCTTTCTAACACCAACTAGGAGAAGATAAAACTCCCCAAGTTAGCCATCGGGCGTTCAGAATTCCACTGGCCGACAGTGTCGGGCATTTTACATCAAATTGTTATGATGTTCCCTGATGTGTGATCAGCCACCCTCCAATGACACTTAATTAGCAATGACGTCCTCAAAAAGCTGCCATGAAAATGCCCAGGGATTTATTTCACTGCTAACAAACAAAAGGGGAGAGGGAATCACTGTACATCTTCGATTTCCAGCTGCTCACATTGGTACAAGGGTGGCAGTGACAGTACAAGCAACCTGGGCAAAACGGGAAGGTCAGGTTGAAGGCTTGCCTTCTCTTTTCTCTCTCTGGTTCCTCTGAGGACAGGGGAAATCCCCTTCTCTTGACATTTCACGCATGGAATCCAAGAGAAACCACCTTGAATCAGAACTGTTGAATCAAAAAAGTCATGTTATTTCTCCAAACATGAAGGTAAACAGCTAATCTCCATTAATGGGACTTACTTGAGTGAAAATGAAGGTTAAGAGGCTTATACCTTTAAAGCCAGAATTCATCTCCGAATTCCTCCTTTGCTTGATGAGGGCATTGAAGGAAATGCTGATTGGGCACCAAGTGAAAGTTACATGAACACACACACACACACACAGTGCTGGCGGGGCTAGGCTTTCTCGGTGTGGAGTGTGCCCCACCCGGGAGGTGTGCAACATTACGTGGCCTCTTCCATGTGGCCCGTCCACTTTGCCTCCCTGGCATCTGGCCTCCCACCTGGGTTGCAAGGAATCGTGAACCTGAGGCTTGGGCAATCCTGGCACCTTCTGTTAGCTCCAGAAGAAACTGAACAAGATAGGGGCTTAGGAAAATTATGGAAGCCTTGAGATTTGTCCCTGATAAGAGCTGGGTGGGCAAGGGCTGCACTGGGTCTCTATAATTCAGGGCTGGCTGTAGCCAACTGTCTCTAAGTTCTAACCCAAACCCTGAACTTGACCCTTGGTGCAGCCTGGTTGGACCCCAAGGCGTGGCTCAGCCCCTCCTAACTCAGGTGAGCGAGGAAGACAGACAGCTCCAGGGGCAGAAGCAGAGGTAGTTCGAAAACCCAGGTCTTCAGATTCGGCTGGGATGCGGGAGTGTGTCAGGTATTGAAACCATGGGAAGATGAGCCCCTCACGTCGACTCCCGACCCACCCACCTCCTCCCTCATCCCAGCAAGCTGTTGTTGCCGAGGGGACCAGTCCAGGAACCTCGGCAATCGGGGGTCTAGAGGAAGGATTGCAGGCGGAGCCGGGCCTGGGCATGTCCTGTGACCTGTGACATGCTTACCCATCGTGGGGTTTGAAACGGGGACTTTACACCTGCTTGTCACGGTCCTGCTGTCGAGTCTCGCTCTTCAGTCTTGCGGCAAAAGTAACATTTTATTCCGGGTTTCATTTCTCTGAACTCACCTTCTTTTCCTTTTCCTTCTCTCTCCTGAATGCTCAGCTCACCTGAGGAGGAGTGATAGTAGAGCCATTTCAGGGGGGGTGTGCTGGCGGGCCAGCCACGCCCGTGGTTACACAGACGGCATGGATGGAGGAGCCAGAACTTGGCTTAGCACCGGGAGACGAGCGGAACCCTGGGCTTCCTCTCCTGAGATGAACACGGTGCACGGTGTTTAGGGAACAAGGTACTATTGTCTGGCGGGTCGCGTCTCTGAGCTCGAGGAGAAGGTCATGGGTGGGCGGGTCCGTCGGAATTTTTGAAGCTCCTGCCCACGTTGTCAGTGACGTACCTGCAGGTTAAGGGGACGCAAGGTCCTGTAGTGTCACGGCCGGTCCAGGTGATCATTCCTGTTGCCTTTGGGATACTGTCCAGCATCATATCCACACTCCCTCCTCAGGCCTTGCCTGGGACCTTGTGTCGAGGCTCAGGACACTAGGTCCCCAGCCCCACACTTGAAGTCTCCACATGAAGCCAAGGACGCCTCCTGTAGCAGGGCTGCCCCCCAGCCCCCCTCCAGGCTGGTGTGCCCGTCCCCTCCTCCTGCGGATGCTGCTTCAGACAGGTGTCCTTGGCTGAGGGCCTGGGTGACTGGCCCCCTGCCCTTGGCCAATGACCATCTGGAGCCTGGACCACGTGCCTCCAGGGGGACAACGCTGTGGTGCCACTCAGGCTCCAGGGACCCTGGGGTCACCCTGAGGCTGGAGCTCACCTGAAACCCACCTCTGCTCACAGCTTCCTCTGCCTTTCCTGCCTGCCCCTCACTCTGCGAGTTTCCCCTGGAAACACCCCTTCAGGAAACCCATGTCCTAGAATCCCATCCCAGACTACGCCTCTAGATACCCGGATCCAAGACCACCATAAACGAGGCGGGGGTGGGTGAGGAGCGCCCACGGTTCTGCCCAAGGAAGGCAGATCACGTGGGCCTTGGCGAAGACAGGGTGTAGCCGAATTCCTCAATCACCAGGGTTGCCGAGAGCATGTGGGGCTAAGAGCTGTGTCCCCGCTGCTGTTTGTCATTTACTCCACGACATTAAGAAAACACATACCAAGAATAAATGAAGAAAATATGTGTTGGAACTCTCGTTACATTGGGAAAGAGGAAACTGGTAACAAATGCTAAATTCACAAATGCTTTTTAAGCCTTTGGTTACGGTGCACCTGCTAACATTACATCATGTAAAGCAAGTCACACAGTCACACAGCCCAGCCCACAGTGAAGTGGTGGAGAGCTACAGGCCGCCATGGGGCGGGTGTGTGTGTGTGTGTGTGAATATTCTTAAACAATAATCTAATGTGCCACAGTAGTGTCGTGCCCTGCCTCCTGGGGGTGTTGGGAGTATTAGGTGGGATAAGATTTGTAAAGTGCTTAGAACTGTGCCTGGCATTCCTTTCTTCCTTTCTTTCTTCCTTTCTTTCTTTCTTTCTTTCTTTCTTTCTTTCTTTCTTTCTTTCTTTCTTTCTTTCTCTCCCCTCCCTCCATCCCTCCCTCCCTCCCTCCCTCCCTTCCTTCCTTCCCTTTCTCTTTCTCTTTCTGTCTATTACCTATCTGTCTATTTATCATCTGTCTATCCATCTGTCTGTCTATCAACCTGCCTACCTACCTGTCTATAATGTTTCCACTTTATTCTTCATCTTTCTACAACCAGTAAAAAAAAAAGAAATGGAAGACTTGCAAAATCCTCTTAAATATCTTTTAAGTGTGTCATTCACCCCTACTGCAATAGCTATAAGGAAGCCCATGGGTTCTCCTGAGTGAATTACCTTTAAAGCACCCCAACTAGACTCCAGGCTTCCTCTCCTGTGCCTTCCAACCCACTGCAGCAGAGCGGGTTGCGATTCTTTTCTTAAAGCCCTCGATGGCTCCTAACCACCCTCTAATTAGTCCATGACATGACATATAACACTGTGGCCTTGCTCCCTGGTGCATCCTTCAGGCTGCTGGGCAATGGCCTGGCCTGGCCTTTGGGGAGAGAGTCTGGACCACACTCTGCCTGGTCGTCATGCTGTGATCCTGTGTGTACCCGTCCTGGATCTCTTTTGGGTCCTTTGGGAGGCAGATTCCCGGTAGTTCGTCTTGATGGGTTCTGAATACACTAGTGCTTTGGAAAGAGGATGAAAGCTAGAGGGAGGAGACTGATGGGCCATGACATAGGCTGGACTCAGAAGGGAAGAGTTGGGTCCATGTGCAGTGTGACCATCATGGGCACCAGAAGAAAGCTCGCAGCCTGTGGGCCGAGGAGGTTCGCCTTCTCTGGACCCGGTGTGGGTGGGGCAAGTCTTTGCTGTGGGGAATGTTTAGGACTTCCTGAGTGTCAGTTACCTGTTGCTGCTTAAGGAGCCTTCCCACAGCTTAGCTGCCTAAAAGAGCATGAGGCTTTCCTCATGCTTCTGCAGTTGTGCGGCGGCCCTTCTGCCGACCCCTCCTGGGTTCATTGGTGAGACTGCTCACTGGAGGGTAAAATGGAAGGTGGGCCCAGAGGGGACAGTTGGGCCCATCTCTCATCCTCAAGGAAGACAGACAGTTTGTCTCCGCATCAGGAACGTTGTAAGAGCACAAGCTCCAGTGAACGGGCCTGGCTCCAGCCCTGGGAGCACATGTACACTGATGTCTCATTGGCCGAAGAAGGTCACATGGCCAAGCCCAGAGTCAGGGTGGGAGGGGCTCCACGGGTGTGGGCGCCCCCAGGCCTGATGCCTTGGTGGCCATTAACACACCAACCTGCCACCCTATGTGAAATCCAGAGAAGGAGTCGTAACTCAGAGCCTTCCGGTTGCAGTTTTAAAGACTGTTATTTGGGTGAAACAAGATTTCCCCCAATAGGCGGACAGAGAGGATTAGGTATCCTTGACCGCGGTGTCGAGGTACAGAAGAAGGAAGTGGAGGCCAGGAGGCAGGGAGGCTGAGTGTAGCCTGTCTGCACACTCACTCATCACGTGATCTGGTCAAACCACTCCTGCCCCAATGCATTAGAAAGTCCAGCAGAGTCAGGCTGAAACAACCTGGGAACCTCACCAATCCTGTTTGCTTCTTTTCTGCACCAGGCTGTAAACCTGAAAATGGATTCCACCTTCCTAAAGTATTCTGTGGTTTCTTTTTTTAAAAAAAAATATTTATTTATTCTTTTATTTGGCTGCGTGGCAAATGGGATACAGTTCCCTGACCAGGGATCGAACCCGGGCCCCCTGCATTGGCAGCACGGAATCTTAGCCACTGGACCACCAGGGAAGTCCTTCGTTTTCTTTTCTGTAAAATTATTATTGTAGTATAGTTGCTTTACAATGCTGTGTTAGTTTCTGCTGTACAACAAAGTGAATCAGCTATACATATACATATGTCCCCTCTTTTTTGGATTTCCTTCCAATGTAGGTCACCACAGAGCACTGAGTTCCCTGTGCTATATAGTAGGTTCTCATTAGTTATCATTTTATACATAGTAGTGTATATATGTCAGTCCCAATCTTCCAATTCATCCCACCACCCCCCTCTGTGTTTTCTTATCTAAAAAAATAACCATTCAGTGATTCTTTGCATGCCCTTTGCATTGTCTAGAGGGAGGTGCTGCAGAGCTCTGGGCAGAGGGTGTGGATGTATAATTTTATTTCACACTGCATTGAAAAAACACCTCTCCCTAGAACGGGTGTGTCGGTGTTCCCATGAAGCTGTGACCCTATGTCGACAGTGGCTGAACCTCTGTTAACAGGCTGCTTTTCTCCATCTCCTCTTCATGACCCCGGAATGTCTGGGAAGCCACGGCTCCTAAGCGGGGTCCTCTTAGGTAACAGCTTCCCTTCCCAGGGCCCCAGCTTCCTTCTCTACAAAAATGGAGAGATTAAAGGGCATGGTCTAGGAAAGTCCTTGCCATCCCTAAATTTTGTGATTCATTAAATACCAAGTTCTTCACCCCGCTTCCTGCCCCACCTCCAACCAACCCTGGGCCGTGAAGCTACTGTGCTCCAGAAATCAGCCACAACCCGGGTGGGTGTGGGTGTGGATCTTGTGGTGAAAACCCAGGAGGAGACAGAAGAACAGGGATGGGAAACAGCAAGGACCCCATCCCCTGGCAGAGGGAGGTGCAGGATGGGGTCTGGCAGAAGCAGGAGACCCTTCCCTTCTCAGCCCTCTGCCCCGAACCACCTCTACCGTCACAGCCCCCCACCACCCAGGCCCCAGCGCCCCTGGCGCCAAGGAGACCATCACGGGTATGGAAGCTGGTGGGACTTATCCTTAATCCTTAGCTGGCTTCAACCGTCAAAAGGAGATGGCTTAGCAACTGTGCATTTAAAAAGGCACTGATTACAGAACCATGGCGAGGAGGGAGTCTGAGGGGGACTGGGGGCTTCAGGGAGGGGCGTCAGGGAGGGTGGACCACCAGGGCTCTGAGAGAGGGAGGGTGTCTGGGGGGCACAAAGGAGGGAAGAGGCTCACAGAGGGGGCAACCCCACCCACAGTGAAGAGGATGATGTGCTGAGACGCCAGGAAAAGGACCCTCCTTGGAGGGCAGCACCTTAGCCACAGGCTCAGGGCTGCGGTCACCTTCCCTGTGAGTCCCACTGACTCGTGAGTTTGCAAAGTTTGAGGCTCTGGCCGCATCCGCCACTTGACTACGGTGACCACCAGAGGGGAGCCTTCATCTGCAGATGATCTGTCCTTCCCCTCCTGCTCCTTATTCCAGCCTCACCATGGGCTAAACATTCTGTGGGTGCCCCCAGGGTGACTGAGGATCCGACCTGGGGGTGAGCTTTGCAGGCTGAACCCTCTGAATGCTGCCTGGGCTTCTGGAGACCCGCCTCCTGGGCTCTGAGCTTGCTGGGCCACCGGGTCCTGGGGTGGGCCGGGCAGTGGGACTGAGCAGAGCAAATGCCAGTAGATGGCAGCAGCCTCTCGTCATCCTGCAGCGAGGCCCAACGTCCCCAGGCAGGGGAGCCGCCCAGGACTGACCATCGGGGAGACAGGGATCTTCAGGGAGCAGGTGACAGTCAGTGAGCTGTCCTTCAAGTTCGGGTCCACTTGTTCCACCAGCCGGAGGTGAACGTTCTCACTCAAGTCCTACAGCCCTTCTGAGTCCACTAGTGCATTTCCCATCCTCCTCGTGGGCCTTTCCTACTTGTATACTTGTACCTATACTTGTATGTATATTTCTGCCTCATCATCCTACTTGTATGTATATTTCTGCCTCATCAGGCCATGAGCTCCTGGAGAGCAGGCACTGAGTCTCCTTCTTCCCTGTGTGATTTGCCTCAGATGTCACTGAAATAATCACAAACAGAAACTGGCTGCTACTGTTAGCACCACCACCACCAGCCAACCGTGAACACAACACTCGGTCATTCATTATAACCTCACAATAACCATTTAGTAGGTACTATTACTATCCCCGTTTCACAGATGAGGAAACTGAGGCACAGAGAGGTGAGGAAAGTATCTCAAGGTCACACAGCTTGTCAATGACAGAACCAGGATTTTAACCCACGTAGTCTGGATCCAACTCCATGCCGGTGCCATGAAGTGAGCTGTCTGTAGTCTCCAAGTCCTTTGGGTATTTGAGAGACTCTGTGCTGGGCCATAGTTAAGCTGCTTTTGAGCTGAAGCTCAGTAGATGGGGCCCTTTGCAACTCCAGGGTCACTGCCCCTCACCGTGAACTTGGCACCGATCCGCACTGGTATGTCTGGGCCCAGACCCTCCTTCTGTTCTGAACTCCCTTCCCCTTCAGCTGCCTCCCTGACTCCTGCTCGCCTTTTGTGATTCAGCAGTTTTCCTTTGTCCGTGAAGGCGACTGTCCAGGTTGGGCTGCTCAGAAGCAGATGAGCAATTGCAGGTGGTTTCTAGGGGCGCAACCCCGGGAAACACTTTTGGGGGTGGGGAAGCAGCAAAGAAGGGAAGGGAGTGTGGACTGTCGGGCTCCTGCCTGGGAACTTCTGGGGGACGGTGGGCCTCAGGCGGTGCTGAGTGGTCCCGCCGGGGCGTTAGTTCTCTAGCGCTCTCCTGGGCACCAGCGGAGGCAAACCGTCAAGGATGCTGGCAGCTGGGAGGTGAGCAGGCAGGTACTGACGTAGGAGGACCACTGCTGTGTGGCACCCGTCCCTCCTCCAGCCCTCTGTGTGGGTTTGGCGCCCTCCCTCGGCTCACCAGCACCCATCTTTCCTCCGATTTCTGTTCGTCCATCCAGCACCTGCCTTCCGTCGAAACTGAAGGCTCTTCTCCTTGATTGATTTCTCCAGCACCTGATCAAGTGTCTGGCACAGACCTGTTACGACAGGCCTGAAAAACTCAGAAACTCAGAAACTTTAATTTATGGAGGAATGTGCTTGAATAATTAAAAGAGAGAAATATTTTACAGAAGCTGCAGGAACAAAAAGCAAATTGCTTCATGCCATTTAGAAAATCACCCAGAAAAATTAAAATGTATAACAGGGTAATGGAGGCGAAGGGAAAGGTAATCAGCAGCCTGGAGGCCCAGAAGGAAAATCAGGTAAAAGTGAATATGAATCACAGGTGGTGGGGCACCCATTCTCTTCTGAATACACAAGGATTCAGGCAAGAGTTCCAACAGAGTGAAAGGCTGGTCCCCTTGCTGCGTTACATGTGGCACTCAGGGAAGGCAGCCCTCTCGGCCTCCTGGTGAACCTGGCAGCTGAGTTGGATGGACAGTGTGAGTGGTCATCCGGGTGTTCTGTCCACGTGGTCCTCAATTATCACAAAAATGGGGAAAAGCATGCTTTTCTTTATACTTTAAGGAAGTTTTAGGATCCTAAATTGCATCAGACCCCAATCACGTGTTTTTTTTTTTTTTAAATAGAATATGATGTTGGGAGTTCCCTGGTTGCCCAGTGGTTAAGAATCCGCCTTCCAATGCAGGGGACGCGGGTTCAATCCCTGGTCAGGGAACTAAGATCCCACGTGCCTCAACTAAGACCTGACGTGGCCAAATAAATAAATATTAAGCAAAGAATACCATGCAAACTTTATTAATTAGAAAGAGAATGTCTGTGTCAACGTTATTAAGGTGAAGATAATGAAACAGAATACAGGAGGTGATGCAATTTTAGTCTACAGACATCAACCTATTGTTCCATCAATCTATTGACCTGTTTACCATCTACCTATATTTAGTGTGTGCAAAGAAAAACAACCACCACAATAACACATATCCTTGAAGGAAATACACTAAAGTGTTAACAGTGGTTATCTAGATGTGAGGAGTGGAATTATAGGAGTCTGTGAAGAGACAGAAACTTAAGGGGACTTTCATTGTCTACTTCCTATAGTTAAGTGCAATTTGAGTACAGTACTTTATGATTTAGCAAGCATTTCTTTTCTTTTCTTTTTTGTATTTTTAAATTTTTTATTTATTTTAAATTAATTTTGATTGGAGTATAGTTGCTTTACAATGTTGTATTAGTTTCTGCTGTACAGCAAATGGAATCAGCTATACGTATACATACATCCCCTCTTTTTTGGATTTCCTTCCCATTTAGGTCACCACAGAGCATTGAGTAGAGTTCACCCAATCATGTGGTTTTGATGTCAAAGTCGACCAGGGAAGGGGGATGGGTGATCAGGGCAAAGTGGCTCTGGGTTCCCGCCCTGCCTGCCGTCCAGCATCGAGCTGCCTGTGAGGCTGCGGACACCCCCAGGGGCGTTTAGGTGGGCATCACACTGGCCATTAGGACTGCCCTCTGAACTCTCCTGCATCTTCTCATGAGAACCAGAGGGCGGCCCCTTCCCATGTGGCAGGTGTAGTCGTCGGACTGGCTTTGGCCAACAGAGCAGAAGAGGAGATGATGTGTGTCGCCCAGCGGCACTTTAGGGAGTGGTGCTCACAGCCTCTGTGCCCAGGGCCCAGGGTGAGCACGGCGTGGAGCAGAGCCCCCCTCGGGCTCTCAGTGCCTCTTGGAACAAGCAGGACACACAGCCAGGTGTGGTGTTGCTGTTGTAGCCAAAGTTCAGCTTCTTTGTTTCTGCAGCAGATCCCAGGCCATCTTGACTGCTGCAGCATCAGGGGACCAAGAAACCCCTGACCAGATGCCGGGTGAGGCACGCGCCGGCCCCAGGGGCTGTGAGCTCTGCTCTGATAGCCGTATTAATCGAGACCAGGGGAGGAGGAAGAAGAACGCAAAGAAGAAGAGGCAAAGAGACAAAGGAGAGGCCTGGGATCCTCATAAGCCTCTTCCTTGAAATGTCCTCCTGTTTTGTTCGTTACAAAAAAAGGAAAGGGGCTCTCCCCACTCATTAGGTAAGGACAGCCCATGCTAGTTTATATTGTGATATAATTTGCCAGGTAAATTCAGCTGTAGAATAAAAAGCATTTCCAGAGCATGGATGTTTTGTCATATTTGCATGAAATTGCCAGCGAAAATCTGTTAGGAGCCTCTTTCTGAAGGATCCTTTCGGCTACAAACGGAAATAAAATTTCTTATAGCGCTTTGAAATGTCAGCCATCTCCCTGTAATGGTTGTAATGCCCGCATGCGTCTGGTTTAGAGCGCCTCCAAACTCAGGATGACCTATAACATGCGGAAGAACAATTTCTGCCCCGTGATGGTGAGCTGGGGAAGTGAGCTTGTGGTAAAGACAGAGGGTCTCACGGAGGACCACCCCGACTCTGCCCACATTCATCATCAGGACTGCCAGGTGCTTCCAGAAGAGACACCTGTGTCAGCTCTGAGGGTTTGTCACACACTCCGGTGATGACATCTTTATAAACCCCAAAGACATGTTTCAGAGGCTGAGTCTCCTGCAAGGAGAAGGGGACTTTGGTCCCACGTACCGGCACCAGCAGGCTGGTTACATTCACAAGGCTCCATGGGTTCTTGGGTGTCTGATGCTCTTCTGAGGATGAACCCCACCCCCTTCTATGACAGCGAGAAACTGAATGTTGATGTTTCCGTGGTGACAATGCTCGGGGGGGGGGGGGGGGGGGGGAAGTGGCTGGTGCAGCTGAGCAGGAAGGGAGGTCTTTGAGTCTGATCACTGCTGCCTGTCCCTCCTCTCCCCCACTACTCACGGCACTGTCTCCTCTATACATCTTTAAGTTGTTTGTTTCTCTGCTTAAACTCTGTGTATGGCCACCACCTATGACCTCACTAGTGGGGCTTTTGGCCCCGCTGTCACCACGCACTGCCCGCCTCCAGCCCAACACTTCGCACAAAGGAAGGTCCCAAGACACTGCTCTCCCAGCCTGCTTTCTGGTCCTGTGCTCCATCCTCATTACTTCTCCTGGCCAGTGATCACAGCACAGGTGGAATCACCTACAGGCCGTCCGTCCCTCCGGGGCTGGCACATGGGTGCCCCCTGGGGTACCCCACACCATAGCAGCCCAGAGCCTCATGACGATTACCGTGTCTTCAGCCTCCCCAGAGCCGTGCCTGGAACATTGCAGGTAGGATTTCTCTATAAAGGGTATGAAGTGACTGCCGGGACATGGGACAAAAACAGGATTGTGTCCAGTGTTTATTTTGTATCATTACCACATTGTTTTAATCCTATAATATAATTTAATATAATGTATAACAGGTAATTTCTAAATGTTCTTAGGTATTTCTGTTTATTCTTCCAAATGACTTTTAGCATCTTAAAAATAATTGAATAATACATTTATCAAATGGAACTTAAATCTATAGATTAGTTTGAAACAAATTAACATCTTTATCATAATTATCCTTCTCGTACAAAAAATAATAAAGCTCTAGTTAGGTCTTTTTATCTTTCTTCTCCATAACTTTTTCTTATTCTTCATAAAGAACTTGCTTGTTTTTTAAAAAAATTTTTATTATGGTAAAAAATGTGCATAACATAAAATTTGCCTTTTTTTAAAAAAATTTATTTATTTATTTATTTATTTATTTATTTATTTATTTATTTATGGCTGTGTTGGGTCTTCGTTTCTGTGCCAGGGCTTTCTCTAGTTGCGGCAAGCAGGGGCCACTCTTCATCATGGTGCACGGGCCTCTCACTATCGGGGCCTCTCTTGTTGTGGAGCACAGGCTCCAGACACGTACCCTCAGTAGTTGTGGCTCACAGGCCTAGTTGCTCCATGGCATGTGGGATCTTCCCAGACCGGGGCTCAAACCCGTGTCCCCTGCATTGGCAGGCAGATTTTCAACCACTGTGCCACCAGGGAAGCCCAAAATTTGCCATTTTTAAGTATACGTTTCAATGGTATTAAGTACATTCATATTGTTGTGCAACCATCACCACATCCACTTCCAGAAATTTTTCATCTCCCCAAACTGAAACTCTATGCACATTAAACACTAGCCCACCCACCCCCACCCTCACCCCCACTTCAGAGCCCCTGGCCACCACCCTCCTACTTTCTGTCTCTGTGAACGTGACTGCTCCAGCAACCTCGTGGAAGTGGAACAATACAGTGTTTCTCCTCTTGTGCCTGCCTTACTGCCGCTTAGAATAATGTACTCAAGGATCATCCATGTCGTAGCCTGTGTCAGAATTTCCATCCTTTTGGGTTTTTTTTAGTATTCTTGATATGATTTCAATTTTCTTAAATTTATTGAGACTTGTTTTGTGTCACAACATATGGTCTATCCTTGAGAATGTTCCATGTGTCCTTGAGAAGAATGTGTATTCTGCTGCATTTGGATGGAATGTTCTGTATAAATCTTTTAAGTTAATTTGATCTAATGTTTCATTTAGGGCTGCTGTTTCTTTTTTTTTTGTTTCCATGCCGCAAGGCTTGAGGGATCTTAGTTCCCCGACCAGGGATCGAACCCAGGGCCCCTGCAGTGGAAGCGAGGAGTCCTAACTACTGGACGGCCAGGGAATTCCCAAGAATTTCCATCCTTTTTAAGGTCAAGTGGTATTCCATGTATGTATAAGCACATGCATATCCCTTCATCTGTTGCGGATGCGTGGGTGGCTTCCACCTGTTGGCTGCTGTGACCATTGATGTACAATGTGCAGCGCTTTTTAAGGATATTGCTGAGCATTTTGTAGCTGCTAGAAGTGGGATTTTTTTCCTTTGTAAATTCTAATTGGTTTTTGCTAGTATCTAGGAAAGCTATTGATATCTGGATTTCTGCCATGGATTCAGCCATGTTGCTGAACACCTATATTGATTCTCATAACATTTAAGTTGGTCCTTCTGAGATTTCTAGACAGAAGAGAAAAATCTACCAGCAAGGATCCTCTTGTCTTTTCTCTTCCCATATTCTTAGCTAACTGGGTTCCGTCTAAACAGCCATTTGCAGTAGGCCGTGTCTTACGTGACTTTTCATTCCCAGCATTCAGACCACACAAGGCACCTAAGAGTCGGTTAATGAGCCCTCAGGAGTGACTCTCACGTTGGGACATGTGAAACGCTGCCGTGTGAAGCCAATTTTATTTCCTCTGCCATGTGCATATTGTAATTACCAACAATTATATAATATCTTGCGGTATTCAAAGTCCCTTCTCAAAGATATCCTCCCATTTATTTCTTAACCCACTGTATGCAGTAATAGTTGTAATTCTCCCCATTATACAGATGAGGTAGCTGAGCCTCAGAGAGACCTCATCACCTGCTCGCCCAGCAGTCCCTGAGCCGCACAACCTTCTTCACCAGCCTTCCTTCTCTGTGCTGCTGGGAGCACAGCCCCTCATCACTCACAGCTGAACCATCTGTGGGCTTGGATCTGGGTTGAAGAAAGCTGCTTTGCGCCAGGCCGTGCCCCTTCCCTGGGATCGCCCATCTCAAGGAATGTTCTACACGACGGGGGGATGGGGGACAAAGGCCTGACTCTTCCGCCTGAATGTGCAACAGCTCTGGGGACCATCCCAGCTCCAGAGCTCTGTCTGGGGCTGGCTGAGGCCTCTGCGGAGCTGCATCCCAGCCCGGCTTCTCCCACTGCCCAGTCCCGCGCCCTGCACCCCTGCATCCCCGCATCCGGAGCAAACTCTTCTTTCAGCCTCCTGCACGGGACTCTCCCTCTCAGAGTATCTCCAGGGAGCCCTAACTAAGAGAGTGGTGGAGTCGGGACCCAAACTGCGGCTCATAACCCTGTTGACCACAGGTCTGTGAACGCTGGAGGACAGGCCAGCTCTTGTCCAGCGTGACCCAGTGTCCTCAGATCTGAGACTTGCTCCAGGGAAAATGCCTTATCCAGGAAGCTGCCTCTTTGCAAAGGTCTCTTCTCAGCCTGGGCGTTTCCCCTCCTGTGTCCTCAGGGAGACAGTGACCGAAGCTTCCGTCCGTACTGGGCTCTGTGAATGTTCTCGCTGACCCATTCTCCTGTGATCCACACAAAGAGGGAGGCTGGGCAGGTCACATGAACCTCTTCTACTTGTGAGGAAGTAGGTGGGAGGCGGGTGGAGGACAGGAAGCCAGGTCCTGTGATTTTCAGTTAATCCCCCATCCCCACCCTTACTGCACAATAAGCCTCCGTGGGGTCCCCGGCCCTGGGACGGTAACTTAGTGGGTGTCACCTCCGTCTCCCGTAGGAACGTCCTGGCTGCGACTGAGACACAAGAGCCCTGAGAGACACTGGCCTCCCCGGAGGACATGGGTCGTTGCCCAACAGGCCGTGGGGAGAAGCAGCCACAGCTGGGCAGGGGGAGCGTCGCCGTCAGAGGCCCAGGCCGCTGCTCCCTCTTCTCTGTCTTTCCTGGGCCTCTGTTCCCGGGGGCTTTGCTCGTGACATGGGCCTAGGCGTCCTGTCCACACTGCAGCTTCCAAAAGCCAGGGAGTTAGGAGGTGATCATGGGAGGCCGTGGGGGAGGGGAGGGGAGAGGAAGAGAGGGGAGGGGGGAACCCCCCCCCCAGGGCATCCCTCGTCTCATCCAGAGCCGATCCTTTCCTAGAAGAACCCACAGACCCTTACACATCATTGGCTGGAACAGGGTCTTGGCCCGGGACTGAGAAACGCTAGGCTCCATCATCTGGTGATTTTAGTCTTTGCACGAGGAGCAGGCAGGACAAGGGGTTGGGGAACAGCGTCGCCATAGGAGACTCCGCAGAGGGCTTCTAGAAACTCCACTGGACTCTGAGGGCTCTGGATGTTGTGTGTGGATGTGTGTGTAAACACACGTGATCCTGGAGACCACGGTTCCTCCCGGGATCTGTGACCACAAACAGTTCCTCCCCCAGGTAGCGGCTCCGAATGCAAGATGCAGGCCTTGACGCTGAGACTGAGCGAAGACCGTCCCCTGGAGATGCAGCAGCCTCACCTTCAGCTGAGCTGGCAGCAAGTGTCTTCCTCCTGCCAGTCAATGGGGGTAAGACTACAGGACGGAGGGAAGGAGCCAGTACAGGGAGCCCCGCAGGAGGGTCCTGCCCCTGCTCAGCCTGTGGCCACCACACACCCCCTGCCCAGCCAGGCATGGGCAGGGCCAGAGAGGATGCACCCGGGCACGATCAGTGCCTCAAAACCGGGGAGATGCATTGACCGCTAAACAGCTGCCGCAATTCAGGGAGCGTGTGGAAACACCCCGAGATGAAAGTCAACTCATGGATTAATTCCCAGTGAGCTTAATACAAGATTAGCATATGCAGCCTCACCAACCAGGCCAAATAGACATTTAGCTGTAGCATTTGGTAGTTTCTATGATCTAAGCATCTAAAGAATAAGACAAAGAATAACCTACAATCTCATTGCCCAAACACCCAAGGCTGACACATGCTCATTGCTGTAATATTCAAACAGGACCAAAAGATGCAAAATTTTTAAAAATCAAAAGCTTACAACCCATTCTCCTACCCATTCCACTTCTCATCAAAGACACCCACTGTTCAGAATTCCTTCTGCTTCCTTCCAGGAAAAGGCAGATGATGGTCTGCTCCCTGCCCCCCATTCTCTCAGAGGGGTGTGTGTGTGTGGTACACACACATAAGCATAGTTCTGTCTTCAGAAAGAGCCTTATATTAACACACTGTGCGCTCCCACCTTTCAATAAAATAATATATATAAAATTCTTCCCATTCTAACACGTGTAGCGCTGTCTGCCTCTTCTTGGTGGCCGTGTACTCTCCCATCACGTGCGAGCACCAGGGTTTATGTAACCTGGCCCCAGTGGTGACCTCAAGTTACAATCCCCGTACAATCCCGCAGCCCTCATGCACACATTCTGTTGACAGTTGGCAATAATCCCTACGACGTGGGGGGTGGCCTGTGACCCAGCCCCGGCCTGTGAGTCAGCAAAGGCCTTCCCCCAGTGCAGCCACAGCCGCTCCACGTCCTGGCCCTGAGAACTTTCCTTCAGTGTGGTTTCCTCCTGCCCTGGCCTCTTCCTCAGGTCACCTCCTGCCTCTGCAGCTGGTGGACATGCATCCTCCCCGGGTCCCCGCTGCCCACCTCCCTGCCCGCCCCTCCCCCTGCAAAACGGAAGTCTGTTCACATCACGGTCAGAAGAGGCTTGTCTGGAGTGAATGGTGCTCATGTGCAGGGCTCCTCACAGACCCTGAGCAGCAGGGATCCCCCGCCTGTTCTGTACAATTAAAACGGTGAGACTTGACACCCGTGGTCAGTTGAGAACATTGTCTTTTCCACCCGGCATCTCCGTCACATTCTCCTCCTCTGGGTGGTCACAGGCATTTCGGTATCTGGTTATGAGTTGAGTTGGGGATGCACTGAACTAAGGGTTAGTGGATTATCATGCCAAGGTTCCTGGTCACTCCCGTGTGCAGTGACGTTGTCTCCAGCCGTCCCAGTGTCAGGAGCACCTCCATCCACCTGGGGTTGGACTCAGGGCAGCAGGGTCTTGATCAGCACCTCACATGGGAAATGTGTGACCAGTGGACAGGAAACGAGGTTTGAAATCCATGAAACCAGAAGGTGGTCTGTGGAAAATTCTTCCCATCAGAAAATATGTAAGATTACGAGTGGAGAATTTGGTCCTTTTTGACACCTTGTCTAAAATGGAAGTTTTCTCCTATTGGAAATTTACTCACTAATGTATATGCAATAACCCATCCACCTTGCATTTGTTTTTATTTTGGATGGTAATTAATGAGATCAAACAGAATTTCTCAACCTTCCTCATGTGTAGGCACAAGACAGTGTAGGGTAACTACCCATAGCAAGGACACGTCATAGATCCAATGTGTAGGGGTCCTGGTGAAGTCTGGCAGTTCCAGACAAGGTAGAAGTAAAATTGTGACCTGGGCGGTAAGATATCCTGAAGAAATCGTAGTTCCAGTACAAAATCCTTATGCAAATTCAACGAGCTAATCAGTGTAGTATAGAATTATACGACTACACAATTTTGAAGCTCGACAATGTAGTGACAATTTAAAAATGCTGTGTTTGGTGAGCGTTGTCAATACAGAGTCTTTCAGATTTACCAATCTTAAATCAAGAAAATATAGGAATTACTAAAATCTTAGAGCTCATCTATGACAGAAAACTGACAAAACTTGCCCAAATTTGACAGTAGTTTGAAAAATTTGCTATTTGAATGCTATTCCCAACTATGAGTTTTGAAGCAGAAAGAAAATGTTATATGCCATCAATTTAAAAAGAGATCAGCATTGTTAGTAGAGAGACTGGTTTATGTTTCCATTATGTTTATAGAAAATGGTGTTATGAAATCAATGTCCTATGTTAAGGCAATCCAATTGTCATTCATTAGCTGAGGATGAAAATACGAACAGAAATTATGACAGAGTTGTGTCAGGAAGTAAAAATAGTATGTGACAAAGTAAAAATAACATGGATCAAGGCAGAAAAAAATCTGCTGTTCCATCCACAGGATGGAAGAATGATGAGGACAAAACCAGTGACAAGCTCACCAGGAAAAAATTCTCCCATCCTCATCTTTGAAAGGTCAGAGCCTGTCTTTTTTGACGAACTCAATGAGCCACCTGTTCTCTAGATTCAGGGACTATCAGAGACTTTGCTCATCAGGAGAAGAAACAGTCCTCACTGCCCGGAGGACCAAGGTCACTTCAACCCAGAGAAGCACCCTGCACGCGGAGGCGCAGAGAAGACTTGGAGAAGGGGTTCTGGAAAGAACGTCCCAGATCTGGCTGCACGTCGTGGTTGCTAATCAGATGGCCCTGGTCCACTTTGCAGTGACTCCGGTACCCGTGACCCCGCTTCACTGCGAGCCCATCAAGATACGGCTTCAAAACCCCTTCCCCAAAGCCTGCAATAACTCTCTTCCTCTGCTTGGTGGGTTGCCCGTCTCCCTGGCTGTAGTGAGCCAGTAATGGTGACTCCTGGCTCCAGATTTGTTTTTGGAGACCTGACTGCACTATGACATATGTTATTTTTCTGGATTTTGTGGTGTTAGGGTATTAAAGCATTTTAGAGTTTGTAGTATGCCATGATTTATTTTTTCCTTCTAAATAAAATACCTTTTGTGCTTAGTTTGGCATTAGTAATACTGTAGCATTTTTCATAAAGACGGCCCACTGAACCGTCCAGGCCTTGGGCCAGCAGCGCCCGGCCCATCTTGGGCCTCACGTCCCATGTCCCCCCCCTTTCCCCCCCCCAGGGTACAATGGCACCTGTTGTGTTCAGTCCTCCAACGGGCTCACGCCTCCCCTGCCAGGAATGTGTCTCCACTGACCTGAGGGCATTTCTAACCTCCTGAATTTTAAACTTTTACCACTGACTTGTGACATCATTTTTGCTAAAGGCATTCTTAGAAGAGGCATAATATTTCCAAAAGGTCAACCTGATGGGCTCCTCCCCTACATTATTCCAAAGACCTGGCAGGGCCAGGAGATAGCTCAGTGCCTGTGGCATGACCACAAGATGGACGCTGACCACCTTCTGGCCTTTTGTCCCAAACACAGCCCGTGTGGCACCAAGTGCTGCCTCCCCAACCCCCCCCCCCCCGCCCCCGGAGACCCCCGTACCCGTGGTCTCGTTTGCCTGGTTCGATCTTCCTCTCCGGATGCGATTGCCTCTCTGGGACCCTGGGGCAGCTAAGAAACCCCAGTACGTGGCCAGTTTTCATCAAGCAAATGCCAACCCTGCACAGAATAGGGACAGAGGCTGACATGTTTTCCATTCCATAGCCGGGAAGAACTGATGCCAGTTCTAATGGGTAACATTTTAGCATCAAGCTTCTTAAGACCATTATTAGTTATTAACTGCCAGGCAGCCGATGAGGTACTGGGGAATCAGACTCGATTCTAAGAGAAACAGCAATGGCCACTGGGCACTCTGAAAAGGCTTAGACTTTACGATGTCTTCTCCAAAAAAGAAAATCCATACTATTAAGTTGAGATTCATTCTGTGTCCCTGCTGGCGGTGATATGATCGTGGATAATAGCAGAAACATCGTCAGCGACCGTGTCTTCCCTTCACGGCTTATGCGTCAGGGGATTTGTGAGGCTGGAGGGGCGGGAGTGAGGCCCTGGACCCTGAACACTGGTGTCACACATGTGCCCTTGGGCAGCTGAGTCATCCTTCTTGAGTCTTGGGTTCTGTGTCCATGGAACAGGTACAGTGGTGCCACCCGCCCCATGGAGAAGAGTGGATGAGGTGATGGACAGGGGGCTGGTGTTATTATCGTTCATATTCGGGTTTTGCTTGCAGAAGTCAAGCACTTTATCTCACGTGACTTTGGGGTTCGAGAGGATTGGAGAGCGTTAGGACATGGAGATGACCTTTCAGTCTGAGCAAGCCCTCTCTCTTCCCGGCCTCACGCAGAGTTGGGCGACGGTCTCCCCCATTGGCTTCCTCTCTAGCGCCATCTTCCACTTCTGCCAGGAATCCAGGGCTGACATCCTGAGCCATCGTGGGATTAATTAACTGAGATTAATTAATAATTAATTAATTAATTGAGATCACCAGGACAGGGTAACCAAGTTCCCGGAAGGGGTGAAGATGTCATGGAAGAAGCAAGGGTCAGGTCCAGGTAAAGGTCGGGGTCAGGGGCGTGAGGGTCTCCCTGAGCTGGGGGTCCTGGTGGAGGCACCGCCTTTGATGTTCTTTTCTTTCCCAACAAAGGGTCAAGTTCAGATGTTTGAGTTTTCAATTTCCAACCCGTAGGATCTGATTAAAAACTGGCTCCATCACGAGTATCAGGGCTGAGCAACGGCTTCAATCCAGGGTCACCCTGACCTGAAAATCAACATCTAATTTGTTCAAGGGAGGGATATTTGACTTTAACCGTTTTTTTTCACTTCTCCCAGAGAAACGAACAGACTTCAAAGGGGCTTCGACCCACCTGAACGACACATACTCACAGTCTCTGTCAGGCCACCGAGTTCAAGGGTTGTGACCGAGGGTACGCGTTTCTCCCTCTTGTTAGGGTTCGTGCACAACTTTGTAAACACCATTACCTCTCCTGCGATGGTGTGTCAGGAAGAGAAGAATCAGTGCTTGGTACAAACCTTCAGAATCCATTCTGCAGACGCTGAGGAAAGTATCAACTGTTGTGCTTCTTTAGATAAAGTCTGAGGCTTTTTACTTTAAACTGTTTCACTTAATGAATGATTCTAGTTAGAGCCAATAAAAGTGAGGACATAAATTAAATGATAATGGAGACTAAAAATCACTCCACTGTTTTTCACACATTGGACAAGTAGAGTGACTGAGCATCAGAAATTGTCTTTAATTTGGTTCTTCCTCCCACTGAGAGAGTGACTCCTCCGGGGATGCATCCAAGAAGCTGCCTAAATGGGTCAGAACGTTTAGGGTTCAGAGGTCTAAGGAGGTCTTACGATGTCGTGATTACTCTCTGCGTTTTGATCTTCTGGGTCAGTCCTAAATGAGGAGACCATTTCTTGCATTTAGGGTCGTGGGCCTATAGTTAGGTGGTCCCCGTCAGGCAAATCCTGACTTCTGCTTTTTGGATGTACGGACCC
Source organism: Balaenoptera borealis (assembly GCF_965194805.1). Classification (NCBI taxonomy): domain Eukaryota; kingdom Metazoa; phylum Chordata; class Mammalia; order Artiodactyla; family Balaenopteridae; genus Balaenoptera; species Balaenoptera borealis. Next base: position 44,782,662 of record NC_138872.1, on the reverse strand, counting down.
ACGGGGGGACTGGTATAAGGAGTGTGTGGGGATGACCTCACAAACGGGGTCAATTTTGTTTTTTATATATGTGTGCATAACTATTACGATAATAATAATGTGAGTACAGCTCTCTCCTTACAAGCTTTGCGATACATACTTTTAGAATGATTTTAAGAAGTGTAAACATACCCCATATCTTTCCAGACTTCAATTGCCAATGGTCACTGCCTATCTGATTCTTGCTTTTATGATTCTGTGTCTAATTCTCCCACAGTGTTTGAATGTATAAATATCATCATATGCAGCTTTCTCCAAAGTGTGCTCTGCAGACACCTTGAGGAAGACCGCAAGGGGGCTACTTAACACACGGGTTCCTGGACCCCATCCAGACATGCTGAATCTTAACCCCAGGGGTGAGAGTATGTGTGTGTATGTGTGTGGTTGTATGGGTGTGTGTGTGTGTGTGTGGTTGTATGGGGTGTGTGTGTGTGTGGTTGTGTGTGTTGTGTATGTGTGTGGTTGTATGGGTGTGTGTATGTGTGGTTGTGTGTGTTGTGTATGTGTGTGGTTGTATGGGGTGTGTGTGTGTGGTTGTGTGTGTTGTGTATGTGTGTGGTTGTATGGGGGTGTGTGTGTGTGGTTGTGTGTGTTGTGTATGTGTGTGGTTGTATGGGGTGTGTGTGTGTGTGGTTGTGTGGGGTTGTATGGGTGTGCGTGTGTTTGTGTGTGTTGTGTACGTGTGTGGTTGTATGGGGTGTGTGTGGTTGTGTGTGTTGTGTATGTGTGTGGTTGTATGGGGTGTGTGTGGTTGTGTGTGGTTGTACGGGTATGTGTGTGTGGTTGTGTGTGTGTATGTGTGTGGTTGTATGGGGGTGTGTGTGTGTGGTTGTGTGTGTGTGTGCGTGTGGTTGTATGGGGTGTGTGTGGTTGTATGGGGTGTGTGTGTGTGGTTGTGTGTATGTTTGTGTGGTTGTACGGGGTGTGTGTGTGTGATTGTGTGTGTGTGTGTGTGGTTGTACGGGTATGTGTGTGTGGTTGTGTGTGTTGTGTATGTGTGTGGTTGTATGGATGTGTGTGTGTGTGTGGTTGTGTGTATTGTGTATGTGTGTGGTTATATGGGGTGTGTTGTGTGGTTGTGTGTGTATGTGTGTGGTTATATGGGTGTGTGTGTGTGTGTGTGTGTGGTTGTATGGGTGTGTGTGTGTGGTTGTGTGTGTTGTGTATGTGTGTGGTTTTATGGGGGTGTGTGTGTGTGGTTGTGTGTGTATCTCTACGGTTGTATGGTGTGTGTGTGTGTGTGTGTGTGTGTGTGTGACCTGATCAACCCCTGCCCTATTGTTGCTGTTGTTAATCTGACCCTTTCAATCACTTGCCAAGAGATGCTGCTGCCATTGGATTTTATTGGGAAAAAAAGCAACAGAAAAGGAAGGTAAACACACCACAACGAGCTTTCCATGTGGGACTGTGGGACTCCTCTCCTCCCATCAGTAAAACACATCTTCTGATCACCCCACCCACTCCCCCCTCTTGGTGGTGGATGCCCCAAATCATGGATGCTTGTCTGCTGCGCTGTAGAAGGCCACCAGCAGGGTTTACTATGTTCTTCTCAATAGGACATTTCTCTTTTTTTCCCCCAAAACAACTCATATTTACTGAGCGCCTGTAATATGTCAAGTTCCACACCTGGCTTTCATGTAGTTCATTTTCCACTTGAACAACTTAAAATACATATTTGAATAAAGCAGAAGGCAGCATAGTGTTTACTCAGAAAAATGGAGCATTTTCCTGTCCAATCAGTTACACACGGGTCATGAAACATCTAGTCAAAAACTGCAGCCTCAGTAAAATGGATGGTTTTCCTGGACTGTGGGAATTAAAACAAAATTGCATCAGCAAGTATGCATTGCTCATGGCTCATACAGCATAATTCTCCTGAGAATTCATCCAGATTGTATCAATAGTTGCGCCTTTTTATTACTGAGTAGGAATCCACAGAGTGGAGGTACCACAGTCTGTGTAAACACTCAGTAGTTGAATGACTGACATCAGGTTGTTTCCAGTTTGGGGTATTGTGAATAAAGGGAGGCTGCTATCAACATTCCTGCCCAGATTTTTCTGCGAACATAAACTTTCATCTTTCTGGGATAAAAGAGTGCAATTGTTGGATCACATGTAAGTTGTATGTTTGGTTTCATAAGGAAGTGCCAAACTGTTTTCTGGAGTGGCTCTATCAACTTACATTTCCAGCAGCAATGCCTCAGGGACCCCGTTTTTATGCATCCTTGTCAGCACTTGATACTGTCACTATTTTTTTTTTAATTTTTTGGCTGCGTTGGGTCTTCACTGCTGCGAGTGGGATATCTCTAGTTGCGGTGAATGGGGGCTACTCTTCACTGCGGTTCGCGGGCTTCTCTTTGCAGTGGCTACTCTTGTTGCGGAGCACGGGCTCTAGGCACGCAGGCTTCAGTAGTTGTGGCATGCAGGCTCAGTAGTTGTGGCTCGTGGGCTCTAGAGCACAGGCTCAGTAGTTGTGGTGCACGGGCTTAGTTGCTCCGCGGCATGTGGGATCTTCCCGGGCCAGGGCTCGAACCCGTGTTCCCTGCATTGGCAGGCAGATTCTTAACCACTGCGCCACCAGGGAAGTCCTGTCACTATTTTTTATTTTAGCTGTTCTGATAGGTGTGTTGTAATATCTCATTGAGGTTTTAACTGACCTTTTCCTATGATTAATAATGTTGAACATATTTCATGAGCTTTTTTGCCATCTATATATCCTCTTTTGAAAAGTCTCTTTCCTCCACTGAGTTGCTTTTGCAACTTTGAAGGAAATCAGTTGGACGTATTTGGTGGGTCTCTTTCTGGGTTCTCTACCATATTCCATTGATCCATGAGTCAATCCCTCAGCCAATACCTGCCTTTCATACCTATAAATTAGGCCTTAATATTGGGTAGAGCGATTTCTCTCACTTTACTATTTCTGTCAAGATCGTCTTAGTTATTCTAAGGGACTGTGCTATTCCATATAAATTTTAAAATAAGCTTATCTGAGTCTATGAAAAACCTTACTGGAACCAGAATAGCCAAAACAATCTTTGAAAAAGAAGGGGAAAATTGGAGGACTAACACTTCCCAGTTTTGAAACTTACTACAAAACTACAGAACCAAGACAGGGTGGTCCTGAGAGAAGGGTAGACATTTAGGTCAATTGTCTAGAATTGAGTCCATTCACCCACCCATCCATCCATACATTAATCCATCCATTCATCCATTCATCCATCCATCCATCCATCAATCCATCCATCCATCCATCCATCCACCCATCCATCCATTCAGCCATTCACCCACCCATCCATCCATTCATCCATCCATTCTTCCATTCGTCCACCCACCCATCCATTCATCCAACAACCATAGTGTGTATCTACTGTAGCTGTGAGCTCTGCTGGGGGTGCTCCTGTGGGAGGAGGATGAGTAGATGCACAATACAACACAGCACTACAGGTAGAGGGTGCACAGGTAGAGAGGTAAGAGAAAGTTTTCAAGGCAGGTATCACCTAAACCTCACTCTGGGACATTTGGCAATATCTGGAGGCATATTGGTTGTCATGACTGAAGAGGTGCGATTGGCAGCCGGTGGGTGGAGGCCTTACCCTACAATGCACATGACAGCCCATGACAAAGAATGATCTGGCCCCACACGTCCACAGCTCCGAGGTCCTGAGTGACAGATGAGCAGTTAATCAGACGGAGAAGAGGAGGAGAGGGCATGGGGAGCAGCGTGTTTCAGAATGTGTGTCCACATGGCAGGAGCCTCTGGGAGCTGGGATAGAGAGGTGAGGTCCCTGAGTTCCAAGCTTCTCAACTGTCCTGAAGGCAACTGGGAGATGAGAATGATTCTAAGTAGGGGAGGGTGTGACCAGGCTATGTTTTCGGAATAGGGGCTGTTTGGCAGGGGCAGCAGAGTGGCTCGGCAGCAGGTGGAGGGGCCAGTGCTGGGAGTCCTGCGGGGGCAGGGAGCTCACAGAAGACTTCTCCTGCATTGTGACCCGGCAAGCCCGACACACACATTTACTATTCTCATCTCTGAATATTCGGCATAATGCATGTCTCTTTTGCGATATTTCATTAATTCCTTTTCATTATCATATTTTTCAAAAAATTGACCAGATAAAATAACAAGGACCTTAGTTGAGAAAGTGTGCCTGGTGGTATTTGTTGGGTTGAGGCTGGACTCTTCCTGACATCAGAAACGTTTCTAGAATCACATTGTAGCCAGAGATCAATTTGGTGGTAGGACCTGAAAACCTGGGAGCAGCTGGAAGCTGGCTCCAAACCTCCCCTGGACAACAGAATTCTAGGTGCGCCCATTTTTCTGGCGTCGGCTCTGACTAACCAAATGAAAAATTTAATTGAATCCAAAGAAAAATCAATTTCCCCTTTTAATTTTAATTGGAACTTTCAGCTGGCATGAGCACTGAGAAATGAACTTCATTCCCTGTTTGTAATATTAAAGGGAAAGTTAATGTAATTGAAAAGTAACCACTGTTCATTGTTCTGAAATGTCCCTCCTGAATTATTAACACAAGCAATACTGCCCCCTGGTAGCCACGTTAGGGCATTGGTACCCTGCTGTAGGTGTTCCCAGTTCTTGCCTCTCCTTTGCAGCCATTCTTCTTTAGAATATTTACCCAGATTGACCTTGTGTATCTATAGCAGGGGCTGTTGGGAATTAATTCTTTGTGATTGCTGTCAACCTGGGATTAAACAGGACTCTTCCCTACCTCAACCAAGAGTCAGCTCATTTCTACTTTTAAGAATTAAAGAACAAAGCTAATGTTTTCATCACAGGATTGAGTCTGAACCCCAGCATGGAAGACACATTTCTATCCAAGCTAACACTCTCTTCCCAGATGCTTTTTCATGCTGTTGTAAAACTGAGCAAGGCTTCATAAAGGAACATGGATCCAGCTTGTAAATGAGGTTGCTAGGGGAGTGAAATTATAAATAATAGAAAAAGTTCATCTTTCTCAGGTTTAAAAAATAATAAATCTCTGTAATTAAGGTGTTTCAATTTTTCCTTCCCAAGTTCAAATTGGATTTTGTATATAGGAAGATATCACTTGGGCATACATAAAAATGTATCAGAACTGGCTGTGTGAGAATCATTTAAAGAGATATTAAGAAGCACGGCAGACTTATATACAGGCATAAATGCATAGTGAAGTTCTCTATGGAAATTCCAGAGTGTGTGGCTTGTAATTTATAGCATGCATCTTATTTTATTTGGGTTGTAATAATCTGAACCCTCCTTTCCAAAGAGTAAGCAATTCCAGGCAAGGGATCTGGGTCATCATCTTCGTTTCTCCTGTAACAAACAATATAATGCAAAATAGAAGAATTCTATTTCATGACTTGAGTTGATATTATTGAGTCATGAAGCCCATTTATAGCTGACAAAGCTGGCCCAAAAAAGTCCTTTTGAAGAAATGAGAGATAAGTAGAATGATCACTGACCTCCTGGGTCTGGAAAGACCAGGAATATTGTTGTTATCCCATAATAGTAGTGAGCATATGTGTGTGCTCCCTGGGCAAGAATCAGAGGAAAACCCCTCGGCCCTGGCATCGGAGATTTGTTTATGATTCTGCAGTCTGGGCTGGGCCAGCTGGGCAGTTCTCCTGGTCTTGCCACTGGTCAAGCGGACAGACTTGCTGGGGGCTGGGCTCAGCTGGGATGCTGGGATGACCTCTGTCTCTCTCCACTGGTGTCAAGGTCATGGCCTCTCCATGTGGTCTCCCCACCCAGGTACCCATGCATCTTATGTGGTGGCTCAGGCCTCCCCAAAGCATAAGCTGTCTTCTTGAAGCTTAAGCCTAGAAGTGGTACAACATCACTTCCTCTGATTTTATTGATTATAAGGCTTCACAGGGTCAGCCCTGACCCAAGCAGAGAGAACCACACTAGGGTGTGAGCCTCAGGCCATGGTTCCTCGAGAGATACCCATCTAGCCTACAACCACAGCCATTCTGGGGGATGGGAAGGTCACTTATGCTCCAACAGAGTGTGGCCAGTGGAACTCTGTCAATCTCTCCAGAAAGGAGCCATAGGTGTGCCCTTGGGGCCCTCCTGAACATTTATGACCAAGGAGAAGAGGGGAAGTTGAGGTCGGGCTGGACTCTATGCAGCCCCTCTAGTTGGATGAAGACTGTGTCTGCCCTTGGGAGAAGGGAAGCTTGTTTTCCACGCCCCGCCACGGGGGTAACCATCTGCCAGCTTGTTTCCTGCACATCTCGGAGGACAGGGAGTGATGTGTTTTCCCTTGCTGTGGAGCATCCCTGCTCCAGAGTATCCAAAAGCCTGATGGGCCTGGATGAACAGGGGACACACTAGAATAAGTAGAAAAATATTTCAGCTCACCCAGGACATTCGACGCTGTGAGAGAGGAAGCCCAAAGTGAATAACTTATAATACTCGGCTCCTATTGAACTGGTGGAAGAACAACAAGAAAATTTAATAGAAAACAGTAATGAGAAGCTTTAGGAGATGTAGTCAGGGGACAAAATTACTTTCAGGAACTAAAAGTAGGCGAAACAATTGAGTTTTCAATTAAAATGTGTAACAGATGAAGAGAGGGAGAGAGAGATGATTATGGCTGACAATTGAATTACAGACCTGGAGATCGAGCAGAGGAGACAGCCTGCAGCACAGTGAACACACACACACACACACACACACACACACACACTCACTCAGGGTACGGAAGCTACGGGGGAAAAGATAAAAGACGTGGAGGACAATTTCAGGATACCCAATATGTGAGTAATAGAGTCTACAACAAGCCAACAACCAACCAACCAAAAGGAATTGGTGTAAGGAAAGTAATCAGAAAGATTTACAGTAAGCCATGAGCATATCTACAAAACAGAAACAGATTCCAGACACAGAGAGCAGACTTGTGGTTGCCAAGGAAGCGGGGGAGTGGGGGAGGGAAGGATTGGGAGGTTGGGATTAGCAGATGCAAACTAGTATATATAGGATGGATAAACAACAAGGTCCTACTGTAGAGCACAGAGAACTGTATTCAATATCCTGAGATAAACCATAATGGAAAAGAATATGAAAAAGAATATATCAGTATGTATGTATGACTGAATCACCTTGCTGTACAGCAGAAATCAACAACATCGTAAATCAACTATACTTCAATAAAATTTTAAAAAATAGAATGAGCCATGAGAAGTTTAAGAACATTCTTTGCTAGCCCACGGGTGGTGGCTGAGGATCTGGTCTTCTCTTTCGTGTACATGGAGGAGTCTTCTCTGCCGTGGGTTCCTCTGAGCTGCTGACCACTGGTAAGTTTTCGACAGGTACGCTGCTGGAGCTCAGGGCACTGACTGGTGGAGCTGGCGTTCCTCCTGGGAGACCCCTCCTCCCTGTTAGTCCTCCCACACTGAACACCCTCCCCTCCTACACTCAAGATACTTAAGTTCTGCACTGATCACCCAGGTGGATCTCATGGGCAAAGCAAATGTGAAAAAATAGTAACTTCACTGGACTTATTCATACCCTAGAAGTCATGGGTCACAAGGGGATGTGCCACTGTCCCATGACCTGCCAGGTAACAGGTGACAGGTGTCAGCTTCATGCCCCATATCGATTTTGACACAGGGCAACTCCAAACCATATACGCAGTGATACACTGTGGTCCATGTTTGATCCCCAGTGTGGGCTTTCCCAGCTGTGACATTCTGCCCCCACTCCCTGCCCAGCCTGGGTGGTTCTCAAGGTGTCCCCATGATAGGTGTCTGCAGGTCTCACTTTCATGTCCCTGTCATCTCTAGGAGAGAATATCCTGGGGTAGAACACAGTCACTGTACTCAGGCATAGAAGTGAGAGCACCTGCTTGGAGTTTTTGAGTGTGTAGTTTATACAGTATGAAAATTTGAAGTGCTTAGAAAATACAAAGGATCCAAACTCTGGTAGTTCAACTACAAGGCCGTTGGGTGCTGGGTCCCTTCAAAGTTGTACCTCCAAGATTCTAAGGCAGAAATGGGAGCAAGTATTTAAAAGAAAATAAACAGTGTATGTATTGTGGAGACTACTCCTGTGAGAGCTGTGGAAGGAGTGACCTCTCCAGCTGCACTAGTCTCATCTGACCAGGTATGAACATTACCTGACCCAGGTGAGAGCACAGGATGTTCAGCTTGGCCTCCAGGAACTGAATGAAACCAATTCATTTCTTTCTGGAGGTCTGATGTCTGGGCTTTCAGTTCAGAGACGTGGAGAAGAATTTGTAGTGAAATCCAGGGAACTCCTGGAAATAGTGACTATTCTCTATTACCTGGAGAGGTTCTCACTTCAAGAGTGCTGAGGTTCTTTATGACATCAAAATAGTTTTTTAGCTGAACTAGAAGCAATCCAGAATCTTCATTAGGTCGTCAGGATAGGTTGAACAAATGGACATGAGTCCTTGCCTACATGCATCCTCACCATTGAATCATGACCTTAAAAAGTCTCCTGTCTGGAGATGGAGTCTGTTTCTCTAACTGCTGAAGCTGGGTTGGCCATGTGACTTGCTTTGGCCAATGAGATCTTAGCAAATGTGATGTAAGCTAAGGCTTGAAAAGTACCTATTCATCCCTCTTCTGGTCCCCTGAAGCTCCTGTGTACCAAGCCCAGGCCAGCCTCTTGAATGGTGGGAGACACACGCTCAGCCCTCCAGCCCACAGCCAGGCAGCTCACAAGCATGTACGGGAGCTGTCCCAGACCACTGAGCAAACTCTCAATCCTCCAGCTGAGATAAACAGAACTACCCAGGTAAGTTTAGCCAAAATTGCAAATCTACAGTCATGTGCTAGATAAATACTTGTTTTAAGTGACCAAAACTTGGAGGGCTAGGTACGTGTCTCACACTGTTCAATGGGCTAGCCTGGGCTTGTCATACAGCAATGGATAACTGGTACATGGCGGCAGGTACATACTGCAGATGTCACCTTGGAAGACCCCATCCTCAACATCTGTGCTGTATGTGGACGGGGTGGCGTTCACACAGCCCTGGTCTCTCCATGGAAGGGGTGACAAGTCATGTTGTAAGGAGAGCGTGGGGAATGAGAGACATCTATGAGGCACCGCTGGAGAATCCAGTCAGCTAAAGACTGTTCCAGAAGTGATGCCGGAGCACAGGTAGCCTGACAGGCCAGTAGCATTTGGGCTTTTCCACCTTGCAGAGCACCTGCAAACTTGCCTTAAAACTAACTCTAAGGAGCTGGCAGAATCCGCTCCTGCTCTCTTTGGATTTTGTGTGGGAGCACCGCCCACAAGGCGGGGTCAGCTGGGATGGGCTCAGATGCTAGAGGGCTGGGTTCTCCTGGGCAAGAGTGACCAGCAGAGCGGGGATGTGGTCGGAGTCCTGCTTCCTCAATCAGGTGCTAAACTACAGCATCCAGGTTCTCTCCACCTGAGCAGAAAGGGTTCATACCCTAATCTGTTGTGATAACACATCTCCTGCATGAGGATGAGGCGGTCCCAGGGAGCTGCCTTCCTCAGGCTCAGCTGGGGTCTGAGCCGGTGCTCCAGTACTAAGATGCAGGAGTGGGTCCAGCGCCTTATCTAAGTGCCCTCCCCACATGGGATCACCGGGGCGGAGTAGCCACATGCCGTACGTCCCGTCCCAGGGCTCCTGAAGGGCTCTGCTGGGGAGCACTGGGGTCTGGGCAGGAGGCAGGACCCTCCGCTGTCCACCTCTCTCCACAATGCCGACAGCCCACCCTGAGCTGTGAGCCTCCCTTCTTCCCGAGATCGTGGAGGGATGTTGTGAATTGCTTTCTTTGGTTTAACATAGTTTGGGGAAGTCATCCATTTTCAGATTGTGAGCCGTTTGAAGTAGATAAACCATTTTGCCCTCCAGCCACAAACTTCTAGACCCCCTGTCTTCACAAAACCTATGTATGCACAGAATTTAAAATAAATCCAGTAATGAATGTCATCTTCATTACCATTGCCTTTGGGTCCCATCAAACAAAATTTCCTTGAACGGAATTTTATTAAGGTCACCGCTTATTCCTCTGTCACTGCTCTGGGCATAGCAGAAAGCGATTCAGTCCCTTCTCACTTGGGGAACAGAGGGCCAGGCTTTCTGGGCTCGATCGTGGGCTTCTTCTCCGAACCTTCCTCCATGGGCTTTGCTGTGGGCTTGGGAAGAAAACATTCTATGTTCCCAATAGGCTGCAACTCCCAGGGTCAGGGGCAAGCGAAGCGAAGGGACCTCCTCATGCTTTATACGTGCTCTGTTTTGCAGACTCCTCTAAATATACAAGGATGCTTGCTGGTGTGACAGGAAAGACCCCAAGGAGCCCTCATTTACCAAAGGCCCCTTAGCTCTCATCGGCAGCACTCCCAAATCCTCCCACCTCCCGCCTACCGTGCTCCTTGCTTCTCCCACAGAGGCACCACCAGCCACGGCTACTTGCCTTGCTTGCGGCCCATCACTGAGTATCACGATGGTACTAAAATGCAGACTGGCTGTCCTGCTAATACCTTTAGAGTATTAGACCTCAGAATGCCCTTTCATGGCATGGCTCAGGTATTTCCTGTGGGTTATTTCTTTTTAACTCAGATCATCTTGGAGAGAAATAGGTTTCATTTATATTCTAAACTCATGCAAAGGGCAGCCAAGCTTGCTGTTTCAGGCGTCTGATTTATTTTACAGAAATTAGCATAACCACTAAAATCAAATCCATTCCCTGCCCAAGTGTGACAGCTAAAGTGGTCCATTTACATGGGGAGAGTGGGGAAAGCGCCTCATTCTCCAGGCATCTGTTTTTTTGGAGCCTTTTGTTATGTGCATGAAGCAACCCCTCTGGCTGGTCCTCTTCATTCACTCCTGAACTGGCTGTTAACGTTTTCTTATGTAACATGGCATCTTCTTCTGATTTAGACAGTGGTTCTTTTGTTTATTGTGGTAAAATATACAACATACAATTTATCATTGTAACAACTTCTAAGTGTATAGTACAGTGGCATTAAGTCCATTCACATTGTAGTGCAACCACCAGCAACCATCTCAGGAATTTTTTTTTTCTTTTTGATAGATCTTTATTGGAGTATAATTGTTTCACAAAACCGTGTTAGTTTCTGTTGCACAACAAAGCGAATCAGCCATATGCATACACATGTCCCCATATCCCCTCCCTCTTGAGCCTCCCTCCCACCCTCCCTATCCCACCCCTCTAGGTCATGACATAGGAATTTTTTTTTTATCTTCCCAAACTGTGCTCGGCATCCATGAAACAGTATAACTCCTTTACTCCCTCAGAGGCAGTATTCACCAGGCATTATCCCCATCTTGCTGTTCTTCCGCACTGACACTGAGCGGGACATGAGTGGCCAAAGGATAAACCTTTGTAGCAGATGCTCTCAAAGGCCCACCCACGCTCCTGGAAGTCCTCAAACCCTCCTGCTAGCCATGCTCTGCGCCCCTGCGGCTCCACGGAGAGCTCGCTCCCCACGCTGCCGGGACGGTCAGGAGTCCCAGCGCTCACACCCCAGCATCCTTCAGCCAGAAGCGGCAGCAGGGCTGGTGGAAAATAAAATCCTTTCCTTCACCCTTTTAGGCAAGTCTGAGGCAAGTGACACTTCATCTCTGGGACCCCCCAGGATTGCACGTGAGCTGCCCATGATGGTGACCTTCTCTATGTCAGTTTCCCACATGTCATCAGGGTCCCCCAGGAAGCAGACACCGAGAAGGAGTTAGCACTTTCTGCAGTTTCTTGGGGGCAAAGCCTGTGAAAAGGAATAAGGGGGAAGAAGCAGGTTGGGTGGGGAAAGGACTCCGCCATGCAGACCCCACACATCTGATGGGAAAGGGGTCAGGACCGGCTGTGGCACAGCCTGAGGCACCTGGGCAACCCTGTGAGATGCTCTCTTTGAGATCAGATCCCCCTGGACGGGCACCGTGGGCCCCAGCCGCCCGCTGTGTGGTCACTGGGGTCATTGGCTGGGGCTGCTGGGAAGGGTGTGCCAAGGTCCAAGCAGAGCAGGTCCTGAGGGGCTGCAGCTGGAGGCTGCGGCACCACCATCCTCTCAAGTCCTGTCCCGAGGGAATTCCGGGCACAGGTCCGCACACACCACTCCCTGTCCTTGCTCCCTCATCATCGCCCAAACCAACTTCTTGCTCTCAGATCCTTTCCTTGTGGTCTGCCTCTGGTGGACGAGATGGAAACAGAATTTATTTTTAAGCTAAGATGTACTGAGTAGGTTCTACGTGCCCACTGTGCAAAGTCACGTCCCTACAAGGCAGACACCACTAAGATGCCCATTACATGGATGGGGAGCTGAGCCTTACAGAGGCCAAGCGTCCTGCCCAAAGTCACGCATCTGATAAGAGAGGACCTGAGATTTCCATCCGTCTGTAATGCTTTCTTTCCCACAGTGGTTAGTGCTCCCGGGAGTTAATTCTGTTTCCACCCAAGGTGAGATTCTTTGCGGGGAGTGTTCTGGCTGCACACTGGTCAAATAGTTAAAAGAGACAGAGCTGATGGAGACCTTTCAGCAGCCATTGAACCGTGGCAGGAGTTGTCTTCCAGGATGCAACGTCGCTCTCGCGGGACGCATGGAGCCCTGGGCATCGGTCATGAGCAGGTGTCGCAAGGAGCCAGGCCACGTTCTGCCCGGGGCTCTAGGCCCTCTCATTATATGTCGTGTTCTTGCTAGGAGAGCTCCAGGAGGGCTGCCTGAGGAGTGGGGCCACTTGAAAACTGAGAGAGACTGCTACAGACGAATTCCCACGCCTGTTGTCTGCACAAGGTCAAGCAACCGGCATCAAGACCTGCACGGGGACTGGGATAGTCGGAGCTGTGCGCTTGGCGAACACAGGATTTCCGTCTCATCAGGCTGCCCCAGGAGGCACCTTTTCTACTGCATTTCCCTTTTATAGCCCCCGAATAAACAGATCAAACAAAAGGCATCTGCACGTTTGCAGGATTTGAGATAGGCATCCCCTTATCAGAAAGCGATTGCATGAAAAAAAATCAGTTAAGAGCGAGGTTTCCAGTTTATATAAATGCTCAGATTATCCAACACATTATTAAAACTGAACAACAAGCCAAACACTGCAAAGCTGTTCACCTGCACACACCCTGTGTGCTTGGAAATGGAGACTAGCTTCTTTAATCACTGCAGCATAAAGTAAATATCTGTTTCTCAGAGGACCTGATTTTAAAGATAGCTTGAAATTAAGTGACTCCAAAACCCACATGGGCGTCATGGCAGCAGCTATGAAACGAGGTGACTTCCTGTGTCATTGGGAGCAGTGCAGGGAAGGTTGACATAATGAGGGGATTGGCTTTCCCTTCACTTTCTTCCTGATCCTTCAGATTTCATTGAAGCAATTAAGTCCTGACTGTTCCTCCACTGCTTGATGCTCTGAGACACGAATTGCAAGCAGTGAGCCTGCAAATTGAGTGCAAACCCCCAGTCACTTAGGGGGGAAGGGGAGGAAGGGGGGAGGAGGGACACAGCCTGTGCTCTGCCACGCTGCCCATGACAGACCCGCTTCCCATCTCTCTCCACCAGGTTTACTGTTAATTTGGCATCAAACTAAGAGTATTTTTCTAAGTTTGCTCTCTGAAAAATTCAATAGTTTTGGTAACAATGATGACTTGACTTTGTATAGTGCTTCATTTTCTCTGACATACTTGCGATGGTATCTTACAGTTTTGGGTTACAGAAAGAGCCACACTATGGGCCCCCAGGAAGCTGGGTGATGTGAGAAATGAAGGGTCGAGTCCACCCTAATACGAACAGGAGAACACCTCCAGGTAACTCTCTTTGGGGCCAGAAGGTACCTGGTGACCAGTGATGCATAATAAATCACTCCAAGCTCAGCAGCTTAGAACGCCACTAATCCTGCTCCCAGGGCCATGGGTCAGGTGCTCAGGAAGCACTGGGTTACGCCATTCTGCTTGGGTTGCGTGTGCTGTTGAGATCACCTCGGCTGGACCTGCAGTCCTCTGAGGGCTCAGCTGGGCTCATCCCCAAAGTGGACGCCCCTCGTGGCCTCTCCAGCAAGGGAGACTCGGGGCAGTTTGACTTGTTACGGGGCTTCTGGCGCCCCCCAGCGAGGGCATCACAAGAGAACAGGTGTGAGCTGAGTGCCCTTCCTCCTGTGCATTCTGTTCATGACAGATTCAAGGGGGAACCCCAGAGCCCACTTCCCAATAGCAGGAGCACCAATCACGTGGGACCGTGTTTTATAATCACTAAGGAGACTTTCCCAGTGAAGTGACTGAAGGGAGACGACCCCAGCCGAGCCCCATCCCAGGACCAGTATCCCAGGCGCTTCTCAGTCCTACAAATGCTTCCTGGATCTCAAGGAGTACAGCCCTCCACACCTGCCTTAGTGCCGTTGGTGAGCACCAGGCAGCCACAGTTTGACGTGTGCATCCTCTGTAGAACCAGCTGCATGTTTCGCATGTTCTTCTTCATCAAGGAAACCACTGGGCATGTGTGTGCCTCGTGTGATGTAGCACTGAGAATAAACAGACAAATAAGACATAGCTCCTGCCTTCAAGGGACTCACAGACCGGCAAATTAAGCCAAGACTACAAACCTGCAAGCGTGCTGAGAATTGCAGATTTTTCCTCGATTAACATTTCAGAAAAGGCTTCTTGGAGAAGGTGCAATTTGAGCTTAATCCTATAAAGTAAGCATGCATCTCTGCATGCGTGCCTTGGTGTGCTGAGATGGGGGTGGGGAGGAGTTGGTAAAAAGGCAACTCCCAGCCAAGGGTTCAGTCTGAGCAGCCAAAGCGAGAGGAAAAGGTGAGGTTCTTCCAAGTTCTGCTACATCTGCTCTTCCAGGCGGGTCCTCCCCCAACACAAGCAAGTGAGGGGGGTGGGAGGCAGGTGCAGCTGTCCAGGTTCCCAGCGCATCCTTCCCTGACTCTGCCTCACCTCTGCTCTCTCCCTCAAGGCCACCGTGACTCAGGAAGCCCCAAGACTGTGATGAATCCTCTAACTATTAACAAGTGTAGTTTCCTATCGACTCTCAGGCTGCCTTCCCTCCAGTCCAGTTTTACCCTAGGGGGCACAGAGGGAAGAGTAATCACTGTCCCCCAAATCACCCCTCCCGTGCTCACCAGCTGCTATCACATTCATCCCAGGCTGAGCCTCTTTAGCTCAAATCTACTTCTACTTTCAAATAAAGGACATAACGCTGCCTCCAAACACATCTAGATTCATACCTGTCTCTTCATCTGGAGGATCAGACTTCTTTAATGGTGTAAATTAATTCCAGTCAATGAACTGTGTTTTGTCTCCTCTTGTGTCTATTTACATAATTGAGGGTAGCAAGTTCTGGTTTTGAATTTGACTTGGCTTCCGGGAGATCTGACCGGCTTGACAGCGGCTTGGAAATTGCTCTGACTCGAGTTGCGGCAGGTAAACACTCAGCCACAACCTTGGCGATGCTGCTATAATTGATTATTTTTAGTACATGAGTGGTCTGTGAAAATGGTTTTAATGATCATGAGACACTTAGAATACATCCTTCAGCCGCAGGGACTCTGGTCTGCACCAAAGTAAAGCAAAATAACTTCATTATTAACCCAACAGTGGAGTCGGCTCTTGACTCCAAACGGGCAGCAGTATAGTGGCTCTTGCTGTCACTAATCATTTTGGGAATCTGTCATATGAGCAGAGACTGTTATTCCCTACAAGAATTCAGACAGGTGGTGTTTGTCACCTTCCTTCCAGGATCCAAGAGGTCAACATGCCTGTTTTCAGCTAGAAAGTGATTAGAGGTCAAGAAAATTTGGAATTATTGCCACGGAAGGAGCCCACATGGTGCCAACAGCAGCATGATTATATCGTGTGTGGGATCGGCGAGCTCAGGTGTTGAGAAATGTGAATAGAGTAGAAATACAACTATTTTTATATAAGAGCTAATTTACATTTTGTAATTTTTTTAGGTTGAGATTCATTTTTCATAAAGTTTTAATATCTAGCAAAGTAATACACATACAGCAAAGAGAAATACGAAGGTACATGAGTGCACAGGGAGAGGCACAAGTCCCTGCACACCTCAATTCCCTCCCCAACCCTTCAACTCTTCCCGTTATGAGTTCTGGTGGTTACCACCCAAACACTCGTAGCCTATTCTGGGATGTTTTCTTTCTTTTTTAAAATTAATGTATGTATTAATTTATTTTTTTTGTCTGTGTTGGGTCTTCATTGTTGCACACAGGCTTTCTCCAGTTGTGGCGAGCGGGAGCTACTCTTCATTGCGGTGCACGGACTTCTCATTGTGGGGGCTTCTCTTGTTGTGGAGCACGGGCTCTAGGCTTGCGGGCATCAGTAGTTGTGGCACTCAGGCTCAGTAGTTGTGGCTCGCAGGCTCTAGAGCGCAGGCTCAGTAGTTGTGGCACATGGGCTTAGTTGCTCCATGGCATGTGGGATCTTCCTGGACCAGGGATCGAAGCCATGTCCCCTGCATTGGCAGGCAGATTCTTAACCACTGCCCCACGAGGGAAGTCCCTCATAGCCTCTTCTGCTGTTTCATTCATCTTAAAATAATTTTCAGACAGTTTCTAGTAATCCTTTGATTTAAATTTTAAAATTTAGGTCACCTGAACCACCTCCCTCTCTTCTCTCTGGCTTCTTCCCAGTTTCAGACAGTGCTTCTGTCAGTTACAGTGTAAATATGTCATGTAATTAAGTGCACATGTTTAAAAATCAGATTTGTATTTCTTGTCATCTCCATTTTTACACTCACTCTCCAACCACTGTTAACTGGACCTTTGTTAGGGGAGATAACATTTATTTTATATTCTGTACCATAATTACGTTTTGTGCACTTTGACTGTGGGTTGACTTAAGAGTTCACAACCAATACACTTCCTTAACAAAACTATGATAAAGTAAATGTTATTTATCCAGAGCCAAGTCATGTGGTTGAGTTGTATTCTTTTCTCCAAGCCCAGTATTATGACTTTGGGCTCACAGAGCAGAATATTTCTAGGGTGAAAGGCAAGTTACATCCCTCCACTGCTCATCAGACCTCATTTTAGTTGGATTCCCATTTAAACCATGCATTTCTAGAAGGCTTTTTGCTTTTCCTGGAGTTTCTATGTGCCTTTGTTTCCTGAATCTCAATCAGGATCCTCATTTCCCCAAACGTGGGAGTCCCTGTCCTGACACACATCCAGAGGTCCTGACACATGTCCAAGGACATGATGTAGGGGCTTGCAGGGCCATGGGAAAGGCAGGACATAAATTTTGGAGGACACAGTTTTACACAGAAGAGCAGCAAAGAGGAATAACTAATGTAGAATGGATGCCCCTGCTGTTGAGATAGACTTGACCACCCAGCACAGGGAGGTGTGTGAGCGGAAAGAGGGACATAATATCAAAGGACCAAACTGGAACCTTATCAACATCTCTACTGGCAAACTGAGGAGAGCTGCACCCACTGGGGCAGGGGGAGAGACCTGATTTGGGTAAATTGTTAATGGGGCTGCTAAACCACTGGGAGGCATATCTGCGTGTCTTTTGATACCTGAACCAAAAGGGCCAAGTAGAGTGAGTTCCAGGCTCACTCTTCTGCCCCCTCCCGCCCACTGCATCCTGGTTCAGCAGTGAGAAAACAGTACAAATGATCTGTACATAAATACAAATGAAGAAGGAGCGAAAAAATGAAATAAAAAGCATATATCAGAAGAGAAATTAACCAAAGGAAGCTGAGTCTGAACACAGTTCCCCAGAGACTCCAAAAATAACAGACAACATCGTTGTCCACAAAGAGTTAAAAAGAAACAGGAATTCATACACGATATTAAACAGTATCAGAGAGAGACACCAACGTGCAGTGCTTCGGATCCATGAAGATGGGAACAGAACAAATAGAACAGAAACACGTTCCCCCAAAATGTAACAAAACAAAGTTACCCTGAAATTCAGAACTGGGTCTACAGCTTAGAGGGCACCTCACATCCCAGGAAATCTACGTACTCTGGGAAAAGTACAGGGAATGCCCTTCTTAACCTCAGGAGCACTTCTGTTCCCTGGCTCTGTACTTGATTGTATGAGGTTCTTGAACATTTTGGGTTGGGGTTTACAAGCAGTTCTCCATCTTCCATCACCTTAACTTTCTGCTTTATAGTCTAGGAGATGTTTATCTTTTTTTTTTTTTTTTTTTTTGGCCGTGCCCCGCAGCTTGCAGGATCTTAGTTCCCCGACCAGGGATCGAAGCTGCATCCCTCGCAGTGGAAGTGTGGAGTCTTAACCACTGGACCGCCAGGGAAGTCCCTAGGAGATGTTTATCTTTTAACCTCACTAATGACTTTATTTTAACTTCAGAAATAATCCTTTTAACTACCAAGAATATTTTCTTATTCTTTGATCCTTTCCTGGCAGCCTATCCTTGTCTTACGGATGAAGTTTCTCGAATATGTCTGAAGATAGTTTGGACTTTTGAAAATTGTCTCCTCTGAATTATCCCAATTTCCTGTGGAATGAGTTATTGTCGACTTTGGTTATTTCCCTCGGAACACTGACTTTCCTCCAAGGCCTGGTGACAGCAGGCTAGCGCTTCAGAGTGGAAACTACTCACATCTGCTTGTGTGCATCTCCCCTGCCCCTTCCACTCCGTCACAGAGGTGACCATCACTCAGAATTTTGGTGCAACCCATTCCCTTTTAAAAATACATCGGTTTATGAATATGAATATATGTTTAAATACTACAGTATGTCTTTTTGTTTTTTAAAATTTTATAAAAATGCTATCAAAATATACATTTCTTCAGGGACCTGTGTTTTTCTTCCATTAACATCTTGTTTCCATGGCTCATCCTCGTTGTATGTAACAGTAGTTCATTTTTAGAGAGGCAGGGTCTTGTGAGTTGCTCTGCCCAAAGAAACGTGAGTACAAGGGGCCTGTGTGATTCCAGTGGAGTCATTTAAGAGCCAGTGCATGATTCTCTGTACAGGTGTCCACCACTGCTGCCACTGGGGCGGCCACAGGTCAGAGTGCCCTGGGGGAATCGGGAAGCGTGGGGACAGCCTGGGGTTCTGGAGCTACAGCCAGCCTGGTGTGAGCAAGAAACAAACTGTGTGCCGAATCAATGAGATCCGGGGTTCTTTCACAGAATAAGCCAGTGTGCCTTTCTTTCTTTTTATTTCCAGCTTGAAATGATTTTTGTTATGATGTGTTAATCCAATTTATTTTCTACACGGGTAACTGATAGTCATCTCCACTCACTAAACTGTCCTTTCTTCCCCCAGGGACCTGAGATGCACCCAGGATTGTGTGGCCCTTCTGCTCTGTTGTCGTTTTGTCCATCCTTCTCCTCCACACTTATGGCAGCTCAGTACCACCTGGTCGAGGGAACTCCACTTTCTTTTACTCCTTCAGGAGTGTCTTGTCCAATCTTGCTGAACTCATCCAATAAGTTTCAGAAACCTAAAATCTCGTTCACAACAAAAAGCCCTTTGAGGTTTTGCTTATAATTGCATGTGAAGAGAATTGACGTCTTTATGGTATGGAGTCTTCCTACTCATTGTGGGCTACAAGATATTCATTTATTTGTCTTTTTATGTCTCTAAATTATCATAATCTTTTTGAACAAAGGGATGGACTTGCTTGGGCTCAGGCCACCATCTGTAATTGGAAGACCCTTTACAACAGGGTTTTACAGAGTTAGACTCAATATCCAGCTCCATAAAAGCAAAGCACAGGAAGAAGAGGGGGCGGGAAGAGGACAAGACATCAGGTCCTTGCTCTGTAGTGTCTGATGCCCAGTTGGCTGTGATGCCTGCGGTACCTCAGTCTATTCCCGCTAAACCCCTCTCAAGTACGTTAGGTTTTCCACAAAATCAAGATACAAGTGTGCTGAGCAAACCCTCAGAGCTCACACAGGGGCAAAGTGACAGAGCAGGAATTGGAGCAGGCCACTCTGACTGCAAGCCAGAACTCGCCCAATAAATTATGATGAGTTTGCTAGTTGAATTCAGAAGCTTTGCCTGACTTCCTTCAGGTTTATGAACTGACATTGTCTTGGCTGAAAATTTTCTATCACATCTATGATTATTACAAATAAAATCTGGTATAAAGTCCTGCTTAGGCCGATAGAAAGTTAATAACTTTCCAGAAACGTATGTCCACGGGCCAGTTCGGCGGATGGTCTTTACATCAGCAGAGGCTGGCGAACTCACCTCGTGGAGAAATGAGACCCCGGCAGTGTTGTCAGTTTTCAAAAGCCCTCAAGGAGGGTGTAGCTGCCGCAGTGTCATGAGAATGGACCTCACTTTCCCTCAGTCTCTATAGTCAGATCGTTCTCCCATAACCAAGGGAGAGATTTATCAGTGGCAGAAATAAATTGCATTATATTCCAGCTCTGTCTTTGCAGTCCTGTACTTTCTGTCTGTGTAATAACCTGCTATGATTATGTATGAACTTCTAAGTGGGAACAGAGGAGACTTAATTCCATTAAATTTCCCTAGAGATGGGGAGTCTGAAGCTGTAGTGTTTGGAGCATTATTTTGTGGAGTTGTTGACGACGCCTTGATGAGATTTTCGTTTTATGTATCCAGCTCAGGCTCCCCACACTCGACAAATGTGAAAAGCAATAACACAAAGAACTTTCTTCCTTCTGAACGTATAAAAGGCCCCTGATTTTCTTACTCCTGCTCTAGGAGAGATGATCTCAGCCCTGTTAAAATTTAGCTCTAACGTAATTTCATTCCCTCCTTTCCACAGACCAAAGTTTTTCTACCGATGCAGAAGTTCTACTGACCACAGACACAGCTTGTAAATGGTCTCAAGTCACGTGGTTTTGCAAAGGGTGTGAAGACGGACAGATGCTGTACAGGACTGAGAGACAAGACAAGGGCTGTGGTCTAATCATACAAACTCGTGTGTTGTTAGGGTGCATAACAGAGACCCTCTTAAGGATCTAAACGTTCAGCGGATTCATTCTATCGACCTGAGACACCATCCCGGATGCAGCAGGCAAGAAGCACACAGGGCTGGTGGGAGCAGGAGGTCACCCATCGCCTCTGCTTGGTGTCCTTGGCCACCCCCGCCCGTCTCTACATGCCTGCTTTACTTCTTTCTGCAGAGTGCCCCCTCCACGGGCCAGTGCTTTCCTGTGACCCCAGTGTCCACAGCCTGAGTCAAGTGAGTGTTTGGCTTAGCTCTGCACAAACAATGGCACCTCTGTCCCCTCTCGCACCTCACAGGGGAGCTCACCTGGCTGAGCTGGAGACACGCCCACCCCCAATCCCATCAGCAGTGGCCGAGGAGTGGGGGTCACGAGGAGACAGGATGGTTTCTTTCTGACCACAGCCTACCACGGCAGAGGAGGGGGGAGTTAGGGATGAGTGCTGGGGGAAGAATAGTGTCTCTACAGATGCCCGTGTCCTAATCCTGCACCTGTGAATATGTCACCTTCCACGGCAGAGGGACCTCGCAGACGTGGTTAAGTTAAGGGTCTTGATATCGGAGGTGACTCTGGACTATGCAGATGGCCTGACGTCATCACAAGCTCCTTATAGGAGGGAGGTGGGAACGTCAGAGGCAGATGTGGCAACGGAAGCAGAGGTTGGGGGGATGTAGCCATGAGCCAAGGAATGCAGGCTCCTCTGGAAGCTGGAAAAGGCCAGGGCCAGGTCCTCTCCTGGAGCCTCCAGAGGGAACCAGCCCGGCCGGCACCTCGATGCTGCCCAACGAGACCCATGCCAGACTCCTGACCTCTAGAGCTGTACGTTAATTCATTTTTATTGTTTTAAACTACTAAATCTGTGCTAATATGTTACAGCAGCTACAGGAAATAACACAGGGCGGACATTACTAGAATCTCTAGTTGTAACCTAGCTGGAGTGTACGATCCGTATCCTTCGATTTTTATGCTTCATTTAGGTTTTTCAACAGTATTTTATCCAAAGTGTGTATGTGTGAGAAAGGGAGAGGGAGGGAGAAACATAAGGGTCAAAGAGACTTTATTTTTACTTAGAAATAATTCTGGGTCTGGTGATACCTGGGTTGTCCCCTGTTTTGAAGAGTGTGTGAGAAAAGCTCTACAGGTACTAAATAAAAGTGACTGGCATTCCCCCAGCCCGCCCCATTTCCATGTCCTCACCTTCCCTGTGGGTCACTGTGATGGCTTAACAATGGAAACCCTTCTTCCAGTTCTTGTTCTGTGTTGTGAAAATGTCCGAGTCCCTGAAAACAGTCTCTGGCCCCATTTCCACGGCCCCCGGGGCTGAGGACTTGGAGGCCCCTGGAAGGCACTGGGAGCACCCCCTCTGGGTGTAGATCCCTCACACCTCGAGGTGGGCACTGACCAGGGCCGGCGTATGTCCTTCACCTGTGAATGAGGAGACCCTCAGAGCCAAGGAAGGGGATCCAGTTCCATTTGGGAGCAGGACTTGCACTGGCTGCAGGAAAGCTGTTTTATGAACTGAACCCACGAGCTGACTTTTCAAAGTAAGATTCTTTCTGACTTTTTAAATTTTTTGGTCTTGAGCTGATGGGATTTTCACTCAGCCACAGAAAATACAGGAAGTTTACCTGAAGCCCCAGAAACCCTTACAGATGCCGTGTTTAGCGTTAACGGAGGAGCCCTGTTTCTAGGACATCGATCTCTGCCTGACCTGGCTTCACATCTCTTCTGTGTCTATCATGTGATAGAATCAAGGTGCTTCTGTTTTTTCCCAATGTATGGTCCTGAGAAGAACAGGGTGACACCCGGGTGCCTTGGGGAGATCTGGGGTACCGAGGCAGATGAGGTCTCCGTGTGAAAGGTCCTCTTTTACTCTCACTTCTCAAAATGTGAAGCAGTGGCCAGAGCAAGGACATCAAGGGTCTTTGCAGAGGTAAGAAGGTGCCTGGATCTCATGACCGATGTTGCTGTACTTTACGCTCGGACGTGTTCCTCAGGCCCTAACTCAGGGCGGGGTAGCTTCTGGTTCAGAGATGGAGCTAAGAGGCCCATTTATCCCCGTTCTTAGAGCCCAAGCCAGAAGCTGCAGGCAAAGGGATGCGCCAACAGAGCACAGAGTGTGCAGAGGACAGAAGCGCCAGGAACTGCTCTGAGGACCCAAACACGCAGTAATAAAGGGCCTCTGAGTGTGAGATGCAGTGTCGCCTCCTGCCCATCATATGTGCTGTGTGACGGCCCTGAATAACACCTGCTGCTGGATGTGTTAGGAAAACACTGATTGTACTCAGAGACCCTCAGCTGAGTAGGCAGATAACAGACTTACATATTTTAGAAAGATTTTTGGGCAAATGTTTAAATGCAATTTTGGCAGTAAAATAAGTTTATATCATCTAGAACATTTAATTCCTTGCTGATGTTGAATGTAATTTTTCTTCCTTCAGTTTCATTATTAAAACAACAAAAACTGGGCTGAAGACACCAGGTTTTCATCCTTCAGTCCAACTGTGGCTGAAGTGAGCTCCTTGGAGGGTGGGCCTGGGATGCTGGACTTGCCCCAACACTGAGGACATAGGTCCAGGGGCGGCCGTGAGGAGGGAGAGTGATGGTTCTCTAGTCGAGCACAGTGGCTCAGTGGCCGTGTCCCCCCAGATCTCCTGATCCCTCTGACCTGTTCCTGTGCCCCTTGCGCGGCCTGGCCTCTGACAGCTGCACCCACAGCTTCCTTCCAGGACGGCCAGCGGGTGACAGCATCCCCAGGGTGCAGGGTGGAAGCGCCTTGGGGTTCACTCCCCGTGTGGCAGTGGCCCTGCCTGGCTGTGTGGAAGTGTGACATCTCAGCCCCTTTACCCAGGAGAAGATTGGTGCTCAGAGCTCCCTGGGGGTCAGGCTGAGCCTGAGACTCGGCCCAGCCTTGCGAACAGCACGCTCCTGCCTCCATCCTGCTCCCCCCCCCCCAATTCTCAGGGCTCTTCCCTAATAAATACATCACGTCAGACACTAACAAATCACTGCTCAGTGTCTGCTCCGGGGGAACCTGACCTCAGACAGGAGGGGAGCAGACAATTAACTGCAGGAGTGGAATCCCCATTTTTACTCAAAACGCAGGGTCATCTTTTCTGCTTCACTTTAACCAAGCCAACCTCCCAAAGAACAGCCTTAATCTCAGCGTCCTGTCTCTTTTCCGTGAAGCCTTGGATGCAGCATCTGGTAGAGGGTGCGGAGGCCAGGAGCCTTGCCGCTCTGCTGTGTCTGAAACCATCTGCAGGTCTGGACCAGACGCAGATTCACACGGCAGGCATCCTGACTCCAGGGTCACGATAAAACCGATAGGTGTGCAAGCCTGATATTCAGTTTGAGAATTCTAGTGTCTCTGAACTTGTCTGATCAGGTAACCCTACAGATAACAGTAGTAAATATGTGCGTGTGTGTTTATATATGTATTTACATGTCATGTGCATGTGTGTATATGTACATTTTACTAACATCTACTTTTAAAACATGCAGGAATAGGTGATGAATATGACATGAAGGACATTTTAAACATTTTTTTTACCAGCAATACAAAATCTTTTAGTAATGATGATAATATTTTAGCGAGAGAGGATCAAGTATGCTTCGAAAATTTAAAAAAAATTTTTTTCACCTTCTGTAATATAGCAGTTTGAGAGTGTATTTTATATTGATTTGTTTTGATATTTGGTTTCAAAGGCTGTCAGAGCAGACAAAACTATCTTACAGGTATAAAACTTTGCTTACTCACTCTAAATCCTAAAATTCATTTTTGGTCCCACCTACCTATTATGTAAAGGTGTTTATTTTGCTGTAAATTTCCCTCCTCCATATTGATTCTAAAGAATGACTTCATAACCCACAGAGTCTTTTCATTTGGAAGATTTTTTTTTTAATTTGAATAATGTGCAGATAAGAGTGACATTGAAGTGATACAATTCCATCGTTCTTCATAATATAATGATGTGACAATGAAATTTTTTCAAATATTCATTTCACAGTGCCTCTCTGTACGGTGAGTTCTCTTGAAGAGACTTACTTACAAAACGGAAATAGATTCACAGACTTAGAGAACGAACTTATGGTTACCGGAGGGAAGGGTGGGGAGGAGGGATAGATTGGGAGTTTGGGATTGACATGTGCACACTGCTATATTTAAAATAAATAATCAACAAGGACCTACTGTGAAGCACAGGGAACTCTGCTCAATATTCTGTAATAACCTAATGGGAAAAGAATTTGAAAAAGAATACATATGTATGTATAACTGAATCACTTGGCTGCACACATGAAACTAACACAACATGGTTAATCAACTCTACTACAATATAAAATAAAAATTAAAAAAAAAAAAAAAAGAGTAAGTAGCTTCTTTCTGACTCATACTCAGATCACTGCCTCCACCTGGAAGGGGTGGGAGGCGTATGTTGAATCTGCCCGGAGCCCACGGCTGAGAGCCAGCTGGCCGTCGAGCTGGCTGTGCTGTTCTTTTCGGCGACAGAAGCCCATCAGTGCCAGGCGCTTGTGGGATGGGCAGGCTTCAACTGTCCCAGGTGCTGGGGGGAAGGATGGACCACAAGCCCTCTGCGGGGGCTGGCGTGTCCCCCTCGCATCTCGAGCTGGGGAGAGGAGGCTTTGGATGGATGAGAGACTGTAGTTTTGAGCTGGCTTGGGCTGGACTTTTTTGTACCTAAAAATGAGTCTGAGGCAGTAACTGAAAATAACAGGAAAACCATGGAAACTTCTTGAATTTTAGTCTGGGAGTAAGAAAAGGAATCTGACGAAGCATGCTCGAAGGTGGAAGTTAGAGGAAAGTAAAGCAGTTTCCTACTGGGTCCCCACAGCTTTCACCTCTTAACTAAACCATTCATAATCCTCAGTTTCGTTAAATATTTATTTATGTCAAGAGGTTTTTCTCCAAAATTATCCTCCATGACAACACCCCAGTGATTCAGATCCCGCAGTTTGAACACTAGACCCTTAGGAACACTGTCTCAGAAGTTCTGGAAAAACCAAGAACCCTGCAAAATATTCCATCAGGAGCTCAGCAGCTGTCTGGTCCTGCTGCCATCCACTCATCATCCTTGGCCCCATCGTGAGATGTATTTCACAGACCGTTTGGGGCTGTCTCTCACGTGACTCTACCCTGCACCCTGCACCCCAGCTCCTGGAAGGTGCTCCCCTCCCGTCAGGATGGCAGCACGAGCACCAGTTCTCTGTCCCAGCCCCTGTGGGTGCATGTCCTTCACAGACCCACAAACATGGAACCAAATGGATTTCTCACATCACTTTTATAGGCTCTGTTTTCCCACTGAAATCGGTGCTTTGTTTGCCCTCTGTTTCTAACTTAGCCTGAGGATTTTAGGTTTTATTTTGGAACAGATTTCCAAGCAATTTAAACATTTACACACGGTAGCTTCTCTCTCTGAAGCGCTGTAAACACTGAGCAGATTGAGAAATAAAACAACTCAATACCTCAAGGCAACGATCCCAGTAAGGCAGGACCGGCAGACGTGCACTTTGTGTTGGAACCACGCTGGGGACCCCTACGACCTGTGATCCCTGGTGTCGGGCAGCAACTCAAGATTTGTGTGGGGCTAGAGCTACACTCGCTAGGGCCCTGGATGCTCCTCTAGGGCTACACTCACGGCTGCCCTTCGTAATCTGATCTCGAGGAGTCTCTGGATTGACTTGATTCTGCCAGTTTCAGCTCCATTTAAAAGCGGCTTCTCTAGTACCGTTGCCTCCTTCCCCCCGGCCCCCCCAACCCCGCCTCTGACGGCCCCATTGCTACTTGCATCGTCACTGTCACTGTGATTGGAAAGTGAGAGGTTGGTCGACCCTTTACCTTGAAAGGAATCTCCTCCCAGGTGTAACCACTTACTGACGACATCAAGCATTTCCTCCAGTGTCGTTCACCCAGGGATACTCCTGTTCCCTGGGCTGTCATGCATGGACACGCACAGACATGCAAACACGAGCACACACACACGCATGCACACACATACACACACACGCACGCACACACACGCACACACACACGCACACTCTTTGTTGACTTTAAGGTGTTGAGGAGAGAGGAGTTTTGAGCAAAGGCACATTCTGAGATTTCAATCCACACCCTTCTCATCTTCTGTAAACCCTTCCTGAAACCCTCCTGAATGTCGTGCTCTCCACCCTGGATGATGACACCCAGGCGTCACTGTCCAAGGCCCACGGGTCACCTCCGGCTGGGTACCCAAGGGGACCATTGTCTCAGTCCCGGGGTCCTGCCCCCCACACGCCCCTCAGCTCTGGGCAGTGCCGCAGGGGCTCTGTAACATCCACCAGGGACCTCGGGATGGAGGAAACTTCCCCGTAGACAGTCAGTTCTTTGCACGGTCTGCTGCCCTCCTCTCTGTTTCCACGGATGCTCTGGAGAGGATGCCTCTGATGTCTAGTGGGAGGTAACCTGTGCAGCACCGGTTACATGTGGTGCCTTGTTTAACCATCAGAATAACCCTGTAAAGTGTGTGTGACTCTTAGATGAGCACGTGAAGGCTTCAGCTTGCCCAAAGTCACAGCTCCCCGAGCCAGAGCAGCTTGGCCCCATCACCTTTGCCAGCCCAGGTTTTTCTGGTGTTTTCCCTCCTTGACCCTATACCTGGCTGTTAGTAGGTGGAGTCCTATTAAACAACAGATATTAGCCGGATGAAAATGCAGCCAACAGAACACCGTTTTCATAGAGCCTGTTAAAGCCTGGCTGATGGATGCTCTGTGGACTCCAGCTAGGTTTCCAAAACATTGTCCTATGCACCAGGGAAATACCGCAGGCGCCACCCGGACAGATTCCCTGTCACAGACTCTCTTGGTGGCCCCCCCCAACCCATCTGCCTCTGGCACTCGCTCTTCCCATCCCACTACTATTGTCCTGAGGGCAGGTGCAGGCCACCTGGCCCCGGTGGGGACGGGCCAGCATGGCAAGGAGCCAGTGCCCCTGGGAACAGCCCTCAGCCCGCAGCTTAACAGATAAAGATGTCACTTCTCCTGATCTTCAGCTGGGGTGACATGGAAGTCCACACTGTCTCCCAGGGCCCCACTCTGTGTGCACATGTCTCATCCTGACTCCTTGCCCCACCCGTAAGTGCCTCCAGGCTCACTGCCTGCACTCATGCCTGTCAGCACCTGCTCACGGCCCCGGCCTGGGGCAGCAGTTCCCGACAGGACAGGACCCCACCGAGTTCAGGCGGAAGGGATGGAGCACATGGGCTTTATGCATCCGTGTGGGCAGCCGTGGGTCAACTTCAAGTCCCTGACAGAACAGGCTGCGTGCCATTCAGTGACGAGAAATGGTCTGGGGTGTGGAGGGACCTGCGTGAATTTCATGGGAAACAGAGTGTCCACCAGAGTGGACAAGAGGTTCCAGGTCTTTCTTAAACAGAGAGAATTTCTTTCTCAATCCCTCCCTCTCCCTCTTCTGTGTCTCTGTCTCTCTCTCTCTCTGTCTCTGCCTCTGTCTCTCTTTCTGTCTCTGTTTCTCTGTCTTTCTGTCTCCCCATCTCTGTCTGTCTCTCCATCTCTCTCCCTGTTGGCTGAGGCAGGATTCATGAGTTCACTTATATGCCTTTTTTCTTGCATGGTCTATCATGCATTTATATTCTATATTTTCCTCTCCCCTGAAACGAGCGATATTAGATTACAGTGATGATAGTGTCTTTCTTAAAAAGGGAGACAGATTAGATGATTTCCGCATGAGCAGAGGCCGCTGTCAGCGGCTGCTTTCCTCTCTCTCGGGAGCATGCCCCCTGTCCTCTCGAGCCGTGTGCGATGACGCGGTTCTGAGGTTGCTCAAGCAAGAATTTGGTGACCCTTAAAAAATTCAGGGAAGGTAAATCCTAGTTTGCTAAACTCTACTAATCTAGACACGTGATTCTGGCACGATTTGGTATCTGGCACGTTGAGTTCCATTGTCCCTCGAATGGACAGCACTATAATCACATTCGATGCAGGTCCGTGAAGCCTGGTTATTCTGCGTGTTCCTAGAGGTTTTATTTCACATTTATGAATCCTCAATCTGGATCAAATTCATTCTGAGGTTGAAATATTTTAATTATTTAGAAAGTCTGTGTAATTCATGAGTTATCTAAACAACGTTTACCAATGGGCATTATTCAAACAGGAAGTTATAAAGTCAGTTCTTTAAGATCTTTTGGCAAAAGGAGAAATTACAACCAAAGAAAACATCTAGTGGTAAAGCAGAACTGCTTGGTACAACGTCAAAAAATTCAGGGATGGAGCTGCCACCTCGTCCCTCATGAGAATGTGACCTTGAGAAAATCATGCCACGTTTCTGGCGAAAAGAGGAGATTGGAAAATTCTCAGGCCAGCTCAACTGTAAACTCATGTTTATCAAAGCTCTTTAAACTCAACCGAGCCTCTCTGGGAAATCCTCAAGATCTTCCTTCCTTCTTTCATGGCATTTAAAATCCCCCAATAAAGAGAACATCGCTTCCCATGACGTGCAGGGTCTGTGTGCTTGGCCAGGCCCATGTGAGACCCAGGAGGCTGCTGTCCCCACGTTTGGACACTGCCAAGGCACAGGGGCTGATTCTGACTCACTCTTGTTTCTGGAGGATGTTGGCCCTGGTCCCGTTGCCATGGCAAGGCAGGAGGGGTGCTGGCCTTGGTACTGAACACAATAGGACATGTGTCAGGGGTTGGACATACATGTTCTCAACTTTGCCTCTCTGTTTTGAGCCTCCTTTGGGGGCTGGTTTGAAAAAGAATGAGTGCTCTAGAACCTTTGGTTCTAGCAAATGCCAAGGGTGATCTTTTTCCCTTGGAGAGAGTGGGCATTGAGCAGGAAGGGCTGTGACAGGTCACTTGCTCCTTCTGGCCTGGAAGCCCCTCACTTGGGTCTGGGCCCCAGAGCCTCAGCTTCGAGGACAACAGGGCATCTTTAGGAGGAAAGTCCTCATCCTTCCCACCTCTGACAGATGGAAGAGAGGAGGGCTCTGGGGATTTTTGCTCTGGGCAGGGCCATGCATCACTCAGAGCAGGGGAACTACGAATTCAGTGTTAAAACAGCACTTCGAGTCCCACTCCGTCGTGGGTCGACTCAGCCCAGCAATTGGGGGCTGGCAGATAGAGACGCTTCTCACCTTCAGAATGAGGTGATGCTTCTCATCTTTCTCCCAAGAACATACCCTCCACGTCGTTTCACCAGCATCTTGCATGGCATCCCTGCAAGATGTCACCTGTGGGGTCCTGACCTCTGCACCTGCTGGAACAGAGGGCGGGGCTCTGGGCTGCAGGAAGAGCTCTGTGGTTTTTAAGGTGAAACACATCATGCTGGGGCTGTGTTCTTCTTGTGGAAAATGAAGAACCCAACTGAAACTCTTCCAAGCCATGTTTCTCTCAACTCTGCACAGCAGTTTTGGGAAACTCCTCTACGCAATGCTGCAAATATTTTAATCTGGCAAATTCATCATATGAACAAATGAGAAGTTAATTCATAAGCATAGAGTGTGCCTGAAATGGTTAGGATTAGGAAATACTTCAAAGCAGCCATTCCAGTCCCTTATACTGGCCAACAAAAATTCTCAATGTTTTAAAATCCTCCAGGTGGCCTTGTTTTGAACCATGTGGCTTTCTGGTGAAATGCCAGGATGTGTTAGTTGTAAAATGTATTCAAAGTAACTAAAGAAATTGCCTTTCTATGTTATTATTGATTATAAAGTAAATTTTGAGGGTCATGTTTCAAAATCATTGATTTTAGTTTTAGTACAATTGATCTGAGGTCATTCTCTCTGACAGCATTAGAAAGAAAAGTGAGTGGCTGATTAATATCACTCTTTATGACAATAAAACTTCTCAACAAAGGAGACTCACTTGTCTATTTTCCCCTGTAGAATACACATGGCCATGCCATTTAATGGGAGCATCAAACATTTAGGGTATGTTTGGAAAATGTACATATGTATATACATTACATATGTATATATATATATGAGAATATATATATGAGAAGAGAAAAAAGACATCTGTCTTAGATCATTTCAATCCTTTATCTGTTAATCTTGGAGTCAGTTTCTCTGACAGTTTCTCCAGACAAACTCCTGCTTCCTTGACCCTCCCCACATTCCCCAGCCCAGACCCCACCCCCAGTTTCTCCCAGCACCCTCCTCCTGGGATGTGCAGGCTCTCTATGGCCTTGGTCTCTGGAGCCACAACAGGTAATAAACATGACTCTGACTCCAGGCGTGTCCTGGTGGTGTTTGGCTGGTGGGTGCGGACAGTGTCAGCCTGCAATGACACTTTGGGGGCTCTGGAACAGAGTGATGGCTCTTTCAGGAGATGGGCCTGGGTGTGGTGATGGGGGGCAGTGGGAGAGGGGACTGCAGGAGCTCAGTGGGGAGGCATGACGTGGCTGATCGGTAATACCTGCCATGGGGCAGGGGACACCCACATCATCCCTTCCTTATGCTGTCACATCTCCAAATGCTCCCCTAATGAGAGTTCAATAATTATTTACTGAGTGAACAAGCCATAGAAGAAAAGAATTGGTCATGTATCCGAGGGGTAATATTTGCTGATTTAATAGAGCAAGTGTGTCTCCTAGTCTGGCCTGGAAACCCTGCCTCCAACGCGTCTCCTCTGACTATCCTCGCTGTCAGGAGCTCCTGATATTTCTAGAGCTCCTCAGGACCTCTGTTTAAGGCCATTGCAGCACCATGATGAGTAATTTCCCAAGAGAATCCTACTGGACAATAAAACCACATTCCACGTCTACAGGGAGATGTGTCATCTTCTGCAAGTTCTCATGAACCACGAGAAGAATTAAAGTACCATCCCCGTCTCTTAGTGAGGGAAAATCATTCTGGAAAAAATCCCCTGGGTTTTTCTCTTATTACTTTTCTAGAGCTTTAGATCAAAATTTCTATTACTTTATGTGTTGTTCAAGTTGTGATGAAATCTATTGCTGGGAGGATGTGGGGGAAAGGAACCTCCTCTACACCTGGTGGAAGCAAGATTGTTGTTTTTGGTGTCTTTTAACTTATAAAAAATTAATGTCCCTGAAATTGCACCTCTGAGAATCCACACCATAGAAATGATGCTACCAGGTTATGGAGGTGTTTTAGGTTTAAGGATGTATTATTGTGGCTTTGTGTTTAGTGATAAAAATTGGAAATGAAACAATATTCTCAATATTGGGGTCACAACAGAATGAATTATGCTTTATCACATTGCAAAATTATGGAGTTGGGAAAATAAAACAAAAAACATAGAGCAGTTCTGTCCGCACAGAGGGGTCTCCATGACGTATTATTGAGAGAGGGACCAAAATGCAAAGCAGCAGGTATCAGGTGACAGCTGAGGACCAAGCCTCTGTGCGTGGACAACCACAGATGCAGGGACACAGCTGCATAGTTTGTGTGACTTTGTGAGTGTGTGTCTGCAGTGAGCATGTGAGCATGGGGAAATTTACAAGAGCCATGTGGAATTGGGGTGTGGTTGTGAATAAGGGGGAGGAAAAAAAGGATGCAGACTAAAAGGGGAAAAATAAACACAAAAGATTGAACTTTAGAAACCTAGCATGTATGACATAATCCACTTCAATAAAATAATTTTGTAGAAATTGTGACCTCTAGAGCCACTCACTCTGTGTGCCCATGACACACTGTCAGGTGAGAGAAAGTAGTTACATGATAGTGTATAAACTATGACCTATTTGGTTTAAAAAAATGGACACCTCAAATAGCTAAAAAAAAAAAAATCTTTAAAAAGAACAAAGTTGGAAGTCTCACACTTCTTGATTTCAAAATTTCCTATAAAATTGCAAAGATCAAAACTGTGTATTACTGGCATAAAGACAGACACGTTGACCTGGAATGGAGAAACAAAACCTCACAGGTATGGTCAAATAACTTTTGACAAGGGTGTGAAGACCATTCAATGGGAAAAGAATAGTCTTTTCAACCAATGGTGCTGGGAAAACTGGATATCCAAGTTCAAAAGAATGAAATTGGACCATTGCCTTACACCGTGTATAAAATTAACTCAAAGACCTAAATGTAAGAGCTAAAACTATAAAACTCTTAGAAGAAGCATAGGAAAAAGCTTCATGACATCGGATTTGACCGTGATTTCTTGGATATGACTGCAAAACACAGACAACAAGAGAAAACAAATAAATTGGACTTCATCATAATTAAGAACTTTTATGCATCAAAGGACACTATAAGAGATTAAAAAGACAATCCACAGAATGGGAGGAAATATTTGCAAATAACATATCTAATAAAGGATTAATATATCCAGAATATATAGAGAACTCAAAAAGAGAAAACCAAACAACCCAATTAAAAATGGTCAAAGGATATGAATAGATATTTCTCCAAGGAATATGTATAAATGACCAATAAGCACATGAAAAGATGTTCAACATTGCTCTTCATTAGGAAAATGCAAGTTAAAAACACAATGAAATACTACTTCATCAGAACTGCCATTATTTTAAAAATCAGAAAATAAATAGTAAGTGTTAGCAAGGATGTGGAGAAATTCAAACTCTTGTGCACTGTTGGTAGGACTGTTAAATGGTGTAGCTGCTGTGGAAAACAGTATGGCTGTTCCTCAAAAAATTAAACATAGAGTTGCCACATGATCCAGGAATGCCATTCTGGGAATATACCCAAAAGAAATGAAAGCAAGGACTTGAACAGATTATGTGTACACCACTGTTCATAGCAGCATTATTCCCAGTAGCCAAAAGATGGTAACAACTCAAATGTCCATCAACAAGTGAATGGATAAACAGAATGTGGTGTATGCATACAATGGAATATTATGATGCCTTAATAAGGAAGGGAATTCTGACACATGCTACAACATGGATGAACCTTGATGATATTATGCTGTGTGAAATAAGTCAGTCCCAAAGGGACAAATACTGTGTGATTCCACCAACATGAAGGACCTAGAGAAATCAAATGCATAGAGACAGAAAATAGAGTAGAGGCTACCAGATGCTGGGGGAGGGGACGGGAAGTTAGTGTTTAGTGGGACCATGGTTTCAGTTTGGGAGGATGAAAAAGTTTTGGAGATTGATGGCGGTGATGATTGCCCAATAATGTGAATGTATTTAATTCTATTGAAATGTGTATTTAAAAAGGATTAAAATGGTAACTTTTATGTTATTTTACCACAATAAAAAACTAGACAAGAGAGGGGCATCAAAAGTGCCAGAGCCTCCAAAGATAGACCTTATCATAACTAACTTTTAGAGAAAATGAGGGGAAAGCTTAGGGTTCATGAATTACAGAGCAGAATACAGGCCATGTGTATTGTGGATCCACTGAGTAGAACCAAGCTTCTATACTCCAAGCAGAGGCAGCTGGGCCAGGCCTGGCCATGGGGGTGGAGTCAGGAGCAGAGGATAAGGTTGACTCAGGGTATCATGTGGATTTATGTGGATTGAGATGACAGGGGGAATAGTAATAACAGTGCAGCAAGTGGTCAGGCTCTACCTGGCTCCTCTCCAATGCTCT
Source organism: Balaenoptera borealis (assembly GCF_965194805.1). Lineage (NCBI taxonomy): Eukaryota > Metazoa > Chordata > Mammalia > Artiodactyla > Balaenopteridae > Balaenoptera > Balaenoptera borealis. The sequence goes on along the minus strand of NC_138872.1, from coordinate 44,748,209 downwards.
GGATGGGGGCAGTTACTTAACCTTTCTGAGACTGCTTTCTTCATTTACAAACTGAGATGTTACCAATGATTATGAACAAAATAAGAGTAAGCCCATGTCTGTATACCTCTCAGGGATGGGGTGATACCCAAACATGGCAGGAGTGTTTTAAAAAGCTACCCTGTGGCATGTAACTGAAAGCAAACCCCTACTTTTTCTTGCTTTGGGGTCCTGGCAGTTGAGAGAAATGAACCTCTTGCCTTTCTGCAGTTTGTTAGAAACAGATACACAAACTGGACCCCAAGGGGAATCATGTCAGTGTGTTGCTGGCTTCCCTGGGGTGTGATGCAGCAGGGGAACCTTAAATTTTGATAAAGTAATCAATCCAGTTTAGGGTCCAAATCAAGAGTGTCTTTATCACTGCTCACTCTTCCCAAGGGTGGTAATGTTCTGACCTCAAATCACAGTAGTGTCATCAAACCAAACTTGGGTCCACTCGTCCCACAGGCAGCAAAGCCCATCAACTGATGCCGAGTTACGGTGAAGGAAACTGCAGCATTTATTGCAGGGCCAAGTGAGGAGAACGGGCAGCTCATGCTCAAAAGATCCAAATTCCCCGATGGTTTTCAGAGAAGAGTTTTTAAAGACAGTGTGAGGGAGAGTGTCACAGGGTGTGTGATCAGCTCATGTACATCCTTCTAATTGGTTGGGAGGGAGGTACAGGGTGATGTTTAAGGAATCTCAATCATCAACTTTCTGGTTCTAATAGGTCTGGGGTCTACATGCTGGTGGTCAGCAAGTAGTTAACTTCTTCCACCTGGTGGGGGTTTCAGTATCTGCAGAACAGCTCAAGGATATGGCTCAGAATAGTATCTATAGCCCTTGAGGAGGAACTAAAAGTCCTTGACTTTGTTTAATGGACTTGTTTAAAGTCCTTGACTTTGTTAATTATTTTGTCTTGCTTGACTGTTTTCCTTTGTTTCTGAATTTTCTCGCTTGTCTGATTAATTTGCTTTTTGGAACTCAGGGAAGACTTAGGACCCTAAAGCTTTTCTACAAACAAGAGATGGGGGACACAGGGGTGGAGGCGGGTGCCAATGGACTGACACTTATGACAATGGAGTCTCCAATGACTGTCGCATTGCCATGTCCCCTGAGATTAGGAGTTAGGAGAAAGCTAACGCTATTGAATTCTTTCCTCTCTAAACTAATCTGCCCACTTCCAGAGCAGCAAGGAGGGGCTGCCCACCTCCTTTCCTGTGTGGACAATTTGACTTAAAGCTCTTGGCATCTGGACTTTCCGTAATTCTCTTCTTGAACTGTGTTTCTCTATCTCTGCCCATGTTAACCTCACGAGATACTTTTCCCACTGCAGCCCAGCCTGGTGTGTGTATATGTGTGAGTGGTTCCATTTCAAGCTTTCCACCCTCTGGTTGTAGCACTTATGGGCCAGGCACAGCTCTAAATGCCCGCAATGCATTGTCTCACTTACTTATCTCAAGGCAGAGGCTCTTGATGTCCTTTATGGCAGGTAAGGAAACTGAAGCACAGAGAGGTTAAGGGAAGTGCTTGAGGTGTCAGAGCTGGTCAGTGGTAAATCAGAACTCAAGTTTGGGGGATGGAGTGGAGCCCAGACTCTCGATCCATCTCCAGTGCTTCTCAGCCTCTGGTGCATGTCCCTTGAGGATTGGATTTGCGTTTCTCTAATTCTTAAATAGGTGGATGGAGCCGCTGCTGGTGTGGGAATGATGTGATTAAAAAAGCATCTTTGGGGAAACCCTGGGCCCCCACATGCACCTACGAACCTGCAAGCCTCCAAAGAAAACCCATGCCTCTGTATGTGGTCTTCACCTCCCGGAGCTTGAGAGCTACTGGCTTAAGGAAAGAGGTGTTAAAAGGAGTCGATCACTGGACACATGTTAAAAATGGCGAGGAAGGCTTTATTCCAACCATTGCAATAGGGGGAGACTGAAGGTCAGAGATAGCTTGAGATTTATAGCCAATGAGCAGAGGGAAGGTGTCAGTGGGTGGAAAATTACTAAGAGGATCTTGATTAGATATCAGAGTTGGGGAGAGAAGCCATAGGCTGCTTTCGCAGGATTCTTTGATGAAACTGGATTCATCAGGCCAAGGGCAGGATGGCAGGCCAAGGTGGGGACCTGGCCGAGAAAAAGGCTCTGAGGGGCCAGACCTAAGTTGGTGAGAAAGAGAGCCTTTTTCAGAGGAGAGGGAGGCAAGGAGGCTAACACCCCCAGATGCAGCATATTTCCTGATAAATGGGGTCTTCACCAACAATTTTCAATCCTGGGTTCAGGAAACAGAGGCTATGCTAATTTCTCTAAGGGAGTATTGTACACATGTTAGGTCAAGATTAATTTTAATTTGCTCTGTAATAAAAAAAAAAAAAAAACTACATTTGTCCAGAGAAATCCTTTGAGACTGATGGCAGGTGTAGTTCAATCAACCAAATAACAGGTTATTAAAACTCCAAGAAAAGTTTGCAATCAGCCAGCAAGTGCAGGACTCAAATCTGCATGGAGGCATCAGACCCCAGCGAAGACCACACCCTTTGAGCTGCTGCATCAGATGGGTTTTCGTCGCCGGCATTTCCAGTGCAGCTCGAGCTGTGCCTCGTCGAGAATGTTCTGAACAGTAGGAGGAAATCACCTTATGAAAGTGCTAGAAACAACAGAGTTGGCTGTGAGCACTGCAGCTTTGGAAAACAGCTGGCTCTCAGGATGCCGGGTGAGAAAACAGGGCAGCATCCAAATCAAGAGAAACGACAGGGCATGATTTGCTTGTTGTGGAGGTTTGCCCTCAGGATAGAAGAGTGAGTCTCAGGACAGTGCCTGGCAAACCGGGTGACAGTTATACTGGAAAGAAGAGAGAGACTTGCGGTCACAGCAGGTCACAGCATCACTGAGACCTCCCCGAGTTACGCCAACAACGGACCTGATGGGGGAGACCAAGCGTTCTACCCCACCCCCTCCCCACTTACTTTGCTGCAGATGGGGTTTGCACGTGGGCAGACTCTGGGATGGACCCTTAGGGTCGACCGCTATGGAAAGGCTGGAAGAGAGACCAACTGGGCAGGGGAGAGGCACAGCTGTGATGCAGGCTGACCCTACAGGGGCCCCGGAGCCAGAAAGGCCCTTCAAGGTTGTGCGGAGTCGGGGCTGAGTGGCCAGGCCCTCATCATTGGCTGTGACCCCGGGCAGGCCGGACCCTCCCTGAAGGGTGGCCCCCGAAGGCTGTCTGCGGCCAGCGCTCCCAGAAGCAGGCCATGGCCTTCACGGGTGGGCATCTGGTGGGGCCCATGTGCCCAGCCTGGCATTCAACTCCCTCCTGCCTCAGAGCAGAACTGAGCAGTCGACTCCAAATGCTACTTACTCTGCAGCAGCTTATGTTGTTCTCCATATTTCCCTGAAATTTCCCCTGGATGTGAGTTGCGTCTGTTTCCCGAGGTCCCCGCCTTGGCCGGGGTGGTGGGGGACGACGCTGAATTGTGGTCTGTTTTCTTTCCATCCCCCCCTCACTGGGCTTCTCACTCCTTGGAGAACCAGGCTGTGCTGGTCCACGGTGGGTCCCATCCAGTGCAGCACCCTGTCGGTGACACACTTACCCATGAATCTGCTTCTTTTTTTTTTTTAATCAATATTTTTTTAATTGAAGTATAGTTGATTTACAATGTTTTGTTAATTTCCACTGTACAGCAAAGTGATTCAGTTATACATATAAATCTATATCTATCTATCTATATATACATTCTTTTTTTTTAATATTCTTTTCCATCTTTGTTAAGTCCCCACCCCAAGGTGGTACATCCAGGTACATGTGTGAAGTCGGTGCATCACTACGGCTGATTGAATGGGCAGGTGGTAAATGTGCCCAGGTGGCCCTGCAGGGGCAGGCGACCCAGCTCCTCTGAGAGAAGAGACACCTGCAGAAATATTGATGCTTCTTACTGTGACTCCTTGCTCCGGAGAACATTTTATCATTATCTGTGAAATGATAATGTTGATGACATAGCACATCGATGACACAGAGCACTGATGACATAGAGCACTGGTGACATAGAGAACTGGTGACACAGAGCATTGATGACACAGAGCACTGATGACATAGAGTGCTGGTGACATAGAGAACTGGTGACACAGAGCATTGATGACACAGAGCACTGATAACAGAGCATCGGTGACATAGAGCACTGGTGACACACAGCATGATGTGGGAGGTCACAGACTCAGGGCTGCTCTCTCCAGCAGCTGTGACCTCAGGTGACCTATTAACCTCTCTGAGCCTCAGAAGTTTATTGGAAGCAACAAATAATTTTTATAAAATGATTAGAGCAGCTTGGCTAGGGAATGTTCTATATTAGTGTTTGTTCAATAAATACATCCCACTGCCAAGTATTTATTTTCAAAATACGAGGCTGGCAAGGAGTGACTTCACGTTGTGTCATGACAGTTGGTGGGGTGAGTCCTGGCTTCAGCAGGGAGAACGTGGGGCCAGGGCGCCTCGTGGGTACGTCCCACCCACACCACACAAATCTCCGTCTTCCGGCTCCAGGGGTGAAGACCTTGGTGATCATGGTTGTTTTGCTAGAAACAAGGAGAAATATTGGAAGGCATCACAACTGTGGGGAAGTAGTTTACTTTCTTGCCTGAAAACTCTTTAAGAGGAGCCAATCCATCAATATAATCAATATGTGGCTGGATGAGCTGGAGGAACTGTCCTCCGATTGTTTGTTATCGACAAATATGTCCTATTTATAAATAAACTTCTCCAAGAAAGTGCATCTGCATTTTCTCAGGGCGCAGGATTTGGGTGTTTGAGTGCCATCTGGAGGGGGGGTGGATTTTCTTTATCCTGGTGATGAAGATGTGTCTAATGAGGCTGGAAGTGAGAATGTAGCTTATTTAGCAGTTCGCTATTTTGATTTATGACCTTTAAACGTTTTGGCATGTGGAGTGAGGCGCCTTGTTTATGCTCTCGCCTAGGGTTCTGCAGGGTTGGGGGTGCCCTCTGTCTCCAGCTGGGAGTAGGTACCTGGCGGGGACCCGTCCACGCTGTGTGATAGCAAACTTTCCCCCCAGTTGTTTGGCCCAATAGCACCTCTCCTCCTCCACCCACAGCCCTGGTGGGTTTGGTGGTCACTTATCCACTCTAGTTGCCAGCCTCCCTCCCCTTTCCAGTGAACGTGGCTCAGCCCTCAGCATCCAGCTGAACCCCAGAAAGGGGCCTACTGGTCCAGAGGGAGAAAGTACTTGCAAAGAAACTCACTGATATGATGACTCTGGTATATTCTTATCCCTGAGTGACCCCTGCGATACTTCTCCCATCTTCATCTTAATAAAGCAGCCTTGAATTTTATAAAAACCCTAAGTACCTCTCAACTCCTATGTAATTTGTTTGGGGAAAAAAAAAAAACAACTCAAACCAAACACTCCCTGAAGACCTGGCCACCACCTTATCCATTCTTCACCAGCAGTAAGATGCTCTTTTAAAAATGTGAGAACAATCGTTTGTCCTTTTGAAACCCTCCAAAGGTTCCCACTGTCCTTAGAGGAGAGGACACCCTCACTGGCCTCTGAGGTCCCGGATCTGCCTGCCTCCCCTCCCCCCATCCTTCTCACCAAGCTTCAGCCCCTCTGACAGCCCCTGTGCTGCACCCCAAGTTCCTGGCTGCTTTGGGCCTTGGAACACTTTTCCTGCAGGGGATCATCACAAGACGGGTCTCCCTTTCCTCAGGTGTCCAGTGAGATTCCCTACGCCCAGGGGCCAATCCGAATAAGGATGCTACGGGTCACTGTCATGACAACGCTACATCGTCATCAGTGCACGGCCTCATCCCAAATCAAGTTCATTTAAGCTACAGGGTTATTTCCACCTCCCTCATCATTATGATCTTAGCACCTCTCCTAATCTCGGGGTGTCCAAAACCCAAACTTCCTGAGCCTTCCCTTTTCCCAGAGGGACTGACTCCTCTTCTACACTTAGTGGCATTCGTCCCACTGAATGTTCTCTCAGTTCAGTTGTACCCAAGGGGCCAGTGTCGGGTGTGAGACCCAGTGGAGTCCTGCCAAGTTCAGTGGGTGTCAGATTCCCCAACATCTTCCTGTAAAATCTATTACAACACAGAGAACACAGTTTTTGTAGCTTTACTCGACCCTCCTGTGTCCTTTGATTCTGAGTCTGGGTTAAACTGAACAATTAGAGGCTCCTGGTTATTGCTGTTCCTACAAAGCTCTGACTCAAGATTCTGGGCAGCCCGCAAGTCTGCTACGACAGCCACCAAGCAGGTGGTGGGTCCCTTTCACCCTGAGACAGACAGAGGGGTCGGGGCCCCTCCCTTCTTTTCATAACAAGTATCTTAAAGATCTGGAACAATATCTGGATGACCCTCCCAAAGATCACTGGGCAATTTGGGTTTGCATGTCGGAAATAGGGGCTTCTTATCATTAAGAGAGTCTGCGATCTAACACATGACACAAAGGATGCCAAGGCCAGCAATTCCAAACCAGAAGCAGAATTGCCCTCCAAAATCAAATTGGTCCTTGTTCACTGGCTCCAAAATGCAGGCTAATTGGGTTGCATGTACGTGTTCGGCCATGAATTCATTCCAGCAGGAAGTGACGTCTCTCAAAATTAAACCCTCAGGAGATGCACAGTTCAGATTTTTCTTTGGTGTCTGCCACATGGAAATATCTACCTTGAAAATTTCCTAGGCCATAGTAATCACATTCACACTGCATGGAGTCTTAATTGATGGTGCCGTGCAGCAGCTGAATAAGGCAGAAAACAACTTTTTGAGGAAACAGTCTCTTTACTGTGACACCCTACCTTTGTGAGGTCACATAAAATCTCCACCCGGAGCAGCACCTCTCATGAATGAACTGAGGCTTCCCATCTTGTCTCCTGTTTCCTAAGCAGGTGAATCAGGTCCCAGTTCTCAAAACAAGTCCTTTTCCCTAGAGATCACCTTCAAATTACTGATGGATGGTATACATACAGAGCCTGACTGAAAGGCCATTTTTGGAGGACACTTTAGAAACTATCCAGTTCATCTATTTCTCCAGTATTCTAAGCCCCAACTTGAACTGGATTGGGTCATCAGACTCTCTCTTCTGTCCTTGTCAAGTTTCCTTCACTGAGCTGTGCTTCCGTGCTCTGCCCTCAGTTTTTTCCAAGGCAAACCCAGACATGGGCCTTGGAAGGCAGACCCTACTGAGTCATCCTCTGTCCTCCTGAGAAGATGGGCAGGGAGCAAAGGCTCAAAGACTCAGTGAGATGACACCTCCCCCAGGAAGGGCCAGTCCCCTCTCTGTAACAGACACTCTTCCTCACCCCTGCCTTGGTTGCCAGGAAACCCCAAACGGACACCAGCCCCAATTCTGCTTCCTCTGTCAACTGGTACTTACCTACATTTTGGTTTTAAAATTATTGCACATTTTGTGGCAAGTTATTTCAAAGCCTTGTAACTTGGTGAGGATATCCATCATTTAAACCCTTGGTGAGGATATTAAAGAGAAAATTCTCGAACAGGAGAGAAAAACGGTGATTGAGTTTCCTTTCAGCCCGGACATTCCACAAGGCAGTGACTTTATCAGTTTGGACTGAAATGCCTTCCACTTTCCATTGATTCTGCTGAAATAAGTGTGCCTTCAAGACAGGCTGTGACAGCTGATGGCTACTCAAAGTTTCTTCCTAATTTATAAGCAATAATCAGTTGGCCTGTTGCCTCGCTGTTGTTGTTCTCTGCATCAGGCTGAGACAGGAAGCCTGGTGACATCAAAATGCACTATCTGAGCGTGTGGGGTAAACTTCTGTGCCTTTGCTTAAGGAGACAAACGACCCCAAATCGCCTCTCAGGAGGGGACACAGCCTATTACCACCTTTGAAAAGTCAGCTGTCACAGTCATTTCCATTGAATGTCTTCCTGCTTTGCCCCTCTCCACCCTTCCCAGCCCCTGTTTTACTTTTTAAATCAGTTTTTTTTTTTTTAATGTGCTGTCATTTAAAAGGAAACTGCAGTTCAGATTGAAAATGCAGCCCCTGGTGAAACGTGGGGTCAGGATTGATAGAATTTGCACCTCAAAGGTGCCACCTGTCTGGAAGGGAGCTGGTCACTCACAGTTAAGAATCCTCAAAGTTCATGCAGGCTGCCAAGGACCTGAAGGAGCACAGGTGATTGAAATAAAAGCAAATCCACCAGGGCTGCAATGAAGATGCTGAGAGGTCTGCTCACAGCTGGCTGGGGCTGAGCCGCACTGGGGGTCTTAGAGTGATGGGGCAGGAGCCGCAGCCTGAGGGTGCCGGTGTGTGTGAGTGGAGAAGTGGCCACGCCAGCCACAAAGGTGGCTCCTTTCCTGGGTCTGTACCCCTTGGGAGTTACGCAAGGGGCCAGAGAGGCCATGGGGATATCCAGGTGACAGGCAGCAAGTCCCTCAAACCAGCTCTGTGCCTCGGTTGTCCCCCTGTAGGGACAACATCCCTCCACCGTGAGCACCTGGTGAGATCACACCTGTAACACGCTGAGACCTGCGCCGGGCACATTGTTGGCCTTCAGGAAGAGCTAGGCCAAATTCATGTTGTTCAATAAAATAGAAAATATTTCTGAGACAGTATTTCACAGATTATAATGAATAAAAGGGCAAGGAGCTTTGCAGAGTAGAAGTGCTTGGTGGGGGACGGGTAAGGAAATCAGGGGCAGACAGCAAGCCTACCTGGCTGGTACCTCCCATCACAGGATGACCTTTCACGTTCGCTCGAGTTGGGAACCAACACTGCATATGAACTTTCTGTTGTTGCCGGTGGTCTGGCTGCTACTACTGGCTCTTTACTCTGACCCCCCTCTTCCCCAACCCCTGGTTTTGACTGACTTTTGGGATCTCCTTTTATGAAATGAAGGTATTGAGGGAAAAATGGATTTTAAAGTTAAGCAGTTAAACTTCTTTAAAGAAGTTACATCACCAGTAACTTCTTTGATTAAGTTTTGTGACAGTATTTTGCTCAATAATTTGTTGAATAGTTTATCTCCTTTAGATGCATCAACACACTTTTCTGGGGTCTCTCAGGTCCTTCCCAAGGGATTCAAATGCAGATTAGCATGAACTTTTGGATGTCTCCATCATTGGCTGGAGGGATTGTTGGGAATAAATGAAAACACACGTACCAGGGCTGATGAATCAGAAGTTCTGGGGATACGACTGAATAGTTTTCTGTTTATTCTTAGGTGTTGTACAGTGGGGTTCAGAAGGTAAACATAAGCTCTGGGGAATTCAGAGAAGAGGGCAGAACTTTTACGGCAGAAAAAGGAAGGAAAAAACAAAACTGTACATACAGTAACCAGGTCAGTGTTGCTTTGAATTCCTTGCTGTCTTTGCCAGCTCGTGTTATAATTTTGGTAATCACTGCCACCTGCCCCCCAACCCGCCCCATCAAGGGGATGGATGGGTGGATGAATGGATGGAAGAACAGACATATGGAGGGATGAATGGATGGATGGATGGATGGATGGAAAACTCAATAGATCATGAATGTGATGTGCCATTCACCTTGCTGACTGCCTTGTCTCCACTGTATCATTTAATCCCTCCAAAAACTCCACAGACTGGCACCCTTATCTTCATCCCCACGAGGAAGTGGAGGCACAGAGAGATGCCAAGTGGTGTGTCCAGGATACAGACATTGGTACCACCCACAGGACTATTCAGATGCCAAGAGTTCTCCATGCGTTCATTTGTGTGTACTTGTTGTGGGAGGTGAGGGGTAGCTCTGTGCAAATTCATCACAAGTGTAAACACCACACGAGGAGACTCACCGCAGGGCCCTTCTTGCTGCTGCTTCATCACCACACCCACCGTCCCCATCCCATCCCTCCCCTCACCCTTGGCAATCACCAACCCGTCCTCTATCTCTAAAATTATGTTATTTCATGAACGTTACATAAATGGAATCATGCAGTGTGTGCTCTTCTGATATTAGCTTTTTTCCACTCAGCGTAATTTCCTTGAGATTCATCCAAATGTATCACTTGTTGGTTCTTTTTATTGCTGAGGAGTTTTCCATGGAAAGCCATTGTGACCTTTTAAATCACAGATTGGTCAATTAAGCAAAATTAACGTTAACTTTGTAAGCAAAATGTTGTGTAGTTGCCAATCCACTTGACATGAGTTAAAACTCCAACAGGTAGTGAAATGTGGACACAGTCGCTCAGGAGAATTGTGTGAGCGAAGTCTCACTAGAGCTCGGCACTGGTCTGAGGCTGGGAAACCGGGAGCTCCGTGGAAGAGGTACTGGGGGCACTTGTTGGACAAACCAGTGGTCCGTGGTTGCATGTTGGCATCGCCCATGTGCCAGGCTTGGGGCGAGTCTGTGAAGGGAGCTGAGTGCCCAGCACAGGGGCTGAGGGAGCAGAACCGTCTTCATTCCCAGATGTTACATGAATCAGAGTCCCTAATCAAGCTCCCAGAACAAAGAGCAGGAAACCAGACCAGTCAGGCACCCAAGTGTCAGGCAAGGAGAAGCTCCTTCTGTGAAACTGGGGGCACTGATCAGAGTCTGGTCTGGAAAGTGGATTGGCGGAAGTAAGCAGGGCCTCCGGGAACGGTTGTGCGTGTTACACACTGCACAACTCCCAGGAACCTGCTCAGAGTAAGGAAGAGGCCTGGTGTCAGAGCCCCATTGAAATGGACTTGATTTTACTGCAGGGTTCTGGTTGTTCAAGAGGAAGACCAGGCCTGGAAAGCCAGGAGGTGAAGTCAGTCAGCAACAAGCAGGCACAAGCAGGCAGCATCAGCCTCTGGGGGTTCCAGCTGCTCTGGGTCGTGGAAACTCCAAGGATAATTGGGACATATCTTCTCTGGGGTTAGTCAGCTGTAAAGGAGACTTGGGGCTCGGGAGTCCCTGAAACCTTGACCTGGGTCCAGGAGTGTGACTTAATTCTACATCATATCTGATTTTGTGGAGGAGACTGGACAAAGGACTTACATTTAAATCCTTCTTCTATCTTCCAGTGGGGTTACTGGGTAGATATGTAGGGAGCTGAGAAGGTAAAAAGTGGTTCAACAGGACAGTTGGAAGAAAATCAGCTCTGCTGGTCCAGCCTCATTGTAGGGGCCATTGGGAAGGCCTGGAACAGTGGCATTATTGTATCACTAAGTGTCCTTGTATTACCAAAAGATCGTCTATCACAACAAATATTTCAAAGGGAAAACAGGTTTAGGGACTAAAGTTCCTAAGGTAGCAAAGATGCATTCCTGCAGGAATTTCAACAATAAGGAGCTTTATACCTGTGTGCTTGGCTATTGCAAATTGAAATTTAGAAATTGGTTTATCTACAGCTGAAACCAATCTAAAAGTTTCCTCCTTTGTCCTTAAATCCATATGCCACAGCTATTCAGTCTTTTGTCATCTTGGGAATTGCGAGATGTGACGCCAGCAATCCTGGAAGGGTGACAACAAAGAACAACAAGGGCATCTCAAGGGCGAACAGAAGCCCAGGAAGTGCCTTTCTTTGCTCTCATTCAGCTTTGGTCCCAGATCCCGATCAGGTTAGAGCCAATCTCAGTCAAGTCTGAGCAAATCCTGTTATCTAACTGAGGAACCTCATGACATCCAATTCATGTTGTGGCAATGCAAGCCCTGGGGAAAATATCTGAATTAACAAAAATAGGGGAACTGTCTATGACTCTCAGAACCCACCATCAGCCGTGTCTACGGGACCTGCCCGTATGGGCAGAGATCCTAAGACAAGACCCCAGTGAAGGAAGCAAGGCCACCACCTCTGCTGTCACGAGGTGAGCACATGGCTGGGCAGGCATCCCTGTCCCTGAGGGTGGACGTCTCAGACAGGGGCACTTCGCCATGCCTGACCAGGAGGGCTGAGCTCCTGGAATCCTCCTTCCGGCCGCCAGGTCCTGGGCAGTCTGGGTCCAGCACGTCTCTGGCGGGGTCCCTCGTGCCCGTCCCCAGGGCCGCATGTGAGTTCAGGCCTTGGGCAGGTCTCAGCCACCCATCAGCCCGTCTCACCTGCTGCCACACGCGCTGCGCTAAGCCAGCCTCCTGATACACGTGTTGGGCGAGGCTACACGGCAGATCAGGCTTCCAGGCCCTTTAAACTGCTTTCAGAATATGTTGTAAACTTGCCATCAGAGCATCAGAGGTAGTTTCTGTCTGACCCCCTCCAGCCCCTGACTCCCCTCTGGCCCAGAAGCACCTGAAGCCCTAAATTCTGGATGAAGAGCCACCTCTGACCTCTCCCTCAATCTCTTTTTCTCTCCTTCTCCCTTTTTAGTTCTTTCTTGTGATAATCTTTTTACCTGCCATGCCTTTACCCTAAACTATTCTCTTAGGACTCAATGACTGCATTTATCCGTAATTCCTCAGGAAACCATTGCCTGACCTCCCTGAAGGCCGTGCTCTTGCCTTTGCTAAGCATTTCCATTGCACCTTTTATAGCATAAATATCCTTTATCACAACAGTTCTCAGGCTGTTTAATGATCTGTTTCCCCAACTAGACTGTCGGATTCTCGACGACCAGGAGCAGATCTGATTCAGAACTTTCTATAGACTCTACCGCTCTACTTAGACTATAAATGCACTGAAAAAGTGCATGATAAAATGAATGAATAAACAGATTCCCTGAAAGGAATGTCTTTATTATTTCAGTAGTGAAAAATCAGTTTTCCTGTCCTGTTAGGACTTTCTCTGGGATTTAGAACAGAATAGAAATCAGAGCAAAGGAAGGTGTAGGCAAAGGAAGGGGGTAGGTACAGACAGATGGACGCTTCTATGTTAAGGCATCTCTGTGCATAGAAGTTTTGAGATACATTTTCCCAATTAGGAATAACAGAAATAAAATAAGAGCCGAATTCCTCTTCTGCTTTTAGCCGAATGTTCCAGATTTCTTCATCTTAGATGGGCTCAAGTTCATGACCACCAGCTTCTCAGCATGTGCAGAAACTGGGACTTTTGACTTATTTTGTCATAGACGAGGTGGCAGCACTGGCTTAGCCGAGTCTCGCTTTCACCTACTGATGACATGAAACGTCTCAAATGCCCTCCTGGCAATGCCTCCAGGACCGTGGGGCTGGACTCCCAGCCTAGATCCTTCCTGAGTGGATCGGAAGTCCAGAGTGACGAAGGCATCTTGAAAACTCTGTGCATCAAAGGATAGTTAACAACCCTCAATACACAGTGTCTGTAACTCACAATCATCTGCTTCTCGAAATCTGGGGGCTGGCCACCAGGGGGTCTTCTGTTGGTCCCCTAGGCTCACATGTGTGCTGCAGTCTCTGAGGGCCTCCCTGGGGCTAGGGGTTCATGAGGGCCAGCAGGTGGCATGGGCTGTTGGCTTGTGCACCTCCGGGTCCTCTAAGTGGCCTCTCACCATCTAAGAGGCCAGCCCAGGCCTCTTCACAACCAGTAGGCCCAGGGCTTCAGGGGCGGCGAAGGTGGGAGCTGAGGACCTCTGGGCTCTGGAACCTGCACAGCATCACATCCCACACTCATCTGTCGGAGCAGGGTCCAGGAAGTGCCCGGCTCCAGGGATCGCCTATGTTCGGGGGCACCCAGGTCCAGGAGGAAGAGGCTCTTGACAGGCGGAGAAGCAGCATTGCATCGTAAAGGGACGCCTGGGTGAGACAGTCTGCCATAGCACAGACTAGACCAATATGGGGAGTCTTCCCTGACCGAGAGCTGCGCCCGCTTGGGCCTGAGACGAATCACAGAGATTCACAGCATCCCCAGCCACTGCAACAGTAACGGAACTGGACTAAAGCGGTGGGTCCAGACAGAAGCCTCCCATTGCCCTGGCAGCAGGGACTCGGGCCTGAGTACACACCACGCGTGCCCATCAGAGGAGACTGGGTTAGACTTGGAACCTGTTGCTGAAACAGTCCCGGGGGAAGGGCTGGCAGAGGGGAGAACCTTGAAGGGAAGGTTAGAGCTGGAATGAGCGAGGCCGGGCAGAGCTAGGCTGTGACATCTGCTGGTGGAGAAGCCAGGACTGTGCCCCTGGCTGCATCCCTGACCCAGGCCGTGGGAGGGAGGCTCCCAGACCACTGCCCGTATCCTGTCCCACTGACCGCCGCGTGCTCCAGCCCATCTCTACGAGCTCACCCAGTCTGTAAAATTGGGAGTGATGAGCAGATAACAAGTATGTTTTAACACATCAGGCATTAAAAAAAAGCCTTCTAGATTTTATTTTATTTTTTTCAGTTATCTTCGGGTCTTTGACCATTTCCTGGGCAAAGAGAAACATTTTTAAAAATATTTATTTATTTACTTATTTTTGGCCGCGTTGGGTCTTCGTTGCTGCGCACGGGCTTTCTCTAGTTGCGGCGAGCGGGGGCTACTCTTTGTTAAGGTGCGCGGGCTTCTCATTGCAGTGACCTCTCTTGTTGCGGAGCACGGGCTCTAGGTGCGCGGGCTTCAGTAGTTGTGGCAAACGAGATCAGTAGTTGTGGCACGCAAGCTCAGTAGTTGTGGCTCGCCGGCTTAGTTGCTCCACGGCATGTGGGATCTTCCCGGACCAGGGCTCAAACCCGTGTCCCCTGCGTTAGCAGGCTGATTCTTAACCACTGTGCCACCAGGGAAGCCCAGCCTTCTAGATTTTAGAAGTCCCAGGAAGCCTGCGGCTCATAGCCCACCATTGCGTGGTTTTGGTGGTTGTGGAGTCAGGAGCCTTCCTGGCTGCGGGATGTTTGTGTTTCTTGTGTGTGGGTCAGGCTGGCTTCCTCTGAGACACTGATGACATCATGTTGCTGGACCGGGAGACGGGGGACGGAGGCTGTGAGCTGCTCCCCTCTGGCTGGAGCGGGACCCATGGGGAAAGACTAGGATGTCCCATAGAAAGGCTGTGGGATTCGAAGACCAGTTCTTCATTTTACATGGTGACATCAATGTGGTGCCCACAGACTGGTAGAAATACGAACTTGGACTTGGAGAGTCAGCTGTTTACGTCAACAAACACGCAGCAGGTTCATCCTGGGAATCCCAGGCCCACTTGAAATCCCAGCAAACCCAAGGCCTGACAAGGGGCCAGGGGAGCCTCATTTCCCTAACGTGGAGGCAGCAGCAGGAAGGTCCCTCCACCAGCACTGTCCTCCCCACCAGGCCTCCAACCACCCTGTCACTACAAGTGGCCCCACGGGACTGTTTTCAAGGGGGCCCTGGGCCCGTGCATTGGCCTGGGGGACAGTTTCGCCCCTGCTCACCTGTCACAGCCCACCTAGACCACAGCCCACTCGTCAACAGCAACCTGGTGCTGAGACAATGGTCCCTTGACAGGCCTTGGGTTTGCCAGGATCAACAGGGCAGACCGTCGTTTGGTGATCTCACCACTTTATTTGGGAAATTAGCCACTGAGCAGGGTTGATACAGAGGCATTGATTACAGTTAGAGCTTCAGCCACATGATGTATTAATAATACACATAAGAGATTAAGAATACACTTTATACCATAGCCTATATGACTCAACTTATAAGAAGATATCACTAGCTATCTGATTCATTCGCTGAGGGGATCTTAATTCTTTGAGTTTTAGTAATGCTCTGTTAAAACTCTGATTTAAACGGACACCATAAACAAGACACGTGAATGACTGATACACACATGAAAAAAATGTTCATTATTCATTAGGGAAACACAAATTACAGGCACAAGATACCACCACCAGACACACAAGAATGGCTGAAGTTTTTAAATGGACCAACAATGCTGAATGTTGGCTAGAATTTGGAAGAACTGGGACTCAGACATTTTGGAAAACAGTTTGGAGGTTTCTTTTCTTTTTTTTTTTTTTAAACGTAATGTGTATTTGAACCATCTGGAGATCTTTTTTATTATTATTATTAATTAATTAATTTATTTATTTTTGGCTGTGTTGGGTCTTCGTTTCTTTGCGAGGGCTTTCTCCATTTGCGGCGAGCGGGGGCCACTCTTCATCGCGGTGCGTGGGCCTCTCACTGTCGCGGCCTCTCCCGTTGCGAAGCACAGGCTCCAGACGCGCAGGCTCAGTAGTTGTGGCTCACGGGCTTAGTTGCTCCGCGGCATGTGGGATCCTCCCAGACCAGGGCTCGAACCCGTGTCCCCTGCATTGGCAGGCAGATTCTTAACCACTGCGCCAGCAGGGAAGCCCCTGGAGGTTTCTTATAAAATGAAACATACACTTACCACCAGAGTATGAACACAGGCCCACACAGAAAGTTGTCTACTAATGTTCATAGCAACCTTATTCGTGAGAGCCAAGAGCTGGGGGAAAACCAAGTATCTACTGTCAATAGAAACGGGTGACTGTTGTTACACGTACGGCATGGATGGATCCCGAGAACATGATGCTTAGCAAAATAAGCCAGACGCAAAAGCATACATACTGCATGATTCCACTCGTACGGAACTCCAGGAAAGGCAAATCTAAACTATTGTGACAGCCTGGGTCTGGGCTTTGGGAGGTATTGATCACAAAGGAGCAGGAGGGGATTTGGGGTGATGGAAATATTGGACACTTGACTACAACTGTGATTACACAGTACATACATTTGTCAAAACCCATCAAACACTGTACTTAAAACAGATGCACTCTATAGTGTGTACCTTTTGCCTCAATGAAGTTTGTTTTTTAGAGCCTCCCTAAAATGTACTCGATAGTCATATTATTTGTGAAGCAAACATATTAAGACCTGAGCCCCTGCCTGCCAGGCTCTGCTCAGCCGGGGCGAGTGAGGGCTGCTCATGCTGGCCTTGTCGGACACAAGGTCCCTGTTTGCATGTCAGCTCTGCTTCCTGTTCCTCTCGGGGCAGAAAGCACTTTGATAACGGGATTAGGGCTTCTCGGCTAGATGCCAACAATGATCAAATAATTCTCCAGAGGTTGAATCAAACTCAGTCTCCTTCCGAGTTGAAATATTGATCATTGCCAAGTTCATTTCTGCCTAGTCCCCAGAAGATCTTGTTCATGACAAGGAAATGCCATTAGCATTTTTCTCTTTTTCAACTCAAAGACAGGGATGGTTTTTTCCCAAAGTCGATAGAAATGATGTCTGTTGAACTGTGTTTTCCAGAGATGAGCCACAGAGAGTGTTATTCTGTGTTGTCATGTTTTGCCAAATGGCAGAAAGAACTTTAATAGGACAGAACGTGGTATCTGCATCACCACAGCAATGATCTCCGAAAATACTCATTCAATGATCATAAGATACTCTCCGAAATCTGTTACTTAAACACTAGATAAAACTATTTTCTCTTTAGGACTTCCCTGGTGGCTCACTGGTTAAGAATCCGCCTGCCAGTGCAGGGGACACCGGTTCGATCCCTGGTCCGGGAAGATCTCACATGCCACGGAGCAACTAAGCCCGTGTGCCACAACTACTGAGCCTGTGCTCTAGAGCCTGAGAGCCACAACTACTGAGCCTGCGTGCCACAACTACTGAAGCCCACATGCCTAGAGCCTGTGCTCCGCAATGAGAAGCCACCGCCATGAGAAGCCCGCACTCTGCAACGAAGAGTAGCCCCCACTCGCCGCAACTGGAGAAAGCCCCTGTGCAGCAACGAAGACCAAACACAGCCAAAAATAAATTAATAAAAATAAATTTAAAAAACAACACAACTATCTCCTCTTTAATGCATCTTCTGATGACATGTAGGAAGGAAACTCTGGCTGAAATGAACATTCTTTGGGCCATGATAAAATGACATCACAAAATATAGATTTGCCCAGGGAGAAAAATGACCTCTCAGAGAATATGTTATGTTCTTCACCAGAACTGGAGGCCAGAGGTGCCTCCTGTGATGATGTCATTTCAGACTAGAAATAGCATCTTATTTAATGTTGTCCAAGGCCAGCCCATCCTAACGAACGCAGCAGGGAAAGGCACATCCCTGGAATAAAGATTCAGCCCCTTCCTCTAACATAGTTTCTTGCAAGATGGCGCACATTTCAAGATAAAAAGGTCAGGCTGATATCACGGTGGGGAACTTTTCAAAGCAGATGGTGTCCTTTTATCCTTTGGATTCTGATGGCAGGTGGCACCGTGATGTCAATTTCCAGGTGCAAAGATTGAGTTGCCCCAGCGGGTGTCATGTGAGAAAGCACAGTCTACAGAAGGGGAGGAAGCCCCGCTATCTCGGAGGTGGGACCTTAGCCTTGCATCTGCACCTGCATCCCTACAGGCCTGCGTTATCCCCAGGGCAGGATCCGAGAATGAGGAGGGGACCGCAGCCTCTGGAATCCCAAGGTTCCAGCTCTGCCATGCTCCCCTCTAGCACTAAAACATCGGTGTAGTCAGAAGAGGAGCCCAAACAGCCCAGACCCTGCTCCCTGTCTCTACTCCACAAGTGTAGAGCACCTCAGCCATTCTCCTCTGACACAGCACAGGATTTGAGTAACAGGGACATCATCTCCCTACCAGCAGGGGTGGGGTCACTCTGGCATTGCAAAGGCCCCCAGTTCTGATAGCTTAGCTTCCTGGAGTAGGTGCCGGGGAGCTGACAACAGAGGTTTGTGTTCAATCGTCCTCATCCAAGGTGACAGATCCCAACCAGATCACGGCGCCCCTGGAAGCCTGTGACAGGCTGAGGGGTGGGAACAGGATTCACACTTTGTGACTTGGGATCCTGTCATCCCAGGCACCGCAGGCAGGATCAGGACCTAGCCTCACCCAGCGGTCAATGAGACAAGACTCACCTATAAATCAATGATACCGCCAGGGCTGACAGCCTCCAGCACAACCAGAAATAAGCATTTAAAAAATGTTTAATTAACACATGAGGCAAAGAATAAGCGAAAATGGAAACTCAAGAATGGGTACAACTCAAATACATAAATAAAATCCTGATCCTGAGACAGACAGCAGGGGTGGTGTACGTTTTACGTGACTGTATCAGAAGAGAAGAAATGCTGAAAATGGGAACCACAGAACTTGAGGTGCTAGAAAAGAATCCACAATCTAAGCCCAATGAAAACAGCGGGAAGGAGAAATAAAGACAAATGAAGCAATTAATGAAATAGAGAAAACCAACATATTCAAAAGCTTGTTGCTGAAAAGACCAGGAAAATTGAAAAATTGATGGAGGAAGGCAGAGAAACGACATAAACAAGATTCAGAACGAAAAGTCGTGCATAATTACAGATGTAGCAGAGAATTAACACTTTCAATAACGGAAATTATGAATTTGAAAATTATGTAAAATTGACACGTTCTTAGAGAACTGTAAGTGATCAAACTGAATGGAGAGGAAAGGGCGCTGGACCAAGCCCGATCCCCTTGTGATTAAACACACGGAGTGAGCATTGGAAAGTCGCCCACAGGTGAGTCTGCACTCAGCTCCCGGGCAGCGCTTTCTGGACTTGCCGAAAGCATGTCCGTCACATGCCAGGCGTTACTCTCAGGGACTTGTGTGTATTAACACTGTCCCAACGACCCCCTTGAGGGGTGTGTGCTGTTCAGACCTGAGAGTCAGTTAACTGGGGCCTGGGGAGGTGTTGAGACCTGCCCAGGGTCACAGGGAGCGGAGCCAGGATTTGAACCCAGACCATCGGTGTGTACAGAAAACACAAGCCACATGCCCTGGACGCACAGATGCTCCCTCAGGAGCATACAGTCCCCGCCCTACACAAACCCTCCCGGAGAAGGAGACCCCTTCACTGAGCTGGCCGAATGCCGATGCCAAAACCAGATACAGGAAAGGAAAATCAGACCAACCTCCAGCAGGAGCATAGATGCAAAACGTTTAAACAAAATTCTGCATTAGATTAAAAAGACAATGCTCATGAGTATGTTGAAATTATTACAGAAGGCAATATTGTCTCAACATTAGAAAATCAAATAATGTAATTCACCACTGTAATAATTAAAAGAAAATGACAATATAGTTAGCTCAATAAAAGCAGAAAAAAGTCTTTTGATACATTTGATAAAAATCCATGGCAAAAATTCTTAGCAAACTAGAAATCAATAAGAAAATTTCTTAGTTTGATAAAAGATATCTGCCTGATAGGTATGAAAAAAAATCCTATCTAAGTGTGAAATGTCAGAAGCTTTCCGCTTCAAAACAGGAGCAAGGAAAAAAACTAGGAACAAGAAAAAAAAAAAACTAGGAACAAGACAGGATGACTACCACCTGCACTTGCGTGCATCCTGACAGGACTCTCCAGTCAGAGCAGTGAGACCAACAGCGGACGCACCTGGGAAGAAGGAAACGGTCATTATTCAGATGTTACCACACAGAAAACGAAAGATCCTACAGGCAAATTATGAGAAATAATAACAGAACCTAGTGCTGTTGTTTAAAATGTGGACTGTATACTAAAGTTTATGTTATTTTGTTCTCAAACAACTGTTAGAAAGTCCAATTGAAAGATTTTGTGGAGAATGGCACAAATATAAGGAACCTAAAAATAAATGTTTAAAATGTAAGACCTTAACGTGAAAATGTCTGATGCTTTATTAAGAGCCGTTACAAAAGTCATAAATAAGTGGAGAGACATATGTTTATGGGCAGGAATTCTCAATGTTCTAGAGCTGTCAAGTGTCCCCAGATTGATCTCTCAATATAATACAATTCCAACAAAAGCCTCACCAGGGTTCTTCACGGGTCCCACAAGCTGATTTACCAGGTGTGTGGAAGGGTAAGAGACCCCCAAGAGCCGTTCACAGGTGTCCCAACAGAAACCACAGAGCGAGCCTGCTGACACTGCCCACGGTGCCAGGGACCCCAAACCTCCATCCAGGGGTCCTGTCCACACTCACCCTGTGCAGGGGGCACGTGTGGGAGATGCCCACAAGCATCCTTCCGACCCCTCTCCGTGCTGGGTGTTACCCCCGGGGAGGGGGAGGAGGGGCTGGCCTCCCTGTGCTCTGCTGAGGAGTCCACCAGAGCCAGGACGCTCTCCGAGCCCAGGGGCCACGGAAACTCGTCCTCCCCTCGTCCATCTGTGCAGACAGGTGAGGCCCAGCCCGCCCCTCCGCTGATATCCTGAGCACAGGACTAACCTCCTGCTTCAGAGCCTTGGCTCCCAAGACCTCGATGGCCCAGCTCTGCAGGAGTGATGGGAGGGTCAAAGGACAGTGCTCAGGTCTTCATGGCTGTGAACCAATGGTGGCCTTGGTCCCTTTTCCAGACGAGAGCGAGGGGACTGAGGCTGCATTCAGACCCCGTCTGACCCTCTCCTTCCCCTCTCCTTCCTTCCCCTCCCCCAGGGGTCTCCTCACCCTCAAGAGGAGCTCGACAGGGCCGGAGCCAGCATGTCAGCAGGTCACCAGCCTCCTTGCACAGATGGGGAAACTGAGGCTCAGACAGGTCCTGCAAGTGAAGGCCTGAGTGACACACCCCTGAGGATGTGCCCTCAAGGCCTACCTGTCCCCAGGAGCCCAGGCTCTAGGGCGGGAGCCACCTGGGGGGCTGAGCGGAGACCGTCTAGGAAGGCGCGACCCAGTGAGCGTGCCCGAGGCCAGTGTCCGCTAGCAGTTCCTCCAGGGAGCACCGGCGGCTCCGTCCGTTTGCTCTTTCAGGGCAAGGCAGAGCTGACATCCTCCCCACCCTCCCCGCCGTGTCCTGTCCTGGGCCCGCGTCACCTCCAGGGTGTTCTGTGCGTGCCTGAAATCTCTTCCCAAAGGTCTGGGTCTGTGCCTTTCTCTCGCCTTCTAATCAAACTAGTGGTTTTCCATCCGAGAGGCCATTAGTAGCAGAATAATCACCAGCAAATTGTCCAGAGAGCCTAAGATGAGACATCTCAGGTTGGCGTAATTTAAATGTGGGTGAAGATGATCGGAGTAGAGATGGAGAGACCCGCTCAGGGACACCTGGGCGGGGAAGGGGGAGTTAGGCGGATTCAAGACAGACAGTGTCACAGACGTCTGACTGCAAGTCCCTCGCCTCCAGGATCCCGTGAAGGAAGAGAGTACCAGCAGGCGCGGGTGGACAAGGGCACCTGAGCCTCCGACTCCTAGAATCGCCCTTGTGGTCCAGGGCCCCACACGTCCCCTCCTCTGAGGGTCGGGAGGTATATCCATCCCCAAGGATGTCGATGGCCCCTGGGATGGCAGAGCCCTTGGCACAGTCTGCTGGCACGTCCAGGTGCTGTTGCTACTGAGGTTCCAACCAGGAGGGTCTCAGGCCCCTAGAGAACTGGACACCAGGAGGGCTGGACTCTAGTCTAGGCTGGGCCGTAGCTAACCTGCTATCTGCTTGTCATCTGGTCACTTTATTTCTTGGAGCCTCTAGTGACTTATTTGTTAAACAAGGTACCTCAAAAGAACTGTCCTTTTGAGCAGGACTATTCTACAACCTGAAATATTCATGAATCTTCGGAATTAATCAAAGGCTTGACATTCTCTCTTTAACATGGAGTAAAACACGGGGCTCCGGCTGGATCCCGCCCATCCTGAGCAAACAGCACATCTAAGTTTGTGCAGGGAGAGCACCCCCCAATCCCAGGACGGGCCCCAGTCCCCCAGACCCTGCACTAGCACCTGACTTGCCCTTTCCAGGTGTTCCTCACAATACAGCGTGGCCCCTGACTAGCATTGTCAGCGTCACCTGGAACCTGTCAGAAGGGTAGATTCCCACCCCACCGCCGGCCCACCCTGCTGGAGAGTCTGGGGTCGGCACTCTGCCCCGGAGACTGGTGACATGGCTGGCCGGCCTCGACCTTTGCTGTCTTGCCAGCTTACCTGTGCAGGGATTCCGGCCCCACCCGTCCTGCTTCTCCTGTCAGGGAGGCCTGAGGTTCTTGGGTGTGAGGTGCCACAGCTGATTCTGTTATACCTCAAAACTGGGGACCCCAGAACTGGTTTGTTCAGACCCAGGTTCTCAGGTGTGAGTTTGGAGCTCCGAGAAGGTCCTGACACATTTCTGAGAGCCTTACATCAAGGAGGAGTTGACCCTGAGGAATCAGAATTTGATCTCAGGTCTGCCCCACTCTTTCCACGATGCCAGTGAGTTTGGCATCAAGCCCACCTGGGTCCACATGGCAAGGTGGCCTCTCTCCAGCCTCAGTCTGTCTCATCGCGCAGATAAGAGAATGATCTGGTCCTGCGTGTAGGGCTGCTGTACAGAAGAGAGGTGGCCCTTCAAAATTAAGTACCTGGCAAGGAATAGGCACCCAATAGAAACTTACTTTCATCGACAGTAATACAGGACCACCCCCGAGATACGTCACCCATGCTGAGTTCAAGCTGAGTCAAGAAATGTTCATTCCTGGAGACATTTAAATTTTTTTTCTGGAACACACCACAGGAGGTTTAGAGTGAGTGCTCCAAGGGGCCTGATGGTGTGTGTGATGTTTGAGAGGGAAGAGTCAGATGGAGGCTGGGACAGCTAGTATCACCCTCTCCCTTAAATTCACTCGGGACCCAGGGTCACCTCCAGTGTGAGTACAGGAAGGGAGAAAGACACACCCCCCTATGCACACTGCAGGACCCCTGACGCCACCACTTCCACCACACACCCACCTCTTTGTACTTCTTGCAGCCCTTACTCACCTTCAGATTATTTTCTCACATTCTGATACAGGGTTGGAACTGAATTTAACACATTTTCCCTGATAAACATGATTTCTGCGTCCGGCCGGGCAGATCCTTTCCTAATGCGAAGTATTTCCCCCTTGTGTCCACATCAGGGACACCTAATGGGCAGTATCCTCGAGCTCTGTCAGAGTCTGGGGGTGTCAGGACCTCGCTGGGGTAACTGGGACGAAATGGCCATTTTACTGTCTGAGGGCTTCTCCTAGTCACCTGCCCTCATGCTTCCTCGGACCATCAGGGTTTTCTCATCTATGAAATAACAGGAATCAAATCAGACGCTGCCAGCCTCCAGATCCTGTGATTATGCCACGGAGAGGGGAGGGCACCGCGGGGCTGCTTGGGGATGCTGTGCACGGCTGTTGGCAACGGGCAAAGAGGTGACTCACAAATCCTTTGAACCTGAATCCTCCTCTCTCCCTCCAGAAATAACCCTGTGCTCGGTTTCTCACAACAAGATGGAAAGAGGAGGGATTAGGTCAGGAATGTAGGTCCATCTTTTGATTTCATCCGTAACTGGCGGTGTGACCTTGGGGACAGTACTTCATCTCCCTGAGGATTTGCTTTCTCATTTGAAGAAAAAACTGTTGTTTCACGATCCTTTCCATTTCTAACCTTATTAGGTTCCAGGCAGCTTAAGTGCTGATTGCTGCTCTGTTTCCTGGGACTCAGCTCTGTCTCCTCCAAGTCGCCCCATGGACACACTCCTGATGATTTCAGGTGACATGTCCCACCCAGAGCCCCACATCTTCCTGGGGGTTCCAGCCACCAGGGCACTGCTTGTCTGCCCCATGGTCTGAGGCGGTGATGGGTGGGAACCACCCTGGGACGGACACGTGCCCTCACTTACTGAACAGTAACTGCCATCGAGTTGGTCTCAGATGGGTCCATTCCGTGCGCCCTTCTCATCGCTGATGTCTCTATGCAGGGTTTTCACCTAGAAATGTCAGTATAACATGCTAATCGTACAGAGATTCTTTTCTGAGAGCAAGGTGAGACCGCCTGGCCACCAGCCAGCACGGGCTTCGGCCACCAGCACACCTGTCACTTGCCTTGTGCCCCGAGCCCATCCCCCATGTGCCCATCACCTTGTCCTCCGATCACGGTTCACACTGAGAGAAGAAAACTCTTATGGGTTATCAGCTCTTCTAATTTGTGATGGGGAGTCTTGGGAAAAGCAAGGTGAAGTCCTAGGACTGGAGAATGAGCTCCAGGGCACCAATGCATTTAAATAAAATCTAAGCTCAGCTGAGAGCTGCCAGCTCCTCCTTCATCTGTGTCCTGCTCCTCTCACGCCCCTGTAGGTTCTTCCTGGGTCTTCCCTCGTAAATTATGGCCCATGAGCCCCCATCGCAGGCTCTGCTGCTGGGAACCTATCCCAAGTTATTGGGGGCCATCCCTTTGTGCGATCAGGAAAGAGGCCGTTGGTTTAGGTCCATGACCCGCCTGGTCGGACAGGCAGAGAGGGAACAGGGTTCAGACTCAAGTCCTCTCATGAGTGGAGTTCTGTTTTCAATCCTCCACTATGTCCACATTGACTCCTGGGCTGGGCTGCTCCGTGGCTCGGTTCCAGGGAGCTGGGTCCCCATGCCACCAGACCCCGCCATGGGCAGCGCCCACCAAGAGCACAAACGAGGCTCACGGGCCACGTGGCTGAATATTTAAAATGATAAACCAAACCAACAGCTTCCTAATAAAATACGTTCTATCGTCTCATCTGTACAGAGAACTGGAAGCCAGGTTTTAGTTGGAATTCTCGACCCCTTGGACTTCCATGGCAGGGGGTGGTGTGGGAAAGCTGGCTCTGGCCTCTGGGCCCTGACTCAAGCCCCCGCCCCTTTCCCACGCTGGCTGGAGCCTGGTCCCACAATTGAGGGGACGTGTACACACACAGACACTGCAGACATTCACACCTGCTGCAAACAGCCATACCTGGGCCACACCTTGACGTAGAGGTGCAGACAAGCATGGGATACAGGCTGTCGAGCGGGGCTCCTGGGCTCCGGTTCCTGGAAGGTGGGCACAGGCTCCAGGTGGGCAGGTCCCTCAGGGGCATGGACTCTGGGAACCTCGGAGCCCAGGGCAGAGCCCCTTTGCCTGGCCAAGGCGGTGCTGCTTCCTCCAGCTTGTCACCTTGGTCAGGTCGCTTCCCCTGTAGCCAGCGTCTCCATCTGTAAGGACAGGATTGCACCATCTCGGGGCCCTTCTTGCCACACATGCTTGTGGTCTGTCATCCATCCAGGCACGAGGCTGACCGTGGAGGAAGAGACAGTTCTTGAAACAAGCTTGTGTTCACAAAGCAGTGCAGGCAGGTCTGGTGCTCAGTAGGGAAAGGACATAGGAATGGGTCACTGGCCACAGATCCACGCACCTGGCATCTCAGGACGAGAAACGCTTCCACACGCGTCTCCCATCACGCACCTAAGACCCAGCTGACGCCCCTGAGGAGCCTGGGAGCATCTGGCTGCTGTGCCCCTACCGTGTCCCAGAGGTAAGAGTGGGCACAAGTTTCAGGCTTCTCTGGTAGTGTGGTGATTAAGAATCCGCCTGCCAATGCAGGGGACACGGGTTCAATCCCTGGTCTGGGAAGATCCCACATGCCGCAGAGCAACTAAGCCAGTGTGCCATAACTACTGAGCCTGCACTCTAGAACCCGTGAACCACAACTACTGAAGCCCTCGTGCCACAACTACTGAAGCCCACGTGCCACAACTACTGAAGCCCACGTGCCACAACTACTGAAGCCCACGTGCCACAACTGCTGAAGCCCGCGCGCCTAGAGCCGGTGCTCCGCAACAAGAGAAGCCACTGCAATGGGAAGCCCATGCACCACAATGAAGAGTAGCCCCCGCTCTCTGCAACTAGAGAAAGCCCGTGCACAGCAACAAAGACCCAATGCAACCAAAAATAAATAAATAAAATTAAAAAAAAAAAAAGAGTGGACACGAGTTTCGAAAGGGGGTGCTGGTTCAGAGCAGAACAAAAGCGCAGTGTCCCCAGAAAGTGCTGCACTTTGATATTGGAAGGCAGGCCCATCAATATTTCATGATCACACACTAATTAATATTTAAACCTGTAAACTCATCCTTAACCAAAACATTTCTATTGTCACAGGGGTTCTCCAAAGCTGACGTGTTTACTTTACCGAAGCCCATCACGCAGCTCAGCGTCGACCCTGCCAGGGTTCCCAGGAAGTGACGTCAGCAGGACCACTGCCAGGGAATGCTTGGTGAGGCCCTGAGTGTCGCGGCCGTGACGTGGTCCAGGAACAAGGACGTGGGGGGCCATGGTGGCAGGAGGAGAGACTCCAGCCTGGCAGGCAAAGCCGCAAGCTGTGCTCATTCATCAGAAAAACGGCATGCAGGTGGCCTGGGGGAGGTAGGGGCCTCGCAGGACGCGGGGGTCACTGACACTGCTCTGCTCCCCGTGTGCTGTCCCAGCTCTGCCCCACAGCTCCACTGACCGGAAGACAGTGGAAGGGCATTTGGTATGATCTAGGTCAGTGGGGTTCAAACCCCTTTCCAAGGAGCTGCCTCCCGGGGGCCAGGGATGTTGTCCAGCAAGGCCGCTCCGCTGCCATCCATATTAAATATTGCGCTTCCTGGTTGGAGGCCTCGTACTGAAGAAAGTTTCCGCTGCTCGAAATGAAAGTTTGGAAGTTCTCTAACTTTATTTCAATTTTCTCTCAAGTTGCAATTGGATCTCAGAGAAGGGAGATAAATTGCTGGTGATGTAGCAAGTAATGGATTAGCATGTCTGATCATAATAAATGCAAGAACAGGCCTGATGCTAATGAAGAGATTCTGTGCCTCCCCCTGTGTTTCCAGGTGTGTGTGGACAAAGGGATCTCGGCAGTGATCTCGGCCAGCTCCTCAGCCCCCCACCGGGGGTGAGGTGCCGTTAAAGCCACCAGCAGAGTTTCCATCATGGCCTGTGTTGAAGGAAGTGGCTTCATGGACTCTGCAACCTGGACGGGGCGTGAGGAGGCCGCCTGGTCCACCCACGTCAGAGAGCCTGGCCCTGATCCGCAAGAGACGGGCAGGCGGCCCTCCCCTTATGTGCCCCCTGGTTGATGGGCCTCGGGATGAAGCACTGCTGCTCTGGTGCCCTTGCCATGGGGATGCGGAGGGCCTTTCCTTCTTGATGGCACGGTTAGGACTTCACCCTCTCTTCATGATGCTGGAGGCCGCAGGAAAAGGAAAGGAATGCACTCCTGAGAGGCTGCATGCCTCCAGAATGTGCTTCCCTGCTGGGGGGAGGCAGGGATTACGATTGTCTTTTAATTTCTGTTTTTCAGTGTTTCACAAATAAATACAAGACAATATGAAGACAGAAAACAAAAGTATTTTCAGTGAGAAATGTGTGTACTCAGTGGGTCAGCAGGAGTTTGCACAAAGCAGCACAGGGAGACCAGCTGGAAACTACCCTTAAAAGGGGCCCCGCCTGGACCCGCAGCAGCACCCCCAGTTTGGATCTGGACTCGAGATTCATTTGCTCCAATCAGAAGACTGCAGACCATGCAGTTCATATGAGCATATTGGTTTCTGATGTTTTCATTCTCCTTGAGTTTCAGGAAAATTAATGTATAAAGATACATGATTATTTGCAGAGTCAGGGAGGTTCAACTCTGCACAAAGCTTGCTACACATGTCAACACTCACAGCTTCAGATGAACACTCAGATCCTAAAAGTGGAGAGGCAGCTGTCAGTATGGAAGGAAATAAGACACCGGGCTTTCCTGTTGCATCTCCCGTCTCCTGGGGACAGAGGCCTGAGGGGTGGCATGGGTGGGGGTCCGAGAGCTTTCTTAGGCACCAGGGGAAGAGCACAGTCACTCATCTCTGCCCAAAGCAGACCTGGGGGACAGTTGATAAATCTCCTACAGGAGACGCCACGGATGAGAAGCTGGACTTGGGCACTCGGGCAGGAAGTTGGAGGTGGAAAAAGGAGGGAGGTTTCAGAATAGGGAGCTTATTTTGCTGAAACATAAAAGCTTGAGAGGAGAGCATTTTTCATGTTGACATATCCTTAGGATATTTCCCTGGCCTGGTACTGTTTTATTTCAGAGCTTGCCAGAGTGAAAAACAAACAAAAGAAATGAACCAAAAAAAGAAGAAGAAAGGAAGAAAGGCAATTAATCAGTTCAGGCTCCAGAGATAAGATCCCCACTATACCTGCAGCGAGACCTGTTTCTGGCACCCGGATGCCTCCCCCAACCCACCTCCACCCCGCCTACGAGGCAGAGCCTGGAGGTCCAGCGGGCTGGGTGCTTAGAATAGGGTCTCAAGGTCATATACCCAAGCTGACCCTCTGGGTGCACAAAAATAATAGAACCTCTGTTGATATTTTTATCCCAAGCTTTTAAATATTCTATTGTAATGTGCTTTATAAGTGCCCCAGTACGAAGTATGCTGTGTACAGGAGTTCATGGCCATTATTTATAAAGAGGTAAGTGCCCACACATTGGGTGTTTCCTCGTAGAAGTGCTGATCAAATGGATCTGAGGCCTTGGTTTGGAAGATCACTGGAAAGCTAAGCGTGGTCTTGGGTGTTTCTCCAGTAGCTCGGAGCTGTTTGGTATCAGCAGAGTATGGAGCTGCCTCTACCTGGGCCCGGCCCTGAGACTAAAATGCAAGAAGGGGAAGGGGTTAGAAGGGAGGGAAGCTGCAGGAGGTGGGGTTCTGTCTGTCCTCTTGGACCACTGTGGGTAATAATGCATGCAAATGCGTATCACTTAACTCACTGATAGGATAACCAGGATTCCTCACCACCCGACCTCCACACCAACATTTACAAAATGAAAGAACAAGAGTTCACTAGGAAACTCTTGGTTGTGGTTTCTAGCTGCAAGAATCATAAGCTGTTTGTACCTGGACTGAGCAGAAATGCAAAGTCTGTCTTTGGAAGCTTCCCAACTGTGTTCCGCACCCGCGCAGGACTGCCCCCCCCCCCCACCAAGCCTGCCTGGAACCCACTGTCCTTGCCCTGGGCCCTGGGTCCTCTGGGGACTGTGCCTCTTTCTTCTGGCCCTTGCTCCAGGGCTGGGGGCCTTAAGGATCTGTCCTCCTGGGAGGCAGAGCCGGGGGGAGCCCGCAGCTTTGCTCTGCATTCAACGGTCGCCCAGGTGCCCCCTGCTTCTGCCCCAGTCACTCTTCCTTTCCCATCGCAGGACACCCTGTCAGGCAGCTTCCTTCCTTTCTCAGAAGTGAAGGAAAATAAACGGGCCGCGTCCAGGAGCACCAGAACGAAGGAGCCTTTGTCTGTAGAAAGTGGGGCAAGAGGCAAAGGTCAAGCCTTCATCCACTGTCATGAACCTGCTGCTCTGAGGCCTCTGGCCCCTCCGCCTTTCCCAGTCAAGCTGCCGAGCTACGTTTCCCTCGCCTGTCTGTTCAGTTCAGTAATGTTAAGTATGTTCACATGGTCACATTGCTGTGCAACCTATCTCCAAACCTTTTTCATCTTGCAAAACTGAAGCTTTATATCCATTGAACAACAATTTTCATCCCCCTCCCCCCTGCGCCCTACTTTCTGTCTCTATGGGTTTGATTACTCCAGGTACCTCACATAAGTAGAATCACACAGTCTTTGTCTTTTTGTACCCGGCTTATATCACTCAGCACAATGCCCTCCAGATTCATCCGTGTTGTTGGACGTGTTAGAATTTCTTTCCCTTTAAGGCTCAATAATATTCCATTGTACGTATTTACCACATTTTTGATTTTTTATCCTTCACCTGTCAATGGACAGAGGGAAGTCTTTTGTTGGAGTTTTTCTCATCTGCACTGATTGGCATTTCTGGGTTTCTAACCTCTTCAGCTCCAAGTCTGGAATATATGAGGCGGAAAGAAAACCCAGAGAAATTAGCATCACGTCATTCCTCGGGGCCCAGGCCCTCAGTCTGTCTTCTTTCCGCCTTTGTAAGTCTTCTCATGTTCGTTTCATATATAATGTCAGGGTGTTAGTCATGCTGATTGGGAGGAATAGGGCCAAATTCATCCGCTCCATCTCCCTGGAAGAAGAGGTCCTGCAATCGAGTTTTATGTTGGTTTATAATGAGTATTCTACTTTTTCTGAAAATGTTAATGTTCAAAAATACCCTAAAAATCGGATTTTTTCACTGAATCAGACAAGGTTTTCCTCCCTTTTTGTTTAAAGTACATGTAGTTTTACTTTTTGAGACTTTCATTTTAATAGTTCTGTGGTTCTTCACTTGAAGACATGAAATTAGTTTGCAAAGAAATTGTAACTCAAAGGGTCTCTCCTTGTACTATTTGCAAACTCAGTTTCCTTTGTCAATGCCAACTATCTGGTGAGGGTCCTGTAGTCCTTTCTGGGACTTGAAGCCACTGACACAAATCTGTCATTGGACCACGGCTTTCAGAATGGCCAGAGGATAAATTCTTTCAAGATTCTCCTAGGCTACTTACAGCCATAAATTTTATTGACTTTGAACACTTCATAAAATTTAAACCTGCTGAGAAAATGGTTCGTTACTTAGCTTTTAAGAAAGTGCTGGCTTGAACTCTGCTTAATATTATGTAACAACTTAAATGGGAAAAGAATTTGAAAAAGAATAGATACATGTATGTGTATAACTGAATCACTTTGCGGTACACCTGAAACTAATACAACATTGTTAATCACCTATACTATACTCCAATATAAAATAAAAAAGTTAAAAAAAAAAGTGCTGGGTTTCCCTACAGCACAGAGATGGGACCTCATATTTCTCCACTAACCTGAGAAACCTCTGTATGAAAGATGGGAAATGGGGCGTTTAGCTGAATTAAGAACTGCTCTGACCTAGCAGAGATCTTTTGAGAGCCCCCAAATTTACTTCTAATGAAAAATCTTCCATTTGAAGGACTGTAAGTATAAATAAATCCTGAATCTACAGATTCTATTTCCATAACATTCACATAAATTCAAAAAGAAAGAAAACCTCCTAGACTGAAATATATCATTGCTAATGAGACTGTAAGACAGTTGGAGACATTCCTGAACCACAAAGCTCCTCCCATTTTCTTGGAGAGTATTTTATGATAAAACTACAAGGGAACAGTCATTGCAATGGCTCAAATGAACAAGTACCTGACTCCAAGAGAAATACCAAAAATGAAACGAAATCATAAAAGTTGTTCTTGTTTTATTTCTCCTTCAAAGATAAAAACAATATCAAAGCATACATAAGCCAGTGTGGCTTCACTTGTATTCCTGTAGCGTTGATGTGGAAAGTCTTCATGTCTGTAAGGACATCCTTAACTAAGGCAAAAGCATCTGATTTGAGTGGAGGGTCACTGCTAGACCCAGAAATCAGGAACCTCCAGTCTGCTCACTCCTCTTGAACAGCAAGCTGATGACATAGCATAACGATAGGTGTAAACCCCAAAGCTTTAGTGCGTGGAGTTAATGACAGCACCTTCTGAGCTTGTGCATCATTTCCAGGTGCATTTGTAAATCCCAGCTAAACGGCTGAGACTCTAAGACCTCAACCTAAATGAATCGGCGCCATGCTCTGCTCAGCAACTTATGGCTCATAACAAACATTTTATTGTGTCTCACAGCTTTGTGGGTAGGCATTCGGGCAGGGCTCAGCTGAAATCCTTTTGCTCCGAGTGAAGTGGCCCGGGTACTCGGGTGCTCAGCTGGTGGACTGGCTCGTCTGAGGGCCCAAGATGGTTTGTTTACTTGCCTGCTGCCTCGGCACTCGTGTCTGGAAGGCCAAGCCCAGCTCACCCTCTCGGGGGTCACCCCATGGCCTCTTCCACTCTCTCCAGTGGAGAGGGTGGACTTCTACCACAGAAACTCAGCATGCCAGCAGAACCGCGAGCTGCCAGGCTTCTCACGACCTAGCCATAGGCCTCCCAGTACAGCTCTTCCATCACCTGCAAGGATCCAGGGGTCAAGCAAGTCACTGAAGCAGCGGTCACCAAATTGGGGGAGGGGGCAGGGGCTCCAACTACAATGGGAGAAGCGTCAGAGAATCTATGGTCATCAGTAATTCATAGTCTCATTTTTCGCCAACACAAGTAGCATGGTAGTCCTGAATTCTTACAAAATCATCTTTAGAGGAGATCCCAGCATGACTCAGCCATAAACATAGTCTATATTCTGGATGAAATCCAAAAACGCAGATAGTCGTCTGGACCCAATGCAGGCCTTCACTGGAGACAGCAGACAGAGGCGGACTGGTGGAGGGGGCCTTCCTCGAAGGTCTCAGGTGCAAAACATCTAAAGATGCTTCTGCTAAGACTCATTCTTCCAGGAAGGAGGGCAGCCTGCGAATGGTACTGCTACAACACAGCCCAACACAGCCCCTGCTGGCTGATATTCGTAGAATATTTACTGACAAGATGGGCTTCAGTGAGAAGAGAGACCAAGAAGCTGCTTAGTGCCCTGGGCTTTACTTCCACCATCTGTCTCAAGGCACTTGAATTAGCATCTATCAAAGTAATTGGTGTTATACACATATAGACATTCTTTCTTATATATTCTTTTCCGTTATGGTTTATCACAGGATATTGAACATAGTTCCCTGTATAGCAGAGACTGGCACAACATTGTAAATCAATTATACTTCAATAAAAAAATTTGAAAAGAAAAGTAATCCAATTTCATTAGTAACAAAAAGTTTGGTTTCAGTAGTTATCCACTTCTAAAATGTCAATGTTATTCTAAAGTAAACGGGGGCAGGGCTCGTCTTCCCTCATATTGAATTCTTGTTCAGTAGATAAACCTTTACAGATGCTGCAGCCCCTGCAGAAACGCAGGCTTTATGGAGCCCGGATGGTGATGAAGAGCTCAGAGACTGGAGTGACGAACCGATGAGGCTGGATCTGCTCTCGTGCAATTAACATGGAGCCTGAGTGAGACAGACGAGCCGGCGTGATGCTCCAGCCCAGGCATTCCTGCCAAGGGCTGCAGCTGTGAGTCAGCATGGATCAGACCTGGGGACACTGTCTCCTGGAACCTGGTGCCTGGAGCATGTGCGCCTTCTGTGTTTGACCAACCCTCTGTACTTTTAGCAGAGAGTCAGGGGCAGGAGAAGAACTTCCCATCTGAAGGGATCAGGCCCCCAGAGAGGCACCAGTTATCTGGTACATACATGTCTGCCTGACGCTCTTCTCCCCAACTCCCAGTTGGTGTCTATGGGCAACTTCTGGACATTCAGGTCCCCCTGGGCCAGTCAGACTCTCCCCACTCAAGTCAGGCCCGATCACACTGACTGGAAGATGCAAACATATGTACATTGACCAGACCCTCCGTTGAATCCTGTCATCAATCCTGGGCTGCGGTCTCTTCCACCTTGAGGCACATCCTTCTTCCTCTTGGACACGATCAGTAGCGCCTGGCACACAGGAAGTGCTCAGTAAATGCGAGCTGGGTGCATCAACAGATGGGGGTGGGGTCCGCGTCCATTATAAACTTAGGTCAAGAATAACAATAAATTAAATGATAACTGTAACCACCATACAGTTAAGAAGTAGGGAACCCTGGGGAGGGGGCCTTCTGAGCTTCATTAAAAAGTTGAAGATAAATGAACATGCTGGACTGTCCCAGCTTCCTGACACCTGGACACGACCTTACCGTGATAATCTTATACTCAAAATAATCTTGTATAAAACACCAGTGAACATGATTCGTGTGTGTGTGTGTGTATACACATGCACCCTTAGGATTTCAAATTGGGAGATGGCAAAGCAGAATCTGGTTCATAACACTTGCTCTGACTTTTCCTGACTGCAGTAACAGGCCCCTCCAACCTGGAATCCTCTTCATTAGCACGGAATGTTATGACTTTTGTGCTGTGTAGACTGTGGATGGACCGTTCATGTAGGTGAGTCAGTATCAAGTTGCTTAGAAAATTGTTGATTTGCCCCTTGGATTCAAGGTGTGTCATGTTGATTGCATCTTTTTATTCCTTCAATATTTTTGGTCTTCAATAAAACTCTATAGTTTTCTCAATAAAGTCTTGTTTTTAAAGAGATGTATCCCTATTTTGTCTCCCCTTTTTTATTTACTCTCTCTCCAACCTGTTCCAGCCACGTTTCTTCAGGACCTTGTCAGGGTCACCAGAGACCCCTCCCCTGCCCACTGCATTTCCTATTCCTAGAATTCCTTGTCATAATTCTATCAACAAGAGCCAAACTGCCCACATGGAAATCTGAGTCCCCACACCACCCCTAAATCAGATCCTCACCCAGCCTTCTCCATTTCAATAAAGGATGCACCCTCCACCCATTTGCTCCAGCCCAGATGCTGGAAGAGTCTTTCATTCTCTCTCAAATCCCACATTCAATCCAACAGTGAGTCTTATTGGCTCAAACTTTGAAACATTTCCCAAATTTGAAATTTCTTGTCACACCCACAGGTTGATTCACCATCTTTTCTTTCCTGGACACCGTCCGTAACCTCTTATTTTTCTGCTCTACAATTTTTCACACGTCATCTGAAGTCAACTTTTTTTTTTTTAATATTTATTTATTTGGCTATGCTGGGTCTTAGTTGTGGCACGCAGGATCTTTAGTTGTGGCGTGCGAACACTTAGTTGCAGCATGTGGGATCTAGTTCCCTGACCAGGGATCGAACCCGGGCCCCCTGCATTGGGGGCGTGGAGCCTTAGCCACTGGAGCACCAGGGAAGTCCCTGAAGTAAACTTCTAAAACTGTAAATCTGACCATGTCACCTTCCCATCCAAACCTTCAAGGGTTCTTGTTTCTCTTGCACTAAAATCCTGACCCCTCACTGTGGCCCAGAGGCCTTATGTTATCTAGCTACCTGGAGCAGGTTGTATTTTCCAAAGATGGCCAGACCCCCATGTTTGTCCCCTTCTTGACTCTCCTCCCGTTCCTTGAATCTGGGCTTTGACCAACAGAGTGGAATAGAACTGACGTTGCAGGAGAGCTCCGAGGCTGTCCTGTGAAGGACCTATCTCTGTCTCTCTCTCTGTCTCTGTCTCTCTCTCCCTTCTTACCTTTAGAACTCACCCACCATGTTGTGAGGATGGAGGCCCCAGCCAACAGTCAGGACAATCTTGCCACCCCTGAGAGTAGCCACCTTGGCAGTGGACGCTCCAGCCCCGTCGACCTTCAGGTGACGGAGGCCCTGCCTGACCTCTGACTGCAGCCTCGTGGGAGACTCCGGGCCAGAGCCATGCAGCCAGGCCTCACCTGCACTCTCGACCGACAGAATTCATGAGCGATAATAAATTATTGTTATTGTTTCAAGCCACTGAGTTTTGGGCTGATTTGTTAGGTGGCATTTAGTAACTGAGAGTTGCCTAATTTTCTGACGCTGTTTCAACCACTCCGTGCTGCTCAGTGAAAGCTTCTTTCTGCCTCAGGAACTCTGTGCTTCTTGTTTCCAAACCAAAGAAAATGTTTTCTCCTGGCACTGCCATATCATTAACTCCCTCACTTTGTTAATGTACCTGTTCTAGTGTCAAATCCCAGGAGAGCCCCATTCACCGTCTACACATAAATGCCTCCTCCTGCCCCCCACAATCATTTCCTGCCCATGACCTTGTTATTTTTCTTCACTGTACTTTACTGTACCTGAAACTACATGTCTATGTATTTATTTACTTGTTATCTGTCTCTCATTAGAATGTAAGCTCTATGAAGGCAGCAATTTGAAAAATCTGATTCGACAGTAGAGCTCCAGAAATTAGGACAATGCTTGGCACATAAAAAAAAGATTCACCCAGTATATATTAGACAAATATTGAGATAACCCAACAACCTGTCATTGTTCCCTCTCAAGATAAACTGGGTAGAACTTTTCTCCAGAACATACGATGCATTATCTCAAATAAGGGGACAGTCATTCAGTTTTGCTTAAATTTAAACATAGATCCAGGCAATATATTTGTATCATAGACCTTGATATATAGGGTCTAATCAATTTTTTTTAAATAAGGATTTTAAAGAGCGTCCCTGGAACAAACAGGAGCAAATATCAAACCTTCACTCTAACACTTCTTGTTTTCTACAAGCCCCATGCAAATGTGGATTAACTCGACCTGGCCATCCTCTGGAAAGGACCAGGATTTTTGTTGTGTCGGCTGAGAGACAGTAAGAGTGGGCCACCCATTTATAGGAGAAATGCTGCTATGGGAGAACATGTTGGATTAAAGACACCTACATACTCTTTGACAACTCCTTCAATCAAGAGGTGGAGCCTGTGCCCCTCTCTGAATCGGTGGATGCTTGGTTAAGAGACAATGCAGCCATGACCCTGAACCAGGTTCTGAGACCAGACCTTAAAAAACTGTCAGCCTCCACTTCCCAACGCTTTGAACACTTGCTCTTGGAGCCCTGAGCTCTTGTAAGCAGCCCATCTCTACTCCTGCAGAGACACCTGGACATGACATGCAGATGGAGGGGGACGGTTAAGCCCAGCCTTCCAGCCATCTGCACCAAAGTACCAGAGGCTGGAAAGCCGCCTTGGCCCTCCAGACCAGACCATCTGCCAGCTGAGCACCACCAAGTAACCCTGGTCAACACCATACGGTGCTGAAGAATCACCCAGCTGAGCCCAGCCAGCAGTCCTGACCCACTGATTGTGAGCAAAACAAAGCAATTGTCTTGTCTCTATGTTTTGGGTTCATTTGTTGTAAAACAATGGCTAACAGGAAAAAAGGGCTTCCACCCTTCCTTTCTGAGATTAGTACCAGGTCCTCTTACCTGAAATATTCTTGCCCATTCATGCCAGGAGCCTGATGCCAAGGACATTCCTGGGAAACCCTGACAGAAGCTATTGCTCACCGTGCCTGCCTGGCAAAAAACAGATACATCAAGAAATAATTAAAGTCACACTTTCAATTCTTAACTTCTTTTAATTGAGATCATCAAAGAGAAATAGATTTCATTACAAGCACAGCATGAGGGCTGCATTCTCTGGAGTTCATGTTTATTCATTCAGATGGTTACATTTCACTTGTTTTGTTGCAAATAAGTGACTTAAATTGGGGAAGGAGAAGAGAGAATAATTTAAACTGAAAAGTAAAATTTAATACTTTGGTATTAGATGGGTCTGTCAAGAGTGAGACTCTACAACTAAATCTTTAATGACTAATGTGAAAATTGAATATACTGCATGTATTTCTGGTGAGAACATATATTCAATTACTGTTGGGCAACCAGGCAACAATATTCACAGTACAGATACATATCTTTCCCAAAGGAAATATGCCTTTGCAACATGTTTCCTCCTCTTCTTATTTTTTAAGGATTGTTTTATTTTTATCTGCATATCTTTTGAGGGGATATTTCACTGTATCTCTGGCATTTTAATTGTTAAAAATGTTGGATATTATTGAGCGGTCGTGAACATGAGATCCATCTATAACTCTTGAACCTAGTGATAACCACAGTTAACATTTTGGTTTTTTCTTCCTGCTGTATTTCTATGTCTGTTCATGCCCGTCCCTCTCCCCTTTCTAAGAATGGAAGGGTTTATGTGTGTTGTCTTAATTCATAAACAGACAACATCACTGGCTTTTGCTGTGATTTTGCCATTGATGAAATGCATATTTATTCTATTTACACCAAAATAATAAATGCACTAATAGACATATGTCACAAGTGACAAAGGGCTGAAACAGGGGTTCATTTGCTGCCCTTGAACATCCTGGCTAAATTATATGCCCTTTAGAACATCCTGGCTAAATTATATTAATGGTTTATAATTAGAAGAAATAATTATTCCAGAAAGGGTTGAGGCCGGAAAACAAATGACGGGAAAAGGAGACCGAGATAAAAACGTCAGACAGAGCCCAAGATGCTGTTAATACACGGAGGACATGTCCCGAACACCTGCCTCCTGCTTGTCACCATGCCACGTGTTGTGACCTGGGATGCTACCAGCTCTCACGTGAGGTGAGCAAGTGGTCCCAGAGAAACGCAGGTTTTTTTCTGGCCGCTGAGTAGGGACCCCCTACTCTAATCTACTGCCATCCCCCATTCAACCCTCACCAAAAATGTCTACTCATGTCAGAACTTGGTCTGTCTTTCTACCTTTGCTACCAGAAATTGCCTCAGAATTGAAACGTCTGTTGATATTTGAAGCTCGTTTTTGTTTTTTTAAGTTTAAACTGTCTCTTCAGGGATTAACTTTGTCCATAACAAGCACCTTAGAACTTCAGGGGCTCTTTGGCCAAAGTGAAAGCCTGTACGCTTTGGAATCATATGGGCTGCCCTGGAATCCTGCCCCCAACACCCTGCTGGAGGTACCGTTTCGCTCCGTCGCAGCTTTCACCCTTCACAGGGGTTCTGCTCCCCTCACCAGTTTACAGTCCCTGCCCCGCCCCACCCCAGGGGGGTTTCTCTGCCAATGACTGGAGCAGAAGCACGCAATCCCAACCCTGGCAAACGAGACAGATAAATGCTGAGTGTAATTCACGCTGCAGGCTGAGGCTGGATCTCCAATGGAAACTGCACCCCTTCCCTTTCCTGCCTTATTAGTCACCAGTTTCTCCTGGGAGCTTAATGCATCCTCACAGCTGGATCCTCAGCTGGGAGAATCCTTCTCCCGACTCTCCCTAGGACCCATAATCCTAGGACTGCTGCCCCAACAGGGCCCATTTCTCAGGCTCTTCTAAGACCTGCATCTCTCCTCCTTTCCCTCATCCAATCCCTCTGCCTTTGCCTCGTGGAGAGACAAGCGTTTCTCTCCAGAGCCTCATCTGTCCCAGCAGAGGACGGACAGGCCTCAGCAAGTGAAGATGACGTTCTCTTCATTGTTAATTTTCATCTGAATGTTATCAATGCGTCACATCATTTCAGAGCTGGAAGCGAGATAAATAATAATAAAACAATAAAATATCTACTATTTTTTCAGAAAACTAAAAATAGAATTACCATATGACCCAGCAATCCCACTCCTGGGCATATATCCAGACAAAACTATAATTCAGAGACCAGGGACTTCCCTGGTGGCACAGTGGTTAAGAATCTGCCTGCCAATGCAAGGGAAAACGGGTTCGAGCCCTGGTCTGAGAAGATCCCACATGCCGTGGAGCAACTAAGCCCGTGCATCACAACTACTGAGCCCATATGCCACAACTACTGAAGCTCACGCGTCTAGAGCCTGTGCTCCACAACAAGAGGAGCCACAGCAATGAGAAGTCCACACACCACAACAAAGAGTAACCCCCGCTCACCGCAACTAGAGAAAGCCTGCACGCAGCAATGAAGACCCAATGCAGCCAAAAATAAATAAATAATAAAAGTAAATTTAAAAAAAGATGCATGCACCCCTATGTCCATAGCAGCACTATTCACAATAGCCAAGACATGGAAACAACCTAAATGTCCATTGACAGATGAATTGATAAAGATGTGGTACATATATATATATACAATGGAATACTACTCAGCCGTAAAAAAGAATGAAATAATGCCATTTACAGCAACACGGATGCAACTAGAGATTATCATACTAAGTGAAGTAAGTCAAAAAGAGACAAATACCATATGATATCACTTATATGTGGAATCTAAAATATGACACAAATGAACCTATCTATGAAACAGAAACAGAATCGTGGACATAGAGAACAGACTGGTGGTTGCCAAGGAGGAGTGGGGTGGGAGAGGGGAAAAAATGGTCGCTATTTTTAAGTGTCTACTATGTGCCAGACACTTTGCGAGTTTAGTAAATTCAAGCCCTGTTTACCAAATTCCCATCTTCCTGAGACCCCACCCCGAGGTGCTGAGTACACAGTGATTAGAAAAAGGAAATAGAGCCACTGCCTTTATGGAACGTGCCATGTGGCCAGTTGCTGACCTGTGCTACATCTAAGCTTTACGGCAACCTCGGAAAGCAGCTAGTATTTCTCCCACTTTGCAGTCAGGGAAACAGCCTTCCCGAGATTCATTTACCAGGGCTGATGGGTCTTGGAGTTGACAGCCCTCCACATTGCCCTTCTGCTTCTCCTTGAAGCTACTGACAGCCCCTCCAAGACGTCCTCCCCGCCCCCACCCGTCCATCCCTGGCCACTGCCCTCATCCAGGTAAACGGATCTCAAACAGGATAAAGAAGAAGAGCTTCTGTCCCCAGCTCAACCTTCTTCCCACTGGAGCACAAAGCTTTGCTTCTGTAAATAACTGTTTTGTTTCACACCTTCTCAATGAGATTGCAAATTCTTGAGGATGAGGAAAAAGTCTCATTTCTTTTGTTTCTCTCACATTCCTAGAAATGTAATAAGCACTTAAAATGCAAGTTGAATATAGTGGTGAGCAGATGAGCAGATGCATGCATTAGTGGCTCAAATGGTCCTTGATAGAAATAAACGTCAGTCAAAGACAGAGTTTACTGAGACATCAGGCCAGTATCAAAGAACTGTCATCAGAAAACACAAGGCCCACCCCAGGCTTCCTTTCCTGAATTATCCAAATGTCAAGTGGAGGAAAGTGAAGCAGATGTCCTCGTCCCTTGAGAGGGTGGACAGTGCATCCTCGAACTGATCTCAGCGGGAGGGACTCTAATGGGATGGAGGACAGACAGCCAGACGCTTCCTGAGCCTGCAGTTTTGTAAATGTTCCCTTTAACGGCCTCTCCTCAAGCAATCCTAATTTGAGTATGACTTCACATCGTTCGCTGCTAGGATTCTGATCTCCTGATGTTGGAGTGTTTGCATGTGGTGCATTTGGTGTTCTCATCCTACTTAATTACTATTTAATCAGTTATTTCACTGATGCATTTGATTGTTCTCACACTTGACGTGTGATCATGAGGAACCTAACGGGGGCCAGCATCCCGCCTTCCTCTCTGCCCTCCCACCTCCCAGCATCTGACACCTGGCCTGTTTCCCCGCTGGGCACTTTCCCCTGCTCTCCCATGAGAGTGGCCACCCTGCCACTGGCATTAGGTAGCAGTAGTGACTCTCACATACCTTCACCTCTGTTCTAAGGATTTTCCAAGTAAAAGAACTTAATCTTCCCAAGACAAATTTATGGGGTGGGCACAATTATTATCCCCATTTTACAGGTGGGGAAACTGAGTCTTAAGCCATGCAATTTGCCCAAGATATGTGGGTAGTTTGTAGCAGAGGCAGGTTTTGAAAGTAAGTTGTCCCAGCAGTGAGGGCATGTGTGATCACATTTGGTGAATCCACACAGATGCCCTCATCAGAGCCTCCATATGCATGAGGTACCTCCTATGTATCCAAGACCCGATGATGGATTTGAAACTCTAAGTCATTGTCCTTGTCCTGCCCTGTTATCAGGGAACCTACAGTCTTATTAGGAATTAAGAATATGCATAGATTAGTGGATTCCACAGATGTATTTAAATCTGATGGTATGAGGAAATATTGGTTATAAAAAGGAGAACTTATTGTGAGATGAACAGCACAGCAAACATATGGATGATATGGTTGACAGTGAGGGGAGCTTTCCTCAACAGAAAAAAAGTTCTTAACACCCAGTTACAGTCTATTGGACAGCCTGACAGTCAATTTTGATGTGAAAAAATCTTATATCTTGAACCACAAATCTTAAAATCTTACTCAGCAAGTAATGAGAATTTGGGGTCCTGAGCAAATCCCAAGATTGCATTTTGGGGGTTGTTACAAGATCCTCTGGCTTAGAACCTCTTTAGAAAATCACTGTGATGAATGAAGTGATGGTCAATTACTGTGTTAATTCTCCCCAAATCACACATCTTCCTGAGATGCCTATGTCTCAAACACGAGACAGTCCTACACAT
Organism: Balaenoptera borealis; assembly: GCF_965194805.1. Taxonomy (NCBI): domain Eukaryota; kingdom Metazoa; phylum Chordata; class Mammalia; order Artiodactyla; family Balaenopteridae; genus Balaenoptera; species Balaenoptera borealis. Next base: position 44,705,992 of record NC_138872.1, on the reverse strand, counting down.
CCCCACATCTGTATCCTAGTTTTCATCACCAATTGAGTTAAATAAATCATTGCCACTGTGTCCCCGAAGCCGTGCGTCACGCACACCAAGGAGGAGTGACCTGGACCAGAGCCCACTGCCTGGACCAGAGCTCACTGCCCAAATACCTCAAAGGCCAGGGCAGATGGCCCCAAGGAAGGAGGCACTTTGTCATCTTAAAAACTAATCCTCTCCACTGCAGTAGTGCTGTTGGCAAACGTTCCTTTCCACAATCCCATATTTAAGAATATGACTTTGGAAATTATAAATCGTCAGTTATTATTTGATGGTCTCAGCTTGGAGCTTGCTACATAATGACTTCCCCAGTAGGACGCTGAGCTGCTAATTCGCAAACTCCTTCTGAAAAAGCTTTTCAGGGAATTTGTGCTACATTGAGAAGTAACTGAACCATAGGGGCCAATCCAAATGCCGTTCTTTTTATTTATTTTCTCCAACCCAAAGAACATTCCATTTACTTCTCTTCAGTGAGAGGGGCGGGCCCTATCCCTTCATGGCTAAGGTCCTTATGATAGGTGCAGAGGGAAATCACATCGCTTCGTGGGATGCATTTGGAACTGTCCTATTTAATTAGGTATCTGTCAAGTTTCCATCTAACTTTGTAGACCGTGAGTTGGAAATGCTTCAAAAGTGTAGATATATTTCTGAGTTGGGGTTATCACTCTAAAGGGCCACAGTTTGCAACCCTGGCTGCACTTTAGAACTACCCAGGGAGATTTTTAAAATCCAGATGCCCAGGCCACGCTCCAGACCAATTAAATCAGAACATCTAGCGGGGGACCCAGGCATCCGTGCTTTCTTTAAAGCTCCTTGGTGCTTCCCCTGTGCTGCCCCTGGCAGTAGTTTTAAGCCCTGAGTGTGTGCACCAGCATCACCAGGACCTCTGCCCTCCCTCCCAGCCCCAGGTTCTGACCGAGCAGGGCTGGGCTGGGGCTGAGAGTTCCCTGTTGGTCTGGGAATCACACTCTCCAGAGGCACGACTACAGGCTCGTTCAGAAAACCCAAGTTCAAATCCCAGTAGCTCAGGACATTTGAGCCTCATTTCCAACATCTGCAAAATGGGCACACTAATGAATCCTGCCAACATTTTCTGAGAGAATCCAGTGGAACATTTGTGAACCTCCTTGATAAAACTTAAGATTTGCAATATCTGGGTTCTAGCTGGTGATGAGTAGAAACCCTTAAAGGGTAATATTCAAAAAGGTAAAATCATGACTTTAACACAAATGTAAAAATGCATTAATCATTTTATTTAATTCATTAATTAATGATGTAAGGTACAAAAACTGGTTCAAAGTAGCATCTAAAGAACAGAAATGTGATAGGTTGCTGAGATGAATTCACTCAGAGATGCAAAACTGTGTCATATTTCAGGCACTAAAATATAAAGTTTGAAAAAAAAATGTAGAATGTTTAGATCATCCTTTATTCAGGCTGGAAATCAATTCCATTTCCACCAAGGAAAAACATTTGCATTGCTCTGAAAAGGAACCATTTGCATCACAATGGACAGAAAACACCTGCCCCACCATCTGCCTTCCACAAGCCCACTTCTATTTGCAGAATTGCAAAACAGCAGGAGAAGCACCACTGCAGAGCCAGACGTGCCTGGGGTGGCAGGTCCTCCACCCGTCAGGATTCCACTGCGAACCCTTGGTCTCCTCTGCCCTTTTCAAAAGACAGCCTTCAGGACGGAATCAGGACATTTATAGACTTGCGAATGGTGGCTCCTACTTGACTTCTGAGAGGGAGGATGACCTTGGCTCTGACAGAACAGAGAACATGTGTGTGTACTAACCACACATGTTCACGTTCTAGGAACGTTGTATATGTGACCACCTGTGTGCGTACTAAGATAATCATGAGTTCACGCTGATGTCTGCCTCTGAATCCATCACCCCGTGGACCACTCTTGTCTCCTCCTCTGGCTTCTCTGTAAGCTCCCCGCCAACAGGGAGAAACTGGCTCCCACCACCCAGTGTCTGTTCACCTAATTGTTCAGTTCCAGGGCACATGTATGGCAGCATCAGAACGCCAACTCTGCTCCCATGGGAAATACCTTTACCCACTAGAGTAGTCCCTTCACCTGTGCTCTTAGAGACCACTCACTTCCAAAGGGACTTAGTGTCTGTTCCCACCACCCCCTTCATATATTTGTCACACTTAGATTTTTTGTCACATCTGCATTCCATCCTAGGATTCTCCCAACTGCCTAAATACTTTTTTTTTTTTTAGTTTTCACACATTGTTTCACTCTTTGTGTTGTAAAACTCTGTGGATTTTGACGGATGCACAGGGTGATGTATCCACCATTACTGTATCAAACAAAATAGTTTCACTGTCCTAAAAGTTCACCCGTGCTTTATCTATTCAACCCATGAGGAGCCCGCGGGCAGGATCTCTGCCTTACAGGTAAGTGGTCCAGAGTCTAGAGAGGCCCCCACCGCATTCTCAGCAGGGAGAGGGCAACACATGTGTGACTCAGCGCCCACCAAGGAGGAGCCTGCCATCCTGCTGGGAGGTGGAGTGAGGCAGCTGTGCCCAACACAGCCTCAGTCCCAGCAATGACCTTGAGACTTGGATGGGCACCGGCAAGGTCTCCTGGAAGGACTCAAACCGAAGTCCCCTTGATTGCAGGCTTTCCAATTTATTTACAAAATAACCAGGCTTCTCATGCTGGAGACAACTGGCCAACGTTACTTCTTACTTACAAGACCCTCACTTTATAGTAAAGTTAAACATGCTACATAATTACATGTTTCAGCAGATTTCTTGGTGATTTGATTGGAAAGGCTAGAAAGGAAAGTACTTGCATGCTGCTGAGAGTAGGTGTGATCCTGTAGAAAGAATGTGCCCAGGCAGCTGTGTTCATGCGATGTTCCCCCTCAATTAGGTTACAAATAAATCCTCTTTTAAATGTTCTAGGGGAGCACATATGTAAAAGAGGGTCATGGCAAATTTTTTCATACAGCTAACACTTCCTTTTCAATGTGATTATTGTAAAACATACTGAGAATGGAAATTAAAATTTTTGTCCTGTTTCCGAATCTGTTTCTAATTAGCTGTAAACTAGGACAAGTGACTTAGTGTCTTTGAGCCACCGTGTCCTCTGTGAAATGGAGTCATTGGCCGGGTCACATCTCAGACACCTTCCAAAATCACCATCCTAGTGATGCTCAAAAAAGTCACACTTCTTGGCCACAACCCGTACATACTCTCCTATGGTCTCACAGAACCCGAACTTTGATCCGTTGATGGCTCTGCTGTGATTTCTTAAATAAAGTGTATTATTGAGCCCTTGGGTGTTTGTTATATTTTCTCACATAAATAATGTTCTAATCAACATCCTTAAAGACACATTGATGTCATCGTTTGGAATTTCTTTTGGTGACTTGCAAGGGCAGTTATAATGTTTTCCAAAGTTAAGCAGTTGTCCTAGAGATTGCTGTTGAACAGTATGATCATTTGAAACGCTACCTTTATCACATATAAATGCTAGATTCTGGGACTTCCCTGGTGGTCCAGTGGTTAAGACTCCATGCTTCCAATGCAGGGGGCAAAGTTTCGATCGCTGCTCAGGGAACTGGGATCCTGCATGCCTCACAACACAGCCAAAAATAAAAAAATAATAAACACTAGATTCTTTTTCTGAGATTTTATTTGTTCCACTGATTTGTATGTCTTGTTGTGCAAATATTTTAATCATTGTATCTTTATAATATGTTTTAATACCAGCTGGAACACACACACTATTTTATTTTCATATGATATTCTTGGTTATTTTTAATTTTTTTAAATTGTCATTACTTCAGAAAATTATTGTGTGTACCTTTGCACCTTGTCCCCGAACACCCGGCCCCAGGCACCCCACTCTGTGTCGGGACTCCGTTTAGATGGAGTTACACTCCACAGCATGTAGCCTTTCGGGCCAAGCTTCTTTGACTCAACATAATGATACTGAAATTCATCTTTGCTGTTGTGTGTATCATTAGTTCACTCTGTTTTATTGATAACTAGAATTACATTGTGTGGACTTAACCACAATTTTGATGGACGTTTGGGTTTTTTCCAGTTTTTGACTATTATGAGTCGAACTTCTTTCAACATTCTTATACAAATTTTATTACAAATATCATTTTTTTTTGTCTTGGAGAATAACCAGGAGACCCAGTAGACTTGCTGGGTCATAAGATAGGTGTATATTTAACTTTTATTTTTAACAGCTTTATTGAGATATAACTCATATACCATACAATTCACCGACACAAATGTACACCTCAGTAAATTTTGATATATTTGTAGAATTATTCAACCACAACAGTCAGCTTGAAGACGTTTCCATCACTCCAAGGAGAAACTAAGTAATGTTTGGGATTCCTCCTCTACTTCCTCCTCACCCCACAGCCCTAGGCAGTCGTAACCTACTTTACATCTCTCTAGATCTGCCTATTCTAGAACTTTCCTACCAAAGAATTCACACAGTATGTTTGGGGACTGCCTCCTTTTTCTAACTACAATGTTTCCAAAGTTCATTCATATTGAAGAATGTATCAACACTTTATTCCTTTTTATGTCAAATAACTTTCCCACGTATGGATAGACCACATGTATTTATCCATTCATCAGCTGACGAACATTTGGTTTGTTTCTACTTTTTGGCTCCTGTGAATAATGCTGCTGTGAGCACGTGTGTGTGTGTGTGTGTACACCTGTTTGCATTTCTCTTGGGCATATGCATGGGAGTGGAATCGTGGTCCTACGGCAGCTCTATGTTTAACATTTCAGGGACCTGCCTGGCTGATTCCCGCCGCGACCTCACATCCTACATCCCCACCAACAAGGCGTGAGGGTCTCCCTCCTTCACAGTCTTGCCAACACTTGCTATTGTTTATCTTTCTAATTTTAGCTTTTCTAGTGTGTATAAAATAATAGTTCATCATTCTGGTTTGCAGTCCTCTAAGAGAGAACGATGTGGAACATGCTTCCACGGGCTCCTTGTCCATTTGTGTATCTTCTTGAGGGAAATGTCTATGTAGATCCTTTGCCCACTTTAGTTGGTTATATGTCCTTTTATTATTAAGTTGTAAGGGTTTTTTATATATTCTGGATATTAGACCTCTATCTGATGCAGTCAATCCTTATTATTCACGGATTCTGTAATTGCAAGTTCACCTACTTGCTAACAAGTATTTGTAACTCCGAGATCAATACTTGGCAGTGATTCACAGACACGCACAGGGAGGCAAAAAAAATTGAGTCGCCTGACACATGTGTTCCCAGCTGAGGCCAAATAAGACCACGTCCTGCCTTCTCGTTCCAGCCCTCACACAAAAACCTGTGTCCTGTTTGCGTCTGCTGTTGTGGCTTTTTTATCTTGTGCCTTTTGTGGGTGATTTCTCTGTTTTAAGAGGCCCCTATCCTGGTGCTGACATGCTGCCTGGTGTCCTGAATGCCTCAATTTCCAGCAGTAGAGAGATCACTGCTAGTCACAGGGTGATCTGCCAATAAAGGCACACAAAGTGTCACCAGCGGATACTCCTAATCAAACACTTGTAAGAAGCAAGGATCTGAATGACTGTGTGTGATATTTTTGAACATTTTCATCAAACTAACAAGTGTAGTGAGATTGGCTGGTTGCTCCTAATATCACTGGACAAAGTGGGGAAAGAAACGAAGAGCTCGGGGATTTGAAATTCCCAGCTCGAGAACCACGTCAAAGATCTGAGAGCTTCTATGTTTGCCCTGAAAGGGACCTTGTCTCCTGTAGCTGAAGGACTGAGATGGTGGAAAAGCAAGCCCAGAATCCTATCCTGTGAGTGGCTGACTTAACAACGCAAGTTGAATTTCTAGCCCCACAGAACGTCTACCGTTCAAGTGGGGGCATTGATGGGGAAGGAATGGGATCCTGAGAGTCAGGACGAGGATGTGTGGGAAGGTCTGGATGAAGCTGGGGTCCCTGAGCCCCTCAATTCCAACAGAAGCAGGCTCTCCACCCCCAGTGAAGCAGAGCCTTCACCCCCACCTGAGGATATCAGCCCCCCAGAGGCAGAGGCTTTGCCAGACCCTGCTGACTCCCCTCAGGACCCTCCCCCATGGCCCTTCCCCCCCACTTTGATTCTAGACCCATAACTGAACTCAAGTCCCAGCAGCCCCCAAAGGTGAGGTACTACGGGTGGCCCACGAGCTGCACTGCACCCCGAAAGCACTGCTTGTTTCCTCACGTGTGCAGACAGAATCCAGGGAATGTGTGTGGCTGGATGTACAGGGTGAGGTGGAGGGGCAAGTTTGGATCAGCTCACAGCTGGGCGTGGAGTCCTTTATATTATTTGCTGGTTTAATGGTTGACCAGCAAATGGTTGAACTTTTCTCCGCTGAACAACTGACCACCCGCCCACAAACAAACAAACAAAAAGCAAAAGGATTTTTCAGTCTTGCTGGCTCAGGGCTTTCAGAGGGTCTGTAATACTTTCCAGTTTAACTAAACATGACCCCAAAGGGGCATTTTGACTGATTTCTCTCTCTTTCTCTCTCTCTCTCTCTCTGACACACTGTTTTGGTAGGCAGGTGTATATCTATCAGAGTATTTTCTAAAGTAATTAAAAACCCCTTAGAATCCTAGGAAATGGGGAGACCTCTGGCCCACGTGTCTCTGCAAACTCCTTCGAGTGCTGTCCGGCCTCGGTGCCTCGCTAACTGTGATTTAAACACGATCTATGATTCCAGTCAAGAGTCTGATTGCATTTAGTTTGCTGGTGACAGGATCAATTCATTTCCTCCAGGAGAAATGATGCATTGGCTGTCAGGCTTCTGGTCCAGGGATGTCAGGTTCTCCCAGAGCCACCACCCTGCATCCGAGGTGCCCGCCTCTGGCTCCTGCCCTTTCATAACGAGCAGCATTAGGCACCAGCTCACCTGCCCCACGGTCAGGGGCAGCCACTGTGATCTGTCTTCCAGAGAGAGCGGCAGGACCACTCCAGCATCAGCAGAGCAGATGCCTTAGGAGGAAAACGGGGCAAAGACGGAGAGGGTTTTGGTTTACAGCACGGCTGGTCTGGTCAGGTTGGTGCACAGCCAGCCCAGATGATGGCACAGACCTCCACGGCACGGACTGCAGGAGGCAGGCAGTGCTGAAGCCAGGGGGCCCCGCAGATGGCCTGCCCTTGACTCTCCTTAGATCTGGTCCTAGTGGGAGACCCCCATCCACCTCTCCTGTAACGTGTCAGTCCCACACATGACGAGTTTGAAAACCAGCCCCTCTGGATAGGAAATGAAATAGAGGAATTACGATGTTTGTGAGCTGTTGGCCCAGTTGTTTGGGGGCTGCTGGTTCCTGGGGCTGGTGGTCAATTTCGTCGGAGGGCTTGTATCAGATGGAAGTTGGGGTCTGGGATTCATATTTTCTGGAGACAGAGAAAAGGAAAGCGCATGAGTAGAATACGCCCAGCCAATCACAAACTTGGGGGCTGAGCCCTACCCTCTCCAAGAGCAGTAGGCAAAGGGGAGCCCGTGGACTCTCGGACAAGGGCTGACGTGGGAAGCTACAGGAGACATTTCAGCGTCCGGGAGAACAGCTCACCCTCCTCGGTGTGCTCTGTGAGTGTGACTAGGCAGGGAGCCCGAGTGCCCCGGGCCGGGCCGCCCACCAGGGATGCTGGCGCTGTCCTGGGAGATGCGGCCTTCTGCAGGGAAATGATGCTCATGTCACTTCTTGAGCACCCACAGGCCACCGGGCCACGATGCCCTGCTTTTCAAGAACCTCTCGGGGCTTCCCTGGTGGCGCAGTGGTTGAGAATCTGCCTGCCAATGCAGGGGACACGGGTTCGAGCCCTGGTCTGGGAGGATCCCACATGCCGCGGAGCGGCTGGGCCCGTGAGCCACAATTGCTGAGCCTGCGCGTCTGGAGCCTGTGCTCCGCAACAAGAGAGGCCGCGACAGTGAGAGGCCCGCGCACCGCGATGAAGAGTGGCCCCCACTTGCCGCAACTGGAGAAAGCCCTCACACAGAAAAACAAAGACCCAACACAGCCATAAATAGAAAGAAAGAAAGAAAGAGAGAGAGAGAGAGAGAGAGAGAGAGAGAGAGAGAGAGAGAGAGAGGAAGGAAGGAAGGAAGGAAGGAAGGAAGGAAGGAAGGAAGGAAGGAAGGAAGGAAAGAAGGAAGAAAGAAAGAAAGAACCGCTCGGAACACATTTAAGAACATGGTGCCCTCAGAACATGGGGACGTCACCTCACTGCTGGCCACAGAGCAGGGGTGGCTTCACTTATGAACGTGGCAAAACTCACTGCTGTGGGATTTATTTAAAGCAGAAACGAGTTCCTGAGAATCTGTGTTTCCGTCTGTCCCAGGGAACCTCATTACCTGAGCACCCAGAGCATGTCGTTATATGTGTCTGCAGCTGATTTCTGTGGATTCATTAAAAGCGCAGGTAATGGATTTCTAAGGATTTTGTACATTCAGAGGCAGAAGAAGAAATCTCGTGGGCAAAGCCAGAAATCAGCTTAGTCAACCTGTTCGCTGCCTGATTTTGCCACCATGAGGCCTAGTAGATCAATTCCTTCTTTCTCGAAGACAAGTCTTACTCTAATGTCACTTCTGCTCCACTTTCTTTCCCCGTGGCAAGAACTTGGAGGGGCTCCCTGATCATAAAATGACATGCAAAATTATAAGCTTTGGAAAAGACGCGCCAGAGGGCCAGCCCACCTTCTCATGAGATCCTTGTTGTGGAGTCTGGCCACGGGTTCCGGGCAGTTTGCTTCCCGCGGGACAGGACCAGGAGCAGGACCTCAGCTAATGGTTGCCACTGGGTTTCCAGGGCTGGGACTACCGAGGTCCCACTCATGGAGGAGAGAACGGGGACGGGGCGGGGAAGGCCGAGGGCTGCGTCTTGGACGCCAAGCATCCTATTCTCTTTTTGCCCAGAGGCATCTCCAGGCCAAGGTCAAGGAGTGATGGATGTGCACAGAGAAACAGGCCAGCAAAATGCACATTTTTATTTTTTCTTCATCTGTGGAGTCTAATAACGAAGTGTTTCTGCTGGTCCAGTGGCAGAGCTGGGGTGTAGGACCAACAGACCTGCCAGCCTCTTCGTCCCTTCCACCCCAGCCCACATCTGACCCACAGCCCTGCACACCCTTCCGTTCCCACATCCAAGAGGGCCCAGCCCTCCTGGAACCCCTCTTGCATTGTCCCTCGGACCCCCCTCTTGTTCACACCAACAGCAGGGGTGGGGGGGGAGTGGGGAGGGATGGGCCCCCTGACCTGCCCTCATATCGCTGTCCTTCAGTCCTCGCACTTTCTCTGTGTTCTCTGGGCAGTTCTTTGGGGCCTTTGGACTGGGGACACTGCTGTAAACCAAGGCGGGACTCAGAGCTGCCACCCTCTGTGACAGTGACAGACCCCATGCAGCCCCATGGCCACCGGGGTCCATCTTCACACCCCTCCTCAACCCTGCACTTGCTCGGCGACATGCCCCATGTCTCCCCTCAGTCCTGGATCCCAGAAGCCCCCTGCCTTCTCCGTGAAGACGTGCCCACTTGCAGGACTTCTCGGAGGAGCGCAGAGCAGACTCCGGCCGCGTCCCGTAATCACAGGCTCTGCAGGACGCACAGTCTGGAAGGTGCCGGATCAACACGGAATCTCCTTGGAGTCACTCGTGATGGGACAGCCTGGGAGCCAGCGGGCGTAGTAAAGGCGGCCCCCAAATATGAGCAGGTCTGATGCATGAGCCCCATTTGTAATAAGCAATAAGCTCCGTCCCATTCTTTCGTAGAGAGGTCCTCCTGATGGGTGACCAGGAGTTCCTGTGAAGCTGCTTTCTCCTCCTGTACAGACCGGAGATCCGCCCTGGGAGGCGGGTGTTAATGCGAACCTCAGCGGGTGGGAAGGACCGTCCTGGGGGAGCAGGGCAGCTGCTATTCAGGCTCCGTCTATTTTCTCTGCCTAACGGGGCTCGTGGCTGCGGTTCCCACCCGGAGGCCCGGCTGTTAGTTGATGGCTGGGCAGTGAAACACTCTACAAATGGGAAGTGCTAAATACAATGAGGAAAATCAATATTTGTTCCCGGTGCATTCTGGGGGCTCTGCATAATGTAAGCAACTTTAATTTTAAAAATCCATGGCCTTCAGTCAGCATGGACCTGCCTAGAAAGCAGACACACATGGAGATTTCAAGCTGGGGGTTTTTTAGACCATCTCATTAACTTGGCTCCCACTTGACCATCTTGGCCGTATTGCCAGGGACCCACTAGTCCATCGGCATCTAACATCATCTACACCTGGATCATTCACAAATCTCATCACACCTGTACATTTTTTTTTTTAAGATGTTTTCTGGCTTTATTTAGTTATTTATTTATTTTTGACTGTGTTGGGTCTTCGTTTCCGTGCGAGGGCTTTCTCTAGTTGCGGCAAGCGGGGGCCACTCTTCATCGCGGTGCGCGGGCCTCTCACTCTCGCGGCCTCTCTTGTGGCGGAACACAGGCTCCAGACGCGCAGGCTCAGTAGCTGTGGCTCACGGGCTTAGTTGCTCCGCGGCATGTGGGATCTTCCCAGACCAGGGCTCGAACCCGTGTCCCCTGCATTGGCAGGCAGATTCTCAACCACTGCTCCACCAGGGAAGCCCACACCTGTACATTTTTAAGAAAAAATTTTGCAAATGTGCATAGATATTATTGCAGTAAATAAAATTAAAATCATATAAAAGCTTTCCTGAAAAAAAAAAAAACCAAAAAACCATGGCTTTAACAGGGCACTAACAAAGGCTGCACACGCACTGATTTTGGCATTAAGACAGAGGGAGGACAAACAGCTTCTGAATCTCAAATTATTGGAATACAAGCCAGTCCTTTTTCTCTGACTTGTCTAGCATCGACGCCACAGGACAGACAAATGGGGAACCGCAGGCCCCCGGTACAAAACAACAACAAACTCTGAAACCAGAAAAGGTATAGGATGCACAGCTGAAATGGATTTCAAGGACCCTCCAGTTCTATTCTTTTCTCCAAGCGCAGCCCAGGAAGTGTGGTGGGTTTGCCAGCTGCGGTGACACAGCTGTGAGGCCAAGTGCCCAACTCACTGGGACCAGGAGGAAAGTGGGAGAAAGCACGGACCAGGAATAGAGGCACCACAGAGGAGACCAGAGAATGTTGGTGGCCAGACACCATAAACCCGAAGGAGCAGATAAGGGAGGGAGTGATGAAATCTAGAAACATCCTAGATTTTATGGCATCAGGGAGCCCCTACTCCCCCCTGGATAATCACACTCCACTTCCTTCTCTCTGTTCTAGGACGGGGACCCCGCTGCCTGAAGACAGACCCTGTCCCCTGGACGCCGCGGGCACAAGAGCTCTGGGCATCTTTGCTGTCACTTCTTATCATCTGGATGGACTCACAGCCTGGAGGAGCCTTGAACTTTCTGCTGGGCTCTGGTTCCAATGAAAATAAATCACAATAAAGACGAGACCATTAGATCAGCAAAGAATGGATTTTATAGGACTGTGAAAGCTTGTTGACAGCCGTGAGCTCAAGGGTTTAGTTAAGTCAGAACATATTAGCCTCCAAGTTCTGGCAAAATCTCTCCTCTAAGTCCTTGGGCACCCAGCTTAGGTCTGGCCAAGAGGCCCTGGTGAGTCCAAGTGGAGAGGGTGCCTTGGGCACCTCGACGGGGCTTCTTCACAGGAAATCACCTGGGTCTCTGGTTCCCCAACTGCTGGTCATGGGACATCTCAGCCTCTATAATTATTGGAGCCAAATTCATTATAATAAGTATACACATAAATATTTCATACACATAGTTCTTATACATACATCTTAGGAGATCTATGTGTGCATATATATGTATATGTATGTATGTATATAATGTAGGGAGGCTGAGGCAGTCAGATTCAATGAGGCCACGCGGTCATGTCTGCTTAGAGCCAGAGTTGACACGGGGCAGACTAGAGCCAGTGCTGGCTATCCTCACGGGAGGTAGCAATGTTGGCCCTTAGAGAGGAAAAGCGGCAGGAGAGATGTGAGCACCGCAGAAACTGAGACCACGTGGCCCCTCCACGACAGCAAGAAGGTGCAAGAAGCCTGGTGTTTCCAGTTTCTGCAAGACACACTAGCATTCCTGTAATTTCCTCATAGATCTTCCCAATAAGCTCCCTGGTGGATGGATGGCACAGTGACCGCAACTGTCCACCCCTCCCTGTACCCCTGCCCTCTGCAGCCCCTCTCATCTCCCCACCCCTCCAATTTCAGCTCTCCTGTGATCTTCTCTGGCCACCAGAATGTGGCAGGAGCAACGCTGTTCCTCTGCACGATACCCGGGGGGCCCCTGCTCTGCCAGGACTGGCCGGGTGGACGAGAGACACGGTGGACCAGAGACAGCCCAGTTGTCCCAGCCAAGGCCCCACATAGGTGAGGGGCCCAGCCAGGTTCACCCAGAGGCCCAGCAAGACCAGCCTGGACCAGCAGAGCTGCCGGTGGACCCAGAGACTGTCCGCCATTGAACTCCTGTTTCAAGCCCCCGAGTTCCAGTGTGGTGGGTGACATCGCTGTGATACTTGAGCCAGCTTCAGTAGCTTTCTGGGTGTTGAATCTAAGTGGTCCTTGATTACTATCTGGGCTCCCTCCTGTATCTTTGTGCACGGGAGCTGCATGACTGGGTGAGGGCGGATGGGCTTTCTGATTTTGTGGCCCCTGTGTGGTAACATCTACTGTCAATGTGTACCTGAAAGACCTTAAATTGAGCCTATCACCCCCCCCCCGGGAAGCAACGGCAAGATCAATCCCACCCCTGGAAGCCGCTAGTACTCCAAAGCCCACTGTTGGCTTGCTTCAGCTTCACCACAAGCAATGACCCCCGTGTGTGTGAGTCATCACTTCTTCTCTCTCCAATGGTGTGCAGTTCTGTTCTGCTTCTATTTCTGTGGACAGAACAAGGTGACCCTAACAAGCCAGATTTCCCAGACAAGTCCTTCCAGTCGTTGAGAAGAACTGGATGGTCGGTCCCAGGTTTCCCATTACCGGCAATTCCTCCCTGCGGGGCTCGGGGGTCTCACCCGACCTCCAGCTCTGGCCCAGCTCTCCTGCAGGGCCAGGAACTCCTCTTCCCACAGACCCTCCTCTGAAGGCCTGAAGAGCCCACAGGACCAGGTAACAAGCCTGATGCATGGCCAGAAACGTAACCTCTCTGCACCTCATTTGCCTGTCATGGAACGTGGCTTGGAATATTCTCTGCTACGGTTACAGTGAGAAGTAAATGAAAAAACACTGGTGGGAATACCTAAGGCAATACCTGGCATAAAGCAAAAGCACGTAAATCCCTTCCCCAAGCAAGAAAAGAATGGGCAGACTGAAGGGAGGAGTTAGAGTGAACCTCAGATTCTGAGAGAGAGCGGAGGTGGAGGGGGGCGGGGAGAGAGAAGAACTCTTCTAAGAAGAGACTATTTCAGTGGCCTCCGAGGCTATTCCAAGGCTGGTTGCAGGCCCTGTGCTCCAGCAGCCCGTCTGTTGATCACCATCGGTGACCTCGGCAGCTAGGAGGAGTGAAGAATCCGGGCACAGCGGGAACTTCTGGCCAAGGGGCATTTCTTGTCCAATAAGAAGCTGTTTAGACAATGTGAATCTCCCAGGTTGAAAGGCCTGAGCCAGAGCTTCCTGCATGTCTTTGTAGGTGAGCCCTCAGGACAGGGTTCCTCTTCCACAGCCTTATAGCCCTAAAGCCCTGAAGGAAGTGGACAGTGGCCGCTAGACCCCTGTCTGGGGAGGGCCAGGGAAAGAGGTCCCAGGTGCGAGTGCTGGGCTGGCCCCTCCACCAGCCCCTGATCTCCCTGAGAGCTGTGTGTGGACAGGGAGGGCTTTGGACTGTGGGAAGCATGCTTCGGAGGGTAAACAACCGGCATGTGTGTAGGAAAGACCAGGACATAGAGATCTGGCACCAAAGGGGAGGGTGATTTCTCTGAGCTGCCTGTGGGCCTGTGGACCCTCAGCTGCTAGAACAGCCTTCCTCATGGGGGACCCACAAGCCAGTCAGTCCTGCAGAAAACGATTTGCATGAATATTGTCTTAATTATCCTGAGGATGATGCAGGGCCAGTGGTGGCCTAGATGCAGAGAGATAAACTAGTCCTGCCTCAGCTGCAGCAGACCCTCGTGAAATCCAGCTGAGAGGGCAGGAACGCATGCAGCCACATTGGGCTGTAGAGAACAAAGTCGCTTTCCTTATTGGCTGCCTTGTTGCTGGTTCATCCAACCCAGGGAGCACGAGCTACAACCACAAGTAAAACAGTGCCTAGGAAGCCCTGTGCTGCTGTTCACATCGCCGACTCAGAAGCAAGTTCAGCCTCTTCCTCGCACCCCTCCAAACTCAGACCTGCCTGGCACCTATCAGGATGTATCATGATTTATGGTGTATCATGATTCTGTGAAGAATTTTTTATCCCAATTTGCAAAGTTAATCCTGGAATATTTATGAATTTGGCAGAACCAGTGGTAAAATACTGGTGTTAATTGTAACGATCAGAGAAAGTCAATCACTGGATGCTGATGTTTTATTATTGTCAAAGGTGTAACTGTTTGATCCCAGCCCTCTCTCTCATACACAGTTGAGTGATCATGTGTACTTTAAATCTGGAATTTTTAATTCTACAAGATAACAATAGAGCAATCCGAATGACTGTCTCATCAGAACCTTTGGAATTACAAGGAGCTTGTGAACACTGATTGCTTTGGGTTTTTTGGTTTGTTTGTTTTTTTAACCCAGGAAACACCCTGTTTTATTTTTTCAAATCAGGATATAGTTGACATATAACATTACATTAGTTTCAGCTGTACAACATAATGATTTGATATTTGTATTACTGCAAAACAATTACCACAATCAGTCTAGTTAACATCTATCACCACACAGTTAAAAATTTTTTTCTTGTGATGAGAACTTTTAAGAACTACTCTCTTAGCAACTTTCAAATATGCAAGATAGTATTATTAGCTATAGTCACCATGCTGGAACACTGATTGCTTTGAGTCACTCCACACACTATTTCTGCACTCTCCTTTGCGGGTCTCAGAATTCAGCCAGCGCTCCCAAGCCTGAGAACAGCACTCTTGGGGCAGCCAAGCCCCAGGCTAACCCACAAGGACCTTGTAGACCCGACTTCAAGCCAGTGTTTTGCTTTTTTCTTTTTCTTCATCTGCTTCCTCTTTCACCTCCTCCCTCTGTCTTGCCTGGGACTTTGTCTAAAGCCTTTGTTTTTTTTCAGGTGGAGCAATGTCTCACACTGTCCAGTGTCCAGACCCCTTTCCTGTTTATTTATTTATTTTTTTAACATCTTTATTGGAGTATAATTGCTTTACAATGGTGTGTTAGTTTCTGCTTTATAACAAAGTGAATCAGTTATACATATACATATGTTCCCATATCTCTTCCCTCTTGCATCTCCCTCCCTCCCACCCTCCCTATCCCACCCCTCTAGGTGATCAAAAAGCACCAAGCTGATCTCCCTGTGCTATGAGGCTGCTTCCCACTAGCTATCTATTTTACGTTTGGTAGTGTATATATGTCCATGCCATGCTCTCACTTTGTCACAGCTTACCCTTCCCCCTCCCCATATCCTCAAGTCCATTCTCTAGTAGGTCTGTGTCTTTATTCCCATCTTACCACTAGGTTCTTCATGACCTTTTTTGTTTTCCCTTAGATTCCATATATATGTGTTAGCATACTGTATTTGTTTTTCTCTTTCTGACTTACTTCACTCTGTATGATAGACTCTAACTCCATCCACCTCGCTACAAATAACTCCATTTCGTTTCTTTTTATGGCTGAGTAATATTCCATTGTATATATGTGCCACATCTTCTTTATCCATTCATCTGATGATGGACACTTAGGTTGCTTCCATGTCCTGGCTATTGTAAATAGAGCTGCAATGAACATTTTGGTACATGACTCTTTTTGAATTATGGTTTTCTCAGGGTATATGCCCAGTAGTGGGATTGCTGGGTAAGGCCAGACACTATCAAACACTTAGAGGAAAACATAGGCAGAACATTCTATGACATAAATCACAGCAAGATCCTTTTTGACCCACCTAGAGAAATGGAAATAAAAACAAAAATAAACAAATGGGACCTAATGAAACTTAAAAGCCTTTGCACAGCAAAGGAAACCATAAACAAGATGAAAAGACAACCCTCAGAATGGGAGAAAATATTTGCAAATGAAGCAATTGACAAAGGATTAATCTCCAAAATTTACAAGCAGCTCATGCAGCTCAACATCAAAAAAACAAACAACCCAATCCAAAAATGGGCAGAAGACCTAAAGAGACATTTCTCCAAAGAAGATATACAGATTGCCAACAAACACATGAAAGGATGCTCAACATCACTAATCATTAGAGATATGCAAATCAAAACTACCATGAGGTATCACCTCACACCAGTCAGAATGGCCATCATCAAAAAATCTACAAACAATAAATGCTGGAGAGGGTGTGGAGAAAAGGGAACCCTCTTGCACTGTTGGTGGGAATGTAAATTGATACAGCCACTATGGAGAACAGTATGGAGGTTCCTTAAAAAACTAAAAATAGAACTACCTTTCCTGCTTCTTAACCTGTGTCTCCAAGGCCGCTCACCTGAGCACCTGCCCGCCCCTGGGGCGCCTGCCCAGACTGAGCCTGGCTCTCTGCCCTCATCCGACCCAACAACCCTCCCATCTGAGCTCCCTCCCCCACCAGAGGGGAGGAGACAGCTGGGGCTCTGGGACGCCTTGTACTCTGTGAGAAGCTGCTAACATTCTGGTCCAAGGCCCAGGGCCCAGGGGGCCAGGCTGGGCTTTTCCTTCTCAACGGAATTAGTCACGTTCTCCTGGCCTTAAGCTTATTAGAATCTGTTTCTATTCGAAGCTATGATCTTGCACATAGTTAATGTTTGCTCCTAAAAATTAGTTTTTGTTTAATTTTTTAAAAGTGATGTATAGGGCCCCCCCCCCCATTCTTGGAAAGTTAGCTTTATGCCACTTTACTTTTATGAAAGACCCACATCAGTGTCTGTTTTCACTAACGGAAAGCAATCTGAAGAAGACTGCTACTTTTATGAAAAAGGCAAAAAGTGAAGACTGCTTTCGGCGTCTGTTTTTAGTGGCCATTATAGGGGCAGCACGCATCCCAGGAGCAGGAGCGGCCCTGCCAGCTCCTTCCCTGGAACCACACCCAGTATCTCAGCATCGGCCACCAGAGCTGTGAGCTGTGTCTGTGAGCACCTGGGCTTTATCTCCATTTATTTTGTGCGTCTGTCAGCAAGATGTGTCCTAAGGTAGCTGCTTCTTCACTCTAGGCCATTTCGTCTATGAAAGGTTTCCTAGGAACGCTCTCCCTTTGGATCGCGGGGGAAGCCTGTTTGTGTGCAAGGTTTTTTCAAGTATCTCCTGGAGTCCATGTGCATCCGGTGGAAGGCGGTCAGCCTCCACTGGGGGACACGGTGTCCAGTTTCCTCCTCAAAGACGGGAGTCCTGGCAGGCTCGCTTTTCTTTTTATTTCATTTTGCTTTGCTTGCTTATCTTTTGAGGAATAATCTACACAAATACTTTTTTCCTTTTACACAATGAAAGTGTGTATACTCTGTATTCTGCAGTTTCTTAGGCTTTAAATTACATTCTGGAGATAATTCCATAGTGTCAAAAACGGACAATTATTTTTCTAAAAGATGAATGGTATATCTTTGTAAGAACAAACTGTAGTTATTTAGCTGGTCCCCTATTAATGAATGTTTGCTCAGATCCAGGCTTCCTCCTACAAAGTCCTTGCACCTTTTCTTTTAATATAAATTTATTTATTTATTTTTTGCTGTGTTGTGTCTTCGTTGCTGCGTGCGGGCTTTCTCTAGTTGCGGCGAGCGGGGGCTCCTCTTCTTTGCGGTGAGAGGGCTTCTCACTGCGGTGGCTTCTCTTGTTGCGGAGCACGGGCTCTAGAACGCAGGCTCAGTAGTTGTGGCGCAGCACAGGCTTAGTTGCTCCGCAGCATGTGGGATCTTCCCGGACCAGGGCTCAAACCCATGTCCCCCGCATTGGCAGGCGGATTCTTAACCACTGCACCAACGGGGAAGCCCCAAAGTCCTTGTATTTTTGCAGACGAGTGACCATTTCTACAGGTTTCATTTCCAGACTGGAAATGTCTGGGACAGAGTGTGATTCATTTTAAATTTGGACAGATATTTCACTACATGTGTATTTTTATTGAGATATAATTTACATATAACATTATATTAGTTTCAGGTATACAACGTAATGATTCAATATGTGTATATATTGTGAAATGATCACCACAATAAGTCTAGTTAACATCCATCACCACATATAGTTACATTTTTTTCTTGTGATGAGAACATTTAAGATCTAGTCTCTCAACAACTTTCAAATATACAATACAGTATTATTAACTATAGTCACCATGCTGCACTTACAGCACCAGGACTTATTTATTTTATAACCGGAAGTTTGCACCTTTTTTTAAAACTTTTTATTTTATGCTGGAGTAGAGCCAGTTAACAATGTTGTGATAGTTTCAGGTGCACAGCAAAGTGACTCAGCCATACATATACATGTATCCATTCTCCCCCAGACTCCTCTCCCACCTGGGCTGCCACATAATATTGAGCAGACTTCCCTGTGCTATACAGTAGGTCCTTGTTGGTTATCATTTTTAAATATAGCAGTGTATACCTGTCAATGCCAAACTCCCTAACTATCCTTTCTCTCCACCCTTCCCCCCCGCCCCATAACCATAAGTTCATTCTCTAAGTCTGTGAGTCTGTTTCTGTTTTGTAAATACGTTCATTTGTATCATTTCTTTTTAGATTCCGCATATATGCGATATCATACACTATTTCTCTTTCTCTGTCTGACTTACTTCACTCAGTATGACAATCTCTAGTGGACAGATACCTTCAGATTAGACTTTTGAGAGGTTGTATAAAATTGGTATGCCACTAGCTACCTTATTTTTGAATTTTTTATCTTATTTTTATTTATTTATTTATTTTTATTGTTGGCCATGCCACTTGGCTTTCGGAATCTTAGTTCCCCGACCAGGGATCAAACCCATGCCGCCTGCAGTGGAAGCGTGGAGCTCTAACCACTGGACTGCCAGGGAAGTCCCAAGCTACCCTCTCTATTGTTTTTTTTTTTTACACTCCAGGTTCCTTATCTCCAATTCTCTTTTTTTTTTTTAAATTAATTTATTTATTTATTATTTTTGGCTGTGTTGGGTCTTCTTTCTGTGCGAGGGCTTTCTCTAGTTGTGGTGAGCGGGGGCCACTCTTCATCGCGGTGCGCGGGCCTCTCACTGTCGCGGCCTCTCTTTTTGCAGAGCACAGGCTCCAGACGCGCAGGCTCAGTAGTTGTGGCTCACGGGCCTAGTTGCTCTGTGGCATGTGGGATCTTCCCAGACCAGGGCTCGAACCCGTGCCCCCTGAATTAGCAGGCAGATTCTCAACCACTGTGCCACCAGGGAAGCCCTACCCTCTATATTTTAAAGCAATTGTTTTCTGGAAAGTTTTCAGCTAATCCTGAAAAATCACATTTTCTAAATATTTTTAGTTAATTCTTTTGACATTTTCAAATCTGTAATTCTGCCTTTTCCATTCCACGTGTTAGACATTTTTTTCTTGTCTGATGTAAGTGACTAGTGTTTCCAGAGCAATAAAAATAAGAGGAAAGCCCATGGATGTTCTTGGTTCATTCTTGACTTAAGTAGAGGGGCTGAGGGTGTTCTCAGGCAGCGTGGGGTCGATTTGTCTTCATAAGCATGTGTGTATCTATGGAGACACAACTACAGATCAGGATGACATCACCAGTCATCCCTATGGCCCTATGACCCTTCCTCCAACGCCCTTTGCTGCTGGGGCACCATGTTTGCAGTTATAGTCTTTTTCTTTTGACCTACACAACCAGACACTTATAGATTTACAAATATTGAACCTTCCTAAAAGTCCTGGGATGAATTGTGCCAATGGGCAGTGGGGCCTATGGCTAATAACTACTCTGGACTCACCCCGGGAGTGTCTGATATTTGAAGGTCCTGGACATGGGGAGGCCAGACCTCCCTCCCCCTCATCACGCCCCACATCGAGGTGGTCCCCCTGCCCCAGGCTTCCCAGTCCCAAGTCCACAGCCAGGCCCTCCTTTCTCATTTTCCAGGAGGTTAAATTGGAAGCGGACAAGCCCAGGCATAACCAGAGGGTCTTCCCCTGACTGAAAAGCACCGTGAGGTTGTGGATGGACTGCTGAAACCCCTTCTGTTCAGGCTCCTTTGCTGTGACACGATCATTGAAGGTTTACCAGCCCCTCTACCAACGAGTAGACTCACGTCTGTCCCTGCCACCTTTGCAGCCACCCATTCTTGATCAATGGTCCCCACTTTTCAGACAGGGACCTGAGGTTTGGGGAGGGAAGTCCTGCCTACAGTCACCACTGGAGATCTCATGGGCTCTGAGCACCCTGAAGTTGTCTGTCTGGATCTAAACCTGGCCTTTGCCCACGATAGCATTCTTTGATTTCCCTCCAAATATTTTCTTTCTCCAGCCTTTCAATTCTTCTTCCCCTCTAGCCACATACATTCCTAAATTAGTCCTCTCCTCCGGCACCTTTTTGTTTAAGTTTCTAGTGGGAGGAAGCCCCGTGTATGGGCATCACCCAAGGAGGAATCTCAGTGCAGAGAGGGGAGCCCTTTGGAATGAAACTGACTGCACAGAAAGTAATTCCTCCCCGCATTCCCCCTCTCGATTCTGTGCCACCTTCTCCTCTTCCCAGGGTTTCAGGATCCATCCTTCCGCTCCCTCAGAACCCACTTCTTACCAGAGGGAGTATTGTTTCCCCCATCTGTAGGAGGCTTTTATCTTCTCGACAATCAAGAGTATTCCCTCTGCAAAGCCTTTCCTTCGTTATCTGGGGTCATCAGCGACTCAGAGGTGCAGCTTTAATTCTTACAGGGATGGATGCTTTAAAAATACCTAGGCTTCCTTTATCTTCTGACATTTAAGGCTTTTGGTAAAATGTCATAAAAACTCCAAAATGAAAGTATGTTGTTATGTTGCAAAGTGTATTGACTAAACAGCTGAGGTGGCTTAGGATGGTATTTGAGGTTATCTTCCCACTCATTCACACAGCAATTAGATCATGGGACGTTCAATGTGATCTTTAGGAATTCAAAGTTATTTGGGACGACTAGTTTCCATTGCTTTTTGTCTGTTCCCTGAAAGGACGACAAACACACCACAAGTCAAAGAACAATCATGGAGGCCGGGCAGTCAAGGGGAACATCTTGCCCTATTTGGGGGAATCGTTATCAATTATATTTTCTAAAACATTTTAATATGTATGATCTAATCTAAATAAACCCCAATGAATATTGAGGCACTGTTTCCTTGTTTCGGTCTGTCTTCATTTGATAAATGTCGAGCTTTTTTGTTGCAACCAGTGCCTGAATAAGTGTTAACGAATGTCTCAACTAACAGAATTGCAGTTTCTATTTCTGAACAATTTTATTTGTTCCTGTGTCACTTTTAATTTCTGAATTAGAACAGAGCACACCTAAATATTTGACCATCCATTTTACCATTAGAACCTCAACCTGCTTAGAAAATTGCTCTTTCTTCAGTGTTACATCGTGGCACTTTTCCAAAGTGATTTTTTTATGTTGTTGTCACCAGTTCCTTGCGTCTTTTTGATTCTTTTCACATTCTTTTTCTCTTAAGCATCCTCTGGCTCTCGTAGTTGCACCACGTTTCTTTCCATCTCCTTTTGTTCCGTCTTTAATCTCCTTCTGAAAACACCTCCATCCACGCACTGAAATATATATGAAGATGTTTTCAGATTCATTTTGTCCTTCTCATCTCTTTACATTTTTAAGCCAGGGTCTTCCTGTTTTGATTTGTTTGTCTTTCTTCTTTCAGGCAACTTCTTCCTCTTTATCCACTTTTCTTTGGCTTTAATTTATTGGTTTTAAAATTGCTTGTTTCCAATTTTTTTTTTTTTTATAGTTTAATGACACTCTACACGAGAAATCACACTATAATCTTCCAGAAGTCCTTTTTCCTAGGTTTTGATGAATGAATGCGCTTATTTTTGGTGTGTGGGTAGGGCCGTGTGTGTGTGTCTGTGTGTGTGTGCCCCTGTGAGCCCTACCATTTCTCCAAGTCTGAGAGTCACCAGTTGGATGAATCGGTGCGTCCCCTCGGCAGCCCCTCGGCTACCTTCTGTAGTCCCACTGCCCGTGCTTTCCTGGGAGGCAGCGTCATCGTCCTCATGGAGCGTCCACGTCACGACTCCAGGGGACACCGGCATTCTAGGCGGCATCAGCGCCTCCCCTTGGTGCCCTGCAGGGAAGATGGGCGTGAGATGCAGGACGAGGCCCTTCTCTCCACACCGAGGGGCTGGGTGAGAATGCACATGACTTTGTGCCTAAGTCTGGAAATGGGAACTGAGTAGAAAAAACCCATGACAGCACGAATGAGATGCCCACGAAGGACACGGTCAAATCCTGCTCGACGCACTGTGGACACGTCATATCTGAAAAGGAGAAAGGAGGAAACTACAGTTTGTTGGGCTTTCATTCTAAGAGGCAGAGGCTCAGCTCTCAGACCTACGTCTTCTGCAGGTCGCTCTCCTGGCAGAGCAGCAACTGGGGCTGAGCAGACCTTTGGCCTCTGCCTGCTCCCCACTGGCTTCATTTAGCCCAGAAGGGAAAGCAGGGGAACCCTCTTAGAGATCATGGGAGGGGAGATGTCTTGTAAGTGCAGATGGACAACTCAACAGGTTGGGTCTTTGGAGAAGCCAGTTTGCGTGCTGGTTGGGTGGGGCCCACATCTCTGCTCATCTGCGCAGCACATGAGATCAAACACGTGTTGCACATGAAACCACAAACAAGAAAAACCACCGCCGCCACCGCCACCACCAGAAGAGTTTGTGTGCCCTTGGATACGGGACAGGGTGCAGCACGGGGAGAGGAGGGAGGGAAGCAGACCATCTCTCGGAAACGATGTCGAAGCCCTCTCATTACCCTCCGCCTGCCCCAGCTCCCTCCTCTAAAGGTTCCCGCCACCATTTCATCCCTTCGGGGTTTTCACAAGAATCCCTCCTTGGAGGGACTACAATCCAGGGTGAGGGGATGGCTGCGAGACTGAAATATTGAGCCCCTGCCCAGGCTTGCTCATGACTTTTGAACCAGAAACAACAAACCACAAACACCTCCCTCCCTTCCTTCTGAGGCTGGTGGCAGCTGAGTCTTAGTGGGGACAGATGTCCCAGATCGCCCGGGTTGCCCCAGCCTTCTTAGTAATAGCGTCTCTTTCACTATGAAAGTGTCCTGACTTGAATGATAATTATAAAATAACCCTACAAACTGAGGACCCTTGCTCCTGACGCCTGTCTGAACTTCGGAAGCTGAGAGTCCTACCTACCTCCCTAAGCCCAGCAGGTTGGGAAAAAACACAAGCATAAAGAACTTGGATTTTGGGCTTCCCTGGTGGCGCAGTGGTTGAGAATCTGCCTGCCAATGCAGGGGACACGGGTTCGAACCCTGGTCTGGGAAGATTCCACATGCCGCAGAGCAGCTAGGCCCGTGAGCCACAACTACTGAGCCTGCGCGTCTGGAGCCTGTGCTCCGCAACAAGAGAGGCCGCGATAGTGAGATGCCCGTGCACCGCGAGGAAGAGTGGCCCCCACTTGCCGCAACTAGAGAAAGCCCTCGCACAGAAACGAAGACCCAACACAGACAAAAATAAATTAATTAATTAATTAATTAAAAAAAAAAAAAGAACTCAGGTTTCTCCAGTGAGTCCTCCAACGCCAGTCCTGTCTCTGGAGATGCACCATCTGTCCCCAAGGTGAAGAGCATGAAGAGGTGGGGAAGGCTACCCGCTGTAACACGGAAACGCTCTCGCTCATGAAGAACTATGTCAAAAATAACAAATGAGAACACCTGGCTTGGAAAATCACAGCCCAATTCTCCAAAGTCATTTTGTCTAATCCTCACAATAACCCGGTGGGTGGAAACAAGGCCCCACGGGGCTCAAGGTCACCCAGCTGGAAGTGGCTGGATGCCAGCCTTAGTCAGAGGTCACTGGGTCCATGTCCTGGTCCTTCCTCTGCCCTCAGCTGCTGGGCTGGACTCGGAAGGTGAGGGAGCTGCAGTGAGATGCCCATCAGCCCCTCTCCTTTCTCCCCGCTGATGTCAGACATCCAATTAATCTTCTAAGTGTCTTGTCGGGGAGAGGAATGCATATACAGAAGCCAAGGATAACTGTACTGAAGCATTAATAAGAGCCTAATTCCTCAAACGCACAGCTCCCACCTTTGTTTCAGGTAGGGCCATCCATCCTTGTGGTGTTTCTAGGTGTGCACACAGGAGATTCTAGGAGGCAAAGTGGGCTCCGAATGCAAATAACCGGAGTGGGATTCTGTGGGCTTAATTAGTGGGCCTCACTGCAGGGAAACAGGACTTATCTGCCTTTCTCAGCTCTGCAGGATTTATTGGTTATGAAAAGACATCTGGAACAAATTAACTTCCTGTTATTGGAAAAATAGAGCATGGAGACAAATCTCTTTCACACACTTGAGAGTCGGCGTAATAGAGGCGCCAGTGGTTGCAGGGTGGCATTAATCTCTTTGGGCAGGTGTTATTGCAAGCAAATGGTTTTCAGGGGAAAAGGGGTCCCTGCAGGCTGGGGGTAATTTGAAAGTAAAACGAATAATTCAAATAATCCCCAAAGCTGGCAGAGCCCAAAGTACCATTCTGGGAAGATGCCAACAAATGAAGTCAGCTGCTCCCGGGCTTCGTACGGGTTTTCCTCCAGGCTGGTGAAAATAGGCTAAAGTTACAGGTTACCCATCAGTCAGGCCATTAGGGTGCACACGTGACATGCCAGCTGGCTGTCCCGCACTGCACTGGGCACCATGGGAGAAAAACACGAAGGCTCCCAGGGCTTAAATCTGGTGGCAGGAAAGTCAGGTGCAACCATATGAGGTCCCCAAGAAATCCCTGCTAATGGATGGTGTGGTCGAGCCTCCGAGGGCTACGGGAGGGCCAGGGTCTGGGAGGAAGTCATAGAAGAGGAAAAAGCCGCGGTGGGAGCTCAAGACCTGGGGATACCAAACGATGTCAAATGAAGACATTCAGCTGCCCCTTAAGTCTGATAACTTGAGAAATAAAATCAACACCCTGACCTAAGGGGTGGCCTGTCTTCCACACTGCGTTCAGGATAAACCTCTCCTGAGAGCGGGATAGGGTTCAGATTCAGACTGAAGGGGCTGGAACAGGCTGTGAGGGTCCTTCCTCAGGTCTGGCCCTTCCTCGGGCAGGCTGCTTATCTGCTCTGTGCCCTGGTTTCCTCATCTGTAAATGGAGAGTATTAGTATCTGCTGCACCGCGTTGTCACCTGGTTAAGTGAGAAAATACATACAAAATTCTTAAAGCAAGTCTGTACGGGAGGATCACAGAGACAAAGAGATGCTTAAGAGACCTAACACATCAGCAAGTCTACAATGCAGGGACAGGAGATGCCAGCTGGGTTTACAGTAGTGAACTCCCTCGGGACCAATGTCTCAGTGAAATGGAAGGGAAAACCAGATTTTCCTGGTCTGAGAAATAAAAGGGTCAGTGAGGGTGGTCCTAATTGTCCACCACATGAAATATCCAAGGATAGTGTTCATGTAAAGAAATGACTGAATAAATCCAGCAGCAGGCTAAACCAACACGAGAAATACAGTGACAGCTTTGTGTATGAATAGTGGAAATAAAGGTCTGTGTTTTTTTTAATGCGAGAGACTTTGCTAAGTGTCTAAATTGATGAGAAAGTTCTAGTAGAGAAGAGATGGTTAAAGATTCAGGTTACAGGACATGAGGGCACAGACTCACAAATTTGACGTGCTTTGTTTACAAAACCCTTAGCTGCTACGTGTCTCTCCCTCCCAAATTCCCATCATTCTTTTACTATCAGATGAAGGGCAATTGGCTTCCAAATAATCATTTGCAGAGTTTTGGCAATTATTTGCTCCCTGCCAGGATGTCTCCAAATTAGAGGGTTGTCACAGGAAGGCAGAGGTCTCTGAGGGGAGGCCAGAAGCTGGAGGGTCCACACCCAGCATCTTCCAAAGGGAGCCCTCTGTGGGGCACAAGTAGGGAGGCCTGGAAACTGACCAGAGGAAAAGGCCATCATGACCGATTTCTGGGGCCGCGTGGGTTCTTGGAGGTGCGGCGGGTGATCCCCATGGTGGGTGGGCACAGGCTTTGTGAGGGTGATCTCTCTAGCAGCTGAGACCCAGGGTCTCATGGTTCATGAGCATCCAGAGGAGAGGAAGGAGTAACTCCTGGAGCAGGTGGGGATGGGAGAGTTTTCCAGAGCTCAGGCAGCAGGGAAAGCAAAAAGCATGGGGAGCAGGAAGAAAAGGGTGAGTGCAGCGCAGGTGTGGCTGCAGGTGGGAGGGAGGTTATGAGATTATGGTCAGAGGGCAGCAGCAGAGGAGGGTGGAGAAATGGTTAGATTCTGGATGTACCTTGAAGGTAGAGCCAACATCACTTG
This sequence comes from Balaenoptera borealis, assembly GCF_965194805.1. Taxonomy (NCBI): domain Eukaryota; kingdom Metazoa; phylum Chordata; class Mammalia; order Artiodactyla; family Balaenopteridae; genus Balaenoptera; species Balaenoptera borealis. Next base: position 44,679,396 of record NC_138872.1, on the reverse strand, counting down.
CTGATGGATTGAAGGTGGGCTACAATTTTTTTTTTGTTTTGTTCTGTTTTTTTAACTTTTATTGATCATTTTATTTATTTATTTTCATTGGGGTATGGTTGTTTTACAACGTTGTGTTAGTTTCTTCTGTACAGCAAAGTGGAGTTCCCTGTGCTATACAGCAGGTTCTCATACACTAATACGTATAAAATAGATAACGAATGGACTACGCATTTTAAAAAGAATCAAGGATGACTCCATAGTTTTCTACCTGACCAACTGGAAGAAAAGAGACCCTGTAAATAGATACAAGAAGAAATGCAGGGGCAGCCGGCGTGCAGGGAGTTTGGGGCATAGTCAGTGTTATAATGATGTGATTTATCCCCGCAGAGGAATGGGAAGCTTTGCATAATGCTGAAATCTTTCACATCGTTCCCAAAACAGTCCCAGCGTCTTGTCTTAGTTTCTTTACATAGCTCACATTATTCAGCTTTCTAACAATAACTCCAGGAGGTGCATTCATTTCCTGATGCAATTCAGAGTTCTATTTTTCTCCTCTAAATTGATGGCCATGAGATTCGGAAGCCTTTGTGCTCCTTGCAGTGAGGAGTAGAAGGAGGCATCTGAGATCAAACACGTGCCGGTGGGGAGGGAGCTTTGTCACAGGAATATGTGTCCTGGGTGGAGGGGTGTGGCCCTTCGGCTCCTGGCTTCTAACTTGACTCTGTGAGGAAACTGTCATTGTCTGGGTAAAAGTTTAGCTGGGAAGCTCTGTGGGAAGACTCAGCACGTGAGGGAGGGGTGGTGGATGTGGGTTAGGCACACCTACCTACTGCCCTCACCCCCACCCTTCCCCCAGGAGCCCTCTCCGAGATGGGCGCCTCACCCATCCTTCCTTCGTCTGGTTTTCCACGTGGGGGTCAGGCGGGGGCTCCCGGATGGACCCTTCAGAAACACATCGGCCAGCTTCCCCTTGAGAGCCCCATGGTGTTCTCCACCTCCTGCCACTGTTTCCATGCAAGGCGCTGGGAATCAGACCCCTCAGAGGCCCTAAAGGGAGCCCAGGAGAAGAATTCAGAGATGCCCTGAGTTCGTATGAGAAAACATGCAACTTTATTTTCACTTACATCTAACTGAAAATTAGAATTTCCTTCTAAATGTTGGCCCAAAGGAAAAAGCAACCCTGAAATATTAGCCGTACCCATGTCTTTGTCACCAATAAAAACCACAGATATTTTCATATCTCATCACAATTGTCATTTCATACATTGATTTTAAATTACATCTATTACTACACTGCAGCTTTTAAAATAGTTTAGTAACAGTATCTCTACTACCATAATTCATTTTACTTTTTAATCTTATATATTTTATATTATGTATCTAAAAATACTCATCTGAGAAAGACTGCATGGGCTTCGAAGCTCCTAGAAAACAGGGATGGTGTTTTGTTACTCTCATCACTCAGCCCCAAGGATGGGGACCAACACAATAGATGCTAAGTTAATATTTGTCAAATGAATGAATGGCTGAATGGGTCTGTTATCTTAATTTTTCAAGGCTGAAAATTAATCTAAAAGTTGAAAATTGTTGGTAACATGGAGTAACTAAAGTAGGTTTTAAAAAGACTAAGACATGAGCATATTTTACCATTTTATTCATTATGACTTGTCAGCTACCTTCTGGCTTTAGCTATAATTTCTATTTCAAGGGATATTCCTTCCCTGCCCACCCCTCAGCTGGGAATTGTCCTCTACACAGAACTACATGGATTTGTTTCCTCACCATTCTCTGGCTGGGGGCAGGGGGTGGAAGAAAGAGAGGATTAATTCTCTCATTTTTTCTCAGCCATATGGGTCCCAGTGGTGAATATCAGGTCAACTCTCCTGCACCCCTGACTTTATCTGCTTCCTTAAATGCCCTCAGTAAAGATGAAAATTTCCATTAATTGGTTGATGTTCGAAAAGATTATGCATTTATGAAAGTAATCTTAAATATCAATTCTCCTAGAAGAATATTTATGAAAAAGGCTATTGTTTTTCTTCCATCTTGGGGGGAAAACAAAGGTAAAAACAAGCCAGCCAGGGTTGATTCTGTTTGCAGTGTTAGTACCCAAGCTTTCTTCATTAGGCAGCACACTTTCCCTGCAGGTGACTTTCAAGGCATGAAATCACTCTGGGAGCTGCTCACACCGGGAGATGCAGTGACATGTGGATAATTAATGCTCTTCAGTTTACGGGATGTAATTGAGGGCGGCTGCTCAAATGGTACCCAGAGCAGCAACAACACAAAGAGACGATGGCAAGTTCCGGGGGCAACGGCACTGAAAGATGAGGGCAGGGCCACTGCTCCAGCTGTATCTCAGATGCCCAAGTGCCCGTGAGTGTGCATGGGTCCACACCTTACATGCCAGGAGGTAGCCCCAGCCTGGTCAGAGGCACGGGCAGCAGAACCGGGGAGCTTGCCAACGATTCCCATTGGACTGTGGTGGACTGTGGCTTTTGTGAAGCGGTCGTCATCTTTGGATAAAGGGAGTCACAGGTTTGTAATGAAGATTAATGCTGATTGGGGCCCCACCTTCCTCTAACTGGATCACCCCAGTATTCTCCCAGCTGGTTTCCCAGCCCTCAGCTCCACTCCTGATCCCATTCTTCACCTTCATCCAGAGCTATTTTCCCAAAAGAAAGCCTACTCATTTTTCTTCCCCGACTACATGCAGTCAGCACTACCCCAAAGTCATCACAGGAAAAGGCAAATACTTAGTGGTTCACAGAGACTTTCTCCTCATGGCCTCGTGTCCCAGGCTCTTCTCTTGCTAAGCTCTGGCCTCACTGAGTGTTTTCCATCCCTCACATTCCCCAGACTTTTACTGGTCTCATGGTCTCTGCACGCGCTATTCCCTTCACCTGAAACACTTCCCCTCTATCTTGCATTTTCTTTGCAGCCCAAATTCAGCATCTCTCCTTGGGGGCTGGAGTAGAGAGGTCCCCACCTTCAACAGAAGAGTGGGTTCTGTTCTTCGGTCTCATAACCCCTGATAACACATCTCCATGACAGCTTCATACTTCAGGGTCCTCACCTGCTTAACGTCTGTCCTGTTCGCTGGAGCACAAGACCCCTGAAGGTAGGGACCACACCCATTTCATTTACTATTGTAGCCCAGCTCCTTGGACAGTTCTGGTACTTAGTACGAGTTCAATTGAGATTTGGTGAATGCAGAGATCGACAAATAGCGCACTCAGGAGACCTCCACCGCTCCTGACAAGGCATCTCACGAGCAAATCCATTTTTGCAATATTTCCCCCGTTCTCTCTCTGACTTCATTCCTGCCAAAAAAGAAGAGAGTGAACTGATTTTTTTGTGGATCCTTGGATGATACCCTATACCGCTAACACCAGTGCCTCTCATAATCCAGCTTCAGCCGGTTTAGAGCAGCAGCTCTGGGCTCAAGAGACTGTGCCCTGGAGGGTGTGAGGACACACAGGTGGCAGGGCCCCACCCCTACTGAACCCTCTGACTCCGCCGTGGAGCCTGAGCTTTTTCATTCCTAACGGGTTCCCTGGTGATGCTGCTGCCGCTAGTCTTGGGACCACACGCTGGGAACCACTGATTCCGGCACCAGATTGAGAAGTCATTTCATCCCTACAGCCTCACTGCCCCATCTCATCTTATGATGAGGACCGCCCCCCAGTCTGATTAATCTATGAGATTTTTTTTTCAGTCAAATCCTCTGTGAGGGGAAAACACCCTCAGTGCAATCTGCTCACATTCGACTTTCCTTGTTGCTTAAGCAGGGCCCTTGTATGCTCAGTAAGGCCCACCAACAAGCCAAGAACATGTTCCACGTGACTACAAAAGAAAAGCTACAAGGTCACTGCTCCGTCATGACTGTTTCACAGAACTGGGGAGAGCTGATGCTAGTTCAGATGGGAATTGAATCCTTTCTGGATTAGTGAGAGTAGGTGAGAGTCTCGTCCTGTTGTTCCATAGTTATGTTTTGCTCTTTTTTCAAAGTACCTGAGAAACAAATAGCATGTGTATTTTTGAGTATTTTCCGTATCTCTTACGGTATCTGCTTTTTAAATTTTCCTCATAGGGACAATTCAGTTCACTCAGCATACAAAGTCAGTCATCATATTTGCTTTGGGTTTTCACTGTCATTTTGGCCGGTATCTGTCTTTTAAATTTTGCATGTCGTTTATGGAATAACTACAAAGCAAGCAACATTTACCCCAAAGAAAAAATGTTGGGTCCAGAAAAATTCTAGGAGATTTTGGTCACTTCCTCCCTCTCTCACGCCCAATCCACAAGATTCCAAGGGATTTCAGTGTTGCTCTAACAGGTGTTGAGAGGCCGCAAAAGACTAAGACCCCACGTGTTGACTTATCCATTTGGTATCGATCAGAATTGGTTCACCAGGGACTTCCTTGGTGGTCCAGTGGTTAAGACTCTGTGCTCCCAATGCAGGGAGCCCGGGTTCAATCCCTGGTCAGGGAACTAGATCCCGCATGCAGCAACTAGGATCCTGCGTGCCTCAACTAAGACCCAGAACAGCCAAATAAATAAACAACAAAGAATAGATTCACCACCCACCCATCCATCCACCCACCCACCCATCCATCCATACATCCATCATCTACCCATTCATCCTTCCATCCATCCATCCATCCATCCATCCATCCATCCATCCATCCATCATCTCTACCCATTACCTATCCAGTCACTCAATGAGGCACAACAACATAAAGCTCAGTGTACCATGTGTGGTATGGACCAAAGCTTATGAACCAGGGTTGTCTTAACCTCAGGGATCTTACAATTTGATAGGAAAAATATGACACAAACAATTAGTGTCATGAAGAGATACAGTTAGAAAGTTAAAAATGTCCAGGAGAGGAAACGTGGTGGAAGAGCTTAGCCTTCGAAAGCGGGAGAATTCTGCATCTGCAGTGCAGCCGTTGTCAGACAGGCGGGAGCTCGCCCCGAACTTCTGCTTCCTCATCTGCGAAAAGGAAATGACAATATTCAGGCTTGTGTGTTTAAGGGTTTAGGATGCTGCACGATGCTGCTTAGTGAGGGCTATGCTCTCAACACAGCGAGGTGCTGTCATCACCGTCAGGCGTGGCGTCTGAACTAAAACACGTGGGTTTCTCTGGCGATCTTTCTTTGTCTCCCAGGATCAGCCACCTCTCTCTGCAAAGCTCCCTCACACCCTCTACCTGTGCTCACGTCTCCACCTGCACAACCTCCGCTGCTGGCGAACCTCAGGAGGCCCATTTCTTCCCAGATGAAGAGGAACAAGATTACAAGGCCAAGTGCCACTGGGGTTCACCTTGGACTCCCAGTGCCTCCTCTTTTCTGAATGCAGAGACCAGGATCAAAGCGTGTACAGGTGGACCAAGCCAGCACATACACTGCACACACACACTTGTCCTTTGAAGGACTGAGTCGAGTGGGCCTTTGCAGCTCTCTCTGCCGGGAGCCACTCTGGGTTTGATGGATGCTGAGCGGAGCTCTGTCTGTTTCGGGCTGACATAGAGACGGGGAAGCCCTGCTGGGCTCAACCCATAGAGCTGATGGATCACCTAATGACATGCCCAAGCTGCATCTTCTGACTCCATCTAAGAGGGACACAAGCACGTCTGGAAATACATGCAGCACGGGGGGAGGAACTAGCAGGGCAGGGAGCGCTCTGACACCATCGCCATCCTGAAAGATGTGAGCGCTCAGGAAACAGCAGTCAGCTAGTAGGGGAAAGGCATGTTTTCGTGGATTTGGGATAGAGGAGAAGATATGAAAATGAACAACAACACACATGCAGGTTGTATTTCTGTAACTGTGTGAATCCACAGAGAAGCCATATTCCTATCTGATTACGAGGTGACAGGTGTGTTTCATTTACAGGGTAGAAGGAGTCTATCCCACTTGTGTCAGCCACAGCGGGTGAAGTGGTTGCTGCACTCTGGGGTGGCGCTAGCCTGTTAGGCATCGGAAAAGGCAATCAATTAACCCACCAAGAAATACAAGCGTGTATGGTCATGTGTACTTTCTAGAGGCAGTGCCTTCTGTCGCATGTTAGGGAGGGGCATGCACTGGGGTGACCTCGCTGTTCTCAGCCAACAAACAGAGCGAGCCCGTGCACAGCGGTGCTCAGGGGATGGAGGAATCGCCAGGCCTCTTTTTGAGACAGTCGTGCACAGGGAACGGCATCCCTGAATGCAGCCTTTTCACCTGCCACATCAGCAAGGGCCATACCCGCACAGCCGTGCTTGTCTCTCTTCTCTGTAGTTATCACATGGACCTTGTTTTGACCAGCACTTATTTTAAAGGTATATTCATTTCATTGATTCATTTGAAAAACTTAAATGAAATAATTTCAAATTCAAAGATTTACGAGAAGATCCTGGAGAACCCATACCCATGCCACGTTATAAAGACATTCTCAGGTCAAGAGTTTCCCATTCCCCTTTCATCACTACCAAGAAGTCAGGCATCCTGACTGGCCCTCTATTCTTAGAGTAAATTCCCAGGAGCAGGTCACTCCATAGGTGAGATTCACCACTTGGGTTTACAGGGTGTGGGATTTACAGTCCTGTTGTCTGACCATCCTGCTCCTTAAGTTGGAATGTCTCTGGTTGGAGAATCATAGATGAAGTAAATGCTCCCAGGGGCTTTGAAAACAGTGGTGCTCGTAATCGGCGATGAGCCCTTTTTCTTCCCCTGCCCTGGAAATCAGGTTCAGCGTGGGGCTCCCCTTTAGGAAAATAACTGCCTTCAGTGTACCCACTGGGAGCAGGTACAAAAGGGTGATTCTTGGGACGCGAACTCTGTGTTCCTGAGACACAACTCCTGATCGGCCTGCAGGGAAAGAAATGCTCGTCCTCCACTACACTCAGAGTGCACGGGAGAAGTTGACATTAATGGAGGAGAAAACCACTCCCGGGTGGCTTCTGGGGACCAAGTTGTGGGTAGATTTGCAGGTGTGGAAGAGATTGCTCTAGCTTCCCCAAGAAGAGCTCGACCACTCACAGCAACGTGACCGCCTTTCGGAGAAGTGCCTCCTCAGAGAAACCTGGGTCTTGAGTGAGTTCACTGCATCATGTCAGCATGTTTCTGAATCATTTGCACGTCAACAGATGGAGTGACAGAACACAAAAGCTAATACAAGCTAAGAAATTTAAAAACTGCCCAAGCCTGCCTGTGAAAGCACAGGGTCCTCTGGTTGATGACTTCCTTTGTCCCCAGAGGAAAACCATGGCTATTTATTAGGGGAGGGTCACCGTGCACAGCAGGATGGATTGCGAGGGGTGTGGAAGGATGAGCACTAGTGGGAAGGGAGCAAGTCTGGGTTCATATCTGTTAGCTGCGGGTAGAGGGGCTTTGGGGGAGTCATTTAACAATCTATGATAGCCAAGACATTTGCTATAGAATTGCTAAATGTACATCTTTGTTGATATGGATTCATTAATGAAGTGGACGTCCATGGAGCAACCGAGTGTCACATTCTCCCATATACAGTATCTCATCTAATCGTCACTACATCTTGGGACTCAAATATTAGTAGCCCCGTGTTTGTAGTCCTTGCAAGATATTAAATCTATTCAATGATTTCATCCCAAAATAATTTAATAGAATTACTATGTTCATGTATTTTATATTCTATAGACATATTATACTGAAGATACATGTGTGTATTTTTCAAAATAGGCAATGCCGCCTGCCAAATGGCTAATGCTAGGAAAGAAAGAGTGGATGGGGACTTGAGGGGCCTCTAATTTAAGAAAAAAAATCAGGATCTTGGAAAATATTATAATTCTAAGACCAGCACTATAGTTACCTTAGAAAATGGGATTCATAACTTTGGCAATAGAGGGTTTACTAACTAAAAGCATTAAAGTATAAACACATCAATTAATAGTTTATTCTTTTCTAAAAAGAGTTGGAGAACATGGTACTTGACAAGTGCATGTTTCTGGTGTAATCGCGTGAAAGACGAGTCATAAACCTGAGCTTAAGGCATAAAACAGAGGCTGACACCTTCCTGGGATCTCACTTGAGGCACGAAGCTTCACCATAAATCTTGAAAATAGTTCCTATGACTGTTCTTTTTGGAAAATGACTGTTCTTTTTCTTCAAGGCAATGAAAATACAAACTGCACTGAATAGTCAAGGATCAACATCATTTTCTATTTCAAGTCAGACACATATCTGTGCTCATAGATGGATCCATGACATATAGTCACACTTGTCAATTTCCAAAGGAATGTCATATATATGCAAAGAAGATTTTATTACAAATGGGAAAGGTTCCAGGAATTATACAGTCTTCCTGCTTTCTCCACCCTGCTGCAACTTCTTGGTTCTACTCTTTAGCAAATCTACATCCCCATCAGAAGGTACACAGCACGAGTAAAAGAAATGTTAACTCAAAACCACCAGTGTCTGGGACTTCCCTGGTGGCGCAGAGCTTAAGAATCCGCCTGCCAATGCAGGGGACACGGGTTTGAGCACTGGTCCAAGAAGATCGCACATGCCGCGGAGCAACTAAGCCCGTGCGCCACAACTACTGAAACCCGAGTGCCTAGAACTTGTGCTCTGCAACAAGAGAAGCCACCGTAATGAGAAGCGCCTGTGCACCGCAATGAAGAGTAGCCCCCTCTCACAGCAACTAGAGAAAGCCCGTGCTCAGCAACAAAGACCCAATGCAGCCTAAATAAATAAATACATACATACATACATTTATTAAAAAACAAAACAAAACAAAACCATCAGTGTCTTGCTGGGAACTTAGAAAATGGACCTGAGAAGGGGACCCACATCCCAGGACCTGAAATGCAGGTTCTGAGTACACATGGGGTTCAGTTGTCTTTGCTTTCCTGGTCCCGCCTGTAACTATGGATAATCGTGACATGACTCGACTGTGTATGTGACTGCAGGTATTTACTGAATAAACACATATCATGTTTACAAATCCAGAAAAGGCTGGTGTAACTGAGAAAGTAACTGGGGATACCGTTTGAGTAGACAGGTCACACCTTCATTTGGATTTGATGGTCCCTTGGAAAAGGGTTTGGAGTCAGTGGGGCCATGACCAACCCCAAGCACCGAGCATCAGCAAGCGGCTGTGCTGGACCAGTCATGAGGGGTCGGAGACATGAGTGGGCTCAGGCGTCACCAGAGCACAGAGATTCTCCTCCTCAACACCTTGAACCTGCTGATGCGCTCTAGCAAACTCTCAGGCCTGTTGCCCAGCTGCTCTTTGATTTGCTGCTCACCATCTTCCATGGCAGCCCCCGTTCTCACACCGCCCAGGCCTGTGAGACTGTCAGTGTTTTTCTGTTACTCCATCCATTCACCTAAATTCCCTTTGGATTAACCTCTATGGCTAGGGTTGCAAACTGTTAAAGAAAAATACATTTGACAGTTTTTGATGACACGGCACCTTCAGTAGATGCTCTTCTCCAGATCTTTAGTGAGGCTGAACACTTTCCTTCTCCATATTGTCATTTTGAAAATTGCCTTTTTATTGGATCTCCTGCACTCACATAAACTATCACTCATTTCGGCAATCCCAAACAACCTTTATCATCAAAAATTGACAAAAATCCAAATCAACCTCAGGAAAAATGTCAGGCAGCTGAGCAATGAATAGAAAATGGTAATTATGCACTTCCTTGGTCTTATTTTAAGATCATTTTATTGAGTCTTTTTAAAATAGATTACAAAATCTATCAGCACCTGTAAGACAGGGTCCTGATTCTGTGCACAAACTGAAACATCCATGTCTCCAGGAGGAGGGGCCAGGTGGGCCCCGCCCCTGGTGATGGTGATGAAAGTCCAGTACGTGTAGGAGGCACAAACCACGACCCTCTTCACAGCCAACCAATGAATGTGCTCATAGGGCCAAGAGCAGCTCCACCCTAACTCCTTTCATGTTAAATATGCAAAAGAAAACCCATAAACGTATCAATTCCAAGACTTTGATATGAATCCATCCCATCTCATCCTGGGAATACTCATCTAAACATTTCCAAGCCTACATTGTCCAAATGTAGTGAGTGTGACACTATACTGCTTTATAAAAGATCAATGATCAAGAAGGTTATAGGCAAAGGTTGCCATGAGTGCAAATTTGTCAATAATCTCTGTAGGGAAGCAAAATTTGCCACCCCAAAATGTCTCCTTGGCACATGGGTTATCTCGAGCTGAAAACTATCAAGGCCCAGAAGATTCAGGAAGAACCTTTGACCTTTCCCTAACTGCCTAAAGAATGTGGATAAAGAACCTGTTGCAGGAAGGGAGCATCACCACGGACCACTATAGTATGAACCAGGCGTGTGGACAGGAAGGAGCCCTGCAGTCTGTTAAAAGTCCTCTCTGTGTCCCATTGTCTCTGCTGGCCCAGCCAACACTTGTTTACCAACCCTTTGCTTTTCCATCTCCATGTAAGTCGCCTTCTTCCCCTTTGAAGTCCCAAACCACTACCCCAACTTCTTCCTTTCTCTTTAGCTGAAGATGGTATTTAAAGTAAAGGCTTCAGCCATTTTGGCTAACGACTCAGTGTCCCTGGGTCTCTCCCACATGAACACGTTATTAAACTTTTGTCTGATTTTCTCCTGTGAATCCATCTCACGTCAACCTAATTATTAGACCATGTAGAAGAACCTAGAAGGGTCAAGGAAAATTTCTTCCTCCCCAACATCTTCCTCCCTGACATTTCCATGGGGAGACTTTCCTGAAACAGCAATTGCCTCATTGTTCTATAAGGATCTAAACCCATATGTCCAGGCTGAGATGCCCCCCTTGGTCTCCAGCACGATGCTGTCTACCTGGCACGGTGCCAGGTCTCTGGGAATGGAAGGGTCAGTGCAGCTACGGCACGCAACAAACTTAGTAAATCACACCTGAGGACCAGCAATAATACTGGCCAAGAAAAACTCGACACACTGAGAGGAACGCATGCATCCCCTCCACCCAGAAAGACGGAGGAGCGGCAGCTCTAGATCCCGTTAAGATTTTGTCATCCTGCCAGCGGGCTCCTCTCCTTGACTGATTCCTGCAGGAGGCTTCAAGAGATCCCAGGAAGACGTGGTGTGAAAATCACACTGCTGTAGATCTAGTCACAAGGATGAAGCTGAGCTCCTGACACTCAGGAGTGTCACTGTCCTCAGAGGGTCAGTTCAGTACTTGAAACGTCAGCACAGAGCAGGCCAAGCTGTCATTTCATAGACAGGTTGACAGTGTTACAATCACCAAGACTTCGAGTTTCCCGTGAGTACTATTAGCCGAAAAGAACATGTTCACTTTCACAAACTCATCATAACCTCAGACCTCTCGTTACTACCCTGGGGCCAGCACCTGAAGGCCCCTTTGCGCGAGCTGCGTGCATCGCATGGGGTCTCACGGAGGAGAGCATGGTGGACAGACGAAGAAGCATCACGACAGTCAGGCGACCCCCGACCCCAGGCCTGGACTGAGAGCTCAGCCTGGATGCATGGGGGGGACGGGGGCTCGTTTGTTGACTATCCACACTGCCCCTGTTCCTGCCTGCTGGGCCGCCAGTGGGCCCGCGTGAAAGGTCTTGAGCGAGTCCTTTGCACACGCTCCGATGGAGTAGAAGTCTCGTTGCTCCCAGATGTTTGCCTGAGACCAGCAAGAGAGGCTGCTGTGGCTTCTGCCACGAAGACAAGGCAGCCACAGCACCAAAAGGCAGCCAGCCCTTATATCCGAGGAAACAAACTCCCCTCCCAGCCACAGGGTTCCCTTTCCTTAAATGGGACATAGGTTTACTTGATCGCGTGAACTCGGCTTCATCTCTTCCACCCCGCCTCCCACTGCCCAGTGTTTCTAGAAGACCTGGTCCACGACATGATTATCCCGGCTCTTTGCTCCTTCCCAACAGATACTGGTTGCCATGGAAACATGGATGGCGCCACCTTGGATGAGACTCACTGGCGCTCTTTGCAAAATGGAATTAAGGTTTCTCTTGGCTTTGGGCAGCAGCGCTGACACACGTCCTGCTGCTGAGCGACTGAGCTGACAATTAGCCTAAGAGCCTCTGCGCTAACGCGGTAGAAACACGAGGGGCTGCCCCTCGGCTCTTGGACGGCCTCCCCTGCCTCTTCCTGTCTGCCCCGTGGGGAAGCCACCCTGGGCAGAGCACGTTGGGGGCTTATTGAGACTCGGCTCCTTTGGGAGACCTGCGAGTTCAGGGGAGTCTTGCATTCAGGGTCCCAGAGGCCTGGGTCAGCCCCGAAAGGGCAGGCCCAGAGGCTTCCTGTGGCCCACGGTCGTCCAAGACCGGAGCAGCATTGTGAGGTTGGGATGGGTGCTTGAAGGCCAAGGTGGGGGCTTCCGGCCTGAGCTCTGCTCCCGGCCAGCTTCCTAGCATTAGTTATGAAGTCTCCTTGTGTCCGTCAGCTTTAGTTCTGCACCCACAAAATGAGAGATTTGTATTAAATGAGTGCCAAGCCCGTTTTCAGACCTGAAATGCCAATTTGGGGCCTACACTGAGACTCTTAATTGGGCAGGTTGGTTCAGATCATGTTCTGTGGGTGTGCTAATTGCACCAGGGCTGATGTGGTTAACAGGGAGGGTGTCTGGGGACTCTAATTGAGTTCAGTAACCTGCCAAGTGCTGCTCTGTCGGCACCCATCCATCAGCCTCGTTTGGGGGAATAAACGGCAACGCATGCAACAACCAAGTGATACATAATTGCTAAGCTCCATGGCGCTGACTGCAAAGACTGCTGCCACGGCTGGACTGGATAAATTATCATGACAAATGGAAGTGGCCACGTTTTCTCTTTCTTTCAAATTTAGATGCTCTCACTGAGAAATGGAAGCAGATGCCCCAGGACAGCTCAGAAGCTTATCCTAGGACCCCTCCGTGTCTGATAAGTAGCTGTGATGGTGACTGACACTCCCTACGACCATGAAAGGCTGTTATAATTGGGCTTCTTGATAAAACAAGTATGTATTGAACCTAAGACAGTAAAGCTATGGTTTTTCTGTTATTATCTCATCTCTTCTTTCAACAACTCTATTGAAATATAATCCATATCCCATATATTTCACCTAAAGTATATGATTCAATGTTTTTTTAAAATTATATTCACAGGGTTGTGCAACCATCCCCTGAATTAAGGTTTGAACATTTTTATCACCCCAGCAAGAAACCCCATACTCTAGAGCATCATTCCCAACCAAGGTCAAGCCCCCAAAGCCCTGGGCAACACTGCTCTTCCTCCTGTTTCTATAGATTAGCTTATTCTGCACATTTCATATACATGGAATCATACAATGTGTTGTCTTTTGTGACCGGCTTGTTTCATCTTGCATAATGTTTTTAAAGTTCATGTATCAGTACTTCTTTTTATTGTTGAATAATATTCCATTGTATGGATGTACCACATTTTATTTATCCATTCATCAGTTGACAAACATTTGGAAATTTTTCACTTTTTGATTATGAATAATGTTGGTATGAACTTTCATGTACAAGATTTTGTGTGGATACACATTTTCATTTCTCTTGGGCATATACCTAAAAGTGGAACTGATGACTTATGGTAACTCTGTTTAACCTTTTGAAGGATGGCCAGATGGCTTCCCAAAGAGGCTGCACCATGTATATTTCCACCAGCAGCATGTGAGTGTTCCAATGTATCCACAAAAGAGGCAGGGATTCCAGTTGGGAGAAAATGCAATAATCAAGGCCGCAGACAAGGATCCTACTAAAGCCATCAGTGAGGACAGAGGGGAGGGGACACGGCCACGGAGAGGAGGTGGGCAGTGAGAAACACAGAGTGACAGTGACTCTCCTGCATCTTCATGGGTGTCTTATGGGATGATGGTCCTCTCTTTTACAAGAGGGGTTACAATGAGTTTAATTATGACGCTCTGGAGACAGAGAGAGACAATGAGAGGGACGGAGAGGGAAGCTGGGATTCATGGATTCATAGGGCCTGGATTCTCAGGTCTACATATGTAGGATGAAACTGGCATAATAGTCAAAATTACCCTAAATCCCATAAAACTCTTAACTCACCAGAAAACTGAAAAGACAACATAAATGTCTGCTACTCTCTGTATTTTGACTGAGGACTCCCTTTTCTGGGTCACGTAATGGAATCCAGGAGTATTTTAACTATGAAAAGCACAAAAGAATAAATATTCCTCTTTTTCCTTCAAGATTACTATAGTTGACTTCAAGTTAGACATGATGTCATTCCTTTGCACGCGTTCTGCAGGACACCTCGGGTGAAGGCTGGAGGGTGCACATGAAACCCCTTGGTCATCGTGGAGCCCACACAATGCCGTGACTGGGTGGGGCAGGGCCCAAGGGCAGCATCTTCTGCTTTTAACTTCTTGGACATTTGTTTCTTGCCCCACCTCCCCCTGCCGACCAGGCATCTCTGGGGTCCTCTAGAACTCTTGATGTTTGGAGAGGCAGAAAAATTTGAAATCCGCCTTCGATAAACTTTCAGAAAAATAAAAGCACAACAAGCTCCAATACGGCCTCCAACCATCAGGTTCCAGAAATCATGCTGGCCTTAGAGCAGTCACCTCTTATCCGGCACGGTGGCATTCAGTTTGGAAAACTTGCCTTTGCTCTTCGCCACTAACTGGAAGAGGTTTCCTCCCCACATGCCGTGTGGCCTCACACACTTCCTGCCATGAGTGTAGGAATCCCCAGTTTCCTCTGAGCTTAATGCACCCTGATCGGTAGAAGGACGGATCGTCAGAAGTCAAACCCATAAACCTGAAGCCACTTAATCAGCACCCGATACAGCGTGCACACTTAATTACGATGATTACCAAGCCTGAGAGTCATCGTAGTGCATTTTAATGACTCGCCTTGATAGCTAATTGATGTCTCTGGACGGTTCTAGGGCCGCGTGCAGTTCCACCCACACCAGCTCCCCAGCAGGAAGGCTCTCTCAAGCGGCCCCTCCCCCAGAGGGTCCTCAGCGGGGTCACAGACAGAGATGCTCAGGCAGCAAGGCTGAGGAAGAGCCAGCATGACATCTCTGTTTTCAGAGGCACAGATGAGCCTCTCGAGCCCTGAGAGCCGCCAGGATAGACCTCCTGCTCCAGGGTCACAGCGTCCTTCTCTTCAGGATGGCTCTGCAAACCTTTTCTTGTATTGTGTGGGGTTTTTTTCTCACAGGCTGGACCAAAGCCTTCAAAAGCCAGGAATGTGAGCTCCGAGCAAAGACATGAAGCGTCTGCCGACCACTTTGCTCACAGTGGCAGCAAGAGGCGCCCAGGGCTTCAGGCCCAGGAGAGGTTTCCAAAGCCTCAAGCAAGAGGCTCCGTTTGGCTTCCCCTGAGACTCAGATGTTGAATTTTGATGAATGGAAAATTACAAAGTCTCACTCAAGCCTCACCCTCCTCATCAACTCCTCCCCAAGCACAATACCTTTCCTCGTAGTCTTTTCTTATGGTTTATTGGCTCAAACCTCAGCACCTCAAAAAGGGAAGGCTCTATGTCTCAGATATGAGAGAACCTGTATCTTTACACAAAGTCAGGGACATGTTTGTTGATTTGATGTTTTGCTTTTCAATATGCCCCCAGGTGCAAATTCTATTGCCCAAAGTAGTCACAGGGTTGCCCCAATTCAGAAGAAGGAGAATTGGACCTCACCTCCTGATGGTGGCGGGAAGGTCCATTCTATAGGAGAACACGAGATGGGAGAGATTATTGAAAATATAACTTGCTACAGACACTTAGCATCTGTACATCCGATGTGCCACTTTCTTAAAATGTTGGCCACAATGCACTAATTTCACAACTCACTCATGGATTATGCTCATCTGTTTAAAAAAATGAATGAGGCAATGTGCTAAGTCCTTTCCATACAATATGTCTTTTAATTCTTGTAAAAAGTTTAGGAAGCAAGTACTTAAATGTTTCCTATTACACAGCAAATCCTGTGTGACTTAAAGAGCTCACCCAGTGTGGCAGATCAGCTCAGGCTGATTCCAAAGCAGACCTTCTCCATCTCCATTGGCTGGAGGCCTGTGTGCAGTGAGCAGACGGTGCCAGGAAGCCTTCATGGGGGATTGCAGGAGGGGCTTGATCAAACCGCTTGTGAACTCACGTGGGCTGTTTATGTGAGGCTCGGATCCTCCAATGTGGGCCCTGAGCCCTGACCGACGGCCTGAGCAGAAGTGGCGGTGTGGCCAGTCGGCCGTCAGTGTTTCCTGAGGAGGGAGGTACCACAGCCCTGAACCCCTCATGTCCATGAACAGCTTGCTCGTGGATCCTGGATGAGACCAAGGTGACTGTGGGGGGCAGAGTTTCAGATGGAAAGTGTCGTGACTGATGTTCGTCCATCTGGGCGTCCACCAGCGTTTCAGTGAATATCAGGGGACCCACCATGCACAGAAATCATATCAGAGGCAAAGTGATGTTTCCTAATTGCTGGGTTTAGGCAAATGTCAGCTTGGACGACACAGATGTATGATTAGATTGGAAAAACGATGGTGATGACGGCCGATGATCCGGGAACAAAGTGTCTGCTGGTCAGTAAACCCCGGATCCCAGCTGACCATCTGGTGTCTGGTCCTCACTCCCCTGAGGAAAGTCACTCTGTGTCACCCGGAGAGACTGAAAACCACACTGATCATTATGGAGAAGAAACATTACCGTCAGCCTGTGGGCTTTTCTTCTTCATGTAGATTAAGGGTCTGGATCACTCCCAGGTTCTTCAGGGGTTTGTTTTCCGGTCGTGCAGTTGCTGGGTTTGAGTGGAGGGTCACTCTCGCCGTGTGACAAGCAGGCTGCTGCCCGCCAAGGTCCCCCTCACAACAGCACAAACTCCTGGTGCCTTCCCGGCCCCCTGGGCCCTCTGACTGCAGTTTCCCTTGGCTTGCTGTCGCCCTGTGTGCACGACGGCGTCTGATAATCTCTCTCTTCCTCCTTCCCTGGCTCCCCCTCTTTGGAACGCCTCCAATGGGGGTGCCTCCTTGGTGCGGATCCCCACCCGAGGGGCTGGCGTGCTGCTCTGGGGAAGGACCCCGGCCCAGGCAGCCCTGCAGCCCCCGCCCCTCAAAACCAGCCCTGGACTCCCTCGCAGCCCTCAGCCTCCTCCCTGCAACACCGGAGAGCAAACCCTCAGCTGCTGCTCTCAGAGGCTCCAGCCACGTCCACAGCAACAGGCCCTGCAGCCTCACCTCCACCCCGTCCTGTCTGGACGCCATGGAGCTGGAGTCCTTCCTGCTGCCCAGTGCCCATTTACTCCATCGTCCCCTTGCTCCGTCTCCCACAGGCCCCTCGAGGGCCCTGGCAGAGGGGACACTGTAGATGGGCTTCCCCATCCCCTTCCCCATCTCCTGCTGTGTCTTGGAACCCCACGCTCAACTCCAGCCCACGGGACAGGGCTGCCAACAGCCTGGCCCACCAAGGGCTTGGCCAGCAGAGAAGGGTGTGTTATCAGGGCGCTTCCCACTGCGGGATCCTTCAGGGAAACCTGTGTTCCCAGTTCCCCACCTGAGGGAGGGGTCTGGACATTTGTTCCCTCATCACCATCTGTTGCTGGTTGAGGGCTGCTTGGTCCTAGCCCTTCCAGCTGCCAGCCCCAGAGACCCTCAGGCAGAGAGGGGCAGGGGCTGGCATTTGGGGGAGACTGCAGTGGAAGGGGTGAAGGCAAGGCACCGCCAGTGTCCGCAGGGTGGGTCCTGGGACGACCAGTGCTAGGTCAGCCTAGGATCCCCACTCTCTGAGTTACGCTGGTCCTTCCCCTCCTGCCCTTATTCTAACCCCTTGAGCAAGGAGCTGCCCTCCTGTCAGCTCTATCCCTCCCTCCTTCCCCGTGTTCCCGGCAGGCTGGGAGTCCACTCACCTCCCAGTCAAGTCCTTTGGAAAACTGGTGAAAATGGTACATTTGTGGAAAGCTGTTCTAAAGGCCAGGCTTTCTCTTGTTTAACTACATCAAGTCCTCCAGGGCAGACAATATTAACCTGAGGATTTATGGAGTCCGTGGATAGATTTCAAGGTTTAAAAATCTTTAAATTACACTGTCTGCAAATATTTTAAAGTCTGTGAAGTTTTCTGGGGAGAACTTTTCCAAAATCCTGAAAGGAAAGCCTGAGTCAGGAAAAAAATCAAGAAAAATGTCAGACACGCTATTTTAGACTAAAGATGTACAGGGAGCTCACGGTGCAGGCACTCTAACTGCACATTGAAGGAACACGTGAAAACACATGAACTCACGCGGACAGAGGGTGGTTCTGTGACCCCAACGAGTGGTAAAGTGCTCGGCACCGAGTGGCCTCCCTAACCCGCTGGTCTGAGCTGCCTCTCTTATCAAGATGATTTTCATCTTCTCCATCCCCTATCTACAAACTTCTGGTGCCAGAAAGGCAAAAAAAAAAAGTAATATGTGCTGGGTCAGAGAAGTTGTTAGCACCACAGGAGATTCGATAATCTAGGCTACAGCCTCCAGAGAGTTAAGAGCTAAAATTGTCCATCTGTTGGACCTAGAGACTGTCATACAGAGTGAAGTAAGTCAGAAGGAGAAAAACAAATATCGTATATTAATGCATATATGTGGAATCTGAAAAAATTGGTATAGACGATTTTATTTACAAAGCAGAAATAGAGACACAGACGTAGAGAACAAAGGTATGGATACCAAGGGGGTAGGGGGGTGGGATGAATTGGGAGATTGAGATTGACATATATACACTATTGATACTATGTATAAAATAGATAACTAATGAGAACCTACTGTATAACACAGGGAATTCTACTCGATGCTCTGTGGTGACCTAAATGAGAAAGAAATCCAAAAAGGAGGGGATATATGTATATGTATAGCAGATTCACTTTGCTGTACAGTATAAACTAACACAACATTGTAAAGAACTATACTCCAATAAAAATTTTTCAGAAAAGAAAAGAAAATACAAAATCTTATTGATAAATAAAAAAAATTGTCCATCTGTATTGGTCAGCTTTGCTGCATAACAAGCCACCCTAAATGTCATGGCTCAAACAATGGCCATCTATTTAACTGGTTATTCTGCAAGTTGGCAATGTGGGCAGCAGGGGTGTTCTGGGCCGGATTGGGCTCAGTGGACTTCAGCGAGGCTTGTATATGCATCTATGGTCAGCTGGTCAGGTGGTGGGGGCTCATGATGTAGGATGACCTGGCTGGAATGGCAGGAACTATCCCGGCCTTTCTCCCTGCAGGTCTCTCATCCTCCTGCAGGCTGGCTCAGCACGTTCATGCAGTAGGACGTTTCAAAGGGCAAAAAGTAGGAGCTGCAAGGCCACTTAGGCCTTAGCTTAAAACTGTCCCATGCTGTTGTCCAAAGTACAAGAGGAGCCCAGACTCAAAGGGTAGGAAAATAGATTCCACCTATTAATGGGAAGAGATACAAAGTATCCTGGCCATTTTGCAGTCTCCCAGACCAGAAGAACCTTCCAGCTGAGCCCAGCACAAATCACCAAGCTGAAGAATCATGACTTCAGTAAATGGCAGCTGTTCTGAGCCACTAACTACAGGATCATTTGTTATGCAGCAGAAATTAAATGATACTTTGTCATAGGTTGGATTTCCTGGAGGCAGACACTGAGATGAGGGTTCACATGAATGTATCTGGTTAGGAAGTGTTGCCGGGAAGGCCAGTGGTGGGGCGGAGGTTGGGGACCAGGAGGAGACGGAAGTCCAGCACAGGTGGGCGAGGTAACCAGCAGAGCCCGTAGCTGGTCCAGGTGATGTCTCCGTACCCGGCGATCATTGATTGAGACTCAGGAGTGTGAAGCCCTCCAGTCAAGAGGCCATCCTGTCGGGAGTGACCTGAGTCTGCTCTGCACCAGGTAGCTTCGGGGACGTGTCAGGAGCTGGACGTTGTCAACCCCGGTGTCCAGAATGGGTCATTCTCTCTCCAAGGTCTGGAGCCTTTTCTTTGGAGCCTGTAGAATGATTAAAACACTTTCATCGTCTAGAAATTCTTTTTTATCTTTCTAATGGAACATTTTCGTTGCTGCTGTTACAATGCCAGTGCATTTCTCACTGTTGGTACCTCTGGGGAGAAAGCAAACGGCTGTGAAGAGCCCTCATCATGACACTTAATGGCCTTCACTAATCTACCTCCCGGACACGTTCTGCTGGAGAAGTGACCTCAACTGCATTAACCTCTGCCTGTAATTGCCAGACTCTCCTTTTAATCACTTGGTCAGTTCGTCTCTTAATCCTCTCTCTGATGCCCACCTCTTCCCCACACCATGTTCTTTCTTAAAGGCAAAGACTCAAGCTAGGCACTGAGCTCTTGTAATTGTTCAGTCGGCAACAGGTGGTTGGAACAAGTCTGTGCAATCCTGCCTAGCATCCCTCACTCCAAACAAGACCTTGGGCATTCGAAGGTTTGCTTTGATTTTCAAAGATGCAGTTATTTCTTCAACATGCAATAGCCATTAGTACTATTGTGCTTTATGAGAAACAAACATTTCAAGGGAAAAAAGTCAAAACTTAGAAGACATATTGGGCTCAGTGGACCCTTGGTCAGGCAGAGGCTTCACTTGCCTAGTGACCCTCCCTCATCATCACATCCAGGAGGTTAGAGGTTTGCTGGGTATGGAGGCAACATGTGCATCTTCCCATGTGTCTTTTGTGTCATTTCTAAACTTTGACTCCAAACACCCAATGTGTGAGAATAAATTATAAGTTCCCCTGGGAAAGGATGTACCTCCTTCTAAAATATGGCTGAGATATTTTTCTTTATTATAAGAAATATATATTTGGTCTTCATCCTCATTTCTGGCTCCACAAACCCTTGGAATTTCCTAAGTGTTGAGAGGTTTAAAGGTGTCTTTTGTTATGTTAATGAGGTGTCTTCTGGACCCCACCTAAGCATGGGGGCTGCTGGAACTTTACTCTCACCCCCTGATTTCCGGGGAGGGGAGAGGGGCTAGAGGTTGAATCAATCACCAATGGCCAATGATTTAATCGATCATGCCTCTGCAAGGAAGCCTCCATAACAACCCAAAACGATCGGGTTTGGGGAGCTTCCAGGTTGGGGAACCAGAATGTTTCCACGTGCCACCATGCTGGGCCCCAAACTCCAGGGGGACAGAAGCTCCTCTGTTCAGGACCTCAGCCTATGTGTCTCTTCATCTGACTGTTGATTTGTACCATTTAATATCTTTGTAATAAGTTGGTAACCTAGGGAATAAACTGGTTTCCTGAGCTCTGTGAGCAGCTCTAGCAAATTAATCGAACCCAAAGAGGGGGTTGTGGGAACCCAGTAGTGAGAACCCAGGAAAGGCCCTCAACGTGACTACCTTCTGTATGTGCTATACGGAAGGGGGACTAGACGTGTCCCCTTTGGTCTAGGGTTCGTCCCAGGATTAGCTGAGGAGGCTCTTTAGAGAGACAGGCAGCGGCTGGATGGAGTTCTTCATTTGAAAGTGCTGGAGGTTAGGGGAAAATGCATCCTCAGAAGGGCCAGTGAATTCAGTCAGGAAGCCCTTGGTGTCCTGAGGTATTTATTACAAACACAGGTCCTGGAAAAACCTCTGATGTGCTGTACACGTGGCGTCTTTTAGATGAGAGGTTCCCGAACTGGCCTGCATCGGAGTCCCCAGGAAGGCGGGTTTAAGCACACACACTTGCTCTGCCTCCTGCGTGTGTGAACCTGCGGGTCTGGGGTGGAGCCTGGAAACTCAGGTCTAATGCTTTCCTGGGTGATGTTCACGCTGCTAGCCCAGGAACCGGAGACTGAGGACAGTGCTGTAGATCACGAAGTGAATTTCCTGGTGGCAAGGACGATGTGTCTTATGCCTTTTATTACCCCATATTTCTCAGCACCGTGCTGTTTTGCTGGTTAGGGTACTCTAACTCATGCTGCAGGAGGCAGCAAGGCTTGCACCGCAATAGCTTAGTGGGGCCACAGGTTTTTTTCTCCTTCACTCAAAGTCTGAGTCAGGCAAGTGAGATTGTCCTCCATCCTACGACTCAGGGATCCAAGCTCCCTCCACATAGACGGGTGGCATCCAGGGTCACCGGGCAGGAGAGCGCAGAAGGCTACCCAGCAGCCCTTGCACATTTTGGTCCAGAAGTCTCGGGCATCACTTCTGTCCACAGCAGTTATGTATCTACCGTCTGGGGAAAGACACAGAAGCAGCTGATTTCTCTCATCACATCCTGGGGGCCCCTGCGGTCCTCTGGAAGTTCAAGTCCTTTATGTCTTCACCTTCCAACATGCTACCTTTCACCAATCCTAGCCTGAGCGGAGGAAGTGTTCTAATTTTCCTTCGGATCAGTCATGGAAAATCTCCCATTGGGCATCTCTGACCCAGCAGACTTAACCACCTTTCCCTGCAGTCAAAGCCGACCTGAATTGAAAGTTGCAGGAACAGAGCGTGAGAGCACTGATCCGGGAGGAGGACGGCCTGAGCTGTCCTTTCCTCCGGTGTCCACAGTGAGTGCCATCTTTGAGGGACAGCCGTGTATTGACTCATGTATCTGGGGAGAAAGAGGGTGTAAATGGGTGTAACAAAGTCTTCACTGCTCTCTTGTGGGTGTAGATATGGATCCTGCCATGTGTCTGCTTTAACAACATTCCCAAAACATGTCACTCGGACTGTGGCTCAGTTACGGAGGCCCTGCAAAGACAACAAAAATACTCACCACACTGCATTGTCATGTGGGTTCAGTGTAGCAAAACCCAGAAGGTATAACCTCACAGAGATGGCACTGCTGTCACTGTGGTGTTGTCACGATCAGGAGGAACAGCAGTGTATCCCTGCTCTGTGGACCTCGGCCCGTCTCTGGTGGACACAGGACGCCTCGTCCCATCACCTCCCTCTCCACAGACTGCCTGCCTTCATGTAGGTGCCCTGGAAGCAAACCCGAGACAGGACCCCAGTGCTGACTGTTTATTTGGGAGCCAAGGAAGCATCGGTAACAGAAACATAAGGTGGGAAAGGGAGTCGGGGAAGAGCAGGATGAAAAGAAGGGGTGGGTGTCCAGCCAGTTACTGCTGTGGATAACAGGTGCTCATCCCAGTGTAGAGCACGTACCACAGGTGCTGGGGGCAGCACTACCAGCCAGAAGTTGTGGCTGGTGCAGAGCCTGGGCTGACCGCCACCGTGCCCCCCAGCTCCTCCTCTTCCCTGGGTGGCGTTTCTGTGCCATTGGACCAGAGGGGACATTAGGGATCGGCGACAAGGTGGGGTGAGAACAGAGGAGCCCTCGCCTACGCCCCCGGAGCCTGCAGGGGGTCAGCACTTCCCAGATCAATAGCTGTGCATTAGTTACCAGGAAGTGTTGATTTGCTCCAGCAGTGAACCCACATCCACAGCAGCTGCCACTGGGGTCACCACCTGGTTAAGATTCAAGTAATCCACTGTCGTTCTCCAAGGCCCGTCTCTCTCCTACACAGACTGAGCAGGTGAGTTGAAGGGTGGCATGAACCACTCTGCATCTGTCAAATTGTTGATGGTGGTGCGAATCCCTGGGGTCCCTCCAGGAATGCAGTATGGCTTTTATTTTATCATTTTCTGGTTAGAGAAAGTTCTAGTGGGTTCCACTTGGCCTTTTCCACCATAATAGCCCTCACTCCACATGTCAGGGCATAAATACGGGGATTCTGCCAGCCGCCGAGAATATTTACTCAGTGAACACAAAGATTAACTCTCCAGCACTAGAGGTCTGTTGAGTCAGACTGTCCTCATGGTGTCGTCATGGTGACCACACCTGGCCTCTGGTGGTTGGTCCCCACACTGGGCCCTGCCACCCAGGATCCAGTTAATCCCGTTACATGTAGGTATCACAGGCCAGTGCCTACCTTTCCCACTGTGAGTTCTGACCTGCAGAGAAGAGTGATCACAGAACTCTTCAAGGATGCAGGGCCCACACAAGTTTATTTCTCATGGTCACGGTGAGAGATGTGCCCCTGGGCCCTCCCAGCATATGTGAGTAGGTCTTAAATGACAAATCCTCCAACACTCCTTTTGCTGGAATCTGCGAATTAGTGCTCTGCTGGTTCAGACAGAATCCCTCACCAGCTACAAAAATGGGCTTTGGCACATGCTCTAACTCCTGAGTTTGCATCCCTGTGTGGACTGCAGCCGGAGTGGCCTGTTGAGTGGAGCTGCAGTAATCCAATTTTACAGAGCTCAGTCAGAAAAACACACACAGCAGACTCATGCTTAGGAGAAAATGTCCAGAACGAAATTCTAATCTAAGACTCCTCTCAGTTGAGACTTAGGTGAATGGCGTAAGTCATCTTTTTGTGTCTTACCCTGTTTTTCTGAAGCTCAAGCAATACTTCGTGAAATAAGCACCTTCATGCCTCCCCCGCCCCACCCCTTAGACCACCTGAATCAGTGTGGCTGCTCCGGGCAGCTCTGTGCACATGCTGGGTCCCACCTCAAGGGGCTCAGGGCTCTCTGCTCTCCAGCCTCAGGGTCCTCTCCAAAGCTGAGAAGCCCCTCAGCCCACCCACAGGTGCAGCTGGGAGTGCAGCGGGAGTGCATGTGGAGTGGTGCTGGGATAGCAGTGGTTAATGTCCCCAGGGATAAGCATGCCCGTGAGGGCTAGGAGTCAGTGGATAAATCCCCTTACGGTGACGGCTCCCAGGTGAATTCCACGACGTTCCTCGGAGGTCTCCAGTGAGACCGAGTTGCCATTGCCTGCAGCATCACCAGCTCAGTGATGCACCTTCTTTGACTTCCTGTCTGTTCTTCCCTCCTCTTCCTCACTGTGCTTCCTGGGATCACCTCTCACATAAAGTACCTGCACCAAGAAATATATAGCAGGTCTGCTGTTGGGAGAGCCCAGAGGAGACCCTGGCTAACCTAATACCTCTGAAGGTGTGAGCATTCACGTGTTTGGTTTTCTCTGCTGTGGAGTGATGAATAGCGGTAAGTCTCTCTCATGTTGGGGGAGACCACAGGTGTGTGCCCTTCATACAAGGAGACTCTTACCCTAGATGATGAATTAATCTCAGGAGGTCACTTTCAATTCTCAATCTTCTTGAATCCGCTGACCACTTACTGCATGTAAGGTGTCATGATTAGCACAAGAAGGAGGATAAATGGATCCCACCTCTGGTAGTTACTGTATGTTTGAGGAGGTAAGCACATGGAAATGTGACCAGCACGATGAAATATATTAAAATGATCCAAGTATCAGCCCAGACAGCCAGCCGATGGTGTAAGAATCAAGAGATGGGAAATATGAATGGAAACTAGCATGTGAGGAAACATCACAAAACCCATGAAACTTGAACTTTGCTATGAAAAATGAATAGGTTTCTAGCCAACAGGAAAGCGATACCATAATTCTGTTTATGGGAAGAGAAGAATGTTTCCCCACCTTGACCCAAAATAAATGGCTAGAAATTGGCCATTTCCTCTGGAAGTCACCTCTTCCAGGGTGCATAGGTGGATGGACCAGCCACCTGTACTAGGTAAGGACCAGGACTAACCCCACAAATGGTAAAGTGGGAGGAGGGGGGACTTGGTGGACCTACAGAGGGAACAGCAGGCGTTCTTTCTTTGATTCATTATTTTTCAGCATCTTTTTCTTGGGCACGAATTTTTCCAAGACCTGCAGAGCTATATACATCTACAAGAAAGACGATGACCTCCAGTTGTGCTTGGGAGAACAGGACACACAGGCATGTGAAGAGTTCTGTTAAGATCTATAAGACAAACAAGCTTGAAGCACTAAGGAAACACATGGGATTCATTTATGGAGACCAGCAGTGTGGATACCTATTTATCATAGATTTAAAAATAGAGCAGTCTCACTGCTGGAACACCATGACTTTGTTCAGCCTGGAAAGGAAAAGAAGACTAAGGCATTTAGGGAAATACACAGTTTCACAGGGGGCTTTGAAGGATGGTTAGGAGTGCGCTGAGCTATCAAGATGACACTGGGCACTCTTGGCAGGAGAATTTCTGGGCAGTTGGATTATTTTCACTAATACCCTGTCCCCTATGCTCATGGACCCTTGTACTCTCCTTCTTCATCCTACCCTCCTATTTAAATCCTTTATATTCAAAGGGGCTGGAATCCCAGAATGGAATTCCGACAATGACCAAACAAACAAACAAAAAAAAAAACCTTATTGTAAATATATGAAATAACCTTACTGAAAGGAGTGGGGGATCAAAGTGTTGACCTAAGTAATTTTAGAAGTGAATGTAACCTGTAGGACTAAAGGCAAAAGGACATGCACATGAGCATCATACTCTAACTGATAAAACTGTTTCCAGCAGGGGCACAGGTAAGCAGGTCTGAACCCATCATCCACCTACACCAGAAACGAACAATTATGCAAAATGAGAGCAGAGGGTGGGAGCCGGGTATCTCACTATTGGAGGGGAAGGTTACAGACAATCTAGGTCTAGAAGGATCCATGTGAAACTGGATTGGAGTTAGAAACATCAATAGGAACTTACGTTTAACTTAGTGTAGTTACAGATGGATATACATATATTTATGTATATAACTTTATAGATATATGTCCATGTGCAGGTTGATATATACACACATATATTTCCTTGCTCTTTCTGCTGAGATGGCCTGAGATACTCTGATAGTAATGAGCACACATAGCACCCAGATTTGGGGGTTTGTGGTAGGCAGACAAATGGTCCCCCAAAGATGTCCACGTCCTAATCCCAGGAAGCTGTGAGTGTTATTGTATGCCTGGGCGAGTTAAGGCTGCAGGTGGAATTAAGTTTGCTAATCAGATGACCTTGAGATGAGGTGATTATCGTGGATTATCCAGGTGGGCCCAAGGCAATGACAAGTCCTTATAAATAGAAGATGGAGGCAGAAGGGGGAAGAGTCAGTGTCAGAGAGACTCAGTGTGAGAAAGACTCAACCAGCCATCAGGGGCTTTGAAGACAGAAGGGGCCACAGCCAAGGGTGCAGTCATCCTCTAAAAGCTGGAAAAGGCAAGAAGAATGGATTCTCCACGATGGCATGTACCCTTGATATGATGCAACGTGGTCCTCCCGCCCAAAATCTGGAACCCTCGTCCAACCATGAGAAAAACAGGTAAGTCCCAATAGAGACATTCCAGAAAGTAGTCAGCCAGTGGGCCTCAAAACTGTCAAGGTCATCAAAAGCAAGTAAATTCTGAGAAACTGTCATGGACAAGAGGGGCATAAGGAGACATGAGGACCACATGCAACGCTGTCCTTGATGGGATCCTGAAACACAAAAGGCGTCTGAAGGAAGGATGGACTTTAGTGACTAATATTGGTATATCAATATTGGTCCATTAATGAACAAATATAACATGCTAATATAAGTTGCTCATAACAGGAGAAACTAGATGAGAGGTTTAGGGACCCCTCTGTACTACCTTTGCAATTTTTTGGTAAATCTAAAACTAGTTCAAAGTTAAGAGTTTATTAATTAAAAAGGGGGATTCCATATACACGTGTTAGCATATGGTATTTGTTTTTCTCTTTCTGACTTACTTCACTCTGTATGACAGACTCTAGGTCCATCCACCTCTCTACGAGTAACTCAATTTCGTTTCTTTTTATGGCTGAGTATATATGTGCCACATCTTCTTTATCCATTCATCTGTCGATGGACACTTAAGTTGCTTCCATGTCCTGGCTATTGTAAAATAGATAGCTAGTGGGAAGCAGCTGCATCTCACAGGGAGATCAGCTCAGAGATCAGCTTTGTGACGACCTAGAGGGGTGGGATAGGGAGGGTGTGAGGGAGACGCAAGAGGGAGAGGATATGGGGATATATGTATACATATAGCTGATTCACTTTGTTATACAGCAGAAACCAATGCAACATTGTAAACAATTATACTCCAGTAAAGATGTTAAAAAAGGGGGGGATTAATATTGAAGGGCTACATAAAGTAAGGACCAATGGAACTTTCAAGACATAAGGAAGACATAAGGTATTGTGTGTGGGGGTGGGGGAACTTTTTTCCTCTACCCTTCTAGGCTTTTCTGGCTGCTCTAATAACTAAATTGACCTGAGACAGATAAGCAGGAGAAGATCAAATTTTAATTTTGTATGTATGGGAATTCATAAAAATATGAGACTCAAAGACATGACCAAAGCAGACAGTTTTAATACCTTTTAGACCAAGAAACAATACATTTGTGAGGGATTGACAAGACAAAGAAGTTTGGGCTGGGGCAGTAAATGACTGAAGAAGTAACTGGTTTGTTTATGCACCCTTTTCAGCCCTGTGTTCCCCATCTCTGGTGACAAAGATGTTTCTCTGGTACAGGGAGACCACCTTTCACCTGGGAGATTTATTTCCCACTTTCAGGGGGACAGAGAAGGGTCAGTGTGCCCTTCTTGTACCGGCTGCTTCTAAAGTAAATTTAATTCAAAATAATCAACATGCCAATGTGGCATATGTGAGGGTGGCCTGCCCTGAACCCCATGGCTACCAAAAGCTATCTTGAAAGGAGAAAAGGTCCCCGAACCTTAGAAGAGTTTTGTAAGGTTAACTTAAAAGCTCTGTAAATCATTATTTAAGTGAAAGTTCTAAGTAGTCTTGGAACTGGTGTACTTTTTCCCATTAAAGCAGTTTAGAAAATGTGCTTTCCGAGTGGACCCCTGGGAGCGTTCTGGGTTAGTTTTGTGCACATGGTAAGTAGCTTCAGCGTTGCGCCCTGGATGTTAAAGAGTTGATGAGATCGTTTCCGACCAGCGCTTTCTCTCTCAGTTGAAAGCAAACCATCCTTCTGCGCAGATCCCATGTCTCCCAGGGAGCCCCGGGGAGAGGCAGGCCCCTGGGGGTGGCGGGGTTCTGAGCAGACCTCCCAGCAGTACTGTCCGGGGCCAGTCGGGTCCCAGGTCCTTGGACTCAGGAGGGGGCAGGATGCGATTCAGGAGGGGGTCATGGGCCAGGCTACAGGATGCCCCCACCATGAGCTGCAGAGCCTTCATACAGCGAAAAGCCACAAATCACAGAAGAAGATTAATGGGGGAAAAATGACCCCCGAAGAGAAAGTTTTAATGTGCAGGGGATACATTTTAAAAATAAAGCAACTGGGGGCTTCCCTGGTGGCACAGTGGTTGAGAATCTGCCTGCCAATGCAGGGGACACGGGTTCGAGCCCTGGTCTGGGAAGATCCCACATGCCGTGGAGCAACTAGGCCCATGAGCCACAACTACTGAGCCTGCGCGACTGGAGCCTGTGCTCCGCAACAAGAGAGGCCGCGATAGTGAGAGGCCCGCGCACCGCGATGAAGAGTGGCCCCCGCTTGCCACAACTAGAGAAAGCCCTCACACAGAAACGAAGACCCAACACAGCCAAAAATAAATAATAAATAAATAAATAAAAATTTTAAAAAATAAATAAATAAAATAAAGCAACTGTTTCTTCCGGGGAAAACTGAAAGCAGATGCAAAGCTAGGGCCTTCTCTTTCTGCCCGGGAGAGAAACTCCCCTCTTCTTGGTCTGTGACCTCTGCCCTGAGATGTCACCCACCCCCTCATCACTCCAAGACGGCATGTGTGGTGTCAGCAGGGCAGGCTTCCTCCAACAGATGGGCCACGATGCCCGCCGATGATGTCGATGACACTGGGCGGCCACCGCTGCCTGCAACCCAACCCAGCCTCAGCCTCTCAGGGAGGTGACCGGGTGGGACTGAGGGGTCCCAGCGCCCGGGGCTCAGTCCGTGGCCCTCGCCCACTGCAGGTCTGGGCCTCAGATCCCCACGCAGTGAAATGGGCCCGTTGATGCTGGTGGGGCCCTGGGAAGGCACCCCCAAGTATGCCTCGATGGCATATTGAATATTTTAAATTAAATTGTTTATGAAACGGCCAATGCAAAAGGGACACGTTGAACTCTTCTCTGTCCCCTTGAAGCAGGAAATGGATCTCTTGTGTGAAAGATGTCCTCCCTCTACCAGGAGGTAGAAGGACACCCTTATCCCCAGAGACAGGGACCCCAGGCAGAGAAGCTGTATAAACAACCTTGTTCATTCACTGCCCCAAACCCAAACTCTGTTTCAATTCTTCACTATTCGGACACCGAAACCTGTGTCTTTGTCCTATCAATTCCTCACAAATGTATTGTTTCTTTGTCTAAAAAGTATAAAAGCTTTGGCCACTTCTTAGGTCCCATTTCTATGAGAGTTTCCTGCACATGAATGGTACATATATAGAATAGAATATTACTCAGACATAAAAAAGAACGAAATTGGGTCACTTGTAGAGATGTGGATGGACCTAGAGTCTGTCATACAGAGTGAAGTAAGCCAGAAAGAGAAAAACAAACATTGTATATTAATGCATATATGTGGAATCTAGAAAATTGGTACAGATAAACCTATTTGCAGGGCAGGAATAGAGACGTAGACGTAGAGAACGGACATGTGGACTTGGGCGGGGGGAAGGGGGGGGTGGCACGAATTGGGAGATTAGGTTTGACATAAATACACTACCATGTGTAAAATAGATAGCTAGTGGGAAGCTGCTGTATAGCACAGGGAGCTCAGCTCGGGGCTCTGTGACCACCTAGAGGAGTGGGAGGGAGGTCCAAGAGGGAGGTATAGGTATACAGAGAGCTGATTCACTTCATTGTACAGCAGAAACTAACACAACATTGTAAAGCAATTATACTCCAATAAAAAAATTTTGCTTCTTTTTTTCCCCATATTAATGGGACACATTAGTCTTGTGTCAATTTTATTATTAGTCCAGCCACAAGAACTCAAGAAGGGTGGAGGGTTTAAGAATTGTGAAAACTGGAGAAGGAATGGTACTGGAAAGCTAGGACACAGAAAACAATGAATAAAGAGAAAAAATACTTGCGTTGAGAGGAAAAGCAGCAGGGCACAGGCAGAACTAATTCAACACAAGGAGAAGATGGTCCACCAACAGGGTGTCAGTGTGGAAAAGTGTCAAAGCCAACAGGCCAGCACTGTGAGTTCCTTGGTGAGTGGATTTGGATACAGGCTGTTGTATGTTTATTTTTTCAATGAACCATTTGTTACTTACTCTAAGTAACATAATAAATCCTGGGAACCTACTGCTGGACATGAGTGCTAGAACCCTGATAATATCCTGTACCAACTCCATCATGTTCTACCTCCTTGACTCTCCCGTATTCAAAATAAGACAACCTTCTATGTACATCCTGTCTTTTCTTCTTTTTGGACAGAATCTGCTCATGCTTTCTGAAAGATACATTTGTTTTCAGACAACACGGCATCTCACGCGGCCCTTCCAGCGCCTTTGCAGACAGAGAGCAGGAGGGCAGAGGGCAGCCCTGGGAGCCTCCGAAGGCCTGAGCTTAAAATTGAGATCTGGAGCCATTGATTCAGCACCTGGGCTACGTCAGCGTTTCTACTCACAGAATACACAGCCCAGCCTTCAGGACACACACTGCATGGGGGGGGGAAAGCCCTGAAGACAAATTAATATAAAAGGAGTGCCGAGCACACAAACAGAACGCTGAATTAACTGTGTCTGGAGGAGGCCGGGGTGTGAAGCTCTTCCCAGGGCTGCTGACATTTGATTAGGACTTGGGGGAAGAAGAGGGGCTTGTCAGGGGACTTGGGGTGAGAGGGGAAGGCAGAATGCTCCAGAAGGGGCAGCAGAGATGCAGGGGCTGGGGAGGCTGAGGGCACAGCACCCCTAGAAGTCACTGGGGAGGCGCCGAGACCCCCTCTCACTTTCCTCCTGTGAATCTGCTCTGCCCACCGCACGGCCACAAGCCACACGTGATTATTGAGCTCCCAGAACGTGGAGAGTCCACAATTAGAGGGTCTGCCGTGTAGACACACACTGGACTTCAAAGACTTATTATGAAAAAAGGATGCACAATAGCTTGTTAACATCTGTACATCTGTTACAGGTTGAAATAAAAAGGTTTGGGATATGTTGCATTAATATTATTAAAATTAATTTCACTTTTCTTTTTTTACTTCTTTTAATGTAGCTGCTGGAAAATTTAAAGTTACGTATGTAGCTTGTTTTAGATTTCTACTGTACAGCACTGCTCTAATATGCTGGCCCTACAGCGTATCCTCCAAGATTGATTTGAAAAAATCTCCATTTTGGTTGCGTCTTTAATGCACGGGACTTTGTGTTCTTTAAAGAACATCACCTCATTCATCTGCAAACATCCACTCAGAGAAGCAGCAGAGTTTAGGTCAAGTGTGATGAGGCTGATGTGGTGTGTGTCTTCTAATTTGTTTTGCAGGAGTCAAGGGGGGTACCTTATTCTAAAAAAAATCCTCATGAATCATGCTTGAGGAAGAGATGAAATTACAGTCCCTTGTTTCCAAATCTTTGTTACCAACGTGTGAACACTTGATTCTAATAGTTAAACAACTCTTTGGAGACTGAACATAATTTGGTTCAACAGCCTGATTTTCCTGGGTAGCTATGACTTGTGCAAGGTGATCATGGCTCAGGTCACATGGCTCAAATGTGGGTCAAGTTTAACCTGTGGTGTCTCTGGGCAGATTTCCAGCTAAAGTGCTTAGGATTGAACAGAGGGAGGTATGCAATGGCACAGGGCATTTCCCTGTGACTCAAGACTTTGGATGCCCACCAATCACACCTCCTCGTGGTATGTCCAAGGCTGCAGTCTTGACACCAAGGGGGACAGGAGCCCACATTGTCCCCAGGACATCACTGCCTCTTCCACAGAAACAACCATAGTTCCTGTGGCCTCCGTGGGTATCAATCACAGCATCTCCCAGTGCCAGAAGCCCCCACCACAGAAGAGCAACTCGCTTCATCCTAGGGATGGGGGAGTCAGGAACTCTGAAAGGTCCTGATTTTGATTAAACCCTCCTGAACACTATCTTTCTCTCTTCCTGAAAAAAAGTAGCTGACATTTCCAATATCGTGGTCCCCTCTGTCCCCGCGGATAAAAGCTCGGTGGGTGGACCCTCACCGCCATAATCTGAGTCGTAATGTGTAGACAGAAATGGAAGCTACAATGGTATCGGTCATGATGCAGAATAATTGGTGCAATCTCATTCTGTGCGAGGCACCTCATCCCATTACCTCATTTAACCCTGAAAACACAGGACATACTGTCACATACTGTCACGTCCCTCATCTTACAGACGACAAAGCACAGATGCAGAGGGTCCAGTCGCTTCTCGCCCCACACCCCGCATCCCACAAACAGCCATCAGTGGGGTGTCTCCATCCAGTAAGCAAGTCAACATTATGAAATACTGTCTCCAAGCAACTGTGCACTGGGTCTAGATTTGATCCAAGGAGAGAGAAATTAAAGGCAGCAAGAAGAAAATACGAAAGTCAATATGTCAATGAAAACCAAGGCCAGCGACTGTCAGAGGCTCCAGGCCCCACTGAGAGGGAAGGTCGTAGGGACGATCCTCCGACCACCAGCGGCAACTACCGCCCCGCCGACCCCGTGAGCACTGCGTCTGCAAGCGTCACAGGAATGGCCCATGAGGAGGATGCAAATTCTGGAAGCATAAACATAGCTTCATAGAGAGAGCCAGGCAGATCAGGGCGGATTATTTGGTGTAGTTGAGGGAAAAGTTTAATTTTGACGCTTTCCATGTTTATGTACCAAAAACTATATGCAAGGAACTCTTCTGTGTGTCTTTGTTGATACAGCATCTAGGTTTTAGTTGGACAGACGTCTAGCCCACCACACCCACTATAAGCCTGCACTGGCGTCACCAGGCTAGCAGCGTGTGGCCCTAGAGAGGCAGGGGGTAAGGGAACAGGGCTTCACCCTGCCCTCCCCGGGCCCTCCTTTCAGGGTGGTGGGGGGCAGTCGTGGAGGGCCAGACGCACTTAGCAGAGAAAATCTGAGGACAGTGGCCGACAACCTGCCAGGCACAGTCTGTTCCCATTCAGAGCTGAGGCAGAACCCGGGGTGAGTTAGCTGAGAGCCGGAGGGACAGTGCCGGGATAGGACGGGCCTGACAGGGGTTCTTGGCACCAAGAACAAGCTGGGAAGAGTACAAACCACAGTGACGTGTATGATGAAGGACGTGGGCATATGCTCTGCCTCTAGGTTTTGCCAGTGTTTCCCTTACCTGGGTCTATACCACCATCTACTACAGAACTCAGTGGCTCAACACGGCAAAAGCTGGTTATTTCTCCCAATTTTGTGGGTCAGGGATTCAAGCGGGGCGGGGTGGTGCCCCCTCCTTGCAGCACAGGCTGGGACCACTCCCTTGGCTGCATTCAGTTGGCTGAAGGCCCGAGAAGACTCCATGCCTCCCCCTTCCCTGTCCTTCCCAAGTCTGTTTCTCCAAAGGCCCCACGGTCCAGTCGTCCAGTCAAGGCTTCCTGAATGCATGGGGATTGGGTTCCCCACAGAGTGTGGATGTGATTGCTGCCAGGCCTAAGGCTGATGCCCAGAGACTCTGTTGGTCAAAGCAAATCGCAAGGCCGGCCTCAATTCTGGGGTGAAAGGGTTCCCCCTGCAGATGGAGAGGACCGAGGGGATTCGTAGCAGCCGGATCCAGGATATGAACTGAGTCATGGGGATTCGCGGGTGGGATCCTCTCATTTTACCTGATTCACAGGGGACTCCCGCGGTGTGAGTGGTCCTGTTCTAGGAGGACAGAGCCGTGAGGTCTTTGGGGCTGGGTCCCCGGGCCGTGCCCTCCCCGCCAGCAGCTTTTTCTTGGTTTTCGTGGAATGGCAGCAGGCGCCAGGTTGGGGTGGGGAGTGGAAAGTCGTGACCTTGCTACAGAAACACTTGCTTTTTTTTTGCTTTATTCTTACTCCTTTTTTTTCTTGCTAAATATATGTATTCAACAAATCAATGAAGGGCCAAGGTCCTCTCCACAACCCTTCCCTCTTAAAGTGATTCTGACTTCCATCCCCATAGATTGGTGTCTATGAACCTAATATAAATTGAGTCATTTACTGTCCCTTTTCTTTCACTCAAACATTCTGTCTCTCACATTAATCCCGTTGGCACGTGGACAGTAGTTTGTTCTGTTGTTGTCATCATGTAGGGTTCTGCTGGAGGCGTGCATCCAGGGGAGGCCCTGGATCTCTCGGGTTTTACCTGTGATCACCCAGCTGAGACCACAGAAGCTCACCCGGGGACTCTGTCTGGAGGCTGCTCTGAGGGGTCCTTTGTCTCATGAGATCCGACAAAAGTTACAGCCCAGCAGAAATCTCTCTTAAAAGCACAGCACCCGTGATCCTCTCTTGGTGGGGAAGTTTCTGACCTGCCCCTGTCTGTCCACCACAGAGGAGCTCCAGGGGATGGACAGTCCTCCCACAGAGCCTTTCCTCTAGTAGACGCTCAGAAGCCACCATCCCCACCAAGGATGCCAGCGTCGGAGGACGTTCCCTGGCATCAGAGTCAGCGCTGTCCCAGGAAGCAGAAAGTGCGGGAGGATCACGCCTCCCCCACAGCCCTCCCTCGCAGGCCGACTGCCCTGGTGGGTGGATGCCCCTGGCCCCCACGTCCCTTGGAGCAGATGACCCCGAGATGCATGTTCCACACCGATTCCCAGATCCCTGGGGAAGCAGCTCCAGTGGCCCATCCGACTTTCTGGATAAGGCACCCTCTTATCAGCTGGGTCCCCTGTCCCATCTCTCATCCGCTCACCCCTTCAGGAACTTCTTGGGATCCTCGACCAAGTGACCTGTTTGCAAACAAATCCTTGCCTCAGGGTCCACATGAGGACGAAGCCAACTTGGACGCCTTTAGACACAATGTGGGTGTGGCTGTGGACAGAAATCTTGGGAATCAGTGCCAGCTTCTTTGTCTGGTCCACCTCCCTCTTCTGTATAACAAGGGCAAAAAAATCTTAGTAGAAACTTTGATAATAGGCCAAAGTCTGTGTGTGTGTATGTATACATAAATATATATATATATATATATATATATATATATATATATATACACATATATACATATGTTTTGAAAAGCATTTTTTCCCACAAGTGCAGGCGCACTTGTCAGGGCTCTGTTCAATTTCAATAAGCAAAGCCCTCAGCTTTTCTAAAGTAAGGCAAGCTTTAAGTTGACAAGATTTTGGTTGCCTAGAGATTATCTTGGTGATACGCTGACTGGTTTTTCTATTTCTAAAGGAACTTATTCCACTGCTCTTTTTGTAAAATACTGAGAGCTCTCTACTTCTTCACATATTTCCACTTTGCTTTTTAAATGTGCCTGAACCGTAGCTTATGCAATAGCTTCGACCCCACTCTGATCTTCACCTTTGGTGCCCGGTGTGTGTAGAGCACAGACATTTCTTTTCGTTCTTCTGCCTTCTGTGTTTCAAGATGTGCATACGTATTTACAGAAAGGAAAAAAAGTAACATTCCCTCTCCTTAAAAACGTAACCTTGAAAGACAGCAAGCGTCTGGAAAATAATGTAGGAGAGTATTTTGATCACTTTCAAGTGAGGGAAGGATTTCTTGAACATGAACAAAAGTACATCTAGCAATAAAGGAAAAGATTGCTGAGTCAGACTGTCCCTTTAGCAGTCTGTTCATCAGAAAACATCATTGAATGAGTAAAAGGCAGACAATAGAGACAGAGAATAAGGCCAGTGGAGTGGACTGTTAACGCCTACAAATCAATAAAAGAGAGGCAACCGAAAGGAAAGTGAGTGGAAGGCTGAACAGGCACTGGGGGAAAGGGATCAGCCAGAGGGCTCATCACGCATGAAAGGGGCTTGATAGCTTAGTCCTCAGGGAGGTGCAGACGATCACAGAGGAGAAGGGCCATTAGACACGCATCAGAATGGCCAAAACAGAACAGAGCAAGTCCTGTAAGACCAGTGTTTGTGAGCAGGTGGAGACTCAAACTCACACTGCCATCTCTGTACATTGGTGAACGTTTTGGAAAACTGTTGAACCGCGTTTATTAATCTAAACATGCATATACCTCATGATATAGCAGCTTATTTTCCAGGCATTTATGGCATGTACAAGAATGTTCATAATAACCCTGTTATAATGGCAAGAAAATGGGAAAAACCCACATGTACATCATCGACACTAGAATGGATGAAAAGTATGGTTTATTCATACAGTGGGAAGCTGGCCCAGCACGTAGAAAAAATACACCACTGCTCTACGTGACAACGAGATCAACTTCACAGACACAGTGAAGCTGGATTCAAAAGAACACACTTCAAATGACTGCATTTACAGGAAGCTTACAAACACCGGTCTACAGTGAAGGAAGTCGGAAAATTGATTACCTCTGTGGAGGAAGGGAGTGTAGAGAGTGGCTGGGGAGTGGCTTCCTTGTCCGTTTTCATCTAGAGCATTAGCGAACCGAGAAGGCACTTGGAAGGAAGGAGCAGAGGATAATCCATAGACAAACGCTCTGTATCAGCTCCTCCAGGCTGTGGTGAAGAGAGCATCAAATAAGAACCACCTGGGAAGGTTCTGAGTCAGTAGTAACATGCAGAGTGAGCCCAAGTCCCAGACTGAGTCCAGCAAGAAAGACAACCTGGGAGGTAAGAGTGCATTTACCCATTCTGCTATTGACTTTACTATTACAAAAGTGCCACTATAAACATTCTCATACATGTCTTCGGTGTAAATATGGCATAATTCTGGAATGGATTTCTGATGTGTATGTTCCGTCCTGGTGAAGACTCCCAAACACCTTTCCAAGTGGTTTCGCAAGTTAAAATTCACATTAGGAATGTGTCAGAATTCGATTTCCTTCACATCCTTTCAACAACTGGCTGAGATACCACCACATGGATCCTCAAGGAAATGCAAATGTATGTGAAATGTAATGTATATATAGAAATGTAATATAATATATAGAAATGTGTATATATAGAAATGTGATATATATATATATAGAAATGTTATATATATATATATATTTCCTTGATGACTAAAGTGGCAGTTTATCTTTTCATATGTTTATTAGCCACTAAAATATTCTCCTTTTTGAGGTAATTTTTCAAGGTTTCTATATTTTTTTATTCAGTTGTCTGTCTTTATCTTTTTTAAAAAAACATTTTTTATTTGAAATAACTATAGATTTACAGGAAGTTGCAAAGCTGGTACAGAGAGGTCCCATGTACCATTTACCCAGCTATCCCCAAGGGTTACATCTTATATAATTATAATACAAAATCAAAATCAGAAGAAGAACACTCTTGTTATTCAGTATAATTCTCTACAGATTGATTCAAGACGCCCCGTGTACCATACTCATTCCTTTTTATTGCTGAGTTTTATTCCTCGGTATGGATGTACCATCATTTATTTAACCACCATCTATTAGGGATAGTTTTGATATTTTCAGCTTTTAGCTACTACAAATAAGACTGCTGTGAACAATCGTGTACAGAATTTATGTTGACCTAAGTTTTCACGTCGCTGGGATAAACGCTCAGGAATGAAATTAACGGGTTACGTGATAAGTGTATGTTTAGTTTAGTTAGTTAGTTAGTTAGTTTGTTTGTTTTTAAGGAACTGCCAAACTATTTCCCAGAGTGTTTGGAACACTTTACATTTCCACAAACAATACATGGACGACTCAGTTTCTCTACATCTGCAACAGCATTTAGTATTGTCAGTTTTTTTTTTTAACTCATTCTAATGGGTGTGTAGTGATGGCTCACCGTGGTCCTAATTTGTCTCTCTCTAATAGCTAGTGATGCTGAACATCTTTTCATGTGCTTACTTCACACCTGTATGCCATCTTCGGTGAAATGTCTCTTTGTGTCTTTTGCCCATTTTCCAAATAAATTAATGTTGAGTTTTGAAAGAGCATCATATATTGTAGATATGAGACCTCTGTCAGATATGTGGTTTTCAAATATTTTCTCCCAGTCTTTAGCTTGTCTTTTAATCCTCTTAACAAGTTCTTTTGTAGAGCAAAAGGTTTTAATTCTGATGAAACCTGTGTTTATCTTAATAATTTTTAGTCCGTAATTTGGACATACGATATATATCAAATGTGTGTGTGTGCGTGCACGTGTGCGTGTTTGAGTTGGCAACTCTCTGGCCCAGTAACAAGGCAATCTATCTTATCTACCTTTCTGGGCATCGGAAGACCACCCCCCCTCACCCACACTCAGTCGTGTATGGACCAATCTCCCCTGAGCTGGGCTCCTCCTCAGGCGAGTGCCCTGAGTTCCAAGTCCCAGGTGCCATCAGCTGCTTCAGGACGACAGATAAACAGATGAGACTGAAGTCGTGTCCCAACTGTGGCGCCATCTGATGCCGCATCATGATTCTAATTCTGAGTCAATTTTGGTGACCTTTCTAAAATTTTTATTATTGTCCTAATTATTTCCCGGAGAGTCCAACTCTTTACTGCTCGAGTCCTATAAAGAAATTATATTCATCCACAAACTGTAACATTTGGAAATGAATGAATTTTAACTTAATCTATGTGAGTTACAACAGGATACACATCCCCGAGGAGCCGAGGCCAAATATCTGCTCTACAGAAAAGTTGAAT
Source organism: Balaenoptera borealis (assembly GCF_965194805.1). NCBI lineage: Eukaryota > Metazoa > Chordata > Mammalia > Artiodactyla > Balaenopteridae > Balaenoptera > Balaenoptera borealis. The sequence goes on along the minus strand of NC_138872.1, from coordinate 44,640,037 downwards.
CACGAATACTTCTCCCCGTTTTAACCATTTCCACCCATCTTCTAGCGTTCTTCCCATACTCTTCCTCCTGTGATCTCACTTTCAGCTTTGTACCCGTTTCCTCTCTCATGAACCTCTCTGGGCTGTGTGGCCACCTCCCTTCCCTCTGCCCACAGCTCCCTCAGGACCTCTGCACTGTCCACCAACCTTCCCCCAAACTTACCAGCTTCCCTTCCATCTCTTTCCAAACTCTCTGCTTTCTTTCTTTCACCAACAGATTCTTAGTCTATTTTCTGCCCCCAAATCATTCTCTCTGGTCATCTTGACCTGAGTTTAAGTTCTCAAATCACAAACATTGGGACCTTGGGGAAGAGACTTTTATTTTCCCTGAGCCTCAGCTTCTTTATGCATAAAAAGAGGAGAAAACGCCTCCATTTCTATTGTGTGGGTTAGAGATGATTCATGTGGATAATAATGGCTACTAACATCGACTGAGAAGCCATGATATTCCAGCAATGCGAAAGTGCTTAGACTTTATCTCATTTATCTCATACCTCACAATGTTCCTATGAAGCCAACACCATTATGTACATTTTACAGCTGAGAAAGCTGTGGCACAGAGCGATGAAGGCAGTGGAGCCAGGGTGGGGCCCAGCGCCTGTCCCAGGACTACACCCCCTACCCCCTCAAAGGACCATCCTGGGACCCCGTGAGTCAGAGCCGCAAACATCCAGCAGTTCAGCCGAGAAGCCTGTCAGCAACACTTTGCAGGATGTAGAACCCTCACTCTCAGTTTACCCATGATGAAACCATCTCATGAGGGCTGTACCCCACATTCTAGAACTCTGCAATGGTGGCTTGCCACCAAGCTGGTCCAAGCCATCCCCCCCCACCCCCCGCCAATGCCTGCAGGTCTTTCTCCTTTCTAGAGATGCATCTCCTCCCTTCTCCTTGAATCCGGGCGACCCTAGCAGCTTATTCGACCAACAGAAAGTGGTGGAAATGATGTTCTGGGACTTTGGGGCAGGGTCCTAAGAAGCCCTGCAGATTCCACCTGAGCCCCTGCACCTGGGAACACTTAGTCCTGGAGTAAGAAGGCCAAGGACCCTGCTGGAGAGACACAGGGAGAGGCCCCGAGACCACATGGAGATGGAGGGGGCCAGCCAGGCCACAACTTCCAGGCATGGCCACCCAACACCAGGCTTGTGGATGGAGTCCTCTAGGACCATCCAGCCCTGCCATCAGCTGAGTGCCACCCATGAGCCCCCGACTCCACGGGGAACAGAAGACTCGCCTGCCCAACCCCTGCCTGGATTCCTGACCCAAAACATCTAGAGGTAGCAAAGGCATTGGTTTTTTAAGCCACTAAGTATGAGTCATTTGTTACAGCACAGCAGGCAGGAGAACATGGTCGTATTGGTCTAGGATCTGCGCCCGGATTTCTGCTGCCTTGATGACCTCCCTGACGCAAAGCCCTTGGGAGCAAAATAGGCAAATGAGAACTGTCGTGCACCGGCCACCAAGTCCTGAGAGGTCAAGGGAAGAGACCCATGTGAGGCAGCATGGCCGTGGGGTCCGTGAACACTTGCTCCTGGAAGGACCCCAGCTCCTTCTCAGTTCTCCTCTGGCAGGTGGTCCACGCTGAGTCAGCACGTCATCACCCCCAGGCGAGGACACTGGGTGTTCTTACCTGCAGACGGCTCCAGGCCTCAGGTCTCTGGGGCTCAGGCTCCATCACACGAGGATATAGGATCCAACCAACCCGAACCCATCCAGCTGCTTGGTTCTTTGGGGCCTTTGATGCGCTGACAGAGTAGCCAAGCCCCCTTCTGGTTATCCTCAGCAGTGGGCCAGGGTCAGGGTTAGTGCCAAAACGGGCCTGAGAATTAGGATGACGGCGGCCCCGAGACCGCTCCGAGGACGCTGGGGAGGGAGCTGCTTTCCCTGGCAGTGTCTGAACAACTCCTGGGACCAGGATGCTGAGCCACAAAGCCCCTCCCACATCCCTGTGCACACTGGCCACCAGCCAGCTCCCGGGCTGGACCATCCTGAACCTCTTGACCTGAGCACACCCCTGGCCAAGGCCCTCGGTCTGCCAGTGACCCCAGATCCAGCCACAGTTTGGGTGCTTTATGCCAGAAACTGTCCTGCATGTTCTCACTTTTCCACCTGACATGAAAACTTAGGAAACGTACAGTGTGGAAAGGACCACGAGGCAGGGACCCAGGCGGCCATGCCCTCTACCACATCCCGCAGCCAGAGCAGTGTCTGGTGTGACTCAGGCCCTCAACAGTTGTCCATGTGGTCACTCCCGTTGCTGTAAGGTAGCCTCACTCCCATTTTACAGATGTCGATCTTCGAGTCTCAGCGAGGCTGTGACATGACCCGGGTCAGAAGGATGAAGCCAGAATCAAGCCCTGGGTTCCTGATGCCCAGCCGCAGGCTTTGCCTTCTTCTGGCCTCTCTGCCTGCATCTTCAACTCTGTCCCTTGCCTCCTGAGCGTGGGGAGTGATATGCTGCTGACTCAGACCCAGACGGGCCAGTCCAGTCCTCTCCAGCTGCTCAGAGCCATCAGATTCTTGTGCACCATGTTCGGGTCAAAGCCTCCTCTTCTGGGGCAAGAAAAGAGCTGCTGGGTGAGAGCTGACAGCTGATGAAACTGAGCAGACCTGAGGGGAGCTGCTGTGGGAGATGCGCAAGTGGCTTCCCCAGGCCCGTGCGGGGGTGAGGGAGCAAGGCCCTGTGGTACCTGAGGAAGACCAGCCACGCTCACACCCTGCTGAATTCTCCCTCCCGCAGACACTGGGCTCACTGCCAACCAGCTCCTGGCATCCTAATGGGAACACTTATCTCCATCCCAGCACAGTTTTCCTGCTCGTTTCCTTCAAATTTCAACTCTCTGTAAGAGAAACAAACACACACACACACACACACACACACACACACACACACACACCCCTTCCTGGCTGCTCTTCCCACACCCACTTTCTTTCTTAGACCAGCACCCTGGCTTCCTGGGAGGAGGCTGGTCGTTGAACCCACACTTTGCCAGGATGCCCACAGACCCCTTCTCCAGGGCCCTGCTCCACCACGGCTCTGGCCGTTCGTCCAAGGCGAGTGATGAAGTGGAACAGCAGTGGTGGGAGATTGGGTCTGGTTAACCCTCCGTTCATCTCCTCTGCGGACCCACAGCTCGTACTGACGGGCCCTCTGTCACCCGCAGATGCCTGCACTGCTGCAGAAGCCAGCTCTGGGCCACTGGGCAAGCTACCCTGTCCCAGGAACTGGGCGTGTATTTTGAGGTGGGAGGGGCACTCCTGACGGCCACGTCTCCTCGACCACCCAGCTGCCGGCTGCAGGGGAGGGACCCTGTTGAGGCTGGATGCCCACGTTTTAGGATTTTACTGCTCTCATTCTGTTCTTCTCTCTTGTGCTAACCCTCTCATTCTGTTTATTCTTCCCATAAAGTTTGATGTTTATGGGTAACAAAGGTCAGAATTGAACTTCTTTGCTTTTGACTGAAGTACTTTGAGGTTAGTAATTCTTTTGGCTAGAACAACTTTTGGTTGAGACACTAATTGCTTTATAGACTTTCTGGGGGCTGTGCTCATCTTTTCTACTTAACAGAAGTGAAAGCTCAGGGCTGAGAGAGTAGATCTTAAAAGTCTTCAGCCAAAGGAAAAAAATGTAACCACGGTGATGGATGTTAATTACACTTACCGTGGTGATCACAGTGTGTACACATACATCAGATCATTACGTTGAACACCTTAAACTAACATAATCTTATATGTCAAGTGTACCTCAATTAAAAATATAATTTGGAAAATACTTTTTTAAAAAAGGAAGCTGAGCCGTGGAGTGCAGGAGACAGACCCCAGCTCAGCCATCAGCTGAGGACAAGTCTTTGGCTCTGGGTCACGTATGTGGCTCATCCAACAGACTTAAATACAGCTGCTGCGGACGTGGCTGGTAGGAGAGCCATAAGCTCAGCTTCCCTGCAAACGCCGAGGGGACCGTGACAGCCACAAGCCCAGCCCAGGACCACGGCCCACTCCTTGCCGTTGGCTCTCCCGCTCCACGGAGGAGCGCTGGGTCCCTGGCCCAGCTCCCCTTCCTGAACGACCCTCGGGACTGCAGACCTTCCTTCCTCAGCACCTGCCCTCATTCCTTGTTTCTCCCCAGACGCTCCCCAGCCTCTCTGCCGGCTCTCTGTCCCCAGAGGCTGACCCCCGTGGACCAGGAGGCTGTCACCAGGCTGCTGTGTTTCTGGCTGAGAATGAGCGGCGGAGATGGGAGGTTAGGAGTAGAGAGAAACAGGGTGTTTCCTCCCTGACACCTCGAGTTCCAGCACCTTGTTCTGGCAGTAACTGTGCCGCCTGCAACGACAATATCATCCGATGACCTTTCTCCACAGCCGACGTCTGACATTCTTCACCCTCCTGTCGGCTTGGCCTTAGGGACAATAATGTGCATCCCTGCTGCAGGATCCCGGGCCTTCCCCACCCCTGGTCTGGTCCATTGTCCGGCTCCTCACCTCTCATGGGCCTTCCATTGAAGCCTCTTCATCTGAAACTTGCAGGGTGAACTCAGATATGGCATCACTCCCAAACCTCTCTAGGCCCCTGGCTACACACCCCCTTGCTCTCTGAAGGTGGACCCCCGCCCAGACGCCATCTGGCTGTAGCACCTGGGATCCACTCCAGTCAGTCCCCCTTTGCATTCACCCCAATCCCTCCCCCACGTCAGAGAAAGGAGCCAGAAAGAGCTGTTCTCTTCTTGACCCCCAAAATTCAAATTCTTGGTAGCTTTAGGTAAGGGGGCTATGGGTCTGTGACCTCCATCTTAATTGGACTATGGATCCCATTCCACTGGTTTGGCAGGAAACACACCTCATTTAATCTCAGGGTGCCTCCAACAAGAAAGTGCTGTGTTTCTATGGTCTGGAGTCTGACCTGCCTGGAAGGGTCCGGGGGTGGGGAGAGGTGCTTCGGCATCAATTATCTACCTGCTCCGCGTCCACTTCCGGTCCCGGGCCCATTGCCACTAGAGGGAGAGGAGCCCCCCACCCACCTGGAAGTACCTTCCTGAGGTCAGGCCCTCCTGCTCTGCTTGGCCACTGCCTCCTAGACCCTCACCCGACCCGTCAGTCCAGGAGAACCTCTCCCCTACTTCAGGAGAGCGTCTGTCTCCTCCTGGTTGCTTCCAGCATCACATTTCCCTCTTCTAAGTCCTCCAGCAGCCCTGAGAAATCCCCCGGGTCTCAGTGCTGTGGACACAAAAGCCAGGAACCCTAACCACCACTCCCCGTCCCCGCAGAGATGCAGAACCAGAGCCCAGTGGTGCTGGCGGGGCCGGAAGGGAAACGATACCTTCAAGAGGGGACAATCGGGCGCTTCCCTGGTGGCGCAGCAGTTGAGAGTCTGCCTGCCGGTGCAGGGGACACAGGTTCGAGCCCTGGTCTGGGGGGATCCCACGTGCCGCAGAGCGGCTGGGCCCGTGAGCCACAACTACTGAGGCTGCACGTCTGGAGCTTGTGCTCCGCAACAAGAGAGGCCGTGATAGTGAGGGGACCACGCACCGCGATGAGGAGTGGTCCCCGCTTGCCGCAACTAGAGAAAGCCCTCGCACAGAAACGAAGACCCAACACAGCCAAAAATAAATATAAATAAATAAAGAAATTGACACTTTAAAAAAAAAAAGGGGGGGACAATCTTTGGAGTGAACACCTCACGAGATCCCAGAGCCCCCTGAAACAGAAACCATGATTGCCGGGCGGTCCTTGATCTTGGAAAAGGACCAAGAGAGACCCGCTTTAGCTGTCCCACGTCCGCCTCCAATGGGCCGTTTGTCTGCTTTCCCTAAACCTGGATCTTCTGAGTGAACATCTGGCCAAGAAAGCACCTGGGAGAAGAATTACACAATAGTCTCAGGCACCTTCTTTTGAAAACATTTTCAGACACCTACATAAGTATTTTTTTCTTAAAGATGAGGGGCCCATCTTTACCGTGGATCTCTCCATTCCCCACACTGGCCACCTCCTCCACCTCCTCCGTTGGCAGAACCCACCGACTCCCTCCTGATGGAGGGACCAGACTCGGGCTCCTGCCACCCATTGGCCGGGGCTCAGAAGGCTGCTCCCCACACTGAAAAGCCCCAGCCCCAGCCGGCTGCTGGCTTGGGCTCCACAATGATGTAGTGCCATGTATATATGACAGCACAGGACGCTGGCCAGCAGTAATAGAAACACTCTACCTCCAAGAGGGTGATTTGTGTTCTCATTTCTGGTTGGGGTGTGCTTGGCCCTGCCAGATTTCCAAGTGATTTATAGACCGAGAGCTTTTAATTTATTCTTAAGGAAGATTACTTTGCTGTTTTCTTGCAGATGATGTGCTCCTTGGGTGGGGCTGGGGTAAGACAGAATGTGTAAGATAGTCTGATTCATACACTGAGTGAAGACTGTTCCCTGTGTGACGAAGCAGAGAGAATCATTTATTGTAGGTTTTTGATAAGGGTCCCAGGGCATGGTTTGAGTGTTTGTGAGGAACCTCTATCTTGACCTGTAATTTGAATGAAATTGGGGTCAATTTTGCCTTCCCCAGCCCACAGGCTGTCTGTCAAATGGCAGACACTGTGCCTGGCATTCAACAGCTTTGTGGGATCAGAAACCTGATCCATCAGCTCTTGAAATGTAAACCTGCCCATCAGGGTAGACCCACACTGGCACAGCTCACCAGGTACAGATGTATAACAAGGATACTATTGAGGAAACTGTAATGGAAAATGTACTCCTCAGGTTGACCAGATGGCTCACTTTGGTGTCTCTGGCACATTCTGTTTCTACAGACAAGAGAGAAAACAAAATCACCATATGATGGCTACTCCAAGGCTATGAAGTCAGAAGAAAATGTTGTTTGGATCATTCAAGAAGAGTCAAAAGCTGGAGTCCTCGTCCAGTCTTCAGGCAGTCCATAGACAGACACTTTCAAAATTTACTTCTGTAACTCTTCATTCAGTGTTCACATATTTTCTGCTGACTACCCTTCCCTCTCTTTACCAATTAACACATTTTTTTAAAAATCTGTATTAATATCTGACATGTAGCCAATCTGTCTTGCCATCTCTCTAGAGATGTTGCATAAGTCTTTCCGATGTCATCCATTTTGAGCTGGTTTGATCCATTGACTCTCAGACAAAAATCTTACTTCTCTTACGGAAAACATGTAGAAAGTTTCCTCACTGTCCCCCCAGGAGACACGCATGCCCACAACAGTGTTTGAGGTTGGCATTTCCCTCTTCTCCACCCCAACCCTTCCCCAGGTATTCCATCTCCCCAGGCGCCTCCACCAGGACATAAATGAATAAATAAACTTTAAAGTTTTAAGATGAATTTAAAAAATAAAGTGTATTAGCTTATAATCAAGAAAAGCAATAATTGCACGAACAGGATGATACTGCTTGTATTATTTAACCAAGGCATAAATATCCAGTTTTAACGATGGATAATTTGAGTCAAAGGTCAAGTCCCAAATCAAATTGTTACTCTTTCTTTTTATTAAATGAGAAGACATTTCTAGGTCTTTCAGTAAAAATATGGACCAGAAATTTGGAAAGATTCTGTACTGTCTCCTTTGACTCAGCTAGACTTGAAGATAAAAATACATTTCACCTTTAAAGCTGGACACAAGAGTGTTTCACTTTGGAAGAAGAGAAGCAGATGTTTCTAATCTACTCTTTGATCATATTTAGTGTGTGGAAGCATCCCTTTATGTTCTTTTTCAATGTCTTTACACATCAGTTGATTTCTTCACTAAATGAAGAAATTTTCTGATGTTGGGAAAGAGTTAAAAAGTCTTGGTGATTAAGCCATGCACGCTTAAGAAATTCTTATCCTTAATACTAAAATTCTGCATCATTCAACCCTAAAGCATTGTTTTCCAGCTACTCAAGAAACGGAATATATAGCCAGAGTGACACCACTCAAGCAAGGCACTTGAAATAATAAGATCACCTTCATGGGCATTACGTGCTGTGAAGAAATGGCTTTGGCTTTCATTGTCTCAAAACCCCGTGTGAGTACCTTACCCTCGAGAGACCAGCGGCTGCAAAGTAGAAACCAGAGACATATCCCCATTGCCTGTCGGTGGGGGCAGCCATGGAAAGGGGGCTCCGTCGGTGCTGCAGGGTGGGGTGTGTTTGCATGAACGTGGTTGAGCTGGGAAGCCAATCAGTGCGGAGCCCCAGAGACTGGCCACATGAGGACACCCTTCGGGACCTGGGACCCAGAGACCCAGAGAGGTGGTTATGCTGCCGGGATGCATCTGAGGGTCCCCAGTCAGAGCACAGCTGCCTCCTGGTGGAGGGAGCACCCAGACGGGTAGAGAGGTTCTTAGGGTGTAGGGTCACTGCCAGGGGTCCCACAGGAAGCAAAGAGAGATGAGAAATCCCTGCTCCTCCCTCCTTCCTGCCCTCCCCTCACCCACCAGAACTTCCACTGCCCAGACCAGCCAGGACAAGCTGGCAAAGTGCTGTGGGATGTGCAGACCTTGCAGGACCGGTGCAGGGAGGAGCCAGAGTGGAACTGGGCAAGCGGGGTCTGGCAGGCTGCCCATCTCCTCACGGCTCTTAAAGATGTGTCTCACAGTTGAGGGGTGACAAGTACATCGATGTCACTGTTCCCTTAACCCAGAATCAAGACTGAGTCTCACCCTGGACAGCCAACTTTCTCTGAACAGGACAGCCAGTGGGGGGCCGCCCCAGGGACTCTCCTTTGTTCTCTGGGCCTTGCTTGTGGCTGAAGCAGCTGATATGAGCTGTGGGGCTTCCAATCAACATCAGCGCTCAGATACCCCGCCTCTAACTTCTGTTTCACTGTGTGTTTTGAGGAAAGGAACAAGAAGTGCAGAGCATTTCCACCCAGACAAGCACCTCCCATTAGCAGAAGGGTGCCCGCGCCCTGCCCAGAAGTGCAGAGCATCTGCCAGGATGCTCGAGCGTCTCTGCTTCCTCCTCCTTCTCCACGGGGACCGGGGGACAAGAGGATGTGCAGCAGGGCCATTGCTGATGGAATTTTGCCCTTAGCTGCTTTCTCATTAGTCATCGATTTGGTGGCTGGTTTTAATGCTCTTTTCTGATCAATGTTGTCTCTCTCGCTGACTTACCAAGTGTGGAGGAAACACGAAGACGAGGACCTGTCCTGCAGCTATGGCTTTACGGCCCGTCTCAGTGGGCTTTGCGAGTCTCGGCTGGTCCTGGGCTGCGAGGGTCTCTTAGCCACGGTTCACGCCTGGCTTTCTTCCCGGGAAGGTCCCTCTGGGCCAGATGCCAGCGTGGTGGGTGTGACAGGGACCCAAGTGTGTCCAGCGTCCCTGCCGAGGGACAGAGACCTGGAAGCACCAAACCCTCCACCGCGTGCAGTAAGCTCAGGGCTGGTCACCCCTGGATCCCAGGAAAGCCCCCAGTGCCCACGGCATCCCAGATCCCAGGGAAGACAGGAGCCCTTCTGGCCACCTGGACCCCACCTCATTAGAGACCCCCCCGCACTGGGGCTCAGGGGAAATCAGGGAGCAATTTGCAGCTCTGCTCCCATTTCCTCCTGAGGCCCCACGTTGGAGACCGTCCAGCTCTGATGGGAGAGGGGCATCCCTGAGGCTCCATTCTGTCCTGAGCGCAGCCCCAGGCCACACCTGCAGTAAGGTCCGGGGGACGGATGTGCAGGGCCAAAGGCATTTGGAGACAGAGTGTCCCTCTCTTGTCAGGCCGAGCTCGTGCCCCAGACCTCAAGCCCAGTCTCAGGCACAGCCGGCACTCAGGTTGTGCCTGAGGCCAAACCCCAATCACTCAAGATCTTCTTGTCCTCGGCTAGCAGCTCGAGGCTGAAAACCAGAGCTCCCCAGACACCCCCATGGGCATGAGGGGAAGGCCAGGGGAGAGTGACGAGGAGAGAAGGAGGGACCACAGGAGGGGGAGGAGAGAAGGAAGCGGGAAGCTAAGCAGCTCCTGGCTTTGGCCCCTGGCTTCCCTGCACCCTGGACAGGACCCTGCAGCCATGGGACCTGGGCTGTCCCCGGGGAAGGACCTGACTATGGGACAACAACGATCTTTATGATGATGCCTCAGGAGGTCAAACCTACCGCCCACCCCACCCCAACAATCTGTGAAAAAGAAATCACAGCCTAGGCACCGATTTTCATGTACTGCTTTTGGGCACAGGTATGGATGTGGCTTAGATATTTAACCACAGAAATTGAAACAAAAATGTCCAGATCTGAGTCCCTCCCGTACTCTTGTGCAGCCAGCCAACAAGAGGGGAAATAGGTGGATTTACCATTAATTTTTGTTTTTATTGTTGCCGTCATTTAACTTGACTTCACCCACTGCTTAGAAACACACGATTCAAGGGGAGTTGCTGTAAGTAAAAGTCATTCGAGGGACTTCCCTGGTGGCACGGTGGTTAAGAATCCGCCTGCCGATGCAGGGGATATGGGTTCAAGCCCTGGTCTGGGAAGATCCCACATGCCGCGGAGCAACTAAGCCCGTACGCCACAATTACTGAGCCTGCGCTCTAGAGCCCGCGAACCACAACTACTGAAGCCCGTGAGCCTAGAGCCCGTGCTCCGCAACAAGAGAAGCCACCACAATGAGAAGCCCGTGCACTGCAATGAAGAGTAGCCCCTGCTCGCCACAACTAGAGAAGGCCCGCGCACAGCAACAAAGACCCAACACAGCCAAAAATAAATAACAAATAAATTTTAAAAAATAAAAATAAAAGTCATTCGACAAACATCCACTCTACTCCAGGCCCTTGGAGAACACACATGAACAAGATAAAAGCATATGTATCGTACTGGTTTAGTTCTTCCGAAGCAGAGCTGGAGACAGGATTTGGATGCTGATACTTTATTTGGAAAATGATCACAGGCAGCAGGAGTGAGACAGAGAAAGGATAAAAGCCAAACAAAGGATGCTTCAAAGGGCAGCCACTGTGATGGGCCATGGGGCTCGCTTCCCCCGGGACCCTCTGAGGAACACGTAGAGCCCCCCGCCCCCGGTAGGACTGTGCATGAGGGGGGGCGGTGAGGCTTTTATTCTCTAACCCTGAACCCTCATTAGCTGGAGGTTGCCTGGGGCGCTGATCCCTGCAGGATGCTGCACTAACTTCTTTGGTGCCAGAGAAAGCAAAGAACCTGGTGCCTGGATGGAATCTGTTGGGTACCAGGGATGCCCATGTCTTTTCAGGGGTACAGAGAGGTGGTGGAGGAGACGTGGATGGGGAGTTGCAGCCCCTGCCCTGCCAGGTCTCAGCCCCTCGACTTCATGCCGCCTGGGAGCCTGGGAAGTCGTGCGTGTGGCCCGGGAAGGCACAGGGCAGGTGTGACCAGGTTGATGGCTCCTCTTCTTCCTGCCATCACCCGAAAGGGGTGAGTGAACGACAGTTCAAGTGAAACAGGAGGGCCCTGGAAGGGAATGACGCCACAGACCGGGGTTTAGGCTCCTGATTTGGCGCTTCCAAGTTTTGTGATTGGGCAAATCGCCAAAGGTTTGTAAATTGTAGTTTCTTCCTCTAGAGCTTTCCACCTCTCGGGAACGTGTTCAGGTCTGAAGGCGAGGTGCATGGCACACGTGCCTAGTGAATTCTTCAGGGCTTTACGAAGCAAGGTGAGTTTGTGCCCTGAGCCCAAGCCTGTTTCTACTGCTTTGTTTTAGTTAATGGAAGGTAACTGAAAAGAAAAAGCAGGTTTTCCACCTTCATAAAGCAAATGCCTTACTAATATCTGGAAGAATGTCTTCATTCAATTTGGGCCAAAGTGCACGGTTATCTTTTGTTTGTTGGTGTGGCCAGGAGCCTGGTGATGGCTTTATTCCTGACATCTGAGGAGGTGCTTTATTTGCTGTGAGTCAGGGGGTTAAACTGTGTTGTCGTTTATGTTCTCGTGGGTTCAGGAATAGTGGAAAGAATGATTCTTGCTCAGGGGAACCTGTTCTCTGCACGTCCAGCCAATTCCTGCTGGCAACACACCCAGCTGCCTGTGAGGAGAACGTGCTGTGAACCTCCCTGTATTTTTGACAACCGAGAAGAGCTGGAAATGAGAACAAAGAGGCTGTGGGGCTGATAAGATGGTGAGCATCACAGCAAAGCTGCTCCACCCGGGGAAGGTGGGCGGCACTTTGGTTTCTCATTCCTGACAGGTGAACGAAGCGCTCACGGACTCTGCGTCTGCTGCTGCGATGATCATGGGAACCGCCTCCCCAGCAACGTTTCTTCCCGACCACTTCCCTGATGAGGACCAAGTGTGGTCCCGCCTAGAACAGGTGGGAAAACGGGCGGGTGGTTGACCGCCGGCAGCCGTTCATCACACTCAGGAGCCCAAAACAGCAGTCTTTTCGAGTTTGTAAAGTTACAGAAGGAAACACTGGGAATTCATTATTGTAACCAATTTTTTGAGCGTCCTGCTAGACTTTTTTATGCGTTTACATAGATTCTTTGGGGGAATTGGAGGGTGTGTTCATCTGGGAGTTTTGTTTACTGGGTTTTGGTAATTGGTATCATAACCAACTTACTATTTTCCATTGTGACTTTTTCATGTAACTGTTTATTTAATTATTTATCATAGAGGTACTGTCCACATCGTTATATAAAGATCGACCACATTCTTTTAAAGTATTGCCTATTCCTTCCTAGAATAACTATATGTCAATTTACAGGGACACAAGAGATTGATTTGTTTCCCATCTTCTTTACCCTGAATTGCCTGTTAGTATCTTTCTCTATTGAATTATTTTTATATGAATCTAATTAGAATTTTACTGTACATTCTGGACATTAACACTCTGTTATATACGCCACAAGTATTTTCTCTGTCTCTCATCTTTTAGGATATTTTTATGTTGATTTTAGGTATGGAGAAAACATTAATTTTGATCTTGTCAAATGTATTAGTTTTCTTTTATAACAATTATGTTAAATGCACTTTTAAAGAAAGCTTTCTTTATCCCCATTGATATATATGTTCTCTTACTTTGTACTTACTAATTTTTTTTAATTTAGAGATAGTGCTGGATTTGTTAGTTTTCATATTTAATACACCTTGAATTTGTTTTTATGAGTGGCGTTAAGTAGGATTCTAACGAAACAGAACCCAAATATCCCAACATGGTTTTCATGATAGATGGTAGGTCAAGCCCACAATCATTATATAATTTATTAGGTCAAGTCCACAACCATTATGTAGTTTAGTAGGTCCAGTCCACATTCATTATATATGATTTGAAATCTATTCTGATTATTCTAGAATTCCATATGAATTCTAGAATTAGCTTGTCCAGGTCATGATAATTACTGTTGTGGTTTTAATTAGGATGGCAGTGAATCTATAAACTAATCTTGGGAGAAATGACCTTGTGAAAATATTGTGTCTTTTTATTCAAGTACATGGTAAATAACTTCATTTTTTTCAGGCCTTCTTGGAGATTGTCCAAAAGTTTAGTAGATCCAGAGATATAATAATTGCATATGGCTTCTAGCTTTAGTACTAGCATTTTATAATTTTGCTATTCTTATGAATGCAATCTTTTTATTATATTGTCTTATTTTTTTTTCTATTAGATTGTTTTTAACAATAAAGTAATTCACAGTGGTGAAGGGGGAAAAATGTGCAGTTCCTATAATAAATAGAACAATACAAATACAACAAATACATTTGCCCTGGGGCCCTTAGACAAACTCCCTCGCGAGGGAGTGGGGTGGGCAGTGCACTTCCTGCATGAGTATCTTTACTCGTATATAGGATTCTCTAATAATCAGAATTCAGTGAGCCAATTAACCAGCAGTTTTCTACTCCTATCTGTCGACTTGGTCCCTCAGTCAGCTCTGGTGCAGGAAGAGCCCTGTTTCAACATCTGTTACAAAAGTATAAACATGATTGTGCTGACAGCCTGCACGCTTGGGCTCCACACACAGTCCCAGCAGGTTTGCTTCGAGCTCAGAGCCGAGGCATGGGGGCGCTGCAGATGCTCAGGGTCACACTCTGTGGGAACACAGTGACAGGGACGGGACACCTGGGGCAGGGGGTTTCCTCCCATCTGTCTTCTGGTGCCTGCTTCCCTCTGAAATGCCCCCTCTTATATCAGGTGTGTGTGTGTGTGTGTGTGTGTGTGTGTGTGTAAACATAAGCACAGTCCCACTGGCAGTGAATAAGGGCACCTAATTCTCAGAACCAATTGCCAACATAAATCCTCATTACTCTGTCTTTTTTTTTTTTTTTTTTAACCAATCTCGTGACACCTCGTGGCTGCCATCATTTTCTGGTGACTGTGAATTTGAGGATGTTACCACCTGTTTCTCAGCCTCTTGGTGTTTATCCTTCTTTGTTTCTCCTGTTGACACTCTTTGCACATATTTCATTGTGTTGATTTTTTTCTCTTACCAATTTTTAGATACTTATATTTTATGAATATTATTGCCTACTGTAGGTACTGCAAACACTTTTTTCACATGGCATTTTGTCTCTATTTTTAACAGATTTCTGGAGGTATAATTTACACACCATAAAATTTTCCCTTGGTAAAACTAAAAGTCAATGATTTTTAATACATTTACAGGGATGTGCAACCCTTACCACCATCCAGTCAAGAACATGTCCATCACCGTGAGAAGAACCCACACGACTGTTTCTATCCATCCCACCCCAGTCCCTGCCCCAGCAAAGCGCTAACCCGCCTCTTCTGGACATTTCATATGATGGAGTCATTCAACATGCAGTCTTTGAAGTCTGACTCCTTTCACGCAGCAAAATGTGTCCAGGTTTATCTGTGTTGTAGCACGTGTCAGTATTTCACCCCTTTTCATTGTCAAAGAATATTCCAGTGTATGGATATCCAACATTTTTATCTAGTCACCGGTTAATGGGTATTTGGGTCATCTCTATTTTGTCTATCACTAACAGTGCTGCTATAAACAGTTGCACACTTGACTTTGTGTGGACATATCTTTTCATTTTTCTTGAATAGATGCCTAGTAGTAGAATTGCTGGATCATATGTAAAATTGATGTGTGACTTCATAAGAAACTGCCAAACCATTTTCCAAAGTGGCTATGCCGTTTTATACTCCCACCAGCAATGAATTAGGTTTCCAGTCGCCCCCCCCACCGCCACCATCCTTGTAACACTTGTTACTGTCAGTCTTACACTAGAGACATCTAACTGTGGTTTAGTGTGTGTTTCCCCCATAACTGATGATCATTTCATGTGCCCATTGGCCATCTACCCATCTTTAGTGGAGTGTCTATTCAAATGTTTTGCCCGCTTTTATTATGCTATTTGTCCTCTTAGAAGTGAGTTGTAAAGAATTCTTTACATATACTGATACAAATCCTTTACAAGATATATGATTTGCCAGAAAAATGATCTGATCTTGTTTTTTTTATTTTCTTAATAATGTCTTTTGAAGTGAAACAGTTTTTAATTTTGTAGAAGTTCAATTCATCAAAGTTTTCTTTATGGATCAGTCTTTTTGTGTCATAGCTAAGAATTTATTGCCAAATAAAATGTCCTAACGACTTTTTCTATATTTTCTTCTAAGAGCTCTATAGTTTTAACTCATTTTTTGTCTATGATCTGTCTTAAGTTTTTTGTATGGAAAAATAAAAGGATCCAAATTGATCTTTTTAAGATATTTCCAACATGATTTGTTGAAGACTATCCTTTTCCCCATTGAATTGCCTTGATATGTTAGCTATAATCAGTTGATCGTGAACGTAGAATTTGTAGACTTTCAGTCTGTTCCATCGATTTATGTATCTATCTGTATGCCAGCTTCTACTGTCTTAAAGACTTCAGCTTTACAGGAATTTTTGAAATTGAGAAACTTAAGTCCTCCAATTTTATTCATTTTTTTAAAAACTGTTTGGCTATTCCAGATGCTTTACGTTTCCATATACATTTTAGGATCAGTTTGTCAACTGCTACAAAAGTCTGCTGGTATTTTGATAGCAATTATATTGAATCTATGGATCAATTGGATGAGATTTCCCATTGTAACAATATTGAGTCATCCTATCCATGAACATGAATTGTATCTCCATTTATTTAGTGATGCTTAATTTTTTCTTAAAATTTTTATATATATTTTATAGTTTCCAGTATACAAGTCTTGGGCTTTGTGCTAAATTTATTCCTAAGTATTTTATTCTTTTTGATGCTATTGTCAATGGAATTGTTCACTTAACTTCATTGTGGATTGTCCATGGAAATACAATCTAGTTTTGTATATTGATCTTGTATCCTACAAATTTGCTAAACTCACTTATCAGTTCTAGTAGATTTTTAAATGGGTGTGAATTCCTGAGGACCTGCTATACAGAGAATCATGTGATGATCTTGTCTGCGAATGAAGATGGTTTTCCTTCTTTTCTATTCTGTGGGTCTTCTATGCCTTTTTCTTCTCTGATTGCACCACCTAAACTCCCCAGTATAATGTTGAAAAGAGTAGTAAGAGTGAACCTCTTTGCCTCATTCCTGATCTTAGGGGTGATACAATAAGAAATATATGTGTGGCCTTTGTCCCTGTTTCCTGACACAGAGCTCCTAAACCCCTTGGAACTTCCGGAGTGATTAGAGTAATAGGAATGGCTCTCATTCTAGGTGACCCTTGGCAGTCCCCTTGACAGCTTCAGGATAGGGTCACCAGAAAGACAAGGCACGATGAGAAGGCTGGAACTTTCAGCCCCACTCAACTCCAGGGGAGGGAGCCTAGAGATTGAGTTCAATCACCAATTGCTAATGATTTAATCAATCATCAAATGTCATCTCCGTAAAAACCCTTAAACAACCGGGTTTCAGAAAAGTTCCAGGTTAGTGGAGGCATTCATGTGTCATGAGGGTGTACCTCTCCTTCTGGCTTCCAAGTTCTGTGATCTGTTCTAGCAAATTACATAACCTGACCTGAAGCTGTGGTCTGAAGTGGGTCTGAGCCCTGGCCCTTTGGGATCTACACAGACTCTGGGTAGTTGCTGTCAGAATTGAATTGGATGGTAGGACACCTAATTGATTTCCAGAGAGTTGGTGAATTGGTCTTTGTGGGGAAAAATTCACACATTTGGTGTCAGAAGTATTGGGAGTAGAAACAGCTCAGAGGAGAAAGTTCTCAGTCTCACCATTAAACACGATGCCAACTCTAGGTTTTTATTGGTTTCCTCTATCAAATTGAGAAAATTCCCTCTATATTTTGCCTGTTGATTTTAATCATAGATTTATTGTTTGCTTTCCTTTATTTTTTTATTAAAAAATTAACTTTAATTGTACCAAAAAAATTGAGGTTTCTATGTTTCTTATTTGCCTCTTATATCCCTTTTAAAAGTGTTGAGTTTAATTTTCCTCTTTCTGGAGTACTCCCTGTAATCATTTTAAAGAACGAATCTTTTTTAAAAGAGATCTTTTAAAGAGGTGGTAAATTTTCTGAATTTTTTTTATTTTAGACAACCTTTATTAACCCTTCCATTGGAATAAGACCACATTGAGCTATAGAATTTCAGGTTCGTGGTCTTCTTTATTTTCCCACCTCAGGGATCGTTTGGGTGTATTTCTCCATTGTTGCTTGTCAATGAGAAGAATCCTGACGGCAATCAGATTCCCACTTGTCTCTCTATCTTACCATGATGACCACCACCAACGAGAGCACTTAGGATATCTCTCTATTCTTAATTTTCTAAAAGCCTCTCCACTGTATCTTATTTCATGTCCCACACACAGCACTCAGTGGGCCATTTTGATCTAAGTCCTACCTTGTCCGGCTCTGAAAATGTTTATTTTCGAACATTCTCTCCCCTCCATTCTTTCTGTCCTCTTCCTGTGGATCTGCTATGACATAATTTAATCTCAAATAACTGCAAGGTGACAGCATGGCAAAACATTTAAAAACCCTGTGCCGTAAGAAAGGACAACAGGACAAGATACCTGGAATCTCTTGTCAATTCAAAGCAATAAGCTTCAACCAAATGTCCAGGGAAGGGTGTCAAAAAGTAATTAAATTCCCAGTCATAAATTGACTTTTGGAAGGTTACACTTTCAGGGACAGCATGAGATTGATGTTATGGTTCATGGGAAACATGATAATTTTTTCCTTTCAAACTTTTATCAAACCAACCACTGCTTCCTTGGACTCTTGTGCGGATAGATGAGCTCACCACAGGGTGTGTGTGTAAGAATTCTCCAGATCATTGCAAAATTTCTTTGATTAATGCCTCTTTCTTAGTATCGGTACCTCTTTCTGTTTGTGGCAGTTTTGCTTTCTTTTCCTTTGTGAAATATGTCCACTGACATATGGAAATATATCACGAACATAATTCTATAACCAAGCTTCGGTGGAAAAATCATTCATTTTATGACACATTTGAAGTTTCAACAACAGGCAGCTGGAGGTTTATTAAGCACATCCATTGTTCATTTATCACACTTATGGGTCTGATTTGCTTTGTTTTTTTTTTTTTTTTTGGCCACGCTATGCAACTTGCAGGATCTTAGTTCCCTGACCAGGGATCAGATCTGGGCCACGGCAGTGAAAGCGTGGAGTCCTAACCACTGAACCGCCAAGGAATTCCCTGCTTATTTTCCATATTACTTCTGTCTGGTGGTTGAACTGAGTTGCTTTTTATCACATCGGTTCTCACTGTGATAAAATGTAGCTACAGTGGTGAGGTCTCCCACTGCTCACGGGTGAGCCAGGGTCTGTGGTGGGACAAGAGGGCGTCTCGGGGGGCCACTCGCCAGGCCCCCGCTTGGCCTGTGACCCCGCACACCTGCCCCTCGTGCTCCTCCTTCAGCCCCTGCCTGCAACTCTGGCTTAATCCCCTACCTTCTGATCTGACGCCTCCCGTAAGACACACCTCAAGCACCTCTTGCCCAGGAAGTCTTCTCCGCGGCTTCTCTGGAATTTCGAGCTCAATTTGTATAACATTTACAGGCTAAAAAAGCAAAAGAAAACAACAACGTCATGATTCCACAATATCCTCTCCCCATCCACAGACAGTGGATCCAAAGATCCTCATGCCAATGTCATCCACTGTGTCTTCTACATAAAACATTTTGGACAGTTTCCTCTTTCCTCTCAAAGCTCTCATTTCATTCATAGTTCACTTTTACAGGGAAGAAGGTTGAACTTTTACTTGAAAGACCTGTGTCTCAAGCCCACCTCCACCCTTACTGGCTGGCAGCTTTTCTGGGCTTCAGTTTTCTCATCCGTTGGATTAGAAAACTATAAAAACTTCACAGGATTATTGTTAAGATCAGAGAAGATGATACCTGTAAAAGATCTGTAGGAGCTACAGTATGGAACACAAATGTGGGCATTGTTAGATCTCCTGTTACATTGTAGACAAAGGGCACTGGAGGCCTATGCTTAGTCACAGTCTGTATCAAGTCTTCTCATCTCATCTGTAGAAGCTAGTTCTGCAAGGAACACGTGTCTCTCTCCACGCAGCAATGAGCACATGCACCACGACAAAGGGCTTAGGTTCCGGGGTCATAAGATGGTTCATATCCTAAATCTGCCACTTCTGGGTGTGTGATATTGCAAAGTTGTTTGATTTACCTGATCCTCAATTTATTCATCTATAAAATGGGTGTGGTGGTGACAAGGCTGTAATTCAGCAAACCTAGACTCAAGACAAAGCTGCATTCCCAGCCTCCCTTGCCATGATGTTGGGGCTTTGGGACTGGGTCCTGGGAAGCTGTGTATGCTGCTCCCTGGCCATACACCCCACTCCGAGATCTCGGCACTCTCCCCCAACCCCCATAACAACTGCATCAGTCAGCTTTCACTGAATAACAAATCACCCCAAACTCAGTGGCCAAAGTACGTCCCAAGGCCAACCTGGATTCGAGGGGTGGGGAGTAGTGTCCAGCTGCTAATGGGCAAGTTGGGAAGAAGCACATCCATTTCTGCAATCGACCACAGCTCTGCAGAGCAAGAGTTGAAGAGGACAGCATCACAGGCCTTCCTGCTGACTGCATTCGAGTATAACGCATGCCCCGAGGGTGGGGCCGTTTGTCACAGCAGCCCATGTGGCCTGACTCCTGCAACGTGGATGAGAACCCTTTGCTCACAGAGCTCTTATCAAGACTGAATAAGGCAAACTCTGGCAAGTTCTTAGCACAGCATCCTGCATGTGCTCAGGGCATGGCGGTTATTTGATTTATTTTATTATTGTTATTTTTATTAATGGCATTGCTGTTAAAGATTTATGACAAACAGGTCCTTAGTAGAGCCATAATTATGAGTCTTGATGGTCACATAGTTCTGGGGTCCCACACCCAGCAGGGTTTATGGGAAGTGCTTGATAAATGCTCCCAGACCAGCTTGGGCTCTGCCATTGGAGGCCCAGAGGGTATCTGCACAGCGACTCTCCTCCAAAGCTGCAGGGGCTTTGCTCCTTCCCTCGTTACAAGCTCAAGACTCTCCCCAAGCCCCCTCGACATTGCTGCTGACCCAGAGAAGACCCCAGTGGCAGGTTACAGAGGGCAGAAATCAGACCAAACTTGGTGAGAAGCAGCAACATGTAGGGGCAGTAAACACACTTTCTAAACCAAAAAATAATACCTGTTAAGCAAAAGTTAAATGAACACGAGTACACAGGGTAAGATTCCAGAGGATGTACTGTATGATTCCATTTATATAAAAACGAATCTACATTATGCAGACAGGGCAGTGGCCCCCTCCAGGAAGCAGGGAAGTAGCTGCGGGAGGAAGGGCACAAAGGGCTCCTGGGTGCTGCTGACGTTCTGTTTCTTGATTTGGGTACTGGTCACACATCTGTGTCCTGCTTGTGAAGATTCATCAAGCCTTACATTTACAATCTGTGCACTTTCTATATATACATTACATATCAATAAAACGTTGAAAAAGGATGTGTGCTTTGATCATTTGTAATTAGTAGGGATATTTGTATATTAGTATTAGTAATGCATTAAATATGTGTATTAGTAAAATATTTGTGAAATTATATCAATTAAATCCTATTTAACCATGAGTTTTTGTTTCTTTGTTTTTTTGTTTTATTTTTTTTTATTTTTATTTTTTTGGCTGTGTTGGGTCTCCATTGCTGCACGCAGGCTTTCTCTTGTTGTGGTGAGCAGGGGCTACTCTTTGTTGAGGTGCCCGAGCTTCTCATTGCGGTGGATTCTCTTTTGTGGAGCACAGGCTCTAGGCGCGAGGGTTTCAGTAGTCGTGGCACACGGGCTCATTAGTTGTGGCACACGGGCTCAGTAGTTGTGGCTCACGGGCTCTAGAGCACAGGCTCAGTAGTTGTGGTGCACAGGCTTAGGTGCTCCACAGCATGTGGGATCTTCCTGGACCAGGGATCGAATCCGTGTCCCCTGAATTGGCAGGAGGATTCTTAACCACTGCACCACCAGAGAAGTCATTAACCATGAGTTTTAAAATCTTTTTTTTTTAAGGTAAACTAACTGTCCTAGAAAGCCCAGAGGGTGTGATGTTTGCTGCAGTTCACGAAGCAGGCAGCTTACCACCCCCCTGCCCGTCCTGGTCCTCACACATGCATGGGCAAAGACAGGCACAACAGCCAATTATTTGGAACTTTATAAATTACAATGATTTTATCTATCTATCTATTTATTTATTTATTTTTCACCTAGCCACACGGCTTGCGGGATCTTACTTCCCAGACCAGGGATTGAACCCAGGCCCCATCAGTGAAAGCGCCGAGTCCTAACCACTGGACTGCCAGGGAATTCCCAAATTATGGTGATTTTAAAGATCACAACTGCTCCCAAATCACAGCTTCTGCTTTCATTTTTATTTCTCAATTTTTGTCCTATTTTTTCTTTGCCTGAATTTGATTGATTTTGCTGTTTTGTTTGGCCTTAGAAGCATAACCCTTTCTTTCCTCCGTCCACTTCATGATGTGGGAAAAGTCATCAAAAGGGCCATAGTATGGTGAATTTCTAAGTCCCCCTAACAGTGTCTGCGATGTAACAACAATGACTGATGGAGACGATCAGGCAAACTCCTGGTGGGAGGTTCTTCGGGGACAAATGGCACAAACACCCCAGCTCCTTGGGACCAGCAGCCTGGAACACACAGCAGGGTTGGGAATAAAGCACTGTGTTAATCCTATAAGCATCCTCCAGCTCTTTTTCCATCATATCATGTGGGAGACTGAATTCAATGGAAGAAGGATGTTCTTACACTGAACTGTGAGATCTCTTGCCTTTGGCCTGCATCCTCCGGGACAGCTGCTATGAAACCCTCGGAATTTTCTTTCTGGGGAACAGGGAACCTGGGTATCTATCCAATGACACCTTTGCCTCATTGGCCAAGGGTTGGTCCTGGTTGGCCCTTCCAGGATGCCCTGCAAGTGCCCAGCCAGCTGCCATAAAGCTGCAGGGAGCCACAGGCAGGGACGCAGACCCATGCAGGGGCGCAAGGAGAGGTGCTCAGGACACGTGGAACCGACCATCACAGCTCCAGGTGAACTCGGGGTACAGGTGGGCCCTGGACACGTCGGCCACAGCCCCTCAGCTGAGCGCAGCCCATGTGACATCCACGTACACGTCCACACCCACTCGCGTGCACGGCCAGGAGTAGAAAGCACCGTTGGGGCTGCAGAAGGCATATGGCAGCTGCCTCACACATCCCACTGAACGAGCCAATTACGCGGGAACAAATAACGCCAGCGAGCGGACCCGTCCCCTAGCTTTACGCATCGTGTGCGCATTTGCTCAGAAAACTTCTGGGCCCCCGACTCACCAAGTCTACCCAGGTATCAGCATTAAACATCACACCCAGAAGAACGTGAGCCTTCAGCTCTGCGCTAGGAAGCCAGCCCCTTCCTCGGTTTACAGGCGACAGGGGACAGGAAGAATTCCACCCTGAGCCATGCTCCCTGGAGCTGAAAAGTGATGTTTATGCCAAAATGATCCATCTGAGTCCCTTTCTGTGCAGAGTGAGATTTTCCCACTAGTCTTAGAACCAGATTATTCACGATTTGGGGCAGCTCTCCTTGGCTGCTTTTCTAATTTTTAAAACCGAGACGTTAGCTGTCTGTTTTGGGGGATAATGTGTGCACAAGGAGCCCAAGCCCTTTCCGCTAAATCTACTTCAGGCTCAATTGGCCGACAGGGACCTTGAAGTCGGAAGGAAGTGATAGGAGAAATTAGACCTGTGTTCACTGACAGAGGATGAAGAGCAGCGGAGATGCCCAGGCCCTGGCCGAGCTCCTGCCCCACTGCCACGCCACCTGGGGAGCTCAGGTCATTGCCCTCAAGGACCACCCACCCCCCAGCCCAGAGAACACCCCTCTCTGTTGACTCCCAGACGTCATGAAGGGGGCTGGGTTATGAGGCTCTTTCATTGTCTGTTTCCAGCCAGTATGGGTCTGGAACTCCTCCAGCTCTGTGCCATCACAGCCCCAGGATGGAGGGTCTACCCTTAAACCGCCTATTTAAACAGACAGATCTTTGGCTGTAACTACACCTGAAACAGCTCATGTGGAAGATGGCTCTGGGGTCGACCCCGGGCAGGTGACCAGTCCTCTCCAAGCCTCATTGGCAAATGGAGGGAACAATAGGATTTATGTCTATGAGCTGTTGTGAGGATTCGATGGAAGGCAGCCTGGAAGGCTGGTGACAGAGGCCCAGGCACATCTGCAGCGTCGTCGTATTTGTCCCAAGCAGCCACCAGGCTTGGGATCTGCTCCTGGCGTCTTCACAGCACAGGGCTGCCTGCTGGGACCCTGGCCATCAAGGAGAGGGCCAGGTGGCCCGGCCATGTCGTTTAGCTGCCATCCAGCCCCTCCTGGGCTAGGCTGACCTCAGGAGGACGAGGTCCACTTCTGTTCTCTGTCGGGTTGATGACCAGCTCCAGAGAAGAGGACTCCGCCCCCTCTAACCCTGGGTCCCGCCTGCCGGGCTGTGGCCTGTACAGCAGGAGCTCCAGGGATTCCAGGGAAAGAAAACCAAGTCCTCTTGGAAGCCGAAACATCCTGCTGAGCAGGCCTGGGGCCTCAAGGGAGGCAGGGTCATGTTCTTCCACGCAGAAGAAAGTGGTTCTCACCCAAATGTGTTAATTAATAAATAAAACGGAAGAGCTCTGACACAGGGCAGTGCTTCTGAGATGATGTGCACGTGACTCACAGGGGAAGGGAGTCTTGTTAAAGTGTAGGTTCTGCTTCAGACGCAGGTCCAGGGTGGAGCTGAGGGTCTGCTTTCCCGATAAACCCCCAGATGTTGCCCCCAAGGCAGGTCTGGAGACCACACTGTGACTAGCAATGTTCCAGGACCCCAAGATCCAACACAGGTGAGGCCCTATTTATGGTGAGGACATAACTGGGAAGTCCCTGGACGCAAGATCCCTGGAAGATCCTACCAACTTGAGTGGTAATAGTATTTTTAAAACCTTAGCTGAATTTGGAGGTCAGCTCAGAAACAAAGACCAATTGGAGTGGCATCCGGCCCTCAGAGTGACCCAGACCCTCAGGATTTACTGCAGACCCTGCCAGCCCGGGGCACTGGGAATCTCATAGCAGAGACCCGGGTCGGGCTTGGGAGGGGAGCGTCCGTCTAGAGGGAGCCGTGAATTTCTCCACTGTGTCTCTGGATGGTGCTCGTCTGCTTAGCCAGGGAAGCAGGGCCAGGAAAGGCCTCTCCACTAAGAAAATGCATCAATAGTTGCATTGGCAGGACAGTGTCAGAGGTCAGAGGTCAAGTGGAGTTCTGCACGAGGCTCCTTGGAGGCTCAGGCATGAGGTGGCTAAACCCACCAAGACCAGGATGTGGGGAGGACTTTACAAGTGAGGGGGTGAAGGATGGGCGGATTCTGCCAGAGAAGAGGACACAGCACATTACACCCCATCTGTCTTTCAGGTCTGAGTTCTGTCCTCTAGCCTTCCAGGGTTCATATTTCTCAGAAAAAAAATGATGACTCGTTGTGCTTTGCTTTTATAATAAATGAGGTGTGAAAGTACTTCAAAAACTTGAAAATATCATGCAAATGCAAAGTGGAGCTATTTTTATTTACCTGCATGTAACCCAGACTATTTGTATTCATCAGCAGGTAACTCAGGTTGAAACAC
The DNA here is from genome assembly GCF_965194805.1 of Balaenoptera borealis. Taxonomy (NCBI): domain Eukaryota; kingdom Metazoa; phylum Chordata; class Mammalia; order Artiodactyla; family Balaenopteridae; genus Balaenoptera; species Balaenoptera borealis. The sequence continues at coordinate 44,614,970 of NC_138872.1, read as the reverse complement.
GTTCGGAAAAATTTGCACATGTTCTTGCTGATACAGTTAATTTAGGACCTGGGATTATCTCAGCATCCTAGGGTGAATAATTCTTCTGTTGCTGTTGCTTTCATTCTCAAGCTAACGGTCACTAAACACCGTTAGCAGATGCTGCTGGTGACCTTCAACTGGGCTAGGGCATCCAGGCCCCAGCTGCATGAGCTGCTCTGTGGGGCTGCCCTGGGCCCCCCACTGCCCTGCTTCCCTCACTCCCCTGCAGGTTTCTCTTTAGAACCCGCCCTCCATAAATCACATGCTCATGCTCCACTTCTAGGGAACTGACCTCAGATGATTCTACAACACTTTACTGGAAGACCTCCCTTCATCATGACAGTGAAATGCATGCAAGTACATAAGGTGCACATTATTACTGCAGATGAGGTAATTTTCCCAAACTCCTGCAACTAGCACGTGTCAGAGCTGTAACTTGAATTCAGCTCACCACGTGACTTACAGCCTCCGTTTTCACCGTTAGGTCTTTAGGGGGGAAGCTGGTTATGCATCAAAATGGGTCCTATTTTCAAGTATCCATTGCTCACGACGCCTTCTTCTGTTAACAGAAAAATTAAAATGATGCTGCTGCGTGTAAACCTGAGAACAGTCCAGCCCTCAAATAATTCAAGTGTGCTGAGCACAGAGGGCGAAGTTGAGACTTTCATCCGCCCCTGGAGGTCACGTCCACAAAGCAGGTGCTCATTCATTAACACACGTGCAGATGGGACCACGAAGGCCTCCGTACGGCTGGGGGGGTTTCACCCATAAAACACCGATGTCTTTGGCCAACTCAGAATGATCGGAAACCAGAGTACTAAGGGCTTCGGTCTTTTATTTTCCTCTCAGGTGTTGGAGCCCAAGCACATTTATTAACCTTCAGACCCAGCGCGGCCGTGCCAAGTGTTTCCAGAGCAGCAGTCTGCGCTGGTCCATGCCCCCAGAGATGGCAGTGCAGCTCTGTTCCTCACAAACACTCATCTGCAAGTGGGCCTTCCCTCAGCCGATGTCGGGATGGGGCCAAGGATGCTGCATCCCTACCCGCTCTCCTGGTGATACTGGTGTGGCTTAAGTGGAAGCATCACTGATCTGGAGGAGAGCTTTGATATTTAAAATAGACTTGACCTGATGCCTGTTACAGAGCTAAGAATCTTGAATTTTAGTTTAGTTTATTAGCATTTAATGAATTTTATTTCATTTGATCAGATAAAATCATAGGCTGTCAGAGCTGGAAGGCATCCTAGAAAACATCCTGTCAAGTCCATATACATATATATATATATATTTTTTAACATGGAATCTTTAATTTTAGATTGAAAAAGCATCCTGCCTCTTCCCTGCAGTGTACAGCTTGGAGATTGGCTGGAAATGGTCCCGCAGAAGCAGAGAGTGTGCAGGAGGCTGGGCCCTGGTCTCCCACCAGCCCCTTTTCTGACTCTGCTCTTGTGGGAACCCATGAACCTTCTCAGCCTTCCTGCGGCTGTTGTTACCACGACGCCTGCTGCCTGCCTGGGGGGATCAGACCAGACAGAATACCTCCTCTCAAATATCTGAAACCTGCACTTTAGGCTTTGCAAGCTACAGAAATGGACTTCTGAGCTCTCCATTGAAGCGAATGGTAACAGAGTCACTGTTTGCTTTTCCTTGGGCTCCTAAACTAGGCACCCATCCTAGGATTCAGAGAAGGGTGTCTTCCCTTTCTCCAGAATTCCCAGGCCAAGTCTGCAAGTTTTGCCCCCAATTCTCCTGACTTCAGTAATCACGGATTGTCCCCAGATCTTCCAGAAGTGATTCCAGTAGCTGGATGGAGCCCATGCCTGGTCAGAGTGACCACAGGGACAGTGATTGCTCCGGGTGACCCCAAGGCTGCAGCCCCAGTGTCCTTGGAGAACACCCTGGCGTAAGTGACCAATCCTCAATCCTGATGGGCCTTTTGAGAGTTTAAGGCACAGCCGGATAATGCTGCCAGCAACCAGACCACCGACCCCAGCATCCTGGGCTTTCTGGGTTGGGGATGGCAGACAGCGCTTCACTGGCCCAGTAAAGCCCACCTCCTTGAGGGAGAAGCAAGAACGCTCTCCAGGGGCAGCCAGAGGAAGGCACTTTCAGGAGCTTCATGCCAAGTGGAGGGTGAGGACGGACGTTGGCAGAGGGGGGAAGCAGCAGGCAGACCCGGGCCGTTTCTGACCCTGGAGCCGCACTCTGACTCTTCTTCCTTGGAAGAGCTCCTTATAGACAACAGTCAGCACCTGAGCACGAGCAGTGGGGACGTCACGGGAGGGACTGGAGGGCTGCCAACCCCCCAAGGGAGGCCTGGCTTCCCCTCCAGCAGCTGAGAGAGCTGAAGACAATGGCCTAGCATACAATGTAAAATTACTAGACACACAAAAAAGCAGGAAACCATGATCTGTAATCTAGAAAAACAAAAGCAGTCAGTAGAAACACACCTAAAGCTAACACAGATGTAAAAATTAGCAATAAAAGCATTGAAGCAATGCTTATAAATGCATTGAAAGATTTAAAGGAAAAGTTGAATAGTAGTGATTGAACAGAGAATCTCAGTAGAAATAGAAATGGTAAAAAAAGAACCAAATGGAAATTCTAGAACTGATCATTACAACATATAAATTATAAATGCCCTTGGGTTATAGAAGCAGATTATAGATTGCAAAAGAAAGGGGTCATTGACCTCAAGCACAGATCAATAGAAATTATGCAGTCTGAAGAATAGAGAGAAAAAAAAGTTTGGAAAAATATAAACAGATCAAAATATATTATGATCTTTGCCATAATATCATTTGGGTAATTGGAATTCCAGAAGGAGAGAATAACGAGAATGAGGTAGAAAAATATTTGAAAAAATAATGACCAAAAATTTCCCCCAAAATGGAGAAAAACCTCAATTTACAGATGAATGAATCTCGGCAAATCCCGATCAGAATGAATACAAGGAAAACCTTCAGACCTTAGGTACATCTTAAAAGTATCCAGAGGAAAAAGATGTATTATTTATGCAGCACTAGTGATACAAATAATCATGATTTCTTATTATAGCCATGGATCAAGACAGAGCAATGACAGCTTTAGGGGGCTGGAAAAAAATACATCAATCTATAGGCTATATATAGCAAAAATATCCTTAAATATGACAGTGAAATAAACACGTATGCACACAACTAAAATCTGAGGAAAGTTGTTACCAACAGACTTCCACAATAATAAATAGTAAAGGAATTATTCAGGTTTGAAGGGAAATAATACCAGATGGATAAATGAATCCAGAGGAAGGAATGAAAGCATTGGAAATATTAAATTAAAGGATTAATATAAAGATTATATACTTTTTCTTCTTATAATTTTCTTAAAAGATACTTGAAGGTGGGGGGTACAAAATAGATGAAGAAGAAGTGCAAACTTCCAATTTTAAAATAAATAAATCCATGGGAATGTAATATACAACCTAAGGAATAAGGTCAAGAAAATGATAATAACTTTGTATGAGAACAGATGGTTACTAAACTTACAGTGGTGATCATTTCATAAGGTATGCAAATGTCACATCACTGTGGTGCCCCTGAAACTAACATAATATTGTACATTAACTGTATTTCAACTAAAAAAAAGACACGTGAATGTTTAAAGAAAATATAATAACATGATGCTAGGGGCTATAACATATTTACAAGGAAATATATGATAAAAAGTATGAATTATGTGGGGTAAGTGGAATTATTCTGCTGTAATATTTGAATATTTTATATGAAATGATGCAACGTTAATTATATGTAGACTGTGCCAAATGAAAGTGCATACTGAAATTCCTAGAACAACCACTAAAAAATAAAATAAAATTATAGTAGACAAGAAAATTAAATACTAATAATTTGATTAGCTCAAAAGAAGCTGCCTAGGAAAGAAGAGAGAAATAAAGATTGAGGAACCAATAGTAAAATGGACCAATTAGTAAAATTGTTTATGGTGGATAAGTATAATATATATTTATAGTTATAAATATGTTATGTATTTATATGAATATAATAGCATATACCATATAGTTATATATACATATATACTTATATATAAATATAATGTGTGTTATACATAAGAGAATTTATGAAATATAGGACTTTGTCACTCAAAGAGAGGAATCAAGCTTCATCAAATGGATCCACTGAAACTATGTTAAATGTAGGAACAAAGCAACCTAAAAACACTTCTCATTGGTGATCAGTAGTGAGAACCATAAAAGCACTGCATTCATAAAACAAGAACAGGCTGTTATAAAAAAGATGCATTCGGAAAACAAGATAGAGGGCAGGAAAATTTAAACCACTATTGCTAATAATTTATGTATATGTACCGTGTGTGTATGTATGAAAAGCAGAACGGACAGTAATAAGCAGAGTCACACAAACACAACCAGGAAGCATTCTTCTAGAAAGAAGAGCATAAAGGTGAAATTGTACCTTTTCCAAAAACACTGAGGTACTCAGAACACGTGGGTTCTTGATAGTCTATTATGATCTACAGCAGAACAAGGCACCCCATGCTTTTTCTAATCACATCTAGGACACATGGGGAGAGCCCAGACCCAGGGGAGGTCAGAACCCTTCCCCAGGAGCCCTGAGCTCCGAACAGGAGCATTAGGAACTGGAGGGGTGACAGCCATGAGCAATTCCCCTAGGAGGCAGCGGGGTGGGGGGGTGGCAAAGGGTGCTGGGATCCCTGAGCAGAGGGAGGAGTGTCCCCTCAGTCCACTCCCCTCTGTGCTCACTCACCAAACTCACCTCCCCACTGGGAGGCCCCGGCCTTCCAGCCAAAACACTCCTTCCCCTTCCTGGCTTTCATTCTGTTTTTCTCCTGAATAAATTGAGAGTGGTGTAAATGCACATTCTCTTAAAGAAATTATTTAACTCTGCGTTTTTTCTTGACTGTGGAAAAGCCTTAGGGCAAAACAATGGAAAGGAAATGATTAACAACCTTAATTTGTGTTTCTGAAATTCTAACTCCAAATATTTGTCTACTTAAGAACTCCGATAGAATCAACCGACCAAGTAGTGGAACCAGTAAGGGTACCGAAGGTGGCTTGGTAACAACTCTGTAGGAAAGCCAGCCGAGCTGCTCACCGGCAATGGTCAGGAGAAGAGGAGATGGCATTCAAAACAGTGAAAACATAATAAAATACCCAGGAATAAGCCAATTAAGAAATGCATACACAGCGGGTTAAAAAAATCCATACCCACATGACTTGGTCTACGTTTACGGGAGGATGTAAACATGAGAAAGAGATGCCGATATGCCCTGTGCTGTAAAAATGGAAATACGCTTAAATCTATCAGTAAACTTAAAAATCGTTATCAAAATCCTGTGGCAATTTTTAATGAACCTGGGCAAGGTGTCTATAAAATTCATATGGAAAAGAGAATAGAAAGAATTTTTTAAAATATCAATATTAATGAGATACTTGCCCTACCGGATATGAAAACAGCCTAGGCAGTCAGGGTAGTGAAATCTGTGTGGTGTTGACACAGGGCTAAGCAAACAGCTGAGCCGGAGAGAACAGATAATCCAGGAAGAGATCCGTATGTGATACACACAGGATGTGCAACAGTGGGGAAAAGATGGATCATTCAATACATTGAATTTTGGCAAATCCACTCCATTTTGTGGTAAACAGAATAATAACCCCCAAAGCGCCCAACCTACACCCTAGACTCCATGACTTACCATGGCAGAAGGAAGTTCACAGACTTAAGTTCATGGACCTTGAAATGGGGAGCTGACCCCGGACCACCTGGGGGGCCCAAACCAATCCTGAGAGCCTTCGAAGGCTGAGCTGCCCTGGCTGGTGTCGTGGGTCGAGGATGAGGCAGTGCTGCTTTGAAGACGGAGGGAAGGTCCTGAGATCGAGGAATATGGGCGCCTCCAGGGGCTGAAAAGGCGAGAGCCTATCCTGCCGAGCCTCCCGGAAGGAAAGGGCCAACCCACAGCCTGGTCTTTGCCCATGAGCCTCATTGGACTTCCGGTCTACAGAGTTGGAACACAGTAACTCTGGTGATGTAAGCCACAAAGTCTTCGGTAACTTATCACAGCAGCAACAGTAAACTAATACAACTTTGAAAAAGTAAGATTTCTACCATTCTACACACAAAAATAAATTTTGGATTGATTAATGAGCCAAATACAACAAAACATCTGGTTCGAGAATTACAAACACACACGTCAGTGAGGTGTGCGTGGCGGGGCCGGGAGAGAATGAAAGCAGCATCAGTAGAATGTGCGTATACCCTTGAGGTGCAGGAAAACCCTCTCAGCAACACAGAAAAGTCCAGAAGCAGGAAAAAAAAAGATGGATAAATTTGACTTCAAAAAAATTAAAATGTGCTCATGGACAAAATAAAACAAAATTAACAAAAGCAGCCTGGCATATATAATTGGCAAAGTGATTTCTAGGACAGGTAATTGGCAAAGGGATAGTTTCTTTATTGTAGAAAAAAAAGACACTACAATATTCAAGAAAAATAACAGTAACTGGATGGGGAAAAAATTATACAATATGAGACTAGGTAATTCCCAGAATAAGCAATTCATATGGCTAGTAAATGTATAGAAAAGGAGGAAATCGTAATGAAACTAATGATGATAATCCATCAGATTGACAAAACTTTCAAATATTGATAGCAGTTATTGATTGAACATTACGTAAAGATTTTTCTTTTTTCTTTCATGGTGTGTAAATATTTGAAATATATGAAAATGAAATAAAATAAAGTAAAACATTTCTGTATCTAGCTTATGCTATGGTTGAGTCAACCCAAACACACGTGTGCACATACATGCATGTCCACGCACACATACACACACACACATGCACTGGCACACATGCACAGGCACACACAGAGGGGTCAGGGCAACTGAGCTGAGTCTGAAGAAGCTAAAATCCCAGAGGTGATAAGTAGTCAGACGCCGGTGGCTTAATTCTGCCATTTCTGTAAAGCTGTGTAAACCGCCCCCCTGGACAACCCCCGGACCACATCCGACGGGAGACCTGCTTTGATTCTTGCTGCCCCTCCTGCCCTTGCCTTGTGGCTGGTGGGTTCTCCCAGCCACTGGTGGTAACATCTTGCTTTTGCCCTTTTCCCTTCTTGAGGGAGCTTTGAAGGGACTTCATAGGTGGGAGAAAATACAACTTGAAGTTTATTAATTAGAGACATTTCTTGTGAGATTCTCTGCCCAGGGCACTGTGTCTGAGTCTAATAAAAGGACTCAAAGTAAAACATGAGAGCCCGGGCTCTACCCTCCCCATACCCAAAAGAGGGAGAAATCGGACTCCTCTTGGCAGTGTGAATTTGGTGCAGCATTTGGGAGAGTGACGGGGCCCTAGCTGTTCCTGAAGGAGAAGAAAGATGTCACTGCAGCTTGGTTTATACTAAGAAGGAGGGAATTGGAAATAAGCCAGACATTCACGGATGCCGTTATGGCTGAATAAATGATGCTTCACTGTTAGATACTATGTTGTGTGCATGCACCTCGGCTTCCTTCCACGGGCCGCCCGTCCGCTGTGTGGGGACTGAGGGAGGCGGCCTAGGGATCCCTCACCTGCCTGCAGGTGCTCCTTCCTCCTCAGGCAAAGCGATGTGTCAGCAGGTGTGTGGGAAGGGCAGACAGCAGAGTCCCTCTTACAATAAATCATGAAGGTGTCTGCGGCATTCTGTCACTTCCAAGGGTGGGGAACAGGAATGCTCCAAAATGAGCATAAAACGCGGTGTGAAGCTACAAGCTTTGGGTTTGAACCGTGGCTCTGTCGTTCGCTAAGCTGGCAGCATTGGACGATGTATTTGATTCTCTTAACTGGCTGTCTATTTTACAGAAGTGCTGCAAGGACTAAAGTAGGTAAATATGTGTGAAACATCGATGGTGCAGAATACTAGACAAATGCCCTTTTCTATCCTGGAGTCTATCTCTGGAGTCAGCCGTGAGCCAAACCCCACCTGCCACCTGTTTCTGTAAATATTTCATTGGAACACAGCAAATCCCCTTGTTAGGTGTTGTCTGTGGCTATTTTTGAACTACAAGGGCAGAGCTGAGAGCTCACATCAGAGAACGTCTGGCCCACCACTTCTTTTTTTAATTAATTTTTATTGGAGTATAGTTGATTTACAATGCTGTGTTAGTTTCTGCAGTACAGCAAAGTGACTCAGTTATACATATACATATATCCACTCTTTTTTAGATTCTATTCCCATATGTGTCATTACAGAGTATTGAGTAGAGTTCCCTGTGCTATACAGTAGGTTCTTATTATCTGTTTTATACATAGTGGTGTGTATATGTCAATCCCAATCTCCCAGTTTATCCCCACCTTTCCCCCTTGGTAACCATAAGTTTGTTTTCTACATCTGTGACTCCATTTCTGTTCAATAGGCTCATTTGTACCATATTTTTAGACTCCACATAAAAGCGATATCATATGATATTTGTCTTTCTCTGACTTACTTCACTCAATATGACAATATTCAGGTCCATCCATGTCACTGCAAATGGCATTATTTCATTCTTTTTTATGGCTGAGTAATATTCCATTGTATGGATATATCACATCTTCTTTATTCATTCTTCCATCGATGGGCTGGCCCACCACGTCTTAAAATCTGCCCCCTGTCTCTGGAAAGATCTAAGAGAAATTAGTGATGCTGTTTGCTTCCAGGGAGGAGAATTGGCTGGTTGGGGGCCATGGAGAGAGATTTTTACCTGAATATCCCTTTGCGTTTTTTGATTGTGAGTCATATATTACCTACTCATAAAAGAAAATGAATTTAAAGTTTCAAAAAAATGTTTGGCCCATAAACATAAGCCAAAAATATGCACTTCTGGCTCTAAGCAAAAGTCCCTGGACTATCAGATGTTTTCGCCACCTCCCTGTCTTTCTTAACATGAGTATCACAAAATGATGGCATGTGTATGAAAACATTGTTACTCATGAGAAGTGTCCACTTATGAATAAGGGCCTTCTTCATAACTTTATTGGTAATTATACTTTTAACTTTGTCTAAGTCATTTTCTTAGAGCTTGTCTATATATGATAACAAGCTGAATTTCCTTATGTGTTAAGTTTCCTGCATCCTTTATTGAAAGAAGACTGTAAACTCTTTCAATATAGTCTCAAAAAGGCAGCTTTAGTTAAAGCACATCTTGTCAAGTAGCATATGCTTGGCTGCAAGGAACAGAGCACAGAACTCAAAGTGCTTTAAGGATACGGAGCCGATTCGCCTCACAACCTAGGACGCCCAGGGGTCAGGGCTGTCCGCGTGTCCAGGGGTTCCATGCTCTCACTGTAATCAAACCCAAGTTCATGTGCCCGACGCACAGTGAGGCCAAACAAACCAAAATGTCGGAGTCTGGAGCAGAGAAAGGGTTATACTGTAGGGCCATACAAGGAGAACGGGCAGCTCGTGCTCAAAAAGTACAAACTCCCCGATGGTTTTGGGGCAAAAGTTTTTCTAGGCAGAATTTGGGGGGAGGGCTGCAGGGTGTGTGACCATCCTCTGATCGGCTCCTGTAGATGAACTCAGAGAGATGTATCAGACTGTTATGTATGTACGTGGAGGAGGAAACAGGACCAGGCCCCATGCTGCACTACTCTTTCTTTCTGTATTCTCTCACTCCCCTAACTAGTCACTGTTTGAATCTGCCCTTTGGAACTCAGGGAAGGTCGAGGAGGCTGAGAGCTTTCTCCTACAAACAAGAAACTGGGGACCTGGAGGGGCTTTGGGGCCTGGGAGGGCCCCAGGGTCCTACTCAGTTTCATCATCAGTGGTCCCAGTTCTTTTCATCCTTCTGCTCTGCCATCCTCAGGGCTTTGGATTGTCACCCAAATACCTTTGTGCCTCACGGTCAGCTCTGGACACCCACGTCCAAAGGCAGGAAATAGGGTTGGGGTGGGGTGAGGGGAGTGGCAGCAAGAAGTCTCCTTCCCCAGAAATTCTGCAGCAGCCCTTCACCTTACCTCTCATTGGTCAGAACCGGGTCACCTGATCCCTCCTGGCTGTCAAGGATGCTGGAAATGGGTGTCTGGGTTGAGACAGGTACTTGCCTATTTAGACAAGGATTTACCTATTTAGACAGGTATTTGAATTTGGATGACCATCTGGGTTTAGGGAGGTACAGATGCCCCTCTGAACAAATGAGAAGAGGTTGGTCCATGTCTGCTAGGAGGCTGGCCTGTGACTCGACCTCGCTGCGCAAGTAGACACACATCCTGGGCTATGAGCCCGCTAACCCTCCTCTGGGTGGGTCCTTGCCCTCCACACCCCTGTGTCGTCCACGTGCAACTATTGGCAAGGAGCACTTTCAATGGTGGTTTTCCAGAAGTGCAGACAACTGTGATGGTCTGTCCAGGTGCTCAGGGACGGGAGCTCTTGGTTGTGCTTTGTGCCCCAGCCCCAGCTTTTCCTCTCTGTCCTCTGGGATGATGCGACTCCTCTCCCAATGATGGGGCCCCAGCCGGAAGCCGCAGTGCTCTGTCCCCTCCTCACCAAGCCCAGCATCTCCTCGTAATTGCAGTGGACAAATGTTTCCCCTTCCCTCTGAGCATCGGTCTCTTCTGTAAGTGAGGCTTTATTACTTTTGGCCAAAGTCCTGCTGCAAGATTTATCAAGTAGCAACAGGCTTGTGCAGTCTTCAGAGCTGGAGGGAATTTCAGAGCCAGGAAGTCCTGTATTGCAGAGGTGACATCGGCTCATAAAAGGAAACCTTGAGGCTCGGGGCCCCACTTCCCCTCAGCAGGCAGTTCCTCATATCACGCTCACCTGCCTGACATGTGCAAGACGGAGTTTTGCTTCCGCAGCTCTTGTGACACGGTTGCCCCTGGAAAAGCAGAGGCTTCTGCTCTCAGGCAGATGTAGTTTCTTTTGGATCATGGAATACAGCAAGACTCTAGTTTTTACCTTAATTTCATTCCAAATGTGGTCAGGCTCAGAATTTTTTTCTCCAGGAATTGGCTTCCCAAACAGTGTTTCTTCCTGTATGTGGGCAACACTTCCTGATAAGTTCTGTCCTGCCTGCTTCGTGTCCGAACTGGGATGGCTAAAGAGCATCTGTATTACTGTATTCTGCTGGCATCACTTCACCAACAAATCATTAAATACTGATTATTCAAAATAAAGGAGAGTTTTGAAGATAAAAAATAAACAGAAAAATGGCTAATTGAATAATCTAGGACAGTGATTTTTCAAGGTGTGGCTTTACTTCCCATCTCAGAAGATTGGAAGCCTCGACTGACAAAACAGGGGAGATGTGCATCCACATGGAAGGTCTAAGCCTCCCCTTAAGCTTGTTCCAAATCAGTGGCCTCAACCCCAAACAGAGAAGAGATTTGGAATCAGCACCTCATGGTGCGCTAAACCAAACAAACTCTGTAGTAATTTCAGGCAAATTATTCTTTAATAATAAGAATTATTATTCTTACTATACATCATGAAAAAATGCTTTGGTTCAAATGTTGAATTAAAAAGTAGTGGGATAAAATACATATGCACACAATGCCCTTAGAAAACACTCGGCAAGGAGGTAAAAGAGTCGAATGGATCAACATTTAATAACGGTGGTTTTGGCGTCTGGAGGCTCCATGGTAGACGTCGCTCGATCTTATGACTTGTTCAACCATCGGCACGATTCTAAAGAACAAGGACAAGATCATGGAACATGTGAAGTCTGTTGTGCTGATGATGTAGGCAATAATATCGAAGAAGCGTGGAAAAGTGATGGAGGAGATGGAGAAACTTCTCAGTGTGTGGATGCAGGATCACATCAGTGTCGAGTCCTGCTCAGCTTAATGGTGATTCAAGAGAAAGCTAAAAGCCTTTATGAAGACTTGAAGGAGAAACATGGTGAAGAATCAGAGGGCACATCTTTTAATGCCAGCCATGGCTGATTTCATTGGTTCAAGGCCAGAGCCAACCTTCACAACCTAAAAGTAAGTGGCGAGGCAGCGAGTGCAGACCAGTAGCTGCCTGGGAATTTCCTGAAATGTTTCGAGAAATTATTGACGAAGGCATGTATTTACCCGAGCAGGTTTTTAATGTGGATGAGACAGGACTGTACTGGAAGAGGGTGCCAGACCGAAGTTACATCAGTAAGGAGGAAAAGTTGATGCCAGGCTATAAAGCAGCAAAGCGTAGGCTAACTCTGTTGTTTGGTGGCAATGCTTCTGGTGATATGAAGCTGAAGTCTCTCTTAGTTTATCATTCAGAGAAGCCAAGAGCCCTTAAAAACATAGCCAAGGGCTCTCTTCCTGTTGTGTGGAAGAGTAACCCCAAAGCCTGGGTTACACGGGCCATTTTCCAGGACTGGTTTTTCCACCACTTTATCCCAGAGAGAGAGAAATACTTCTTGGAGAAGGACATCCCATTCAACATTCTTTTGCTGCTCAACAATGCTCCGGGCCACCTCTCATTCATGGACGACTTTCATCCCAACGTCAAAGTAGTACATCTGCCACTGAATATTACATCGCTCATCCAACCTATGGACCAGGGAGTTACAGCGATTTTCAAGAAATATTATTTACATCACACTTTTTGCCAGGCAGTAAAGGTGAGTGACGAATCAGGAACAACCTTGAGACAATTTTGGAAGGACTATAACATCTACAAGGCCATAAAAAACATTGACTTCACTTGGTGTGAGGGTGTGGCCGTCACCATGAATGGGGTTTGGAAGAAACTTTGCCCGCAGTTTGTTCATGATTTTCATGGATTTGAGAAGGTGGATGAGGAGTCCAAAGAGGTCTTCAGCAACGTAGTGACCCTCAGCGGGAAGCTGGAGCTAGATCCGCAAGAGGACGACTTCATTGAACTCCTTGCTGTGCAACACGAGGAGCTTACTAATGAACACCTGATGGAATTGAAGGCCCAGAGAATGGACAAAGAGAGACAAGAGGAAGAAGAAGTAACTGAAGAACCAAAGAGATTCACGGCGCAGGAAATGGCAAGGAGATTTTCTTCATCTGGGGTGGCACTGTTAGTTTTTGAGGCACAGGACCCAAACATAGAATGGTACACGAAGTTTCAATAGCCATTCAGAATTCAATCCAGTGCTACCATGTCATCTGTGATGAGGTAAAAAGAGCTACTACCCAGACATCACTGGATCTTTTTTTCAAGAGGGTAGGTAGAATTGAATCCAGCAAGGAAGCAGAACCTGTGGCACTAATGTCAGGCGTGGGTGAAATTGCAGCTTGCCCTCGTCTCCTATTGCTGACGATCCTTCAGCTCTACCGTCTCCCACCTCCTCTCCCTCCTCCAGTCAGTAACTCTTCTTGCCTTTTCACTTGATGCCAGCCCCTGTGTGTCAGCTGTTGTACCAGACTACTGTACTTTTCAAGGTACTGTACTGTAAGATTTAAAATGTTTTCTTTATTTCTTGTTTGTTTTTTATGTATTTTTTGTGTGAAAAGTATTATAAACCTATTACAGTACAGTACTATATAGCCGATTGTGTTAGTTGGGTATCTAGACTAACTTTGTTGGACTTACTTACGAACAAATTGGACTTACGAATGTGATCTCAGAATGGAACTCGTTCATATGTAGGGGACTTAACTGTATTGGAATTTTAAGTGAATTTTATTTTCTTATAACTTTTCATGTTTCTAGAGAAAATTTGAATGGATAGGCACAGTTTTTACATTAGAAACAGAAACTGTTTGTTATAAGAACACAGCCCATGCCTCCCTTCCTCCTCCCCCTCCCCCTCCCCCTCCCCTGCAGGCTATGACTCTGCATAGGACCTCCTGACCTTGGCAGCCGCCCCGTAAGGGGGAGACGGAGGACCCTTCAGCAGCCCTAGAAGCAGGTGTTGCCACGTTGGCAGAGACACAGGAAATGCAGGGATCTCACCTGATTTCACCAAGGAGTAGTTTTAAAAAACATTTTATATAATTGCCATAAGATGTGTGTGTACACATGCACTCAACCACAGCAAGAAAATCTATGTTGTGAGAATAAGATACTAAATATATTTCTTTCTTTGGGGGTCAGTTATTTCCTCAGGGGTCTACCAGATATGTTACCTACATTTTCTTTTTTATCACCTGTCAAAGGATATGGCATCCAAGTTCCCTTTAACTACTGGAGGCTGAATAAATGCCCAGATGTGTGGGGTTTTCAGACAAGAAATCCATGCCCTTGGCCCATGTCACTCTCGCGCCCATCCTGGGTCTCAACAACCTTGACGAGGGGACTTCCACTGACCCTGCACGTGTGCACAGACCAGCACGTCCACGGGGCCACACAGCCTCACTTCCTCCATGCTGGACGCCTGTGTCCTCCCAGCCTGTGGTCCCCACCTCAGGGAAGGTGAGCCCCTTATCCTCCCAGGAAATGCAAACAGTTTCTCAGAAGCTGGTTTTCATTCCGGAGCCTATCACCTCTAGGGTCTTTATTTCCCTACATTGTGTTCAGGCCCAAGAATTTACATATTGAAATATGCATGTGATCATCATAACTTAACACCTGTTACCTCTCCTTCATACTATGATTAGGGCATTAAATTGATTTGAAATTTGAATTATTTGAAACAATGTATGCATGTGAGTTATACCATCTACAAGCTTCATTTCGGAAGGGAAGAAGGGGGTTAGTTATTTCTCCTAAAAGGGAGCTGAGGACCAGGGCTATTAGCAGTTCTCTAACTGGCCGGATCAGTTCCCTTCACTGGGCAAAAATATGAGTCTTCAACTCAGCCACGTTCTCTGGGTCAACTTTTACCCACAAAACACTGAGATGCTATCCACCTGCCCTTTGGGGGTATTTGTCAAAATGGTCCAGAAACCAGAAGACTGGGTCTTCCAACCAGCAGTGTGAATCAGGGTCGTCGGACAGGCTGCAAGCCCAGCAAGGAAGCCTTACCTGCCGAGAGGAGAAAGTTTGACTACCCCCTTTCGCTTGTTTACTATTGTGCCAGGCGGGGAGCAGAGACCCCATCTGGACTCTTCACAGGTTTGCTGTCACCAAGGTTTTCCTTCTCTCAGTCACCAAGTGTGTCCGCCGACTGGCCGATCTTTCCTGGCAAAAGTACTGGAAATCATAGTCACATCCTAAGATGAAGAAATGGAGGCACGGAGAGGTTAAGCAACTTGTCCAGAGTCACACAGCTTGGATTTGAACCAAAGTCCCCTACTGCCTGTGGCTGAGGGTGCTTTCACAGGCTCCCTTTCCAGAATTCTGGCTTTCTCCTTGTGTTCGGGCAAAGTAAAGCCTCTGCCTGGAAGGGAAGCAGCAGACAGGGCCCTCTCTCTGCCTTGCCCAGGGCACTTCCAGACCAGAGGTGCTGGGACAGCCCCTCCCTCAGGAGCGGTTCTCCCCTCACTCGGGGCACTTCTGACCCTGCTGGAGACACACAGACGTGTCGTGTGGACCTGCTGTCCTGCTCTCTGTCAGCTCCCATTTGGGCTGAACACCCCCGGTCACATCCTTTCCCCAGAGCACACACGTACGCATCCCACCCGTCTTGACAACCCTCTCCTGCCCGGTCTCACTTCTCAGTGTCCCTTTCAAAATGTGGCAGCCAGGGTCATCCTGCTAAATGTGTTCTTCTCAATTTGGGGCCAACTTCTGGCTTTTCAAGGCCATTTTGAATCCTGCAAGTTTGTACAGAAAATCAGCCATGCATTTCTGTCCTTCCACACCCAGAATGTGTGTTCGTGTCTAAATATACATTTGCCTCAGGCCAGGTGTCAGTGGAGACAGTGGACTCAGCAGAGCGAGGAACGAACCTGCGGCACAAGGACTAACACCCTCCCGCCATCCCAGCCGTTCCCCCCGCTGCTTGCACACTCACACTCACACTCACCCATATTCACACCACTCATGGCGCTGTCCCCCCACCCGCTGCCCCTCCTCGACGCCCCTGCTCCTCAACCCTCTCGGCCACCTCTGCTCTGTCTGCCGTTCCAGATCCTCTGCCAGCCTCACTCAGATTTATCTTGAAAAATGTCCAACACATAACCCACTTTCCAAGGGCAGGTCTAGGAGGGAATAATTGCTGTTATATAGGGCGAGCCCCAGCGGCTCTCAGGAGATGCCCTGGTTTCCATAGAGCCCGTGCTCTGTTCACCCCCTGCCCCACCCCCGCCTGGAACCCACGGTTAAGAACGTAGACAGAGACCCACTGAGGGAAGGGGCACCTACATGGCTGGCGTCGGTGCTCAAGGGGCAAAGTCAGCGGACAGTGCTCATTGGTGATGGGGCCCGAGTGCAGAGATTCTTGGCAAGTCTTGAAAAGTGAAGAATTGTTGGAATTGGGTAGAGTGTATGATGAAGTAGCCTTGGATTGGTGGGTGCAGCAAAGGAAGGGTCTCAAAGGAGTCCTGAAAGCAGAGTCTCTGCTGCGGCTTATCTTCCGGGACCAGGGCCCCAGGAGCAGGCAACCTGGCCGTCATTTTGTCTGCTGGTTTGTGTGCTTGGTCCCAGCACCATGTAACACGGGGACAGGACATCCTGTTGGTTTCGGTGCTCAGTATTAATCAGAAGGAAGGCAAGCTTGAATCCATGCAAAAGGAAGTCTGTCTGCTTAGGAAGGGGTAGATGACAATGCGTATGTCCACGATGAAAGAAGGGACCAGGCAGGAGAAGCGTCCTTGCCCCTCTGAGTTAGCTACTAATTTTTATTTTAATGTTGAACCATTGCATGATTTATAATATAACTCAATCTATTAAGCACAGTTTAATGAATCAATCGGATATTTTTACAACAAGTGAGACATATTAAGAATATGAATGTATTAGTGAATCAAATGATTTGTTCTAAATAATGCAACATGTTGGTGGTGCATCTAATTAGAAATTAAAATCAGGAACCTGATTAGAGACAATCGTAAAAGTATGTTGATTTTGTTAAATATGCAGAAGGTGGTGGGCTAGGAGAATACACACTGACTGTTTAGAACAGTGCTTCGCCAAGGGAGCAGAAAAAGCAGAGGTGAACCTGAGGCGGTGGTGGGCATCACCTCTGGGCATCCCATGTGGGCATCACCTCTGGGCATCCCACGTGGGCATCACCTGTAGGCATCGCCTGTGCCGCCACCAGAAAGCTCAGCTGTGATGCCACAGCTCCGAGGCTGACTGGGAAGATTTTAGTAAATGCTTTCTCCAAATCCAGCCACAACAACAGCTAACTAACCACCTCACTGAGTCTGGGCACCAAATCAAGTCTTGATTCAGTCCCTTACTCTGCATATTTGTGATGTAATAAGATAGAATCTTCTTTCTGGGAAAAACTTTTATATCATGAAAATATTTACATTGATCACAAAGCTACATGGGAATAAAATACAACATTATGTCTGCAGGTATGCTTAGTTTTCAATTATTTTAGACCAAATGTTTAATAAAATAGTTCTTGTGGGGAGACCATCGTCTGACCCCAGGGGCCTGAAAGGGCTGCCTGGGCCTGGGGCCACCCCACCAGTGGGAGGAGCATCAGACAGCATCCCTGTCTCGGACCCCAGTCCTCTTGCTCAGCCGTTCCTTCATAGCACGCCTTTCTTTGCTCTGCACATTCTTGGTTCTGTCTCCCCGCCCCCAGCCTCCTAGATTATGAGCCCTCGCCAGGCAAAGGCTGTGCTGGAACCATCTCTGTATCCTCTGCGGCATCTAAGGAGACACCCTGAACCACGATGTGTGTGAGGGAACCGCGTCACCCTCTGCCCGTTGACCTGGAGGAGGGACAGTTCTGTGGATTCAGACCCACCTCCTCCAGTCACAG
Source organism: Balaenoptera borealis (assembly GCF_965194805.1). Taxonomy (NCBI): domain Eukaryota; kingdom Metazoa; phylum Chordata; class Mammalia; order Artiodactyla; family Balaenopteridae; genus Balaenoptera; species Balaenoptera borealis. The sequence goes on along the minus strand of NC_138872.1, from coordinate 44,597,183 downwards.
CTCCGTGGCCGCTCAGGAGTTCCTGCTGGTCAAGGCTGAGGACTCAGCTAGCCCTTCAGGAGGATGGCCTGGCTGGGGATGAAGAAAGAGACAGGAAAACGGAGTAGAAAAGAGCAGTTGTCCCGGCCAATTGAAATTCAACAGATCCCCTGGGGATTCATCTCCTAAATGGCTTCTAATTTCCCTAAGTGTTTTGTCCTTTTCTCTCTTATATTCGGGCATCCAGTGAGCAGGCACTGGTCATAAATTTCTGACAGCCCCTCCCTGGCAAAATTCGGACCACCGAGAGCCAAAAGGAAGAGTAAATGACATCACTTTTGTTTTACCACTGACTCCAGGGATGATTATCTTCTCATTCCCGCAGAGCAGAATCCTCCCTCCCCCAAGCTTTGCAGGCCGGTGCCTGGTGCCTGCGCTCAGCCCACACCCCCTGAGGTGGGAGCCTGGAAGGGGCCCTGCACCTCCCACGCCCGGTGACCCTTTGCAAAACATCAGACAGTGTCCCCTGATGGGTGGGTCTCTCCATCTGCTCCCGGTCCCAGGTAGCGCGAGGGCGCTCCTCCCAGACACGGGTGCCCGCAGGGCTATGACCTAGGCAGGACAGGTATGAAGGACAGAGGGTTAAAGTGCATTGAATGCCACTGGAAGGCCCCATGCCAAACATGTTACGTGATATGGCATTTAATCCTCCCAACACAGTGAAGAGACCCTGTCACCACCCCCATTTTACAGATTAGACCTGAGGCCTGGAGAGATTGAGTGCTTGCCCAGGGTTTGTCTTCCTTTCTCTTTCCCAGACACACGTGTGCACACAGACATGCAGACACACACACAGACAGGCACATACACATACACATACACATACACATGCACACACATGCACATATATACACACACATGCACATGCACACACAGGCGCATACACATACATACACACATACACACACACACACACGCACACACACGCACATGCACATATACAGCCCTCATAGCATACACATATACCCCCTCATAGCAGCCTCCTTTCATGATCTTGGTTGCAGAGTCTCGGAAAGTTAAAGCTGGTAGAAACTCTAGTTCAAGTGAGAAATCCAAGCCCAGGAGCTGGTGGACAGCGCACTGGAGGTCACTCAGGGCAGGTTTGCCAGAGAAACTATCGGGAACGTGAGCAAGTCCTGAAACCCAGCGTCTCGGGCAGGGTCTCCCTGAATCGGCCCCGAGATGGGGACCCACAGGCAAGTGGCTGATTACAGAACAAGTCCTAGTTGGGGGTCAGGAAGGAAGCAGGAGAAGGGACGGGAAGGGAGGCAGGATCTCAGGGGGGTCCTACAGAGGGGAGCCTCAGCCGGACCCCCAAGGCTCTGGAGGGCGGGTGACACCTCTGACTTTGTCCTGCATGGAAGCAGGGGAGCTGGACTTTCAGGCCTCGTTCTGTCCTCACCGGCCTCCAGGCAGGACACCACCCTCAGGCACGTCCAGCTCTCTGAGTTTGCAGGGCAAGCAGCCCCTGTGGCCTGAGTCCTCTGAAGAAAGTACAGTTGCTGGCTTTAGAAACTTGTTATGGCCGTCTCAGTGGAGGGCCCTCAGTGCGTCACTTAGCCCCCCTCCCCTCCGTGGGAACAGTGGCAGCGGCGCCAGGCCCTGCCGTGTGCGATCAGCGGCACAGACAGTCAGAGCCAGGAGCAAGCAACGGAGGATCCACCAGGTAGACTTTAAATGAGAAGCACAGACCTGTGCCCAGGGAAGGCGGCACTCGCTGCTGCTCAGAGGAATTTCAACACTCGTCCGCTTGAGCAGAATTCATGTTGAGTCAACACAGCGCCATTAGGGGACACCCGAAGCATCCTGGGTATCAGCACAACTGTTTCTATTTCTTCCAGTCATTCACGCGGCACCTTGCATCGCATCAGGGCTGTGTGGGACTCAGGCCCATCCGGCTTCCAGTGCCCCGGGGTGTGAGGCACAATCTGGGGACAAGCAGCCCCACTTTACAGACACAAACACCGAGAAAGGATGGAGTCACTGCTTCTTGAATCTGGAGGACGAGCAGGTTTTGTGCCTGCCCCTCGCCTCCCATCTCACATTTCCGCTCTATGAGCAAAGCCTTCAAGGTACTTCATTCCTCTCCCTGCTCTGATTTTTTTTCCCCTCAGACGGAGTCCTCCAGGGTCAGCAAGCCCAGGTGCAGGCCGTGGTCTGGAGGAAACCCAGACTCGGGAGACCCGGATGCAAGCATCAATTCTGCCACTTGGCAAATGTGACCTTGGGATCCTCAAGGCCATGGGGAGCTCCAAGGGCTGCCCATCCCCACTTCTAGGAATAAGGCCGTGCTCCCAGCTGAGAGGGCTTTGCGGGCAGGCCGGTCGGGGTCTGGCCCCAGACCTGCAGGTGGGAAAGGCTGAGGTCTGAAACCAGAATATGGCTCAAGGCCAAAGACCAAGGCAAAGGGAGGTAAGTAGTGGATGAGTTGCCAGGAAGGTGAAAAGCCAAATGAATCGGGGCAAAACCGGGCCTGGGGGTGTGGTTCAGAGCCACGCCCCCTCATCTTCCCTCACACACAACAGCCCAGGAACCGCGTCTCTGCACGCGGGTTGTGATGCCTGTGAAGGACCCGGCCTGAGTGCGCAGTCCCGGAGTCCAGAGACCTGCCCAGTACCCAGTGCAGCCCAGCGCCTTCTCCCACCATGGACAGTAGACCCGCTCCTCGTGCCCAGTGCCGGGGCTCACCTGCGCCCCGCAACAATGCAGAGCCCGGGGAGGGAAGAGAAGGAGCTGTAGCCCAGCCGGCACTGCTCCCACCACCAGGCCGCCCACCTCAGCCAGGTCCACCTGCCCCTGGGACAGGGATGTGATTGCAGCCTCCAGATGATGGCAGGAACTGTCATGAGCATCTGTGTGGGAAGACATGGGGTAATTCTCAGGTCACTATTTTGGTTTGGCGAATAGGTTATTTATAGGACAGTGAGGGCCCAGGATGGGCTGGAACTGAGGAAAGGCTGGGAAGCATCACTGGCCTGGCTCTTAAACTCCCGGTGCGCTCGGCCGGGAGGTGAGGGCCAGCCTCCATCACCGTGGACCCTGGAGGCACTGGACAGACCTGGCTTCTCCTGCTCCTTTCCCCTTGAGCTCCTCGGAAGGGAAGCGAGCTGAGCCGAGGTGATCTGGAGCGGCCGGGGCGGGAGGCACCAGAGCAAAAATAACCAGAGAGGAGATTCCGGAGGGAGACAGACAGGAACACACTGTCTCAGCACAAACGGCTGCTCGTTTTGGAAGGACGGGCAGGCCTGCCCCCCTGAAACGTGGGGAGCCCTCCTCGGCCTGATGCCACCCCCCACCTCTGGCCACCGAGATTGTGCTGGGGCTTCTGTCCCTGGGACCAGCGTGGGCACCAACCTGCCGCCTCCGCCCTGCACATCCCGTCCACCCACACGCTGTCCCAGGAGGACAGGCCCAAAGGATGGGGCGGTCCAGGGGAGGTGCTCACAGGGCCCCTCATCCTGGCTGCTTCTGCAGAACTTGCCTTTGTCTTGCGAATTAGGGGACAGGTGACATGCAAGAAAAAGACATGTTTCTATTGCAAATTGTGTTCTCAGTGTCTTCAGTGAAGCAATAAATTGTATTTTTCTACCTGTAGACTTTTGCAGGGGCATAAAGGGAACTTCCCGACAAGACAAAACACGTTATTGTCGGGTGCACCTGGTTTGCATGCGTCAGTAGGAGGCAGCGGGCAGACTCCCGCATCCCTGCTGAGGGTTCAGAGGCATCTCCAGCCGTGAGCAGGGCTAGTACCCGGTCAGTGGAAACCGCACGACCCAGGAGCCACTGCCAAAAGCCCACAGGGATGAAAACCTCCACAAAATGTTTTACAATTATTTTAATGGGTAATTTAAGTTTTTAATTATCAAATACTTTTGTGTAGGAAGGAAAAAGCCATATAATATACATAAATTCTAGGAAATAAGTAATTTTGCAACAAGAATGTCCCATAGTATTCAAAGTGTGTACATGCTGCTCTCTGATGCTTCTCCGCTCTTACCATGGACAGCGCAGGGGCAGCTGCTGCTGGGACCCTGAGGACGCGGCACAGAAGGTCGGAAGGAAGTGGAACACGTGAGGTGGATAAAGGACAGAACGGTGCTCCGGGCAGGAAGCGGTCCGGCCAACAGAGACAGAGGAAGGCGACGCCCTCCCTGAAGGGAGGATGGGCCCCCAAGGTGCTGTCCCGGGAGTGGGGATGTCGGAGACGGGCCTGCCTGTGAGCAGACGCAGTGCAGCGCGTGTGGGCCAGGCCAGGGGCAGGTGGAGACGCACGCCTGACCCAGAGCACAGGAAAAGCCACGGGAACTTGAGATGCTGCCCTGAACCGGGGGGTCATGGCACCTGGTCCAGAGAGGACTCTTTCCTTGTGCTGCCAGCCCCAAAGTGGGTTATCGCCGTGGCCACGCTTGGCCCCTGCTGTAGGAGGAGATCATCCTGTCCCCTGGTGTCCTGACATCCAGCAAACCATGTCTAAGGCACCCCGGGCAGGACCAGCTGCTGATGTGCATGACAGTCGCCCAGGGAGCACAGCCGGGCACAGAGGGCAGGTTCTGGCACTTGCCCGAGGGAATTCCTTTATTCAAAGGCATTCTTTTCTTGAAATGTGAGTGATAAACTGGGAATCATAAAAATGAAATTGCTTAATTTCGTGGGGTTTTCCCTCCAGTTCCACATCCTGCAAAATTACAGAAGTGGTTATTTTTGCCATAGAATTCTCTCTTTTTTTGCAGAAAAAAAGTGCATGCAGCAAAAAATATATTTTCCTGAGCCAAAAATGAGTTTGTAGGCTTTTTGGGAAATGCCAGAAATCATGCTAATAGTTAATGATGGTGTTTGCATGCTTAGTGTTGCACCAGCAATGTTTTCATGGGCCCCAGCCTCTCAGTTTCTCATTATGTTAGAGCCACACCGGTACACACAGTTCTTTTGTTCAGCAAGAAAAACATGGTCTTCTTTCGACTGAGTGAAGGAGGTGCACTGTCCACTTTGGTGCATGGATCAAAGTGGATTTATGAATCCATTTTTTGAGGCTAGTGTTTCTGAACACATGGTGCAAATTCTGGCCCCACAGTCCATCCTGAAAGCAAGGTTTTGTAAAGCTAAGCTTTTCCTAATTATTTTTCCCTCCAACAGTCCTGGAAATAATCCTATTTTCCTGCTTCCAGCTAAAATACAATTTCTTAAAGACACTGATTATTCTGGTACTGTCCTCTGTCATGATAATAGATATGGGTTATGGATCATTAACTGGATCATGGAAATTAGTCACCTGCCGAGGCAGGTCAGGGGGAGAACAGAGGACCAGCCCTGCTGGCAACAGAGGGGCCGGGTGCTGGAGGCTCTGGTGTGACAGTCTGTGTGGTCACCTGACATCACGTATCCAGGAGAACGTGAGGCCAAATCTGTGTTCAGGTCCAGGAAGAAGAAATAAATTGTCAAAATCGGGAGAGGGAATGGGTGAGGGTGGGAGACCCCCAGGGGAAAGGGTTCACGATAGCATGGAGAACAGGGAGGCCCTTGCACTTGATCTCTTTCCTGGTTGGTCCCGGACTGCCTGGCACGTGTGGGCTGTTTCCTGGGAAAGGGGTAGCGTCGATCCCAGCTGGACAGCATCACCACACCTGCCTGCTTCACTGTCGCAAGTGTGTCCCGTGTGTCCTGTATACGTCCCACGTGTGTCCCGTGGTCCTACACTCGCCGAGCCGTCTCTCCAGACTCTGACTTTAAAGTCTGGAGCAGGGTGGAGCAGGAGCCCACGTGTTCACGCTCCGATAAGAGAAATGAAGGCTGTCCCAGGATGAGAAACCAAGAAATGTGTAGGGGTGGGTCCTAAGCAGCAAGACCCATGGGAGCTGGGGCAGAGGGGACCAGACAGAAGGACCTGGAGGATCTGACAACTGACTTGGCCTCACTCAGCCTCGGCCCCCTTGAAACAAGAAGCACTTGGATGAACGAAAACATCAATCTCCCCTCTCGTGTGGCATCTGAAGGCCTTTCAGCACCAGCATGTTTTGTGCCAAGAATCCAGATTTTTGCCATTCCCCTCAACTTCCCTGCCAAAGGTCCCCAGCAGTCCCGCAGTCTTGCCAACTGTCTTTAAAACAATAACCCGCCGTCCCTGCTCAGGAAACACACCGCGCGCATGGAGCACGTCTTCGTCTGTACACGGCCAGGCAGCAGCTACTATAACCATGTTCATTAGACAGGAGGACACCGGGCTCCCTGCATGAGGACAGGACACAGGAGTGGCAGACACCTACCCCCAGGCTCGCTGAGCCCTCACCGTGGTAAGCCTTCAGCCCGCCCCTGACGCACACCCTCTGTGAAGGTTGGCTGCTCGCCGAGCTGAAGACAAGCCGGATCTGCGCCCCTTCCTCACTCACTGGCGGTGAGACCACCGGGCCAAACACTCAACCTCCTCACCTCCTGGGGTCACTCCTGCCTCCCCACTGAGCTCAGATCCAGATTCAGAGAAGTCACGTGCATTAAGAACAAATCTTACTCTCAGCAGCAGCTGATTGCAAAAACAGCTCCAAATGCCTCCCACCCCCATGCATCCTGTCTCCAGCGGGACCTCATGACCCCACCTATCAAAAGCCGGAGGCTGTCTCCCACCTCCTGAACCTGGGCCATGCAACAGCTTTGGTAAAGGAGACCGCAGCCATGTGATGTGGGCTTGGAAAGCCGTGTGCACTGGGCCCACAGCGCTGGGCACCACCAGCTCTGTGAGGAGCCCTGGGCCAGCCCTGGGGGAGCAGCGGCCCATTCCCCCAGTCCACAGCCAACCACCCTGGACACATGAGGAAGGCTTAGGTGGGCAGCTGACCACGGATGCCCAAGGGAGCCCAGGTGACACCACCCAGCGGCTCAGCCCTCATCGCCACCCTCAGAGCCGTGAGCCAATAGAGGGCTGCCGTTTTCAGCCACAATGTCTGGGCTGGCTTGTTTGCAGCAGCGGGTAACTGGTCCACTGCACCACAGGGGTGGCTTACAATCTGTTAACTTCCTGCCGTCCTTGATTCATTCCAAAGTGATATGACAGATGCAGAGCCAGACTGCAAAGTCGGTAGCCCAGACCTGGGCTTCACTCCCCACTCAAGCCACCTGAGAATCAGAGGGCCGTACCAGGAGAGCACCAAGAATTCTTCCAGCTCTGATGATCTGGCGTGCTGGTGTGTCTTTTCCTATTCTAAACTCTCACTTCAACATTGCCTCAAAATTTTGTCTAGGTTTTGAATCTCTCTCCTTTTATTTCTGATACCAATTCACATTTTTCTTAGAGCCTCACCTATCATGTCTACACTGAACATCTGAGTGGTCATCTTTCTGTCCTTCTAAGTCCACAGGATTCTCCTGTGATAAGACATTGCAGCTTTTCAATTCCTGGATGTCATCAATCAAGACAATTTAATAACAGATCTGGGGAGGAGACAAGAAAAAACTGGATGAATGACATTGCCTTAAAATTGGGTACACCCTCTCCATTGTTAGTATTACAACCAACGCGTAACAAGGCTGAGCATTTCACACATTTGATCTAAAGGTGGTTTAGAAGGAGCCCCGCTGAGCTGCCGGCACCACGCAGGGCATGGCAGGGCACTTCATAAGCTCGGCCTGGTGTCTGGAACCTTTCAGTTCACAATGTGTTGAGGAACGTCTCCTACCTGAAGACCTCAAGTCCGTGCTTCCTCTCATCTGGTCACCTGCCTCTGGGAACCAATAGCTTCTCCTGAAAGTTGTCCAGAAGCCTGACAGCTGGCTGGTGACTGAGCGACAGTTCACAGCACAGGAACTGGCCCCAGAGACCTCTCTTAGCTCTGTCAGTTCTGTAATCTCTCCTAAGAGATAAGTCTTGTCGAGAAGGTTACCCAATACCCAGGAGATTTGGTGACTTCCGCTGTCTCCCTCTGCTCAGTACGTGACAGCCCCTTGTTTGCTTTCCTATTTCAGTGCGGCATCACAGCACAACAGTGATGACAACATTCCAAGCAACAACCAGGGATCCAGACTCAAGAGAAACCACCCTATACGTGCAGCTACCTACCATCCCAGACCAGCCAGGTGCCCACCAGGAGCCGTGGGTGCCTTCCCTGAACTGCCACATCTGCCACGAGCAGGAGACACCCTTCTCTTCATCTGAGATTCCTGGCCCTGTCGAGTTTCTTATGCAATGATGGGTAACACCCACTGGGATTGCGGAAACACTAAAAGTTGTGTGTGCATGTTCAGGGTCAGGGTCTAGAAAAGACAACATACTTCTGGAGACCTTGAAGCTATGTGAGTGGCATGGGAGAAATTAATAATAATAATAATAAACAACCTCCCACATCATGAACTTTTCCCTTTTCTTCCAAATTACCCTCTTTCCTCAAAGACATTTAATTGTACCCCTTCCCCCCATCTAATGCAGTCAGTCACTATTTGTTCAGTACCTGGGATGTGCCCAAGAGCTGTATGAGAATAAAACACAGTGATTTAAGGGGCCCACCATATTCATTCCACAATAGAAGACCATGGGAATGTTTAAAGGCTAAATTGAGTGAGGCGTGTTATGAAAACAAAGCCTTAGAAAATGTCAGGAAACGTACCCTCCCCCACCCCCCGCATGTACCCACGGTCCACACTTCACCTGGAAGAGCCGGGGTACTAAGTTCCAAAGCAGCAGCCTGGAACGTTCCAAAGTACCAAGGACACGACACAGAGGCAGGCCCCAGAACACACAGGAGGCCACCGGGAAGGCATCCCCTTCCTTTCACTCTGCAACCCTCACTTTTGGGGGGAGCAGTGCACGGGTAGCCAGTGACAGCCAGGGGTCACGTGTTATGCTGCTCTCATGAGGGCCCACCTGGTATATCATGAAAAGTCCAACTGAAACTGCAAACCATGCCCTGGAGGCACAGGCAGGTCCAGCTGCGCCCCAGGCTGGTGTTCTCTCACGAAAACAAAACTGGCCCCGAAGCGAACCCAAAGCCTAGATACACAAGTGCTCTGAGAGGTGAGAACCCAGGTCAGGCTGCTCCCGAACTCTGGTGGCTGCGAAAACCCCAGGTGATATTTTTCAAAAAGCATCATCTTCTTCATCTGATAAACAGGAGTAAGGATTCTCCACCTCAAATGAGTCCAATGATATCTGCTCAGCTCAGTGGTTCAGATGAGAGAATGTTCTGATCCGGAAAGGATCCAGGGACAGTGGCAAGTTTACTAGGGTAAGATGGCATCTTCCTGCCATCTGAGAAGTTCTTCGAGCCGGGAGGAGTGGACCGTGGCCTTTTCTGAGTGTTCCAGACCACAGCCTTGCAGCTCTGGGATCTGGAGCCAGAAGCCTGGATGTGCTTTGCCACGCTACAGAGATGGAGGGGGGACGGCATTCAGGTGGATAAAGACAGAGCACAGATGGTGCCGGTTCCACTGACCTGCACCTCCACACACCTGCCCCCTTACAGGTGCACTGGGACTTGAGCTTTTTCTCTGGGCTGCTGAGGACCCACAGGAGCCAGTCCCACAAAGGGAACATGGGGAGGGACCTGCTGTTCTGGTCCCACCTCTGACCCCAGCCCTCTGGAAACTCCACCCCAGGAGCCCTGGCAGAGGAAGAGGTGCCTTCTCAGGGCCAAGGGGTTGGTGCCCAGGCAGGGAGAGGCCTCTGCACCAAGGAGGGTTTCCTGGGGCATAACAGACAATGAACACCAGGGTTCAGCCAGTGCCAGCCTGGCTGGGGTACCGGGCACTTCTGTGCCTGTGACAGAAGTGGGCTCACAGATTCTTTTCCTAAATCACTTTTGACTCCCTTCTGGTACTTCTTTCTTCCTCACTTCTTTCTCTATGAAATCCCTACTGAAAACATCACTTCCCCCGCCTCCCTCAACGTTGGAAATGCAGACTATCTTGGGAGGTGCCCTCCCTCGCTCCCTCCCCACTGCCCACTCTCCTCACCAGGCTTATGCCCACCCCTCTTCTCCCGACAACCTAGTTTTCCTTTCAATTCCCACTGCCCAGGGCCAGCCCTGCACGCACATCAGACCGGTGTGACACTGGGTCGAGGTCCCGGAGTCTGGGCCCCGCGCCTGGTTTCACGGGGTTGATTGGCTGGTCAGGATCCTAGGAGATTCAAGCCTATAAAGTGGGTCCTTGGGAACCTCAGAAAGAACGAACCAGAGCCTGGGGAGGCCTTTAGGACCGAGGGGAGCCATTTCTTCTCCGAACCAGGCGGCAAATCCGCCCTCCTAGTCCCCAGTGGATGCCCCCTTCCCCCAGCCTCTGTCACCCACATTCCCAGACACCGGGCCCGGGCCACCTGCCAGACGCGATCCCCCGCGGGGCCCGGCGGCCTGGGGCAAAGTTGGCGGCGCCTTCGCGCGGAGCCATTCCCTCCTCCTCCTCCTCCTCCTTCCTGCCATCCCCAGAGCCCGTGGCCGCCGCCTCCGGCACGCGTGTCTCCAGGCTCGGGAGCCGAGACGAGCGGCGCGCCCCGGGCGCCCCTCGCCCACCCGCCGGCCGGGTGCGCGCCGCGGGAGTCTCCTCTCACCCTCCTCTCCTGGTGGCCGGAGGGTCGGGCTCCGCCCCGCCGCCGCCGCTAGCTCGCTCCAGCCGCCGGGCCGCCGCCGCTGCCCCGCGCCCGGCGCTCCAGTACGCGCGGGGCAGCCGGGGGCGCGGGCGGCGAGCGCAGGGCCGAGCGGCAGGGAGTGGGCGGAAGGGAGAAAGCCGGGCGGCGTGGGAGGGAGCCGGGAGCAGAGGCGGGCGCAGCACACCCCGCGCCCCGCGCGCTCGCTGCCTCCGGAGACGCGCGGGCCGCCACCGGGCGCACTAGCGGGTCACCTTGTCCGGGAGGTGAGTCCCGACCGCCACGGCAGCGCGGGCAGCGGAGGGGCCGGCGGGAGCGGGGCGGGGGCCGCGGGTGGGCGGCGGGCGGGCGGGCGGCAGGGAGGCGGCCCCCGCGCGGGAGGGCGTCCTGGCTCCGCCTCGGAGCGCGCAAACCGGCGGCGTCGCGGCTCCGGGGTGAGTTCGGGTGGTCCGGGCGGCGGGACCGGGGAGGCGCGGGGTCGCCAGGCGCCAGGGAGAGCGGAGCGGACGAGGAAGATGTGGAGGAAGGGGCCGGGCGCCGGCAGCCCGGGCTGCAGCTTGGCGCCTCGCCACCCCAGGCGCCCCGGCGGCGCGGAGGCGCCGCTGTGCAAAGTCGGAGGGAGCTGCTGAGACCAAAACCCGGGAGCGCGGCGGAGCGGGGCTGCCCGGGTCGTTGGAGGCGCGCGGCGGGCATTGGCTCTGAGGGTCCGGGAGACCCCCTCCAGCGACCCAGAGGAGACCGACTGGGGCTGGTGAGCGGGGCCGCCGCGGAGCTGGGGTCCGAGGTCCATCCGGGACAGGGAAGGGAAGCGGGCTTCGATTCGCCGAGCGGAGGGAAAAAGGAAGGCGAGGGTGCGAGCGCGCTGGGGATGGGGACTCCTGACCGACGACCGGGACGGAGACCGAGACGGAGGCCGGGACTCTGGGAGCCCCTCGGTTCCGCGCGCTGTCTGGTCCCTGGCAGCCGCGACAGCCCGCAGCCCTGGGAGCCGCCAGCCACAGCGCGGAGAGGGGAATGAGTGGATGCGTTTGGGGTTCAAGTTCTGGTCACAATTTCCCTGGGTATGATTTCTGCCTCTTAGTGCGCGCTCTCCAGGTGCGGGGAGAGGGAATTGGATTACAGGCAGAATGGGGCATTTTTCCGGGGAAAGGGGCTTTGATCGCGATGCGTTTTCTGCAAGCCTCCAGTGGAGTGGGCGCTTACAGCCCTGCTTTGGGGAGGCTGCCAGCGGGGTCGCTTGGCTTTCCTGAAGGACTAGAGAAAGGGGTCTTCTCGTCGCCTTCGTCTGCTTGGGTGCCCCTTGCACGCAGGGGCGTGAGCGCCTATCACCCAGACTTCAGGTGCGCGCAGCCCATCTGCGGCATCAGATGCGCTGGCGCCGCCAGGCTCCTGGCCGGACTCCTGTCTGCGCCTTCCCGGGCCACCTCCCGGGTTCGGGTTTGGTGCAGCGGACACTGGCTGAGGGCTTGGCAGATTTAGGGGCTGGGGGTAGGTGGCTCCGATTTGCAGTTAGAATCAGGCTCAGGCAGTGGGGCGAGCACCTTGGTCAGTGTATCTGTGGGTCCCCCTCCTGCTGGCCAGTGTGTTTGGTCAGAGCCCAAAGGGAGCGGCTTCTGCCCTGCGCAGAACTGCAGCCTGTGGGGCGAGCGGCCTGTAACAAACCCCAGAGCCAGCCAACTTTTCCTTGCTGAGGAGAAATTGCTGGGCAGTTGGCGCTGGTGCTGGGATGTGGTCTCCTGAGGGGGTCTGGCTCCCTAAATGCTCACAGCAGCCAGAGTGGAGAGCCAGCCCGGCGATGGGGGCTAATGTCCGTTCTGGCTAAGACAGGAAGTGGCTGGAGCAGATTTTCGGATGAATTATCGCATGCTGTGTGCCTGGTGGTTGCGTGGAGTGTCTTTCTGGAGATCAGACCACAGGTGTGGGCCTGTGAGACATTTGAGGGTGAGCCCTCCACCTCCCTCCCAACTTCTCTCCAACACCCCAGGGCCCCTTTGCCTAGAGCAAACGGTGGTTTGTCACTGATCTGGTGCCCTCTCCCACCCTGCCCCCACCTACTGCATGAAAATGGAATCGTCATAATCAAGAGGGCCTTGTTAAATAAAGGAAAAACTGGGGCAATCTATGTCTAAAGTATTTTACAGTGGAAAATGTCAGTGGTTCACAGAGGTGAGAAGAACAACGCACTGACCCTGCAGTGTGCCCTCATCCACTCTGCTGCCCTTCCCTCCTGTTTACCACCCTCCTGCGAGTTTGGGAGGCCCGTGTCTGAGGAAGGATTTGGAAACTTATTCCCAGCTCACTCACTTCACTGCTAAATGCGGCCCATGAATCTCCAGCTGATGACATTTCATTTCGTTTTCACATAACCATCAGCAGAAACAACTTCTTTGAATGATGCCATTAGAAATAGGTGATGTTAAAATAGAAACGAAGGTGCCCCCCTGTCCATCTGGGGGTAGAAAAGAAACCTGCTAACATTCCTGCAGGCACAAAGAGAGGGGTTGAAGGAGGAGAGGGAAATTCAGACCCTGAGAAAAGAGACATCTGAAACAATTGCATTTGACTCGTGCCAGCGGACGTGCAGGGGAGAAACAGATTCCAGCTGAACCGATACAAGCAAAAGAACATTTCTTTTTTGGTAAAAAAAAAAAAACAAAAAGACTTTAAAACTCAATTCCTAAATCATAAGCAGTTCATTTCTTCCACATTTCGCATTGGCAGAAATTTAAAGTGCTGCACTGACTTGCATCCCTCTCTCATTAGCTCTAACGCGTATTTTCTCAGGAGTTATTACTATTAGAAGAGAATAAAAAGATATTTTCTTATGTAAGTTTTCTATGGGAGACACTAGTTGGTGCTATTCTGAGGCTCGTGAGAGTGCTGACATTTCATCTCTCAATGAGAGAACGTTTGATCATCACCTGGTCACATCTGGAGACTCTGCTCCCTCAGATGGGTTCCGAGTGTGGAGCTTCTTGGCTGGAGAAGGGAGCCTGGGACCGGCCTCCAGAGGCCGTGGGAGGGGACCCCCATCCCTACGTGCCCCCCCCCTCACTCTGCACACCTCCGCACATTCTTTTACAGAAAAGCTGCTCCTAAAAATTGTCAACGACGTGCTTGGAGGATTTGGCAAACTTTTGAATACCTTGATAAGGTGCACTCTTTAATGGCATCCTTGGCCAGCCTCTTGTGATATGAATAACCATCCTGTAGGCCAGCACCTTTATGTCCTCCTTCCCCCAAATAAAATCAGCGTGACCCCTAGCTCCTCCTTTTGGCCTTTGTGGGGCCTGTGCACATTGGGGATCCTCACGGCCAAACGGGCCGGTCGCAGGGCTGTGACCTATAGTCTCACCAGACTCACATCAGCAGCAGCACCCTCAGACTGAGGGGGCACAGGTGCAAAGATTGAAGCATGGGGTGTTGGGTTGTCAGCATAAGCACAGCCTGGGGCTAATGAGAAGCAGAAAGGCCTGGTCCTTCGGTGCGAAGTCACATGAGGCCGTTTGGGGGGAAAGGTGCTCATAGGGAGTGACGCTGGAACCACAGCTTTGGCCCAGCATCCCTGCACTGGAGGCGTTGTGCCAACATGTCAAAAAACAAAACGTGAAAGGTGTCCAAATATTAAATATTCTGAGCATTGACCGTAGGCTGACCTGGATCCTGCCCATGTCAGCAGAATTGGAGTAACGTAGGTAGTAGTTGGTAGTTTCAACAAATGTGATTTTTCTACATTCTCTGTGCAATTTCAGATTTTTCCTGAGAGCTTATAACCATGTTTTAAACAGGAAGAGCTGTAACTCTTTTAGGCACTGGGCTACAGTTCAGTGCCCTCAACATGGCTTAGTTTAGATCAGGCAGCCTGAGGACCAAGGCTGGGAGGGAGGAGGGAGGGGGCTGGGGGGAGAGAGGAGGGAGGAGGAGGGAGGAGGAGGGAGGAGGAGGAGTCTGGAGACACAAGTGGCTGCCCTGCCCCAGGACATCGTCTGGCATTCCCGTGCCAAGACAGGCCTCCATCTCCGGGCTCTTGCTGCTTACCTGTTGAATGATCTGAGATCACTTAACTTTTCTGAGATTCTCTTTCCTTCCATCCATGTTCCTTCCAGGATTTTGAAAACAAAATGTTTATGGTTGCCCCAGTTTTTAAAACGGGGATGACTCTGGTTTAGGAGCACTTTAGTTAGAGTCTTTGGATGTCTCCCTGGGTGAAGTTTGTGTCCTCATGGTTCTCAGGACACAGTGTGGGCCCCGGCCCATCCTTGCCCCTGCATCCCCCAACTTCTTGTTGGCAAGAGTCAGTGTAACGTCAGGGGCACCTGTCCACGTGGTTGTGTCCTCACGTAGGAGCCACCTGACTGATGTCAGCATTCCCCTCGGGTGGGTTCAGACGGCATGTGTGGGAAAGGCTTATGAAAGATACCTCTAACACAATTTGATTTAGACTCACATCACATTATAAAAGTTACGTGATGCATGTTCTTTAGGATAAAACGTTTTAGAGCAGGTTCTCAACACACCACAAAGCACCACTTATAATGCATGACGTTTTAAGTTACAAACGTTGTTTCGATCAAAAGTCTGAGTCATCTTAAACCGTGTTATGATAAATAACCTATTAAATTGCACAAAATGAAATAAAATAAAATACTTAAGGAAAACAAAAACAAATAAGAGAACCGTTAGAACTAAGAATAACACAACCAGGAAACAGTATACATGTGTAGAAAATAATAAAAATAAAAGCTGCTTCCTAAAGATCAACCCAGGGGAGAACTCTGCATATTGGCTTGCATAAAAGAATTTACCGAGGAGTTCAATTAACATTATTCCAGAGAGGTGGAGGTTTTGCTCTTGCGGGTCAAATCAATGTTCAGTGTAAAACGTTTTGAGTTTTTAGTTCCCAGTTGGATCTTTTGGTCATCACAGGCATTTTTAAACATAGTTCCTGATAATGCTGTAGTGACATTTAGGGGCTGTGACTCTGAAGGAGGGAACATGAGTGTTTATTGATTGCAAGTTGAGTCTTTCATGGAGGGCCTGCTTAGTTTAAATTCATAGTTTTAAAACGTATTACTTCTCACACATTTGACCTCATCGAGTAACCACTTTTCAAACGTGCTTCCCATCTGTTCCTTTCTTAATCTTTTTTGTTGGGAAATGTCAGTGTCCAAAACAAAAGCAAAAAGCAAACAAACATTTCAGGCAATTAGAAACACAAAAGTTTTATTCCATTGCCTCAACTTTAAACCAAAGATACTTCTGAAGGGGACAAAGAATCTTACCTCAAATATGTTGAGGCTTCACCCCTGCTCGGGGAAGCAGAAAAATGAGCATATGACATAAACTTCCCGTTCTGCCTCAGGTACAATATGCAGTTTTTAACCGATTCTCCTGACCCTGGGCCTCCCACCTCGGTGCCATGGGCTCTCAGCTGTGCAGTGTCTGAAATAAGAGGGTTTGCTTTTGAGGATTCCAACGTGATTAAGTCCTAGGTCAGGGCTGGGAAATACAGCCCTGAGGGCTGGGCTTAGGCTCTGTTTAGCATCAGAGGGACTCCACGGATGTCCAGGTCATGCCACCAAAGATTGCTAACAATACTTCTGTTTCTGCAGTGTCTCAGATTGCCTTTAAATAAAGTATGTGCATTTCTGCAGCCAACCTTAGTATCTGAAATCTCTGTCTCGGCCCTTTTCCAAGTGTTTCCCTTAGAGGGAACATATCTGTTCCAGTTGGGGTAAGGGTGCTGTGTCCTGTGGGGCAGCAGGAAAGGTGAAATGAGGCAGGTCAGCCGTGCGCTCTGGGTCTGAGACACCGTCTGAGCACAGGGTCTGGCCCGTGCCTGTGGCTCAGGCATTGGTAGATGTGTTTTAAGAGCCAGGCGTCTGCTCCAGACTGTGTCCCCCCGTGTGAACGCAGACAGTGGAAAGGGCCCCGTGCTGGGCAAGCCCACCCCTCCCAGCCCAGCCCCGAAATGCCTTCCAGGGCCTCTCGCCTGCACACGACCCCATCCCCACTTCTCTCTCCTACTCTCTTCCTCTCCCCTCGTGTCCTCCGTACAAGCAGCTTAAAAACACGGGCTCTGAGCGGATGAACTAACATGCTCACTGCCTCACAGCTTTGCTTTTCTACACTAAACCCAGAGACACAGAACACCCGGCTCCGTTCTCCGTGCAGGGTCGTAGCCCCACTCCATCACCAAGATGGATTTCTGTTAAAAGCCAATTTTAAGTAAAGGGAAGTCACCTCTTCTGTTATTTCTAAGTTCATTCTCTGCCTTTCACTCTTGATATTTCTAAAGCTGTGGATGGAATGTGCCACCTGACACGTGGGCACCCACTTCCGTGTTCCCTTTGCTCAGAATGAGATCTCAAGACTCTTGCCGGCATCTCTCCTAACATCCTTTGGACTCAGCACGTACCTCCCGAGCGACCCAGAACAGGAGGGCCCCTGATGTGACCGCATCCCAGACCTTCTGTCGTCCCCTTTAACCCCACTTGGCGAGTCCTCTGCACAATATTCTTGGCAGGATTGCTGATCTGAATGTTCTGGTTACAGGTGCATTACCTGTGAATAGGGACATTTGGGTATATTTGGGGACATCACAGTTTGTTCTAAAACCATGGAGGAAAAGGTACTGTGGACTCAAAGTGTGCAGAATAATGCCCTTTCCTTCCCTGTTGCTGGACTTGAGCAGTGATTTGCCAAGTCCCTTTCCAGGAAGAACACATACTTCAGGCTCTTGGGTCACAGACATGAGTTTCTTCCTGGATTCTGGTCGTCTCTGTGTGTGTGCGGGACAGTCCCGCCCGCTGGGCGAGAGGCTGCCGTGCAGCTGTGAACGCGGGGCTGTGCCCTCCGCCCGCAGGTGTTTGATCGTGGTCCAGAGCAGGGAGGTTTTCACGTGTTCACGTACCCAGCACCAGCGCTCCATCAGAAAAGTGGACGCTTTGGCGGCACCTCCGCCCCCGCTTCTTGTTCACCTCTTTGCCCCCGGACTCAGAAGCTCCTCGGTGGGCGCAGGCTGCATCCTGCTGGCCCTGAGCTCATCCCCACTCGGAGCCACTCTGCCTTCTCCAGCTGCTCTGTGTACCCAGGACTGCGGCAGCCAAGCTTCCAGACGTGCGAGCAAAGGGGCTTCCCGGTGACCTTGATGAGGGTGGGCTCCCGAGCTGTGGCCCACATAGAGCTGCCCACGTCTTGAGCTCCAGCTGCTCCAGGGCCCTGGGCTCCCACACAGGTGCCCGGTGGCCTTCAGATAGTCCATTACCTCGTCCAGTTTAGAAGTGCAGCCACGTCCCACTATGGGCTGGAGAAACGCTGCCTGGTGGGAGGGACCCTGGTCTGTCTGTCATCAGCTCTTCTGTTCTGCTCGGGCTCTGGGACATGGGGTGGGGGAGAAGGAGGAGGAGGAGGAGGAAAGGGGCCAACAGCTTTTCCTCATGGGAGCTATGGTTGTTCCCCTCTCTGCTGTCAGAGAGGCACCGGCAGATCCTTCCCCAGGGCCTTCCCAGGGCACAGCTCCCGCCTCCAGCCCAGGTCTCCCCACCAGCCTTGAGTGTCCCAGCTCTGTCTGCAGAATGGGAGTGCGGCCTCTGCTCCTGCAGCCACCCTGACCTCAGGATCCGTGCTCCTGGCTTATCCACTCAGCTTCCGGGAGAAATCGTATGACCTTTCGGAAACGTGTCCCCAGACCTGTGGGCGTCTCTCCATCCCTGGGGCGAGGGCCTGTGGGCAGGTGGGTGCATGCATGCCAGAGGCTGGGGGCAGCATGGGGGTGACGTGGGCCTGCTTCAGGAGTGGGTGAGCACAAGAGGAGAGGGGCGCTTGGGGTGACCGGGAGTTTCTGGACCATGGACATGGCGGCGGCAGAGCCCTGACCGGCCAGGAGGGCAGGGACGGTGAGTCCCATGGGCTCCTGCCCTCCTGGCCGCAGTGGGTCCTGGGTGCCGGGGGAGCTGGCAGCTCTTCAATGGAAACGGGGCCTGTGGGATCAGAGGTGAGCGAGGCCAGGCCCAGGGAGGCCGAGAGCTGGCAGGAAGGACCCCTCCTGCATCACGGGTGGCAGGGGCTCCAGGCCCCTGGGGTCTGGACCCACCTGCAGGGACGCGGTCCTCAGCTTCCCTTCCCCGGGCAGTGGCCCAGCTCTCCATCCTCTCTCAGGTGGAGCTGCTGTGCCCATCTGAGCCGGTGCCTCACCCCAGGACTGGCCTGGCTGCACCAAGGGGACCCCACTGTCCAGTTTCCAGGTGAAACGAGGCGAATTCATGAACTTGGAGGAGTCGAGTCTGAAGGGCCGGACTGAAGCTTTCACAGGTCATCTGCAGCTTCTCCAGGGCTTATTCCGGGAAACCCACAGGAGCTTCTCCTGTTTGCCCCGTACTGCATCTCCCTCCCAGGCAGGAAGGGAGGATAATGGTGGGAAATGTGTATATCATTCCGTTTGATTGCGAGTCCCGATCAAACTTGATGGGGTGAACCCCGGGGGTTCCCAGCCTGATCTGCAGCCTCATGTCGCCAGAGGAAGGGCCCTGCACATGGACCCTTCAGGGATCTGTTCGTTTAGTGTTTGTCTCAAGGTCACGTTTGCCCACCCCCAACCTGGCACTGTGCTTGGTGTAAAACTCAGGACAGCTGCCCGTCCTGTGTCATCACTGGACAGACACGCAGATGCAGACGTTCCATTCTGCAATAGCGGCCAAGTGGGACAAACATAGCTGGGTCATCTGTCCTTCTGTATTTTGTGGTGGTTTCCTGGGAGGAGAGCGTCCATGCAGGTCACCAAACAGTGACCCAGGGTGAGCAGAAAGCCAGCTGTGGCCCAGCTGGGAGGATGTGTGCCTGCAGCTGTCCAGGAGAATAGAAATCTCCTGCATGACACACCACGGTCAGAGAGGAAACTGTTTCCTCTAATGCCACAGGCCCCGGATGGCACAGAGAACATCCAGATATATTAAACAGGATGGCAAGCTGCCCAGCGAGACCTCCTTCCCGCTCTGGGCACAAGGCTTTTCCCAGAAGATAGAAATGTCCTTAGATACTGCCCAGAAATGCTGGTCTTCCTGGAATTTGTATTCGGAGCTTCAGATATTTCAAAAATATATTTCAGTGAGTTAGACTCTGCCCATTGCTTCCCTTTCTCCTTAAGACTAAACTGGTGCCTTTCTTGGAGAGTAAAGCCAAGATGAACTCAAGTTGTTTCTTGGGGGCACAAATCAGAGGTACCCTGTCTCTACTGGAGTTCAGCTCAGCCCTAGAAAACATCTTGGGAGCACAGTCCTGACCTGCACCTCTCTCTCCTCTGAATCCTTCTTCCCCACCCTGACCTCCTTGTATTCCCCACCCTCTTGGCCAGGATGCGTGAGCCTGGCAGGAGCCCACTGTTTTCACCCTCCTCATACTCTGACCAGCTGAACTGTCCTGGAAGCATCACGGTTCTTGACTTCAAACTACATTACAAAGCTATAGTAATCAAAACAGTATGATACCAGCATAAAAACAGACACATAGATTGATGAGACAGAATAAAAAGCCCAGAAATAAACCCATATATATATGATCAATTAACATATGACAAAATAGTCAAGAAAATGCAAGGGAGAAAGGACAGTCTTTTCAATCAGTGGTGTTGGGAAAACTAAATGGTCACATGCAAAAGAATGAAACTGGACCGCTATATTACACCACACACAAAAGTTAACTCAAAATGAATCAAAGATTTGAATGTAAGACCCGAAACCACAAAATTCCTGGAAGAAAACATAGGTGGTAATCTCCATGACATTGGTCTTGGCAATGATTTTTTGGATTTGACACCAAAAGCAAAGGCAACAAAAGCAAAAATAAACAAGTGAGAGTCCATCAAACTAAAAAACCTCTGCACAGCAAAGCAAACCATTAACAAAATGAAAGGGAACCAACCTACTGACTGGGAAAAAATATTTGCAAATTATATGTCTGATAAGGGGTTAATACCCCAAAATATATAAATGACTCATACTACTCAATAACAAAAAAAATCTTAATAAAAATGGGCAGAGGTTCTTGGGGGCTTCCCTGGTGGTGCAGTGGTTAAGAATCCGCCTGCCAATACAGGGGACATGGGTTCAAGCCCTGGTCCGGGAAGATCCCACATGCCGCGGAGCAACTAAGCCCATGTGCCACAACTACTGAGCCTGTGCTCTAGAGCCTGCGAGCCACAACTACTGAGCCCACGTGCCACAATTACTGAAGCCTGCACACTCTAGGGCCCATGCTCCACAATGAGAAGCCACCACAGTGAGAAGCCCGCGCACCATGACGAAGAGTAGCCCCTGCTCACCGCAACTAGAGAAAGCCCGCACGCAGCAACAAAGACCCAATGCAGCCAAAAATAAATAAATAAATAAATTTATTTTTAAATGGGCAGAGGATCTGAATAAAGATTTTTCCAAAGAAGACATACAGATGGCCAGCAAGTACCTGAAAAAGTTCTCAACTCACCAATCATTAGGGAAATGCAAATCAAAACCACAATGAGACATCACCTCACACCTGTCAGAATGGCTATTATCAAAAAGACAATAAATCAGGTGCTGTTGAAGATGTGGAGAAAAGGGAACTATCGTGCACTGTTGGTGGGGATGTAAATTGGTGCAGTCGCTATGGAAAACAGTATGGAGATTCCTAAAAACATGAAAAATAGAACTACCATACACGATCCAGCAATTTCACTTTTGGGTTTATCCAAAGAAAATGAAAACACTAACTCAAAAAGATATATGTACCCCGAATTCACTGCGGCATTATTTACAATAGCCAAGATATGGAAGCACTGATAAATGGACAAAGAAGATGTGATATATATAGCTGTAGAAATATACACATATATACACAATGAAATACTATTCAGCCATAGAAAAGAAGGAAATCCTGCCATTTGCAACAACATGGATGGAACTTGAGGGCATTATGGTAAGTGAAATAAGACAGAGAAAGATAAATACCATAGGATCCCACTTGTATGTGGAATCTGAAAAAAACACAAACTTTGAACTCACAGATACAGAGAAGAGATTGGTGGTTGCCACAGACAGGTGGGGCTGGGGTGGGGAAAATGAGTGAAGGGGGTCAAGAGGTACAAATTCCAGTTACAAAATGAATGTCATGGGTTGTAATGTACAACATAGTGACTATAGTTAACAATACCGTATTGTATATTTGAAAGAGCCTAGATCTTAAAAGCTCTCGTCATAGGAAAAAAGTTGTAACTGCACCTGGTGATTGATAGATGTTAGTTAGACCTATTGTGATCATTTCACAATATATACAAATATCGAATCATATGTTGCTCACCTGAAAGTAACAATGTTATATGTCAATTATACCTCAATAAAACAAATATCGAATCATATGTTGCTCACCTGAAAGTAACAATGTTATATGTCAATTATACCTCAATAAAACAAAAACACAACTGTGGAAAGGATTGCTTTGCTGCTTCTCATGCTCAGGAGAACCCCACCTCTGGGCACGAGCTGTGGGGTGGGTACCAGACGACCCAGAAGCCTGCCATTCAAGAGCCCAGGGGACACGGGTGAGGCCACCCGACTCTGGTGCTTTCCCATCTGTAAAATGGAGAAGGCGCCTACCCACCTCTTTCTTGGAATTACTATGAAAATGCAAATAAAGGATGAAGTAGAGAGAGAACTTACGTAGGGAAAGCGGGGAGGTTCAGTCCTAAAAAAGAAATGAAGTTCTGGAGATCTGTTTCACAACAATGTGAATCTACTTAACAATACTGAACCGTACACTTGAAAATAGTCCATGTGGTAAATTTTATGTCGTGTAGTTTTACCACAATAAAAAAAAAAAGTATATTAATTGGAGCACTAAGGTTCTAATTACTAGCAAATAATTGACGTGGACTTTTTTTTTTCTTTCTTTTTTTTAGTTTATTTATTTAATTTACTTTTGGCTGCGTTGGGTGTTCGTTGCTGTGCGCAGGCTTTCTCTAGTTGAGGTGAGCGGGGGCTACTCTTCGTTGTGGTGCGCGGGCTTCTCCTTGTGGTGACTTCTCTTGTTGTAGAGCACGGACTCTAGGCACGCGGGCTTCAGTAGTTTGGCACGTGGGCTCAATAGTTGTGGCTTGCAGACTCTAGAGCGCAAGCTCAGTAGTTGTGGCGCACGGGCTTAGTTGCTCTGCGGCATGTGGGATCTTCCCCGACCAGGGCTCGAACCGGTGTCCCCTGCATTGGCAGGCAGATTCTTAAGCGCTGCGCCACCAGGGAAGCCCAACGTGGACTCTTCTGATGTAGCCTCAGGAGTAACTCCTGCCACATCCCATCAACTATGTGTGAGTCACAAGTCACATTGTTTCTCAAAAGTATATTCTGGAATGTGATGCTATCTTAGGGCCATAGTCAGAAACTGGGGCATAGGTTAATAGCGCCAATTTTGCACAACACGTGTGTACATTAGTTATTACGTGAGTGAATTCTAGGTCTTGGGAATTTTGTTCAATTCCATCATTCTCCAGTGTTTTCGCTGAAGAGATAAAAAGGACAACTGAGAAAAAATGGAGAAGTTTCATGTCCTCGCAGGTCTATTAACTTCTCCAGATTTACATAGAAATCAGTGGCAAAGCTGATTTGGATCTAACTTTTCTGCTTTTTCACTTCTTATTTTCTTCTTTTCCTTATTTATGTGCAAAATAAAAAGGCCTGTTTAAGTCTAGGTTAGAACACAGGTTCTAACCTATGAACCTAGAAATGAAACAGCAACAATGACAGAAAACCAGGGGCACGGGAGCTGAACTATGGGGGTTATTTTTCTGACATGATACGAGCCTGGAGGTGGGAGGTGCTGAGTCGGCACCTCAGTGGAGTCAGGGCTGCATCTCTACCACCTCCTGGTTCCCAGATGGCTGCTGCAGCCCTGGACATCACATCTGAGATCAAGGCAAGAGGTGGGAGGGGTGGACAGAGCCCCTCAGAAGACATTTGCCCACAGCAGTCTTTGGCCAGAGCTGTGTGTGTGACCACTCTTGGTTACAAGAAAGCCTGGGGTGAGGAGGAGGATTTAACTTTTCCAGCCTCCAGGTGAAGGTGGGCAAAGATGATATCCTGTGGTGGGTTCTCCACTCAGCCAGTGACTGTTGCCCACCTGTCAACGAGAGGAGTTGACAGGGATAGGGGTGGGATAGGAAGACCAGATCATGTGTACCTGTGAACACAAGAGAACACGGTGGTTTGCTCGTGATAAGTTGTGTGTAGTGTGTGTGGGATGGATGGCAGGCAGGTGGGTACAAGGGAGGTGGCAAACCTTGGACTTGAGCCAGGCAGCCAGGACTGAGGCCAAGCAGAGCCGCTCAGCTTGAGTGACCACACGCATCTCCTGGGGGCTGGTAAATGCAGGTTCTGGGACAGCGGATCACGGCAGGAGACCCTGCGTCCCCGCCAGGCACCAAGCTGTTGATGTTGCCTCACTTTGAGCGGCCCAGGTTCAGGTGCTTCTCAAAGTTGGCTGCACAGTAGATTCACCAGGGGATGTTGAAAATTGGTTTATACACAAATAACGTAAAGAATACAAATTGAGTTTAATAATGTTAAAGGAGCAGCTGAGTTGGCTTTTCTTACTGAAACACCTGTTAAAGCCATGCTTGCCAAACTCTAATGCACACAAAACACCTGGGGATTTGCAGATGTTCAGACCCGGGCTCAGCAGGTCTGGGTCGGAGCCTGAGCTCTGCATTTCTAACAAGTGTCCAGTGATGAGGATGCCGCTGGTCCCAGGTCACACTTTGGGCAGGCAGGTGATGAAGGGCTGAGGTGGTGGGAGAGGGTGGGGGCGTGGAAGAGGAGGACAGTACCCCTTGTCCCTGGTCTGAGCCGATGGAAGGTCCCCGCTGCTTAGTGGGAGATGCCAGCCTGCCGACGACAATTACCTGTCGGCTTACGCACCTTACGTAAACTTGCATAGCCTGCATTTGGGGTCAAGAAATAGAATGTGCTTAAAGTTTGTCTTATGTAATATTTGTTAAAAACCAAGTTCTTAGTGTCCCTTTAATTTACACACTTAGAGGTAGAAAACAAATGCTAGAGTTGGCGACTGCTGTGCCTCTGGGTTTCCTGGGGTGAGGCTCAGAGGGGCCGTCCAGGCCATCCTGCCATCTCTTACATTTCTGCTCTGCTCTCTCCACTTCCAACTTCAGACCAGTGCTGTTTTCTCAAAGAAAGTGATAGAATGTCTCACAAAGGGTCCAGCGCACCTCTTAGCAGGCAGCGGGCATAATAAACACATGAATACATGTCCACATGTATAGACACACATAGTGTGCCTGTATCCATGTATGCATGTGTGCACACGCAGGAATCATGCATGTCTCCTTCCTTCCATAATATCTTGCCTGGTGGGAGGTACAGTAGCTTGTTTGCAAACATGGGCGACAAGGTTCCTCTCATCTCCCCACACCCCCCATTTGCACAGTGACACCCCACCCTCCCATCAAGAGGGGGAGTCTATTTCTCCACCCTTGGATGTGGCCTGGCCGCCTGCCTGACTTTGACCAACACAGTGAAGTGGGAAGGTGATGTGCTGGTTCTGAGAAGCCCAGGCTTCTTCTGGACTCGCTCTTCTGGACCTTGCCAGGCTTGTGAAGGAGCCCAGGTCAGCACATGGTCCAGCCAACAGCCACCAGGAGCCACCAGCCATGCCGGTGAGACTGTCCTGGGCTCCCCAGCCCCAGTGGAGCCCCAGTGACTGTAGCCTCATGAGTAACCCCCAGGAAAGGCCAGCCAAGAGCCAAGTGGCCAAGCTCAGCCCACCTGCTGACCCAGAGGACTGTTAGCAAATAAAACAGCTGCCATTTTAACCTGCTAACTTCTGGGGTGTTTGTTACATAGCAAGTAATAACTGACACGTGTGGCTAGAAAAGACGGGCTGAAAATATCTCCACATAAAAATATATGTTTGTACTGAATTCAACACTGCAGCCCTTGAGCAAACGTCGGATGGGAGTTCAGCAGGGCATTCGCTCCCCTGCAGAGAGGAAAGGTGGGAAGTGACTCAGCTGGGAACCCTGAGCCCCTGCAGGGGACCCTGCCCCACGTGAGCTGCTGCCTTCTCGGCACCAGACCTGGCAGCCGGGCAGACATCGCTCCTTCTTCACTCACACAAAGTGCTCAAAACAGTGCCTTGCCGAGCGACCTCCCCGTCGTCAGCTCTCCGTGTCCCTTGGTGACCTAATTGTGGCTCCACTGCCTGGAGCGGGTTGAGAACAGGTAGACCAGATGGATTAGCACTAGAGCGCGGTGGCAATAATCATCCAGGCTCCAGACCATCCCGCGGGCTCTGGGACCAGCTGAGGGGGGGGCCCGGCGTCCTCTGTGCTGCAACCCGTGGACATGGGTGCAGAGAGCCCACCCCGTGCGCACACTGGCTCTGCTTAGAGAGATGGATCCCTGCTGAGTCGGCCATCGCTGAGGGCTCTGTATTCTGGGCCCAGGTGCCTTATCGACCAGCTGAGTGGGACCAGATGTGAGGGTTTGCAGAACAGGAGTTAAATATGGAGGAAGACCCTCCACCAGGATTCTCAGCTAGAAGCACAGCTCCCGCGTTGGCCAGGGATGCACCAGGGTGCTGCCGGCTCTGGGACGAAAGGGCCAGCGTTTGATCCCCGGGTAACATGTAAAAAGCCTTTCCCTGTTAGTCATCGTTTCTCCTGCAGTGACTCAGCCCTGTTCATGGTTTTGGCAAGTCTGAGCTGTCTGTGGAGGCCGAGACCCCTGCAGGTGCCCTGACCTAGAACTGGAGATCTAGCTCCTCTTAGAAGACAATATTGTCGGCAGACGAATGTCACGTTCCTTCCCCATTCCTTCACACACACGCACGCACACACAGACGTATTCACATGGACAACACTCACATGCATACCAACACACACACACAGACATGCATGTGCACACACAGACATATTCACATAGACACACATACATACCAACACACACACAGACATGCATATGCACACACAGACATAGACACACTCACATACATACCAACACACACACAGACATGCATATGCACACACAGACATAGACACACTCACATACATACCAACACACACACGGGTATATCCACTTACAGAAACACACACACTCACACCCTGAACAGTAAACTCTGCCTCCATGAACGTCACTTCTGGAAGGAGCTGCTCCTGGGGGCACCCGGGGGGACAGCAAGCCAGAGGACATTTCTGGGGACACAGACAGCCACGTGCCTGGACTGTGTGAAGACACCTCGTGGAATGCTTTATTCTTCGCTAGGCGGCCCTCCCTCTAGTGCACCGGAGGCCCCGATTCGTCCAGCTGGCAGATCTGAACGTGGTCCCCAGGGGTGGGTCCGCTGCCCCTGTGCCCACAGATAACAGCAGAGGGGCGGCAGGGTGGGAGGTGGGCAGCCAGGAGCCTGAGAGCACATGTCGGGCGAGGACGTGGGCAAATCTGGGGCCCAGGCTTTTAGGTAAGCGGATTCTTTCCGTTCTGCTCCCGTGATGACCAGTGGCAGGCGGAAGCAATGGGGTTTCTTCTGCTGTGCTTGGTCCTTCTGTGGTTTGGTCTGTTTCCACATGGGGGGAAGAGAACAGTTCCTGGAAGAGTTTATATAAGGCTTGTCTTTGCAGCTTCTTGATTTTTATTTATAGAGTTATTTTACCTAAAATAGCAGTTATGCTTTGCCTATGAGCCCTCGGGATGGGGTTTACTTGTGGCATTTGGGGAATGGAGAGAGGCTGGGCCGGAGGGATGGTGGCAGGGAGGTGGTGGTGCCAAGGGTCTGTGCTGGGGACTCCGTGGTCCGCCTGCCCGGGTCTGAGCCCTGGCCTACACCTGGCCCTTGGCAAAGTTATTCAACCTCTCTGTGCCTCGGTTTCCCTATGAATGAAGAGGAGGCACCAGTTGCCCCCGGTGTTGTCTTGACGATTACCTGAGCTGAGAGGGGGCAGCGCTCAGCAGTGTTAGCCGAAGTCGGGCCAGCTCCCGGAGGCTGGCGCTGCCTCTTATGGGGCCTTAACCGAGAGTGGGCTATGCACGGGGCAGCCAGGTGATGCTGGGAAGCTGGGCAGCCGGGGTTCAGGTGGGCACAGAGGAGGGGCAGGCAGATGCCAAGTCAGCAGCCCCACCGGACACTCTGTAAACTTGGACCCTCTGTGTGGGGCAGAGCCAGGGAGGAGACAGATCCCAGGGGATCCCGGACCACCTCCCTGGCCCAGCAGAGGGGTTCCAGTCCAGGCGGTCCTGGACTTCCTCAGGGCCTGACTGCCGTGTAGACGAGGGTGGCCGTCGAGGACAGGTGCCAGGAGAGGGCAGGTGGAGCCCTTTGTAACACAAGGCTATGGAAGCACAGAGGTGTCCTCACAAAAGTTAGGGAAACCCTGACTATTTTGCAAAAATCATCCTCTTTCCAGTTGCTGTGAAATCAGTTTTGTTGGAAGAATTAATTATACCAGGAAACCTGACCACGCGATCATCCCTGCTCTGAGAATTCGCACATTCATAATTATCTGTAAACCTTGTTAAAGGTTAAATGAACTCACTTCCTACGACGAGTTCCCTTTGGGGCATGAAACCCACGTGTGCACACACTGCCGTGAAAGTTGGTTCCTGGTTTAAGTGGATTTATTTTAACTGGATTTTCCCCCAAATCAAATATCCTTTGGAAACAGTAATCTCTTATATTAAAATAAGTTCTGGAGGTTTTCAGACGGCCTTTCCCTAGAGTCTCCATGCAGGGCTGAGGTTGGTCTGACCTCCTTGGTCACTTCTGCTGAGCTGGCACTCTGTCCTGGTCCCCACTGAGTCTGCGGTCATGGACAAGGTGAAGCCAGGGCCCTGTAGCAGAGGCATGATGCCCACTCACAACCAGTCCAGGATGAGCAGTGACCAGTGCCTCCTTTCAGGCCCAGCAGTGGCTGGTCTGGTGGTGAATCGTGAACGAGCAGATTCAGGCTCAGGTGTGAAGTGATCGTGGATGTGAATCAGTCACCTGGGACAGTGTGGGCTGGAGCCTTCCAGAAAGACTGCTTTTTCATCCTGCCAAGAGCTGAGCGTTTTTATGAGCCAGGCTCTGATGTGAGTGACCTCACGTGGCCTCAGCTGTCAGGACGTGCATTCCTGGGTGGCGTGGGGACAGGCAGGCAGTCTAGACCGTGGAGGAAGCAGGCTCACGTGACAGGCACACGGGCCATTGGAACGATCTATGTGGTGGACACGGTTGGCATCTGTAAGAAAACGACTTCAGGGCTGAGATCCTAAGGACAGGAAGGATCCAGCCGAGCCAAGACGTGCGCAGAGGGTGTGGACACAGCAGCTGAGTCCCGATGGACCCACGCAGAGAGCCGGCCATGCTGAGGCAAAGGCGGGGCCGCAGGGCATCTCCAGGCGGAGGGGCCAGGGCCAGGCTGTGCTCTGAGTCCATCGGGACCCTCGCAGGTGGTTGGAGCAGGAGCGAGAGGCTCTGGTTCCTGAGGGGTCCGACTCTGCTGTGTCCGTGAAGGGGAAGCAGGCGGGCAGGACATGGCCAGGGACTCCTGGGAGGGACTGGACTGCTGGGGTCGCGACAGGAAGAGGCGAATGGAGGACGGCTCAGGTCTAGGACCACGTGGCTGAGGGGCTTGGACGCCCGTGAGGCAGGGCTCCTATTTGCTCACTGCTTGGTGTCCAGGGCCCAGAAGTCACCTGAATCCCAGCAGGCACTCCGAGCTGTGCAGAGCTGGGTGAGGGGTGGAGGGAGGGCGGGCTCTGCCTCGAGGCTCCGGGAGTCGGGGGCTTGGCCATCCTGGGAGTGCCAGGCCGGCTGCCCGCTCAGAGGGGGCATGGTGGGTGCCAGTGTGGACACCACCAGCATGTGGCGGGTACTGAGCCTGAGGACTGGCTGAGCCCACCCAGGGGAGAGGCAAGAGAGGGAAGATGAAGGAAGCATCAGGAGTCATCCTGGCTTGTGGAGTCTGGAAAGGAGACTCGGGATCAGCCCAGGAAACGGGAATAAGGAGCAACAGACACCGTCGGCTCGGCCCTGTGAGATCTCAGGCCACGGAGGCCAAGGCTGGAGGGTCTCAACCACCCTCTTCACTTACCAGGTGTGGGATCAGGGAGGCTGGAGGGGGGCAGGGGCTTCGCCAAGAAAGCACAAGGGCAAGGGAATTGTGTGTGTGAGTGTGGGATTGTAACGATGCATCAGAGATCACACTGTGGGATTGGGGCGTGAGGTGATCAGACGGTGAGAGATGTCAAGGTCCGTGGGTTGGAGCTCAGTGCTGGGGGCAATGGTGGAGGCTTGATGCTCCGGCAGGTGAGTGAGGAGGGGAGGGAAGCCCTTGAGAAGCCGGGGAGCTGGGTGGACCCTGAAACCACAGAGCAGTGACATAAGAGGTGGCCGGTGGAGAGACGGTGGCAGGTGTGACATCGCCCATTTGTGAGCGGTTCCTGCCGGTGGCAGGAGGGAGTGGGCAGGGCAGGGCCTGCCAGGACTGGCCACGGGGAGGACCAGGGGCCCCAGGCTGGTCGCTGGCCCCTCTGCTGTACAGAAGGCCAGAGTGGCTGTGCAGGGGAGGGGACCCCAGCGTGGTACCACGTGGTTCTGGCTCTCTTGACGCCCCTGGTTGGGGGCACGTGGCAGCCCTCCTCCCCCCCCCAAGCTGGACCCACAGATGCCCTTTATCCCGCGGGCAGGTGGGAGGTCCCTCCCAGCGTGCTAAGTTTCTGTGTCTGTGTAGGTGCCCCTGTTAGGAATGGTGTACGCTGCTCAAATCAAGGTCCCAGAAATGCCAGTTCTCATTTGCTACATAACACCGATCGATTAGAAAGAGTTTCTATTTATTGGAACAGTCACTCATGCACCTACTATGATTGTGGTCATTGACATTGTACTGACTACACTTACACTGGGTAAATTTTAACTAAGACAAGGATTTGACCTGGCAAAGGACCCATGTATCTGGGTCCTAGCAGCTCCCCTGCTAGGATGGGATTTGCCAACTCAACTCTTTGACCTGTGGAGAGGGAGGGGGGATCCCTCTGAGATGCTGCAGATGACAGGCCTGCGTCTGTGGGCAGGAAACGTCCTTCAGACCCACCCGCCTGCTGCCCAACTTGCTGGAGTTCAGCTACTTGACCGCCTTTTGGGGTTCCCCCCCATCACCTCCTTTTGGGGAGATACAAAGCACTCATCCTTTGTTTCCCCCACCTGCACTTATGTCCCAGGCATAACCCAGTTTATAATCTGAGCCCACATCTTTCCATTCCCCTCGGCTAACTGGTTCACTGAGGACAGCAAGCCTGGGTGTCACCTGGGGTGGGACCAGGAGGCAGCTTGGATGAGACTCACCCCATTGACAATCCCAGCCTCAGACAGTGTCGGTCAGGTTGGAAGAAACACGGTAGAGAACTTTCCTTTCTGACAATCTAGTGGGGATTTACTCAGGCAGAACTAGGGCCAAATCCTAAAACCTGGCCCTCACTTTCTTCAGGCGTAAAATAGGAGCAATTCTGTGTAATCTTAAACTTTTGGGGGGATTGATCAAGATCACCTTGGTGAGGTATATGAACCCCTAGGCTAACAGTAACTGCCCGATAAATGGGATTGTTACTATTTTATATTCAGTAACCTTTAGGTTGACCTATGCTGCAGAAGCAGCAGGAGAGGAACCCTGTCTCTTGCATTTCTGTGTGCATTTTAGGGTAAGCTTGTCACTTTCTGCCAAAAACCCAGCTTTGTGTTGATGGAGTTGCATGGAAACTGCAGGCTGACCTGAGGAGTGTGGCCATCGCGACAGCGCTGTTTCCAATCTGTGAACGTGAAATGCCTCTGCCTTTACTTCGTTCTGTAATTTCTTTAATGGAGTCTGATAGTTTTTGGTGTACACATTTCAGCTTCTTCTGTTAAATGTATTTTATTCTTCTTGATTCTAAGAGTGTGGTATTTGATGTGATGGAGTGAGGGTGGGCTTCCAACAGACCTGGGTGTAAACTCTGCCTCTGTTCCTGACCAGGTGTGTAACCGGCTTCTCTGGCCATCTGCTTCCTCCTCCATAAAGTGGGCATCATGTCCCATGCTGGGGTCGACGAGGTGATCACCTGTTAATGAACGTGAGAGAACTCAGCACAGTGCAAGTAAATACTAGTTTTACTCCTTCCTTTACTGAATCTGCAGTGAAAATGATGATTTTTTTCCACCTATGACATCTTGTCCCCATACACTAAGTTAAAATACCCCCAACAGAGTCGAGGAAAAAATGATCTGTCTGCTTTTGTACTTAAGATATTTAAAAATATTTTTCACTCTTTTTTTCTTTTTTTTGATTAAAATTATTAATGTGGTGGTTTACATTTTTTTAATTTTTCTTTTTTTTTTTTTGGCTGCGTTGGGTCTTTGTTGTGGTGCGTGGGATTCTCATTGCGGTGGCTTCTCTTGTTGCGGAGCACGGGCTCTAGGCACACAGGCTTCAGTAGTTGTGGCACGTGGTCTCAGTAGTTGTGGCTCGCGGGCTCTAGAGCACAGTCTCAGTAGTTGTGGCGCACGGGCTTAGTTGCTCCCCAGCTTGTGGGATCTTCCCGGACCAGGGCCCGAACCCATGTCCCCTGCATTGGCAGGTGGATTCTTAACCACTGCGCCACCAGGGAAGCCCTCACTCTTTTTTTCTTTTGAGTGATATAATTTTTATCTATTTCTAATTTTCAATTTCTCCTTATCCCCTACCCCTAAAAAATCCCTTTGAGTTTTTTTTGCCCTAGATCCAGCTTTTATGGGCTTACTAAAGAGTCTTCTCTCTTCCAAGTAGCACTAATACAACTTTCGTCATTTACTATCTCATTGCTGGCTCATATTTTCTTAGAAGCGTGGAATTTTTATAGGATGTAAGATCCAAGGCAGCATCCGTGTCCAGGCCCTGTGGGGCGTCATGCTTCAGACACGGCTTCACCGTCTGGCTCCGTGAGATGCTTGGGTAAGCACCGCTTTAAAGATGCTGACTCGTAACAGTGTGTCTATCTGAACATCAGTGCTGCCCCAGGAGGAGCACAGGACAGAGGACGTGGGATTTCTATTTAGAAGCCGCTGCTGGGGGAGATGCATTTCCCACAAAGCGGAATAAATTACACTCGTGATCTGCCGCTGCCAGTCGGGACATGCACTCAGGAACCCCGGGTGGGACCCACAGGAGCATTTTCTAATTAGTGAAGAAAATGGAAAGCAGAAACAGATGGCTTACCAACTCTACCACACAAACACTAAAAAACTGAAAAAGAATGAGATTTCCTCAAGCTAGCAAACATCTGGAACGATTTGGAGATTTTAGGAAGAGAAGTATATGTATCTACTGATCTAGGTACATAGTATATTTGCAGATTTCATATATTTAAGTATATTATACATTCTATTTTATACTTTATGGAGTACTATCTACGCTTTGCTTTGAATATGCTTTTATAGATAATATACTAAAACTCTTCAAAATTATTATTTAATCGTGTTAGGGGCTGAGTGTTTGTGTCCCCCAAAATTCATATGTCGAAATCCCAACCTTGATTGTGATGGTATTTGGAGGTGGGGCCTTTGGGAGGTGATTAGGGTGAGATGAACCCTCATGATGGAATTAGTAGCCTTAAAAGAGGAGGAGAGAGGTCTCCCTTCTGCAGTGCAGGCACCCAGGAAAGGCCGTGTGAGGAGGACACGGGGAGGAAGAGGCCGTTGCAGACCAGGCAGAGACCCTTGCCGGAAATACTGGCCCCTTGGTCTCGGATTCCAGCCTCCAGAACTGCGAGAGGATAAATGTCTGTTGTTTAAGCCGCCCTGTCTGTGGTACTTTGATGGCAGATCAGCTGACTTTGCATCATCCTCGGCACCGGCCCTGGGTGACAGCTAAGATGTCGTCTGTGTGATGCAGATTCCAGCCTTCAAGTTTGTTCCAGGCCCTGAGACAGGCTGTAAACAGCCCAGCCGTGTCCGTTTCTGTGCCCGACTGCCTTCCTCATGGGGAGCTGCACAGAGCAGAGGTTGGAGACGGGGCTCTGAGGCCAAATGGGCTGGGTTCAAAGTCCACTTCGCACTTATCAGCTGTCTGACCATCAGACTTTCTGCCTGTGCCCCTCAGTTCCCTCTCCTGAAGGGGGTGGTGGCAATAACAGCACCCACTTTACAGGATGGTGGGGACAGACCAATTGTGAGGAGCTTGCCCACCTTGCCCCCCTGTTACCACCCATCACACTTCGAGTGTACCCACGGAGGTAAACAAGACGGCCTCGCGGTCTCATCCAGGAGTCTCGTGTGCAGGTGCCTCTGCACCCTCACCTCTCGGAGCCCAAGCTCCTTACAGCAAACACCTGCCACTTTCTACCCGCCGCTCCTGTCCAGCAGTGGAAGCCCCCTCAGCCTGCACCAGGGCCGAGGAACGAAGGCCGGGAGCGACCCTTGACCAGTGGTGGATGGGTGTTGGTGTACAGAGGCCCCTCGGGTGGGATAACTCTGCCTGCGGGTTCCGCACGGTCCCCGGGCTCCCCTGCAGGATGGGGCCCAGCTGCCAGCATCAGAAGCGGCTTAATAGCACACACCTTCCTGCTGTGTGCCTTGCTCCCCACTACCTGCCCGGTGTTTCTGGAACCACCTCCCAAATAAACTGCTTACACTCCGGTCCTTGTTTCCAGCCTGCCCGGCAACCTTGGGCATCACCATAGATGTGGAGTCGCAGCCCCACTGAGACGGTGGCACTGCTGGGATTATGTGCTTGTCTCCTGCTCACGAGGTGAGCTCTGTCCCAGGCCGGCGAGGGCAGGGGCTGGGGTGTCACTGGGAGGCAGTGTCCCCTTGGGATGTGGCCTTGCTTGTGCATAATGTCGCTGCTGATTCACAGAGCATCACAGCCTCTCAGGAAGAATCATCTCCCAGGCACAGACGGCAGTGAATCTGGAGGAGACAGAACCTCTCCGGATGCTCACAAAGGAATCTTCTCCTGCAGAGCCAGCTGAGAAAGAATGTGACTTTGAAACAACTATTCACTGGCCTCGGCAGGTATTTTAGTGACTTTTAAGAGAAAGCGTCAATCCATGGACATCCCATCCAGAATCTCTTAAGGACATGTAACTTGCATTTCCAGATCAAACGTACATCCCCACGTACAGCACCACTTGGTCAGGAAGGCGTGAAGACCTGCCGGGCTGTCCTTGGCCATTAAAGGTGACAAAAATCAAAGGTCATAGAAGTAAGAAGAGCGTGCCAGCAATTGTATTACAAAGAAACATGCTTCTGGGGTGTCTGGAAAGCACCTCCAAGAATTTTATCAGTATTTATATTTACTCTGCTTTAAACTCTGACTAGTTAGGGTCTTCTCTGGATATTAAATTAACTCTGACAAAGCTTGTTCCATGCTTCTTCAGAAGTCAGGGCATTAAGCATGTCACACTTGTGCTCCAAGTTTCAAGGACCCTTTATACAGGATGCATGAACTATCCTTTGCCCCAGATTCATGGTCAGGGTCTCAGAAACTCTGTGGCCTTGAAGCAAAGCTGGTGAGCAAACCACACTGTCCCCTCCTCTGAGCTGCTCCTTCCTGCGGGCCGTGGAGCGGGGCTGGCTTCCCTGAAGGAGGAAGGGCTGCTGATGGCTGGGAATCTACAGGATGGGTTATGCGTAGCCTCAGTCACCCAGGGCGTGACAAGGACGCATGGCAGTTAACAAGACTGATTTGCCGACTATCCAGCCCATCCATAGGCGATACTAATGAGGCGAAGAGAAAAAATTAGGGAAAAAGTGAGACAGGACCAGGAGAGAGGTCAGTGCCCCAAATCCTATCACGGTGTCCAGAGCTGGCCGAGAGCTCACAGCAGCAGTGCAAAGAGGGAGACACCGTCAGCAGCATGACTCACGGTGTCCAAGCGGTAAAAATAGCCCAGGCTCATGCGCAGCTTGTCTATTTCTGCTCCTGAGATGAGATGCAAAGTTCTCCTGGAAGCAACAATGCACTGCCACGCGCAGTGTCCCACACACACCCCTGGGTGCCTCCCCACCCCGCTCCAAGGCCCCCTGCCCTGCTCCAGCCTGTCTACGGCTCCCACCCACGTCACTCACGTCTGCCTCCCACCCTCAGGTAGAGCGTGGGCTTCACGAGGACGTGGCTTCCTCGCGTGGCCACGACGTGTGTCCAGCACCAAGGACAGCGTCCAGCCGCCTGTGTTCCTGGCTGAGTGGATTGAAGAACTCTTCCTTTCAGCAGGTCTGATCCTTGCAAAGAAGAGACCGGCCTCCAGCCCAAGCAGCTCCTGCTACAGACATGCTTGGCCTGTGGGTCTCTGGTGGCCTGTTTAGTGCAATGCAGGCTGTGGCATTTCTAGTCCAAGGGTCAGATAAAGATGCCATGTATAAAGGGACCGTGTAAACAAAAAAAAAAATTGTTCAAGGAAGCCCATGGGAGGAAGCTAGGGAATAGAGGGAACTGAGACAAACTGAGGAAACCCATGCAGACCGCCTGTGAGCTGACCAGTCTCCACCTGGCCCCTAGGTCCCCACCTATGGCTGTGAGGCTATTAGGGGGCTGGTCCTCGGGGGGTTATTTTTCCCATTGTGAAGCATGGAAATTCTTAAGTTTGCAGTTTTCTTCAGAGTGGGTCAAGACCCAAACTTGAAATCTGTAGTTCATGAAGAGTAACTTTTACTCCAAGGAAGTGAATAAAGGCCAGTGGGGCTGGAGCACGGAAAGCTGGGTGTGGTTGGAGTTGAGGTGGAGAATTAGGGGTTGGCGTGTGCTGGGCCTCTCAGGCCTTGGTCTGCATACGGGAGTGGTGTCACTGGCGGGACTTACACAGGGCGTCACCAGCAGCTGCCCTGGCCAGGAATGGGTATGGGAGGAGTTGGGAGGTGGCGGGGGTGGCCTGGGTCAGAGACGTAATTGCAGGACGGCTCAATGACTTGATTTTGACTCAGTGAGGAGCAGATGGCGGTAAAATAGACTCCCAGGTTTGGGGCTCGTACAGGTGGACAGATGGTGGCTGTTCACGGACGCAGGTGGGACGAGAGCCAACAGAGGGCTTGGTGTGCATTGAGTCTGATGCTCTTGAGCGGTCCTGGTGGGGATTCTAGGGGGTCTGGTGGGCAGTGGCACGTGGGTGAAGTTGACACCAGGGGCAACAGGGAGATTACAAAGGAGGAAGGACTTAAACCCAGCATTTAAGGGCTGGAAGGAGGAGGTTGGCCTGGCAATGGGGGTGGGGAGACCTGGGGGTGGGGGCAGAGCAGGAGAGGGGGCCGTCAGGGATATCTCGGGGAGATGGTCTGGAGGAGAAGAGGCTGTCGGGGGCTGTTTCTGGAGGTGGAGGTGATGAGGCATGAAAGCCGCTTCTTGGTCCATGGTTTGTGGGGGCAGGACCAGCTTAGTCCCTGCACATCCATGCCCCAGATCTGCCCCCTCGCTCAGTCTCCCAGCTGGATTCGGGTGGAGTTCAGGCGGCCAGATGTCACACCTTGGGCTTTGTTTTTTGGCAGTGCTGCAGCATCATTAACAAAAGCTGAGTTCAGCGGGATCCCAGGCGGCCCCCACCCATTTTGTTGTGTCGCCCTTTGCCTCACTGAGCTGGCTGGGGTGGAGTGCTGACTTGCAGGACTCTGCGTTCTCCTAAGGGGAGCAGGTCTGGACATGAGAGCAAAGTGGGCTGGGGCTTCTGAGGAGATCCAAAGGCCCAACATGGGAGGTAAGGGCAAGCCTTACCCGCAGCACCTGAAGCAAGGTTTTAGGCGTCTGTGGATGGTGACATGTCATTCAAAGTTTCCCTCCTGCTAAATGCTATAGCACAGGGGGAGCCAGAGGCTGGGTCTAAAACAACGTGGCTAAAGGAGATGGCTTCCTTTATCGGTCCAGAGTATGTGTCCCAGGTTGGCAGAAATAAAAGAGGGGCTATGACATAGTCTCAGTGCTGACTCTGAGGGGGTGTGATTAGTCCCACCTGTCGAGCCCTGGCCCCAATCTACCCGCATTGTTCAGTGTGACACACCAGGCTCCGCTGATGGAGCACCTCCGGGGGGAATCTTTCTAGGTGATGCAGCCGTGCTGGGGGCGGAGGGTGGGGTCTGTCAATCCAGGCAACTTGTAAGACCAAGGGCACGTGGGATGAGGTAAAGTTACACCTTTATCCTGAACGCCCAGTGTCCGAGGAGCAGCACTTCCACGGTGCAGGAAAGAAAAACACAAGCAGGGTCACAAGTCAAGTTGTCCGGAAACCGAGCCAGGTTTAGGAGAAACAAAGTCCCCGGAGACATGAAAGCATGACAGCAGCTCTCCCTGATGCCACCAGGGTTAAGGGGGCCAACGTCCTGGTGTAACATCACTTTTTCCCCTGAAAGCTGGAGAAATAAAATCTCAAACTTAAAACTTCCCAAAATTCGGCCCTTCCCTCGTGGCGCAGTGGTTGAGAATCTGCCTGCCAATGCAGGGGACACGGGTTTGAGCCCTGGTCTGGGAAGATCCCACATGCCGCGAAGCAACTAGGCCCGTGAGCCACAACTACTGAGCCTGTTCGTCTGGAGCCTGTGCTCCGCAACAAGAGAGGCCGCCATAGTGAGAGGCCCGCGCACCGCGATGAAGAGTGGCCCCTGCTTGCCACAACTGGAGAAAGCCCTTGCACAGAAATGAAGACCCAGCACAGCCATAAATAAATAAATAAATAAATAAATAAATAAATGAATGTGGTCCTTTAAAAAAAAGAAAAAAAACTTCCCAAAATTCAAGTTTCTTGAAGTCGTGTAACATTAAGGGCTGGCAGGAAACGTCCTGATCCAGAAGCCCCAACGGGTCACAGCTGGAGAAGAGAGCAGTCCAGCCGTGGCCCTGCCTGCAGCAAAGGTGCCTGGTGACCTCACTTCCAGGGAGCGGCTCTCCCCAGACCCACCCAGCTCATTGTCAAGAGTCAGCCCACTGGCAACCAGGTCCAGTGTGCGGGGAGGTCACGGCACCTCGGTCCACGGAGCTGAGGCCACTCCTGGGCCACTGACTCCTTCCGCAGCCCACCAGACACCTGGACCAGAGGGTACCTTCTGCTGCTTGCCGTGATGAGCGCCACGGGCACACGGGCAGGGGCCGTCGGCATCTGCAAATCCAGGAACGCAAGAACTTTTCCTGATTCTTCATCTTTATTTTCCGGTGGCTCCTGAGGGAGAAGCAAATAGAGGCAGGGTCAGTTTATCCCTGGCTGCTGAGAGCCGGGGCTTTTCTGAAAGACGTTGTTCAGAGTTCAGACCTTCGGCCCCCCCTTTGTATGAAGCCTGCTCCTAGCCTGGCCCTCTGCACCAACAGGAACCCAAACTCGCCACGATCGGAGGGCTGTGAGCATGGGAGCCCCAGGGGAGGGGGCCACGGGGCCCAGAGGAAGCCCCTCACTGCACCTGCTCAGCACACAGGGCAGGTGTCAGCGAGGTGGCAGGTCCCTCCTGTGGCTTCTGGGGACCCCTCTGCCGGAGAAAAGAAAGTGAGCCCCCGGCGGGTGTGAGCAGGGTGCCCACAGCCAGGCCAGCCTTCTCCACCAGGAGGGAAGCAGCCTGCGCTGGCCTCCTGCAGGCCGTCTGTCTCCTCCTGGTCTAGGATGCACTGTGGATGGTTTGCCCAGAACTCATGGATCCCAAGCAAGGAGCTCAGCGCCAAGAAGGGCGGAGGTTAGGCAGGAGGTGTGCTGTTCCCTCAAATCCAGGAAGCCCTAATCAGGAAGGTCAGCCAGCCGTGATCCCTCGTAAGAGCCGCGGCCCAAAGGGGCCGCTCAGGCATAACAAGAGAGAAGGGTCTGGGTCTCCCTGAGGCACATGTGGGCCTAAAAGCAAAGGCCAGTAAAGAAGGAAAGAAAACTGCCTGAGAAGAGGAGGGGATAAAACAGACTAGGGAGGTGAGAAGGAGGTTAAGAGGTGACCCAATGGTTAACAGTGGGGAAGTGGAAAGTTAGAATTAGGAATGATATTTAACTGTCAGATAACTTAACTCTCCAAGGAAGAAAAAAAGTCAATGAGATGAAAAAAATTGAAAATAAATGTTAAAACAAATAAAAAACATAGAGGCAACAAAATTAAGAGGAAATCCTAGAAGTTAAAGATTGAAATTTAAAATAAAAACAAAAACCAAATGAGCACACAAAGGTTAAAACAAGACTAGGAATTGGAAGCTAAATAGATAACAGTTCTTCAAAATGATTTAAAAAAAAAAAAGACATGATTGTTCCAACTCCCAACCCCACCTACCCACAGGCACGCTCTGGAATACTTGTGAGAATTGAAGGAAAAAGGAAATAAATAGAGGTAGAAGTAAGGAGCCTAAAGATTAACTTAAAGAGCATTGCCACCAGGCCAATAAGAAATAAAAACACAATTGCCGGGATGCCAAGTCCCAAAACAGAATGCATTCATTGTGACTTAAGAAAGTAACACGGCGTAAAAAGACCATAAATAAAATGTATGAAGGATTCCAAAGGCTTGCGGTGTAAATCTCTCTCCGGAGTATCACTTTACTGTGTGATGTCCCTGGGTCCCTGTAATTTTTGCAGAAACCCCTGGCACAGATGCCAGTCGCTCAGAATTTATGACCAGCTGGGCTGCAGACATGTTTTATTCAGCCCCAGAGGGGTTCAGCGATTCAGTGCACACGTGCACACACACACGCACACACACACAACTTCAATTAGTTGTCATTTTAAAATAAATCTGGGTCTCTGGTTTCTTGTGAACTGTTTATTCTTTTTTTCTCCCTCAACTTATTTAAAGGTATAATTTTTATTCATATTGTTAGATACGACTCTTAAGATTTTAATGTGCATTCCTTAATGTACAAACTAGAGTCAGTGCTGTCATCGTCCTTTTCCTCAATGATATAAAGATCTTAGAATCCTCCTCGTGCCTTGCATGATTGTTCAGGATTTCTGTTCCTTTGTGACACCAGAATTCATCATTATTGCTGCATGGTTGCTGTCATCTTCTGTAGTCAATGCTTGTTAATGATTGGTCACATTTCTCCCTTCCTTACGTCTTCATCTCATTTCTGCATTCTGTGATCAATTTCCTTTGGTCTGGAGAACATGCTTCAGTAGCCTTTTCAGTGAAGGTCTGTTGGTGGTTTATTCTCAGTGAAGATCTGTTGGTGGTTTATTCTCAGTCTTTGGCCAAATGCAGTTTGTTCTCATTTGTGAAGAATAGTTTAGTTACTGAATTCTAGGTCCAGAGTGTTTTTGCACTTTCTCTGAGGTCTTTTTTGATTTTTTTATGGTTTCTATAGCTGCTGTTGAGAAATCTACTCTTGGTTTGCCTTTTTCCTAGAGACAATCTATATATTTTCCTCTTGTCAGGATCATATTTTTTGTATAGTTTTACTCTAAGATGTATAGGTGTGGAATCACCTGCATTATGTGCTTCTGAATCTGCAAATTTACATCTTTCACTAGTTCTGATAAAATCTCAAATCTCTTTAGATGTTGCCTCTTT
Source organism: Balaenoptera borealis (assembly GCF_965194805.1). NCBI lineage: Eukaryota > Metazoa > Chordata > Mammalia > Artiodactyla > Balaenopteridae > Balaenoptera > Balaenoptera borealis. The sequence goes on along the minus strand of NC_138872.1, from coordinate 44,556,118 downwards.
CCTTCTCAACGTTCTCTGGAATCCCAGTCTCTTCCTGCAGTATTTCTATCAGGTGATTAAGGGACCTTCTCCTTTTATCTTCCTGCCTTCTCATCTGTGTTTCATGTTTCTCACCGTATGCTGAGTACAGGCAGTAACAGCACTGCCATATTACTGTTACTTAATTCCCTCATCAGATAAGTCCCGTGTGCTCATTAACTCCTCCATCCTGTTTTAAATTCAATACATATTTTTACTTTAGGAAATTCCAATTTGCCTCGACTCTTTTGATAGCGTGCTTTTGTCTGTGTGGGTTTAGTGCCTCCTTGTACGCCTTGAACATCTTGAAAGCGACTTACTGTATCACCTCTTTCTTACTGTCCTTTATCCAAAGTTCGTGGGAGGCAGCTCCATCCGCTGACGCAGGCACATGGTGGGTTGTTTCTTGGTAAATTTTAAATGTTTATACTGTGATCCATCTCACTGGAACTCTGAAAATTCTAGCTAAGGATTTACTGAGGGGAAGGTGCATCTGGCAGGTGCCCCGGGGATCCCTGACTCGAGACCATTTTTAAATGTGAGTTTCTCAGCTTGAGGGTTTTCCTGACCACGTGCATGATAACATTTCAGACCTCAGTTCTGCATGATGTGGAGTTTCCAGCAGAGAACGTGCCACAGTCTCAGGCCCTCACTGTACTGCTGGGCAGTGATTCTAGGCAGCGCTTTCACTGCACGTGTCATCCTTCGATGATCCCATCTTTATGTGGGGCCTCAGTCCCTACTCCTCCCGGAGGGACCACTACAACCCAAGCCTTGTTTACCAAGACGGGCCTCTCCCGAGAGAGGCAGCAATGTCAGCTTGGGTTTCATACTCTGTATTTCATGTCTGTCTTTAACATTTCTGCCCCTGAATATTTCCCTTGTTCTCTTGTCAGCTCAGCTCTGCCTTTTGAAGCATCTGCTGCTATGCAATGTGGTCAGATGCCCTGTTGCAGGAGGTTACACATTGCATGCATAGTCTGCCTCAATGGAGAAAGCAGATTTCTCCCGAGAAATGAGATGATCTGGTGACACCAGGACTGAAATAGGCTAGAAATATGATCCAGCAATTCCACCCTTGGGTATTTACCCAAAAGAGAAATGGAGAAAGCAGATTTCTCAATGAAGAAAGCAGATTGCTTCTGAGAAATGAGATGATCTGGTGACACCAGGACTGAAATAGGCTAGAAACACGGGTGGGGCAAGTGCTCTGGGTTCAGCCTCTAATCTGTCACTTGGAATATTATCCTGGTCCCTGTACTGGTTTGTGATCCAGCCTCATTCGGTGCCTATTTTTTCTAACTTTAAGGCTCACTGTGTCGAAGCCTGCCAGCTAAGACCAGCAGGAGCACAGCCTGGAATCAAATGAAATTGGCCGTATTCAGCCGCTGCCACAAGTCAAATGGGGCTGCGTAGGCTCTCGAGAGCATCCTCAGAGGACGAGGGTCCTGAGGATTGGGGCTGGTGCTCAGTGCTTCTCAGGAGCAATTGGGGAGGGGGCAGCGATGGGGGTGACACTGCGGAGAAGCCCAGACAGGAACCTGTGTCCAAGCAGCGGGGCTGGGACGGCCGTTGGTGAAAGCGGGCATCACTCAGAAGCAAAGGCGGAGGCAGGTTTGTGGCTGCAGTGGGTTTCTTGTGCAGAAACAAGAATTTTTAATAGGAATTCTCCATGTCCTGGTGGAAACACTATATCACCAGCAGGGGCTGATTTTTCCCTTATCTCACGTCTTGGGACTTAACTAACCTTTCAGGGAAATGTTTTCGTCAAAGAGAAACCCCTTGTTCTGAAGGAAAGCTCAGCTCTTCTGAAGCTCCTGTAGGAGGAGCAGCTGCCCCCCTGGCCCTGCCTGCGTCCCAGCCTCTGGTTCCTGCCGTGTCCCATGTGTGACCCACCACATACACGACCTGAGCATCCCTGAACTCTGCATCTTCACTCGTAAAGCCCCATCCACTGAACATTGAGGAATTCACCTGAGAAGTAGCCGGTTCCCGTCTGCTGCAAGGTAACAAAATTGATGAAGCAGCCGGTGACCTGCGATGAGGTCCCCACCTCGGTCTCCTAAGGCCTTTGCCCTCTGTCGTTGGTCCAGGCCGGCCCAGTGGGCTTCCTTACTCCAGTTGTGTTTGCTAGGTGTGTGGAAGCCGCCAGACTGACAGAGGGACTGAAAATATGCAGCGGGGAATAAGTCTGAGATGTCGCCCACGCCTGGGCTGAAAGGTGACTTGCTCTCTCTAAGGCAGACCCTGGTGGATGCATTTCGGCTACTGATGTTGCACGTTTCTCAGGCCGAGCTGGCCCTGTGCTTCTCACACGAAGGTCCAGAAAGCAGCCTGAGCGTTTACTGTGTTAATTATTTAGAAGGTGGGCCGTGGACCCAGTGTGAGATGGTGCTTCTGTTTCTGAATCCTTGTAAGAAAGAAAGTGAGTTTCTGGGTTAAAGAAGCCCTTCGTTACGGGGAAAATGTGAGGGAATGTCATTTTTCGGTTTTATGCTTTTAGTGTATTTTAGCAAATCTGAGGGTTAGTAATACCCCATTGCATGGGAAAAAGCAAACCCCTCTCCCAGTCTGTTCTTGTGGGTCCCTGAGATCTCGTGCTGCCCCTTAAGTGTCTTTTTGTAGACGGTTTACGATGTGAGTGAGGACCTGGCCGTGTTCTCTTTCTGGATTCATTTCTGTGAATTTGGGACGGTAAGAAGCATGTCATTCTTACAGCTTTCTTTTTACCCTTTTCCATGAAATGGATCCTAGCAACAGCCAATCCACAGCCCACTTCTGTTTGTGTCTTCTCTGTGGAAATGGAGGGGCCGCTGTGTGGCTCCTTTGATCCTTTGGTAACTTTATTCCTCATGAAACTCTGGTCTGCTGGGTGCACAGTCAAGTTCTCTCTCCCTCTGTCTCTCCCCTGCGCAGTCACGTGTGTGTGTGTGCACGCACACACACACACACACACACACACACATCCCTACCACCCCACAAAGCACAGGATATAACTACTGCAGGTGAAGCCCATCTAGTAACCAGCCCGCCCGCAAGGATTTTCTGGGTAGATGTTGCAGTCTGAGGTTCTCTTTAATATTGTATTTCTCCAGTTCTAACATGCACGGTCTTCACACTTTAATGTTTCCGAAATTTTGAAATAGGGATGCATCTTACTATCAATGGCTACTGAGACTTGTTGAAATATGACAAGGGTTTTCCCTGAGTGTATCTTTATGTATGTGAGCAAATTTAAGTGAATATTGACTGCACAAAACAATAACAAAGTATTATAGCGTTTAAATATATATACTTAATATAATTATATATTTTTTAAATAATATTTTGTATATACTATATATATATGATTTTAAATAAGGGCAATAATAGTACCAAATTGGGAGACTGTAATCTGAATTAACATGTTCTAAGGTTCTTGTATTTTCCAGAAAGTGGTAAAAGAACTAATTTATATTTAACTCAAATAGCTTCAAATTTACTGTACCTTATTGGCTTGGACGCCAAAGTCGTTGCTTCCTTTTTTGAAGAAAGTCATTTTTTTAATGTGGTTAAATGCACATTACATAAGATTTACCATTTTGACCATTTTTAGATATGCAGTTCAGTAATATTAAGTATATTCACATTGTTGTGCAATCATCACCCCCATCCATCTCCAGAACTTTTTCGTCATCCCAAATTGAACCTTATATCCATTAAATAATAATTCCCCTTCCCCATCCCCCAGCCCCTGGTAACCACCATCCTCCTTTCTATCTCTATGAATTTGACCAGGAGGTACCTCCTAGAAGTGGAATCATACAATATTTGTCCTTTTGTATCTGGCTTATTTCACTTAGCATCATGTTTTCAAGTTTCCTCCGTGTTGTAGCACATGTCAGAATTTCCTTCCTTTGTAAGGCTGAATAATATTCCATTGTATGAATGTATCACATTTTGCTTGTCCTTCATCTATTGATGGGCACGTGGGTTGCTTCCACCTTGTGCCTGTCGTGATTAATGCTCTTACGAACATAGTGTACAAATATCTCCTGGAGACCCTGCTCTCAGTTCTTTTGGGTAAATACCCACAGGTGGAATTGCTGGATCATATGCTAGTTCTGTGTTTAATTTTTGAGGAACAACCAAACTGTTTTCCATGGTGGCTGTACCATTTTACACTCCCACCAGCAATGCACAAGGGTTCCAATTTCTCCACAATAAGTGATTTAAAAAATATTTTTGTGGTTATTTTGGCTAGGATAACAAAGACACAGTAAAATATTAAGTAGTAGACAAAAATAGCAATGAAAATTCCAGACCTCTTACCTTGAGTCCTAACACATCAGTCATACCCCCATCTTGCTCCCCAGATAGCCATCACCACACCTGTACTGCTGGGTGCATCTGGTTTTTTCTTGCTTTGTTAGCTTTAGATTCTGTCCAGTGGACTCCCTGCTTTGACAGGGGAGAATTTCGCTTACTGAAGGCTAGAATGAAGATCCCTAATATTACTGCCCATCTCCTTCCACCTCCCCCAACCTTTCTGGTGTGTAATTTTGAGTTCTTCTGTCTGTTACTATTGTATCTGTAAATGGATATGATTAAACCCCCATCTCCCATCTTCCTACCAGGCAAGAGGAGGCCGTGGGCGGCACGCTTGCCCACTCTCCTTCCCTCGTACCATGTGCCTTCCTGTGAGCTCGGCTGTGTCCTGAATTTACACTGGGATGAGTGCATCTCGCTTAGTGGCTGTGAGTCAGATCCTGAAATCAGGCTTCCCGGCTGTGACTCTGGCTCTGCTTGCAGGTGAGGGCAGGGTACTCAGCCTCTGGGTGCTTAGTTTCCACGTTGATGGAATGAGGATAACGGTAATACCTACCTCAAGGGGTTATTTTGAAAATTAAACAGGATAATCCTTATAAAGATTTTAGCGCAGTGCCTGGCATTTAGGAAATGCCCAGCACTTCTTGGCCAAAATGATGATGATGACAGCTTGGTCGGGACTGGTAACCTTTAAAATCTGTTTTTTAATTATGTAGATTCCAAATACTAAATTATTAAAGTTATCATCATGATTCTATAAATATTACTGACTGTAAGCTCAAGCTGTAGTGATAAAATACTATTTCCTCTGTACTAGTTGCCAGTATCAGACCTCCTGTACCAGAAGAAGAAATAGTCTTTAGTGTCCAGATCAAAGGGGTTCTGCCCTTTTATGTTCCATAGCTGCCCAAAATAGTGAGAAATTTTGTTTTCTTCGTATTTAGACACATGGAACTCTTGCACAGTTTTTCTGGTTGTGTGTTTCTCCTGCAGTTTCTAAATAACCTTCTTTTAACATTGAGGGAAGAACCCTGTGCCTTCTTCCAGCATCACTGGTGTCTTCTAGCACCGTGTTTGTTCTGTCTTTCCTGTTGTTGAGGAAACAACACAACAAACATAACTTGCCTTTGTGAAGCCCACAGATGTTTGTTATAAATTAAACAGATTGCTGCAAGAAAGCTGCTATACAGGGATTTCTTTTTATTCATTTCTGGATATTCACTGTTTCTTTTATCCCTGATTACCCACTTCTTTGGTTTTCACGATCACTTTTTTTTCTGGAGTAAATGTGTGAGCAACTTATTTAGAGAGGGCATGTGTGAGGTAAATATTCTGAGTGCTGAAAATATTTACTGTTGTTGTTTGGTTTCCTTTTTGTTTTTGCTCACACTTGAATGATTGGCTTGCTGGGGTGCATAACTTAAAGTTTTTCTCCCGACTTTGAGGGCACGACCCCACTGTCTTTCCAGCCTGTGTTGTTCTAATGGAAAGTCAGGTGTCAGCCTGTGTGCCTGTCCCCTCAGCCACCACCCATGTCCCCTCGGATTCCAGGCTTCGGCCACCCCGTCCCTTCATTCTTTCACCTCTACTGTGGCTTTTCAAAATTCTTTAAGTATTTGTTACTACTTTCTTTTCTAGTAAGACCTTTCTTATTCTTTTTTCTTTAATAGATCTTTATTGGAGTATAAATGCTTCACAATACTGTGTTAGTTTCTGTTGCACAACAAAGCAAATCAGCGATATACATACCCATGTCCCCATATCCCCTCCCTCTTGAGCCTCCCTCCCATACTCCCTATCCCACCCCTCTAGGTCATTGCAAAGCACCGAGCCGATCTCCCTGTGCTATGCTGCTGCTTCCCACCAGCCAACTATTTTACATTTGGTAGTGTATATATGTCAATGCTACTCTCACTTCGCCCCAGCTTTGCCTTCCCACTCAATGTCCTCAAGTCCATTCTCTATGTCTACCTTTTTATTCCTGCCCTACAACTAGGTTCATCAGTACCATTTTTTTTTTTTTAGATTCCATATATATGCATTAGCATATATTTGTGGTATTTGTTTTTCTCTTTCTGACTTACTTCACTCTGTATGACAGACTCATACATATATGCATTAGCATATTTTTTTTCAGATTCTGTATATATGCATTAGCATATATTTGTGGTATTTGTTTTTCTCCTTCTGACTTACTTCACTCGGTATGACAGACTCTAGGTCCATCCACCTCACTACAAATAACTCAATTTCGTTTCTTTTTATGGCTGAGTAATATTCCATTGTATATATGTGCCACATCTTCTTTATCCATTCATCTGTCGATGGACATTTAGGTTGCTTCCATGTCCTGGCTATTGTAAATAGTGCTGCAATGAACATTGTGGTACATGACTCCTTTTGAATTATGGTTTTCTCAGGGTATATGCCCAGTAGTGGGATTGCTAAGTCATATGGTAGTTCTATTTTTAGTTTTTTAAGGAACCTCCATACTGTTTTCCATAGTGGTTGTATCCATTTACATTCCCACCAAGAGTGCAGGAGGGTTCCCTTTTCACCACACCCTTTCCAGCATTTATTGTTTCTAGATTTTTTGATAATGGCCATTCTGACCAGCGTGAGGTGATACCTCATTGTAGTTTTGATTTGCATTTCTCTAGTAATTAGTAATGTTGAGCATCTTTTCATGTGCCTCTTGGCCATCTGTATGTCTTCCTTGGTGAAATGTCTGTTTAGGTCTTCTGCCCATTTTTTAACTGGATTGTTTGTTTTTTTGATATTGAGCTCCACGAGCTGTTTGTATATTTTGGAGATTAATCCTTTGTCTGTTGTTTCATTTGCAAATATTTTCTCCCATTCTGAGGGTTGTTTTTTCATCTTGTTTATGGTTTCCTTTGCTGTGCAAAAGCTTTTAAGTTTAATTAAGTCCCATTTTTTTATTTTTGGTTTTATTTCCGTTACTCTAGGAGGTGGGTCAAAAAAGATCTTGCTGTGGTTTATGTCAAAGAGTGTTTTTCCTATGTTTTCCTTTAAGAGTTTTATAATGTCTGGTCTTACATTTAAGTCTTTAACCCATTTGGAGTTTATTTTTGTGTATGGTGTTAGGTACTGTTCTAATTTCATTCTTTTACATGTAGCTGTCCAGTTTTCCCAGCACCACTTATTGAAGAGGCTATCTTTTCTCCATTGTATGTTCTTGCCTCCTTTGTCATAAATTAGGTGCCCATATGTGTGTGGGCTTATCTCTAGGCATTCTATCCTGTACCATTGATCTGTATTTCTGTTTTTGAGCCAGTAATACTGTCTTAATTACTGTAGCTTTGTGGTATACTGCGAAGTCGGGGAGCCTGATTCCTCCAGCTCCGTTTTTCTTTCTCAAGATTGCTTTGGCTATTCGGGGTCTTTTGTGTTTCCATACGAATTGTAAGATTTTTTGTTCTAATTCTGTGAAGAATGCCATTGGTAGTTTGATAGGGATTGCATTGAATCTGTAGATTGCTTTGGGTAGTATAGTCATTTTCACAATATTGATTCTTCCAATCCAAGAACATGGTATATTTCTCCATCTGTTTATGTCATCTTTGAGTTCTTTCATTAGTGTTTTAGAGTTTTCTGAGTACAACTCTTTTGCCTCCTTAGGCAGCTTTATTCCTAGGTATTTTATTCTTTTTGTTGCAATGGTAAATGGGAGTGTTTCCTTAATTTCTCTTTCTGACTTTTCGTTGTTGGTGTATAGGAATGCCAGAGATTTCTGTGCATTAATTTTGTATCCTGCAAACTTACCAGATTCATTGATTAGTTCTAGTAGTTTTCTGGTGGCATCTTTAGGATTTTCTATGTATAGTATCATGTCATCAGCAAACAGTGACAGTTTTACTTCTTTTTCAACCTGTATTGATTTTATTTCTTTTTCTTCTCTGATTTTGTGGCTAGGACTTCCAGAACTGTGTTGAATAAGAGTGGCAAGAGTGGACATCCTTGTCTTGTTCCTGATCTTAGTGGAAATGCTTTCAGTTTTTCACCATTGAGTATGATGCTTGCTGTGGGTTTGCCATATATGGCCTTTATTATGTTTAGGTAGGTTCCCTCTATGCCCATTTGCTGGGGAGTTTTTATCACAAATGGGTGTTGAATTTTGTCCAAAGCTTTTTCTGCATCTATTGAGATGATCATATGGTTTTTATTCCTTAATATGTTAATGTGGTGTATCACATTGATTGATTTGCATATATTGAAGAATTCTTGCGTCCCTGGGATAAATCCCACTTGATCATGGTGTATGATCCTTTTAATTTGCTGTTGGATTCTGTTTGCTAGTATTTTGTTCAGGATTTTTGCATCTATGTTCATCAGTGATATTGGTCTATAATTTTCTTTTTTGTGATATCTTTTTCTGGTTTTGGTATGAGGGTGATGGTGGCTTCATAGAATGAATTTGGGAGTGTTTCTCTCTCTGCAACTTTTTGGAAGAGTTTGAGAAGGATCAGTGTTAGCTCTTCTCTAAATGTTTGATAGAATTTGCCTGTGAAGCCATCTGGTCCTGGACTTTTGTTTGTTGGTAGATTTTTAACTACACTTTCAATTTCATTACTTGTGATAGCTCTGTTTATTGTTTCTAATTTTTTCTGGTTCAGTCTTGGAAAATTGTACCTTTCCAAGAACTTGTCCATTTCTTTGTGGTTGTCCATTTTATTGGCATATAATTGTTTGTAGTAGTGTCTTATATTCCTTTGTATTTCTGCAGTGTCAGTTGTGATTTCTCCTTTTTCATTTCTAATTATATTGATTTGCATTTTCTACCTTTTTTTCTTGATGAGTCTGGCTAAGGGTTTATCAATTTTGTTTATCTTCTCAAAGAACCAGCTTTTAGTTTTATTGATCTTTGCTATTGTTTTCTTCATTTCTATTTCATTTATTTCTGCTCTGATCTTTATGATATCTTTGCTTCTGCTGACTTTGGGTTTTCTTTGTTCTTCTTTCTCTAGTTGCTTTAAGTGTAGGGTTAGATTGTTTGAGATTTTTCTTGTTTCTTGAGGTGAGACTGAATTGCTATAAACGTCCCTCTTAGAACTGCTTTTGCTGCATCCCATAGGTTTTGGGTCGTCATGTTTTCATTGTCATTTGTTTCTATGTATTTTTTAATTTCTTCTTTGATTTCTTCAGTGATCTCTTGGTTATTTAATAGCGCACTCTTTAGCCTCCATGTATTTGTGCTTTTTACGGGTATTTTTCCTGTAATTGATTTCCAATCTCATAACGTTGTGGTCAGAAAAGATGCTTGATACGATTTCAATTTTCTTAAACTTTCCGAGGCTTGATTTGTAACCCAAGATGTGATTTATCCTGGAGAATGTTCCGTGTGCACTTGAGAAGAAAGTGTATTCTGCCACTTTTGGGTAGAATCTTCTATAAATATCAATTAGATCTATCTGGTCTATTGTGTCATTTAAAGCTTGTGTTTCCTTATTTATTTTCTGTTTGGATTATCTGTCCACTGGTGTAAGTGGGATGTTAAAGTCCCCTATTATTATTGTGTTACTGTCAATTTCTCCTTTCATGGTTGTTAACATTTGCCTTATGTATTGAGATGCTCCTTTTTTGGGTGCATAAACATTTATAATTGTTATATCTTCTTCTTGGATTGACCCTTTGATCATTATGTAGTGTCCCTCCTTATCTCTTGTAACAGTCTTTATTTTAAAGTCTATTTTTATCTGATACGAGTATTGCTACTCCAACTTTCTTTTGATTTCCATTTGCATGGAATATCTTTTTCCATCCCCTCACTTTCAGTCTGTATGTGTCCCTAGGTCTGAAGTGGGTCTCTTGCAGACAGCATATATATGGATCTTGTTTTTGTATCCATTCAGCCAGTCTGTGTCTTTTGGTTGGAGCATTTAATCCATTTACATTCGAGGTTATTATCAATATGTATGTTCCTATTGCCATTTTCTTAGTTGTTTTGGGTTTGTTTTTGTGGGTCCTTTTCTTGTGTTTCCCACTTAGAGAAGTTTCTTTAGCATTTGTTATAAAGCTGGTTTGGTGGTGCTGAATTCTCTTAGCTTTTGCTTGTCTGAAAAGCTGTTGACATCTCCATCAAATCTGAATGAGATCCTTGCTGGGTAGAGTAATCTTGGTTGTAGGTTTTTCTCTTTCATCACTTTAAGTATATCCTGCCACTCCCTTCTGGCCTTCACAGTTTCCACTGAAAAATCAGCTGATAAGCTTATGGGGATTCCTTTGTATGTTATTTTTTGTTTTTCCCTTGCTGCTTTTAGTTTTTTTTCTTTGAATTTAATTTTTGTTAGTTTGATTAATATGTGTCTTGGTGTGTTTTTCCTAGGGTTTATCCTGTATGGGTCTCTCTGTGCTTCCTGGACTTGAATGACTATTTCCTTTCCCAGGTTAGGGAAGTTTTCAACTATAACCTCTTCCAATATTTTCTCAGACCCTTTCTTTTTCTCTTCTTCTGGCACCCCTATAATTCGAATGTTGGTGTGTTTAGTGTTGTCCCAGAGGTCTCTGAGATTGTCTTCAATTCTTTTCATTCTTTTTTCTTTATTCTGCTCCTTGGCAGTTATTTCCACCATTTTGTCTTCCAGCTCACTTATTCATTCTTCTGCCTCAGTTATTCTGTTATTGATTCCTTCTAGTGTATTTTTCATTTCAGTTATTGTGTTGTCCATCTCTGTTTGTGTGTTCTTTAGTTCTTCTAGATCTTTGTTAAACATTTCTTGTATTTTCTCAAACCGTGCTTTCATTCTGTTTCCAAGATTTTGGATCACCTTTACTATCATTACTCTGAATTCTTTTTCAGGTAGATTGCCTATTTCCTCTTCATTTATTTAGTCTTGTATGTTTTTACCTTGCTCCTTCATCTGTGACATATTTCTTTGCCATCTCTTTTTTTTTTTTTTTTTTTTTATCAGTGGGATTGTGTTCCTGTTTTACTGGTTGTTTGGTCTGAGGCTTCCAACATTGGAGTTTGTAGGCTATTGGGTAGAACTGCGTCTTGGTGCTGAGATGAGGAACTCTATGAGACCTCACTCCAATGGATATTCCCTTGGGTCTGAGGTTCTCTGTTAGTCCAGTGGTTCCGACTCAGAGCTCCCACTGCAGGAGCTTTGGCCCAATCCCAGGCTCAAGAACCAAGGTCCCACAAGCTGTGTGGGGCAGCAAAAAAAAAAAAAAGAACAATAACAAAGTAAAAAATAAAATTAGACTAGGAGACTATAAGATATGTTAAAAGAATGTAAAAATAAAAATATAGATGAATAAACTGGAAGGTACATCAGTACCACAATAGTAGAAAAGAGGAGGGAAAAGAAAAAAAAAGGAGGGGGAAAGGCCTTGACTGTGGATGGCAGGGCCTAAGCAACGGTGAGATTTGGGCAGTGGGCCAGGCCAATTCTCAGGACCCATAGTGCTGGAAAAGCCCCTGGGGGCTGTAGGGGGTTGGGCTTGGGCTCAGGGAACAGAAGGGGCCCAGGTGTGCCCCCCACCCCTGGTCTCAGAGGGCAGGGGACCTCACCTGGGAGAACAGCAGGCTTCCTCGGCTCGAGTGGGTGGGACAATCAACCTCGGCTCCTCTCCTGCTCCTCCCAGAGGGCCCCTCCTGCCTCTCCTGATCTCCCCAGCCTCTCTCCTATGCCCCCAGGACCCACACGGCCTGGATGGGGCTTTGGAGGTGGGGTACCAGCTTGGGAGCTCAGCAGGCTCCCCAACCCCAGTGGGCCAGGTAATTGCCCTCTGCTCCTCTCCCACTTTTCCCATAGAGTCCCTCCTGCCTGCCTCTCCTGATCCTGTCTGGCCTCCACTTCTCCTCCCCCCTCAGTCCCGCTACATCCTACCAGTTCACTTTGGGGTTCCTCCTGTCTCCTTGGGCGTCAGAGTCCCCCACCAGTGGCCAGCAGGCACCCTAGTTGTGGGGAGAGGCTAACTCCATGTCTTCCCACACCGCCATCTTGACTCTGCCTCTCTTATTCTTTCAGTAGTATTTTAATGAGATCTCCATCCAGGGTCAGAAGCCTGGCTTGGTCACGGGCACCCAGCCTCTCATCAGGGCCACCAGAGGGTTTTCCAAACAACAGACTTTGGCTTTGCTGGTTCCCTGTGTTGTGCCTCTGTTTTCTATTTCACTATTTTTGCTCTTATCTTTATTACTACCTGTCACATGTATTCTTTCCCTTTATTATTACTTTGGCTAATTTGTTATTTGGATGTTGACTCATTATGTTTCAGCCTTTATTTTCCCAATATATGCATTTAAGGCTATCTCTTTTCCTCTAAGTATCTCTTCACCTGCATCCCTAGGTTTTGATATGTAGTTTGTTTTATTTTTTATTTTTTATTTATTTTTTATTATTTTTATTATTTTTTCTTTTTTGGCTGTGTTGGGTCTTCGTTGCTGCGTGCGGGCTTTCTCTAGTTGCAGTGAGCGGGGGTTACTCTTCGTTGAGGTGCACAGGCTTCTCACTGTCGTGGCTTCTCTTGTTGCAGAGCACAGGCTCTAGGCCACGCGGGCTTCAGTAGTTGTGGCACGTGGGCTCAGTAGTTATGGCACGGAGGCTCTAGAGCACAGGCTCAGTATTTGTGGTGCACGGGCTTAGTTGCTCTGTGGCATGTTGGATATCCCACTTCCTGGGCCAGGGATCGAACCCGTGTCCCCTGCATTGGCAGGCAGATTCTCAACCACTGCACCACCAGGGAAGCCCTGTTGGTAGATTTTTAACTACACTTTCAATTTTATTACTTGTGATAGCTCTGTTTATTGTTTCTAATTTTTCCTGGTTCATTCATTCTTGGAAAATTGTACCTTTCCAAGAATTTGTCCATTTCTTTGTGGTTGTCCATTTCTTTGTGGTTGTCAATTTTATTGGCATATAATTGTTTGTAGTAGTCTCTTATAATCCTTTGTATTTCTGCAGTGTCAGTTGTGATTTCTCCTTTTTCATTTCTAATTATATTGATTTGCATTTTCTCCCTTTTTTTCTTGATGAGTCTGGCTAAGGGTTTACCAATTTTGTTTATCTTCTCAAAGAACCAGCTTTTAGTTTTATTGATCTTTGCTATTGTTTTCTTCATTTCTATTTCATTTATTTCTGCTCTGATCTTTATGATTTCTTTGCTTCTGCTGACTTTGGCTTTTCTTTGTTCTTCTTTCTCTAGTTGCTTTAAGTGTAGGGTTAGATTGTTTGAGATTTTTCTTGTTTCTTGAGGTGAGATTGAATTGCTATAAACATCCCTCTTAGAACTGCTTTTGCTGCATAGGTTTTGGGTCGTCATGTTTTCATTGTCATTTGTTTCTATGTATTTTTTTATTTCTTCAGTGATCTCTTGGTTATTTAATAGCGCACTCTTTAGCCTCCATGTATTTGTGCTTTTTACAGTTTTTTTTTCCTGTAATTGATTTCCAATCTCATAATGTTGTGGTCAGAAAAGATGCTTGATACGATTTCAATTTTCTTAAACTTTCCAAGGCTTGATTTGTAACCCAAGATGTGATCTATCCTGGAGAATGTTCCGTGTGCACTTGAGAAGAAAGTGTATTCTGCCACTTTTGGGTAGAATCTTCTATAAATATCAATTAGATCTGTCTGGTCTACTGTGTCATTTAAAGCTTGTGTTTCCTTATTTATTTTCTGTTTGGATTATCTGTCCACTGGTGTAAGTGGGATGTTAAAGTCCCCTATTATTATTGTGTTGCTGTCAATTTCTCCTTTCATGGTTGTTAGCATTTGCCTTATGTATTGCGGTGCTCCTTTTTTGGGTGCATAAACATTTATAATTGTTATATCTTCTTCTTGGGTTGACCCTTTGATCATTATGTAGTCCCTCCTTATCTCTTGTAACAGTCTTTATTTTGAAGTCTCTTTTATCTGATATGAGTATTGCTACTCCAGCTTTCTTTTGATTTCCATTTGCATGGAATATCTTTTTCCATCCCCTCACTTTCAGTCTGTACGTGCCCCTAGGTCTGAAGTGGGTCTCTTGCAGACAGCATATATATGGATCTTGTTTTTGTATCCATTCAGCCAGTCTGTGTCTTTTGGTTGGAGCATTTAATCCCTTTACATTCAAGGTTATTATCAATATGTATGTTCCTATTACCATTTTCTTAATTGTTTTGGGTTTGTTTTTGTGGGTCCTTTTCTTCTCTTGTGTTTCCCACTTAGAGAAGTTTCTTTAGCATTTGTTATAAAGCTGGTTTGGTGGTGCTGAATTCTCTTAGCTTTTGCTTGTCTGAAAAGCTGTTGACATCTCCATCGAATCTGAACGAGATCCTTGCTGGGTAGAGTAATCTTGGTTGTAGGTTTTTCTCTTTCATCACTTTAAGTATATCCTGCCACTCCCTTCTGGCCTTCAGAATTTCCACTGAAAAATCAGCTGATAAACTTATGGGGATTCCTTTGTATGTTATTTTTTGTTTTTCCCTTGCTGCTTTTAGTTTTTTTTCTTTGAATTTAATTTTTGTTAGTTTGATTAATATGTGTCTTGGTGTGTTTTTCCTAGGGTTTATCCTGTATGGGTCTCTCTGTGCTTCCTGGACTTGAATGACTATTTCCTTTCCCAGGTTAGGGAAGTTTTCAACTATAACCTCTTCAAATATTTTCTCAGACCCTTTCTTTTTCTCTTCTTCTGGGACCCCTATAATTCGAATGTTGGTGTGTTTAGTGTTGTCCCAGAGGTCTCTGAGATTATCTTCAATCCTTTTCATTCTTTTTGCTTTATTCTGCTCCTCGGCAGTTATTTCCACCATTTTGTCTTCCAGCTCATTTATTCATTCTTCTGCCTCAGTTATTCTGTTATTGATTCCTTCTAGTGTATTTTTCATTTCAGTTATTGTGTTGTTCATCTCTGTTTGTGTGTTCTTTAGTTCTTCTAGATATTTGTTAAACATTTCTTGTATTTTCTCAAAACGTGCTTTCATTCTATTTCCAAGATTCTGAATCATCTTTACTATCATTACTCTGAATTCTTTTTCAGGTAGATTGCCTATTTCCTCTTCATTTATTTAGTCTTGTACGTTTTTACCTTGCTCCTTCATCTGTGACATATTTTTTTGCCATCTCTTTTTTTTTTTTTTTTTAAATCGGTGGGATTGTGTTCCTGTGTTACTGGTTGTTTGGTCTGAGGCTTCCAACATTGGAGTTTGTAGGCTATTGGGTAGAACTGGGCCTTGGTGCTGAGATGAGGAACTCTATGAGACCTCACTCCAATGGATATTCCCTTGGGTCTGAGGTTCTCTGTTAGTCCAGTGGTTCCGACTCAGAGCTCCCACCACAGGAACTTTGGCCCAACCCCAGGCTCAAGAACCAAGATCCCACAAGCTGTGTGGGGCAGCAAAAAAAAAAAAAAGAACAATAACAAAGTAAAAAATAAAATTAGACTAGGAGACTATAAGATATGTTAAAAGAATGTAAAAATAAAAATATAGATGAATAAACTGGAAGGTACATCAGTACCACAATAGTAAAAAAGAGGAGGAGGGAAAAGAAAAAAAAGGAGGGGGAAAGGCCGTGACTGTGGATGGCAGGGCCTAAGCAACGGCAAGATTTGGGCAGTGGGCAGGGCCAATTCTCAGGACCCATAGCGCTGGAAAAGCCCCTGGGGGCTGTAGGGGGTTGGGCTTGGGCTCAAGGAACAGACGGGGCCCAGGTGTGTCCCCCACCCCTGGTCTCAGAGGGGAGGGGACCTCACCTGGGAGCGCAGCAGGCTTCCTCGGCTCAAGTGGGTGGGGCAATCAACCTCGGCTCCTCTCCTGCTCCTCCCAGAGGGCCCCTCCTGCCTCTCCTGATCTCCCCAGCCTCTCTCCTATGCCCCCAGGACCCACATGGCCTGGATGGGGCTTTGGAGGTGGGGTACCAGCTTGGGAGCTCAGCAGGCTCCCTGACCCCAGTGGGCCAGGCGATCGCCCTCTGCTCCTCTCCCGCTTTTCCCATAGAGTCCCTCCTGCCTGCCTCTCCTGATCCTGTCTGGCCTCCACTTCTCCTCCCCCCTCAGTCCCGCTACATCCTACCAGTTCACTTTGGGGTTCCTCCTGTCTCCTTGGGCGTCAGAGTCCCCCACCAGTGGCCAGCAGGCACCCTAGTTGTGGGGAGAGGCTAACTCCATGTCTTCCCACACCGCCATCTTGACTCTGCCTCTCTTATTCTTTCAGTAGTATTTTAATGAGATCTCCATCCAGGGTCAGAAGCCTGGCTTGGTCACGGGCACCCAGCCTCTCATCAGGGCCACCAGAGGGTTTTCCAAAGAACAGACTTTGGCTTTGCTGGTTCCCTGTGTTGTGCCTCTGCTTTCTATTTCACTATTTCTGCTCTTATCTTTATTACTACCTGTCACATGTATTCTTTCCCTTTATTATTATTTTGGCTAATTTATTATTTGGATGTTGACTCATTATGTTTCAGCCTTTATTTTCCCAATATATGCATTTAAGGCTATCTCTTTTCCTCTAAGTATCTCTTCACCTGCATCCCTAGGTTTTGATATGTAGTTTGTTTTATTTTTTATTTTTTTATTTATTTTTTATTATTTTTATTATTTTTTTTTTTTGGCTGTGTTGGGTCTTCGTTGCTGTGCATGGGCTTTCTCTAATTGCAGTGAGCGGGGGCTACTCTTCGTTGAGGTGCACAGGCTTCTCACTGTCATGGCTTCTCTTGTTGCAGAGCACAGGCTCTAGGCTGTGCGGGCTTCAGTAGTTGTGGCACACGGGCTCAGTAGTTATGGTATGCAGGCTCTAGAGCACAGGCTCAGTAGTTGTGGTGCACGGGCTTAGTTGCTCTGCGGCATGTGGGATATCCCACTTCTGGGGCCAGGGATCAAACCCGTGTCCCCTGCATTTGCAAGCGGATTCTTAACCACTGTGCCACCAGGGAAGCCCCCATGTTTGTTTTAATATGTAGTTTTTTCACTGTGATTCAGTTCTAAATAAATTTATATTTTGTTATGATTCTTCTTTGGTCCAATGGTTCTTAAGAAAGTGTTTCTTTTTTCTTCACTACCAAATGAGAGTGGTTTTTACTAAATGTATTGACTGCTATATTAACGGTGCTGTGGTTAGAGAACATCGTCTATAAGATACTATTTATGTGAAATGTGTTGGTACTTCATGGCTTAGTACTTGATCTACTTTTGAAAGGGAGGGAGGAATGGACGGAGGGAGGGAAGGAAGGGAAACTAAGGAGAAACAGAGAAAAAAAAATACATGTGCCTAGAAGAATCTATTCTTTAATTGCTGGATGCAGAGTTTTATATATGCTCATTGCTTAAAATTGCTACTGTTGCTTTTTGAATATTCCATGTCTTTTTTATTTTTGGTCTATTTCTTAACATAATTTAGAGAGTGTTTTGAAGTCTCTTGTTCTGGTGGTGAAGATATCCCATTATCTCTGTAATTCTACCAATTTCGCTTTGTAGATTATGATATGAATTGATTGTGTGCACAGAAGTTGATCATTGAGCCTGGTGAGTTGAACCTCTTACTATGTATTATCTATGTTGCTATGTAGTGGCATTTCCTACTCCTTGGTGTCTACTTTGTTTTAGATTCACTAAACTGTGCCAGGTTTATTTTCTGCTTAGGATTTTTCTCGTATACATGTTTTTCATCCTTTTGCTTTCAATACTTCCACGTCCTTATGCTTTAGGTGTGTCTCTTATAAATAACATATGTCTGGATACTGTTTTGTATATTTATTTATTTTTAGAGAGACAAGTTTACTTCTTTCTTTCCATTCTTTTTTTTTTTTTTTTTTGGTTGCATTGGGTCTTCATTGCTGCGCACGGGCTTTCTCTAGCAGCGGTGAGCAGGGGCTACTCTTAGTTGCAGTGTGTGGGCTTCTCATTGCAGTGGCTTCTCTTGCTGTGGAACACAGGCTCTAGGCGTGTGGGCTTCAGTAGTTGTGGCATGTGGGGTCCGTAGTTGTGGCACACAGACTTAGTTGCTCCATGGCATATGGGATCTTCCCGGACCAGGGCTCAAACCCATGTCTCCTGCATTGGCAGGCGGACTCCTAACCACTGTGCCACCAGGGAAGCCCTGGATACTGTTTTAAACCCTGAGTAAAAATCCATTTTAACTGGCATTTTCAACTAATTAATGCCTATTGTGAATGCTGATATATTTTCACTAGTTACCTCAATTTTTTATTTTTATTTTTGTCCTGCTCTATTTTTTTCAGTCTTACTCACTTTTTCTCTCTCCTGATTTGAAATGTGTATACTATTTTTATTCATTTCGTAGTTATCCTTGAAATTTACCCAGGCATATTTAACCTAAGTCTAAAACTGAATAATTTAAGACATTTCTGCAACATTGAAAGGATCTTAGTGTCACCCACCTCCTGATTTACATACTATTGTTTTCCAGTGTTTAAATTTTTTAGATGAACCTCACAGTTTAGGGGCAGGGGTCGTATATCCTCATTATTTGTTTGGATTCACGAATGTGGTGTTGGTTTCTCTGTTCACCAGTCCTTGCCTCCCAAGCTACCTGCCGACATCATTTCTCTTCCTCCTGAAGTGCATCCTTTAGAATTCTTTTTGGCTTAAGTCTCTTCTTTTCTTGATCTGTCTTATCTCACTTTGTTCTTGAAAGACGATTTTATTGCACACAGTTAAAGTTGGCAGCTACTTTTGATACACTGAAGCTCTCAGCCCATCTCTGTTACCTGATGTCGGTTGTCATTCTGATGTTTGTTGCTGAGTAAATTATCTGCCCTTTTCCTGTGACTGCTGTTAAGGTCTCCTTGAAGTTCACGTTTATCAGTTTGACTACAGCATGTCCGTGTGGCATTTCCTGTGTTTATCTGCCCTTTCTTCTCTCTTTCTGGAACTTCTACTAGAAGTAGTTGAACCTTCTTATTCTGTACTCCACACTCTTAACCAATATTTTCTCTTTTCTATCATCTCTTTTTCTTTTAATGATGCATTCTGGGTATTTTCTCAGATGCATCTTCTTGTTGGTTTTTTTTTCAGCTGCGTCTATTTTGCTATTTTAATTCTTCTGTTGTGTTTTTCTAACACAGTAAATATTTTCACTTTTTAAAATTCAAGCTATTTTTATTTTTTCTGTTTATTTCTGATAGTCTCTTGTGACTTGCTCATCTTTAAATATTTCTATTTCTTTCATAAATATTTCACAAATTATTTCTATAATTTTATAACTCTACATTTCTACAAATATTTCTGTAAATATTTTATAAACAATTGTTCTATCTTCCTACTATTCCAATATCTGAAGTCCTTGATTGTCCAAGGTGTTTGGTTTTTTTTTTTCTATTGATTCTCACTCACAGGGGCATGCAGTCTTTGTGTACAGGGAAATTTAATTGTCAGCTCATTGCTTGATCTTATTATGTGCTTAAATTTGGGGGGCTTTCCACTCTAGAGTTTTGATTCTATTTCTGCCTGTGGCCAGGGGTCATCACTTACTTGATGCTATGTCAGAATCTACAGAACAGTGGGTCTCAAAGTGTGGTCCATGGATCTGCATCCCCATCCCACTGAATAAGAAACTCTGCTGGGGCCCTGGGAATCTATGCTTGGACAAGGCCTCCAGGTGACTGTAGTGTGTGCTTGCACTGAGACCACTTCCATCAAGAGTCTTAGCCGAGAATAGGGGCCCAGTATCAACTTCATCATCTTGTTTCTCTACCAAGGCTGCATAACTCACTGTCACTGTTGCATTTGTCATCCTAAATCAGTGCAACCCTGCCCATCCCAGTAGTTCTTTATGGAATGGCAGTGATCTTTGGTGATTTTGCTTCACAACCAGCACGGCTCCGAGTGTGTTCTAATCCTGGGTTTTATTTTGTAGTAAGAGAATCCCTTGGAGCAGCTCGTCAACTTTAATGCCAGAGCGGACAGTCTGTCCATTGAGGTTTTAATTTCAAAAAATGTAACTTTTTTTTACTTTTAAAGTTCTAAGTCCTGCATTTTCAAACACAGTAAGCATTTTTATTCTATACCTTGTATCTGATGTCAGTACCTGCAGCCAGTGTGATCCTGGTCGTGCAGCGTTTGCTTGCCCCTGCTGACTGGGGCTTATTTCCTCAAGTGCTTCATCCCAGACTCAGCTTCCAGAGCATGATCTGTGAACATTTTCTGAGACCCGTGTTTAGCACATTCTTCCAGAAGGGATTTTCATTTGCTTCTGCCAAGAATTGGGGCAGGCTGGGGGGGAAGTTCCCAGCCCGAGACACTCCAAGCTGAGTGTTCAAGGCACACGGAGGGTGAGGACTCGGGGTGTGAGGACTCGGGGTGTGAGTGCAGGCTTGTGGCTGCAGGCTCACCCACAAGATCTCAGGGACAAGAATACTTACTTGCAAGGCTTCTGTCTCTCTCACTCACTGGTGGGGAAGAATATTCTTGCTTGATTCTGTGTCCTCATTCACAGCCTTTTCACGGGATTCTTTGACCACGTGGGTGGCCTCCACACCTCCAAACCATAGAGTGGTATGGGGGGTGGGAGTGGAGTGTCATTGCTGTTGATGGTGATGGTAGTGGCAGCATCACTTGTGCTGATGGTGGTGGTGTTAGCAGTGGTGGTGGTGTTGGCATGGGAGGGGTTGTGGTCAGGAATCAGTCAGCTTTTCCTGTGAAGAGCCAGAGAGTAAATACGTTAGGCTTTGCAGACCATATGGCCTCTTATTAAAGGTGCTCAACTCTTCTCTTTTAGTGCAGAACAGCCAGAGGCATATGTGAATGAATGGACGTGGATGAGGTTCAATAAAACTGTATTTATGGACACTGACTTTTGAATTTCTTAGTTTTCATGTATCATGGAATATAATTCTTACCTTCAATCATTTAAAATGTAAAAATTTTTCTTAGCTTGTGGGCTGGATTAGTCCTGTGGGCTATAGTTTGCCATTTCCTGGTGGTGGTAGTGATGTGATAATGAAGAATGTGATGATGAAGGTAGAGATGTTGATGATGAGAATGTTGATGATGAGGGTGCTGGTGGTGATGGTGGAGACTATGGAGATGGTGGTGATGGTGGTGATGGTGGAGATGGTGGTGATCGTGGAGATGGTGGTGATGGTGATGGTGGTGATGGTGGAGATGGTGGAGATGGTGGTGATGGTGGTGATGGTGGTGGTGATGAAAACCTGGAGGTTGTGAAGGTGGACATGGAGGTGCTATTGGAGTGGAAGACTCTTCTCAGGACATCTTTAAGACTGAGATGGAGACCCATAAAGCTAAAGGAAGTTGACACAACTTTCACAGGCAGCAGAGGCCCTGATACGCAGGTTTTCTCACTTCCGATATCACAGCATTTCCTCTTCACGTTCATGAATCAGACTCAGATTCCTATGCTCTTCCCAGAGGTGCTGTGACAGAGACTGGCTCCTGGCAGGAGTCTGGATCTGCTGTGTGAGCAGGAAGTTCCAGGCCACCAGAAGTGATGAGTTGGGGTGATACAGCATTTTGCAATTGTTACATGCCATTTAAACGTTAAATAACAATAACTGATCTGGTTCTGAATGCTTCATTAACTATCTCCAGTGCCAAATCACAGGCTTTTCTGTGTGTTTGTGTTAAAGGCAAATTTTAATTGTTTTAATAAGGATTCGCAAGCAGATCTCTTCTCTCGACACTTCGGCATTGGTGGGAACGCATCTATTATTTGCTTAGCAGGAGGGAAGTATTGCTGTTGACACAAAAGGCGTCTGACAGTGTTGGGGTTTAGGGAAGACCCCGCATCTGGTGCCCTCCTGACGTTTGCTGATTGAGCTGCATGAGGGCGGATTGTGTGAGGAACAATCCAGGCCTGTCACGTGTCCCAAGTGTCACGCTAAACGAATCTGCTAATTAGTTTCATTTTCCCCATCAGCTGCCTAGCTACTTTGCTCTATTCTCTTTTGCCTCAGAGATGCTGCTCTAAAGGTGGTTTTATGTGTTAAATGTGACTGTTGCTGCACAAGATCTTTGGCACATAAGGGTCTTAATTAGCCACCGAAGCACGACATCAGGTACTACTTTGTGAAATTCCTCCCCCTCAACACACACACACATAAACAAGCCCAGCAGTGCAGGGCCTCATGTCTTCCTGTGGAGGTGGGGGTGGGATGAGTGAGGGGGTGGGGCAGGAGACACAGATTTTTTTCAAAATCTAGCATTGTTCACAGGCTCAGAGAAAAGGACAACTCATAGGAAGAAGGTGTTGTTCTTCATTTGTCTTTACTTCATTGCTCATACCTGTGTTTGGAAATTATTACACTTACAACGCTGCTTCCCAAAACTTTCTTTTGATTATTTCCTAGTTATTTCCTCAGAGCAGAGCATCTATGAAACATTAGAAACAAGGTTGAGAAAAATACAACCTGGAATGTATAATCCCAGTTTCTACACAGAGAGGTCCATGTATAATTCTGCCGTGTTCATAATAGAGGATGCTGGTGGAGCATGTGTGTAGTGGGGTGAGATGCAGATGGAGCTCAGTATCGCTCAAACCCTGTTTCTGGTGAGGGAGACGGGGCTGAGGCTGCAGCCTGGGCTGCCTTGTTCTGAAGCACCTGCTGCATTTCTGCATCTGAAGCATGTTCTGTTCTGAAGCACCTGCTGCATTTCTGCATCTCCGACAGAAAGTCGGAGCTTTCTGTCCAGTGAGGAGACAGGCCCAGACCGTGGTGTTCCCTCCCTCAGCAGGTTGCGTGGCCTGCCTGCCTGTGGGCTTTCTCTGGTCTAGCTGATGCAGGGGAGGCCCCGCCTCTGCTCGCTGCACACCTGTGGCATCTGTCACTCTGTGTTCTGGGCTGTATGTGAAATGCCTTTCCCATACTCCAGAGGCACAGACTGAGGGTTTGTTTTGCTTTCTTCTGTTTTGAAGAGAGTTTTATTCTATGTATTTGCCAGAAAAAGAAAGCTGAATTTTATCAACCACTCAACAAGAGAGATGCAGTCATAATTAGTCCAGTATTACACAGTATCTCAGTGAGAACACCCCCCATCCCCGAACAAAATGCCATACAGCCACACAACGGATGACCACTCAGCCATGGAAGGAAGGAAGCACTGACACGTACACACATGATACACCTTGAACACATGACACTCAGTGAGAGAAACCTGTCAAGGAGACCACATGTGTGATTCTGTTTATGTGAAACGTCCACAGTCATCAAATCGTAGACACAGGACTTCCCTGGTGGCGCAGTGGTTAAGAATCCGCCTGCCAATGCAGGTGACATGGGTTCGAGTCCTGGTCTGGGAAGATCCCACATACCGTGGAGCAACTAAGCCCATGCACCACAACTACTGAGCCTGCGCTCTAGAGACCTCGAGCCACAACTACTGAGCCCATGTGCTACAACTACTGAAGCCCGTGTGCCTAGAGCCCATGCTCTACAACAAAAGAAGCCACCGCAATGAGAAGCTCGAGCACCACAACGAAGAATAGCCCCTGCTCGCCGCAACTAGAGAAAGCCCGCGTGCAGCAACGAAGACCCAACACAGCCAAAAGTAAATTAAAAAGAAAAAAAAGTCCGTAGGCACAGCAGGCAGACTGGTGGTTGCCAGGGGCCAGGAAAGGGGGCAGTGGCTGCTTGCTGTGTAGGAAGTGATGAAAATATTCTGGAATTAGATAGGCGTGAAGGTTGCACAACTCTGCAGATATGCTGCAGCCCTTGGAATTGTACACTTTAAAAGTCAGGTGAATTTTATGGTGTGTGAATTATATCTCAATAATGCTGTTATTTTTTTTAAATGAACAAAATTACTAATTAAAACAAGAGAGAGCAACAGAACTTCTTCAAACACCACACGCCCCTCAGATGTGAGGGCTGACGCTGGAGTCCACAGTCTCACGAGCTTCCCCAACTTTCTGGGTGACACGTGGGTGTCACTCCAGCTGAGCAAGGAGACAGTACACCTTGGAGTCAGACGTACCTGGTTCAAATCTCACCTGTTCCTCTTCCTGGCTGGAGCATCTTTTCCGTTTGTATTTAGACCAGCAGCCGTGATGACTTTGGACCTTGTAGAATTTGAAAGCCACCACCTGAGACATGGCCCCAGGCTGAATCTCTGAGGCCGCTGGGGGCGTTCATTTTCTTGGTGAAGAGTTGGTGAGTCGGAGTCTCTCTCTGGGCCTCAGAGGTCAGGAAGCCTAATCGTTTCCCAGCTCATTGTGAGAGAATCTTTTAGGGTCAACTTAAATGATCCCGCCTTCTGAGACTGTCCTACGGAACCGACCGCCAGTTTATCAGTTGGCAGTCCATCCACGCCCCGTCCTGAGGTCCAGCTGCCCGGACCGTGGCCGGGATCCCTGCCTCCAGCTTCTTAGATGCCCACCTGGGCCCCTCCTCTCCAGCCTGCCCCTCGCTGCACCCCAGGGCTGTCAGGACGCACTTCCCACACTCTCGTCTCCCCAGCCCTCTGTCCATCCAGCAGCTTGTTCCCTGCCTCCTTGTTCTCCCAGCCTGTCCCCTCAGCCTGGAACACGTCCCCTCGGCCTTGGCCCCCAACTCCGGCCCCAGCTTCACGTCTCCCCTAAGTGACATCTGCACAGGAGGCTCTTTCTGAATCCCCAGACCCAGGTACTGTGTTCATTCCCTCCAGGCCTGGCTTCTCCTGGTCTGGAGCCCCAGGCTTACTTCCATGCTTGTTCAAAGACCATCTTCCCCTGTGCTGTGTGCAGCGCCCAGACCAGATGGCCTTCTGGCCCCCCCTCTCCACCCCCCGTGCCCAGCACACTGCCCGCTCACCGTCGGTGCCCACCAAGAGCCTCTCGGTGGACGCACGGAAGTGCCCCCGCATGCTCGCCTCGCCAGGTACTAGGTGCTAGATTCCTGCCGACTTGCTTCTTCCCCTGGTTTGGGGGGCAGGAGTTCAAAGTCCATATTTTGGAACTTTTATAGGTGACGTTGCATTGGGGATTAAGGCCACCTCTGCTCAGGCCGCCGTCCACTCTGGACAGCTGGTTTTTGTCCCCTGGGAGCCTGACTCCCCACCCCTGGGGTGGTTTCCACTTGTACTGAGAGGGGATCGTCACTGGGGTTGGAGGGCGTTTGCTGGTTCAGGTTTAGAAAGCCTTCGACAGGCAGAGTCATAGGAAAACAGTGCTTCTATTATCTTTAGGCATTATTATCTCTAATTAAAATAGGAATGAGGTGGGAGTCATTGCCTGGATTAAGCCGGATCATAGACATTTGCTGCTCTTTCCCACTGGCATCTGTGTGGACACCTGGGTGGGAACAGAATGGTAGATCTTTATGCCAAAGGAAGTTCCAGGAAGTTGCTTGATGAACGTCCAACCCTCACACCAAAAGTGTAGGAATATGCTTTCCCCTTATGACACAGAATTTCCAGCTGGAATGGCTTCTTCCTAAGAGAAAAGTTTATTTATAAATCAAGAAAAGCCACTAGCATTCAGTAACTTGGTCTAAGGTTGGAGAGCTTTTAGGTTACCTGTCTTTCCAAGTTAGTGACCAAGCAAATAATTTCTCCTGATTGAGGAAGAAGGATGATTTTTGTCTTCATCAGTGAGGTTCTTGTCACCGTATTTGAGCATCCGGTTGTGGCCTATGTTGGCAAACAGCCCTGGTTACTCATCAAGCGTTTGTGGGGACCATGAGTGACCCAGGCCTCGCCATCAGAATTGCAAGTGGGTGGAACTGGTCTCTGACACGAAGGAGCTCCAGGCCTTGGAGGCAGGGTCCTGTCCAAAGTGCATCTCAGGGCAGCGTGGCTGGTGGTGTCAGAGGCCTGGCCAGACTCTGCTCCACAGGGGAGGTGACATCCAAGCCAAGGCCGTTTGTGGAGTCAGGGCAGCTTTTGGGGGGTGCGGGGAGGGGTGGCGGTGGTGGGAGAGGTGGGCCCAGCATCTGCAGAGGCCAGTTCAGAGCAGACAGCTGGGCATCTTGAGTCTCGGTGTGTGGGGTTAGGGGGTGGGAGGTGAGCTTGGACGGGGCAGTCGCAGCCGGGGCCCCAACCCGAGGCCTGGAATGTGGGAGCGGGCACAGGAGAGCCTCTTGGGGTGGGGACGGGCTCAGAAACCCCAGCATAATCCGGACCCTCCTGCCAGCAGCCCTGGGGAGGGATTTGCCAAGCAAATCTCATGGACTCAAGGAGCACCGTTCATAATTTTTGAACAAAAATGAGTGAACAGGAGTAAATTTGGGAGATTTTTCATAAAATCTCCATTTTCAGCATCTTTTAAAAAATGAGACATGGCAACATGGAAACTGGGTGAGGCATAGGCAAAGCAGGGGTAGGCTAGCGGCCGTGTACCCAGTCACTATGCGGGGCCCAGGCCTGGCCTTGAGACCCCCTGCCCGACCACCCGCCGAGGGGGCTTTCTGGTCACAGGATCCAAGGGGCATCTCTGAGGAAAATCAACAGAATCGGTGACTGGGCGGAATGGAGGGGGAGGAATAAAGGGCTTTTGAACTTGGGGGACCAAACGGATGAGCCGTGTGGAGAGCGATTTTGAAACCAAGTTTAACACAACAGAAGCACCAAGAGTCAAACACCAAACAAAGCAAAAAACCAATCAAAAATGGATGGGGGTACTAGCTCCACGCCCAGCTCCTCCCAGCCCCCCACCCCATCTTTCTCCTTCCTGTTCGACTGATTCCTCTTCCTGGGCGGCTCCTCAGCCTTGCAGGCTGCTCACAACTATTTTCTGTGAATTGTTCAGAAATGCTCTCAGGTGGGTCGTCCTGTCTGGCCTGAGCAGCCATAGGAGTCCGGCCACTCTGTCGCCTTTACCTCCTCCTGCGTGAGCCCCGCTCACCCCACCAGTGACCCTGGGCTCCCAGGAAGATGCTGCACTGAGCAGGCAGCGTAATGCAATGCTCGGAGGCCCGGGCTTGGCCGCCCCTCCCCTCAGGGGGACGTGGCCCCCGCGTCCAGGTCAGGGCTGTGCGGGGAGCACGTACACCCGCCCAGGACCCTCCCCGGGCCTGTGTCCACGGCTTCGGGCCACACAGCCACTCAGCTCTAGAAACACACAGAGATCCTCGCCAGGTGACCCTCTTGGAGTACAGCCTTGTGGACACTGGGGACCACCCACAGCCTGGAAGGGTGAATAAGTGAGGGGACGGATGCGTCAGTTACCCGGGAAGGATCGTGTGTCTCCCGGGTGTCCCCGCAGGCTCTCCAGGCCCCTGTGTCCCCCAGGAAGCCCTCTTGTCTGGTGGCAGCAGCACAGGGGCTGCCGGTTGTGGAATCCCCCTGCCACTGCCCAGGCTACTCAAATAGCCTCTTTACAACCCATTTGTCAGAGGCAAAATCGCAACCACGCTCTCCTGGTTCGTGCCACCCTGAGGTCCCTGCAGTCATCGGCCTCTGGCTGCCCTGGAGCAGCTGAGCGGAGAGGGGTGCCTGCTGCATCACAGCCACGTCCCCGTGGTCCCCTGGGCCCACTCCCCACGCTGCCCACAGACCCCCGCTGCCCGAGCAGCCTCCGTGATACCACATCCACTCAGGAGCTGATCTTCAACAACGCCCAGAGTTTATCACAGTAAATGTTTCATGTGCAGATGACATTCAAGACCCTCCAATCAAAGCCCCTGCCCTCCTCCCACTTGACCCCTGGCCCCTCTGCTAGGTGTCCCTGCCTCTTGGCTTTTGTTTCATGCTGTTCCCTCTGCATGGAACATCTTTCTTACACATCTTCATCTGTTGATTTTTTAAAAACTCTTTGTTATAGAAAATTTCAAACGTACGTGAAAGTAGAGAGACTTGGATAATGGACCCCATGTACCCAACACCCAACTTCACTGATTATCAACCCAGAGCCGACCTTGTGTTCTCTGTACCCTACCCAGCTCTTCCCTTTCTAGATGATGTTTAAACAAATCCCAGACATTGAATCATTTATTTCATCTGTGAATACTTCAGTATGAATCTCTAAAAGTAGGTAGCTCTTTTTTAATCTTCATCATACACCTTCCAAAAATTCACAATACCTAAAAAAATTACAAGAACTCCAGCCAGTGTACTCATTTCTCCAATGTCTCAATACATAAACATATATAAATGTGTGTATAAACGTAGAGAGTCATTTAGTATGAATATGTATGTGTAAGTATATGCATGTGTTTGTGTGTACATACATGGGCACGTGTGCATATATACATGTACATATATATATACATACAAAAAATTGAATCAGATCCAAATTAAATTAATACATGCAATTAATTCTTCTAAGTCTCTTTAATCCATAGACTCTTTCTCTCTCTCTCTGTTTGACAATCCTTACAATTCCTGGGTTATTTTTCCTGTAGAGTTGTCCACATTCCAGATTTTGCTGGTTTCATACACCCATGATGTCATTTGACATGTTCCTCTGTTGTCTGAATTTCCTAATTGGTAGCTAGATGTAGAGATTTGATGAAAATAAAGCTGTGTTGTGTTGTGCTGTGTTTGTTTGGCAAGAAGGCTTCATGGGTGATGACACGTGTTCCCATGAGAGGCGTGTAAAGCCCGTCGTCTTTGTCTTTGTCCTGCTTGTAGCCCCTGACCCCTGCCAGCCCTCACACCCGCCCCTCTGGTCGTCCGTTGTAGCTCATAGCATCTGGATTCCACAGGAAGGCCTCGTGAGACCCACACTCCTCCCGTCCGCTCACCCACTGGCTTTAAGCTCAGGGTCAGTTTGAGTCGATGTAAAACCTTTGACTCAAGTCTCCCTGCCTCTGCATCTTCAGTGTGTTACTCCATTGGCTTCTGTTCTAAAGCATTTTGTGGACCAGCCTGATGACAATCTGATTTTCTTATCCTTTTGAATGACCCAGGTTTTTTTTTTTTCCTGGATAACCAAAGGTGTTATGTTTGTTTGTTTTTCTTTAACATTTAGTAGATTGACTGTAACTTACGTTGGGATTAGTCATTCTTGGTCTGTTTCTCTGGGTGCTGACTGAACCCGTTCAACATTCACTTCGGGAACATTTTCTTAAATCATAGTTTTAGTGTTTGCTGCTTTCCATTGTTTATTTTCTTCTCCGAGATTTCCTTTTATATGCATGTTGTACTTTCTTTGCCTTTATTCTGCATTTATTGCTGTTTTTCACAATAGTGTCAGCACTTTAAATGCACACAGTGAAATGCCCGTCTTTGGTGTTACACTTTGATTAGCTTTGGCAAATGCAAACGTCCGCCGTAACCCCTGCCCTACCAGGATACTGAGTCATTGTATTGACTTAGATACTGCCCTGTGCCCTTTGCACGAAATCGTCCTTCCAATCCTGATTCAAACAATGTTTTGATTGCTTCCACAACACAACACTCTGCTAGAATTTCATATAAATTGAAGTATTCATTTTTTTAAATTTAAAACATTTTTCTGTTTTCCATGTTCTGTTTCTTTTAAGGGACGATCCACTGTGTTTATTCGCTCCTGTTTCCCTTCTGGCTTAGCCTTGATTTCTGAAATTACTTTCTCTTTTATTTCTAATTCTTTCCTGGGTTCTTTTCATGTCTCTTTCTAGTCTCAAATTCTTTTGCTTTTGATTATTTTCCCAATCCTGATTTATGTTGTTCTTCACAATGTCTACCATTCTCTCCGTTCCTTGTAGCTCATTCTGAAACATTAGATTTCAGTTTCATGTTGATGTGACTTTCCGACACGTTCGTTGTGTAACCACTGTTACACTGGTTTATGTAATTGTTGTTCGCTGATTCGGCTTTTAATATTGAGAAGTTATCTTTCTGTCTTCAGTGATCACCTAACACAGTGCCTTGCAACAGTAAGCAGTTGACAAATATACATCTTATTGAACTGAAGCCTAGCCTGTTGTGGTCAGTGTGAGGTTTTTCACCACCTTGTGGAAAAGCTCCATCTGACCCCATAAAACCCCAAGACTCATGGGCCATGAGGTACAAATCATAGAGCGGAAGGGACCTTAAAGCTTTTCTCGCTCAACTGCGTTATCAGTAATTCCTCTTCCACGAGCAGCTTGCTAAAGATCATAGACAGGAAGTAGCAAAACTGAGGGCAAATCCCTGGTTTCCTGACTCTTAGTTTCGTCCTCTTATATCCTGACAGCCTCAAAGTAAAGAAAAGTGTGTTTCTGTACAACGCAGAATTTGTACAGCTGTTGCCTGTCTGCTTGCTGTCTGTTTTCTTTCACAGCCCCCATCAGTTTCCTTACCTGCCTGGTGTTCACCCAAACCTGTGGGGGGGAGGGCTCTCTGGGCTGTGGTTCTGAGAGAGAGAACGAGGGAAGGAGGAGAAAGGGGATGAAGCTCAAGCACCAGGAGACCCCTGTTCATCCTCTCCCCTCCCCCGACCACCGGCATCAGTAACGCAGCAGCTGTAGCACGAGTGACCGGCTTCCTCTGCCAGACTCGTAAAAGCAGACTGCAGGGCCTCACCCGGAGGACAAAATTGGGAGCACTTGATGCAGCCCAGGAAGATCTCTGTTCACAGAAGGCAGGCAGCATCCTCGACAGAGCGGAGGCTGTTCAGGCAGAAATAAAGATCGAGTCAAAGGGTTTCCTCTTTGCAGCTGCTGGTTCTGAATATCATGGACTGAGAAAAAAATGAAGTATCATTTGTTATATAATATAACCGATTATATTATATAATTTTATGTCTGTTATAAAGAGCCTTGGAGGAATGGCACCATCATGGGTAAGACCCCAGTGAGCATTGTGAGGATGCTGGAGGAGACCCCAGGCTCTGGCACGGGACGTTTTATCTCAGAGCCGCTAAACTCGGGCTCGGGAACGGCTGTCGTCGGGGAGGAGTGGGTGGAAGTAAACACAGAGGAAATGAACAAATAGGAATTAGGGGTTAGAGACAATGACAAGCCAGTCTGTGTTAGAAGAAATAGTATTGAAGGATGCTGAAGTGATAAAAATAAAATTCCACTCATTTCAGCCCCTTTACCTCAGGTGTAATCATAATTTATCATACTCAATGTTGGAAAAATTCACTCCCAGAAGAAAAAAAAGTTCTTTAAGAATGTAAATTGCTGGGGAATTCCCTGGCGGTCGAGTGGTTAGGACTCCGCGCTTTCATTGCCGAGGGCACAAGTCCAATCCCTGGTCGGGGAACTAAGATCCCACAAGCTATGCAGTGCGGCCAAAAAAACCAAAAGGTGAAGAATGTAAATTGTTGGATATATTTGTTTTAATACTAAAAGAAAGGATAGTAAATAGCTGTAAAATCGAGCCAACAGCCAGAACTCACACTATTCACTACAGAGCAGGGCCCCTCCCTTCAAGGTGCAAAATAACCCTTGTGGTCATGTTAATGTGGATTCTGACTCAGTAGCTCCAGGTGGTCAAGACCGTGCCTTCCTGACAGAATCCCAGGTGGTGCTAATGCTGCAAGTTCTAAGCCGACTCTAGGTGGAGACTTAAGCTTCGCCTGCCTCAAAATGCCATGATTTCGACCCACTTTGAGGCTGGTGCAGCTCAAGGAGATCCCTACGTAGCGTTATTCCAATCCCATAACCCTTGAGACTGTTCATTGTGCACCTGCTGCGTACCAGGACCAGAGGGGCGAAGGAACCGTGGTTCTTTGGTCTCAGGCTCTGGGAAGGGCAGGGGCTGAGGAGGAGGTGACATGAGTAGCTGTCACACTGGCAGAGAAGGACGCACAAGGAGGTATAGGAGAAACCGGAGCCCAGCTGCCGGGAACACACCAGAGAAGGGAAGGTCACTCTGGCTGAGCTGCAACAGGAGGCTCCGTCCAGGAGGAGGAATTTGAATAAATGTAACCAAATGTCTTTTGTAAGATACTCAATTTGGATCCAGGCAAGAACTGAGTCTGAGGAGCCTAACTGAGTTTCAAGAAGGTTATTCTGGTCTTGTTGGTACATCCAGCCCTGCATGAGGGGCCCAGCAGCTTTGTTGTGGAAGGATGAAGATCAGAGAAGCTGGGTATTTGCACCAGAAACGCCTGGATGAGCTTGGAAGGTGACTGGGTACCGAGGCGACGCGCACACATAGGACATGCTACGCAGGTGCTCAGAATCAGTGGTTTTAGCTCTCGGATTGTGACTGGCCCCCAGGGCCGAGGGCTTCTTAGAACCACAGCAGCAGAGCCCATACTGTGTCCTGCTCTCGGACACGTGACACAGTGTCACAATGGTGACACCCAAACCTCCCAGTGCATATACTGCCCTCGACCAGTCAATTGTCGACTCAATTAAACTGCTATTTTCCAATTAGTCGCAAGGGTGTCTTCTCTCTCTCCTCCTCTGCTCAGTCTGAAATTTTGGATTCCTGTAGCTACCACCAAACCCAGCAGTTATAATGTAAGAAAATTCTTAAATCTCATAGAAAGCCAGAGCACCCGAAAGCCCCAAGAGGGAATGTTTTCCTACACATTAGTTATTAATTTGCAAAGAGGAAAAGCTGTCTCCCAAAATCTTAAGCTTGGGTATCTTTTCTTTTTTAACATTTGAAACCCTAGAAAGGAACATGATCTAGGGAGAAACAGTTTAGAAGACTTCTTAATTGTATCCCAGATACACTGATGTTTCTCTAAGCCAAGCACCACTGAAGCAAGGAAATTTCCAGTCTGCTTCCTGGGACCCTGCTGAAGGCCAGTGGCAAGTGTGAGTGTTGAGATAATTCTAACACAAGGAAAGAACATACTAGAATGTGTGTGTGAGATTTCCTCAGCTGGGGAACTTAGTCCCTGTACAGCACTAACATGTAGGTCTTCCTATCACTTCTAAATCTGTGTGGGGCATTTTTTTTGTTTTTTGTCTTCTGTTTTTATCACACAGAGGTATTTTATTGTAAGTTATATACAAAAGCAACTTAGTTCTTTGGAAAAAAACTTTTAAATAAAATAGATCAATATTTAAGATATACTGGACCAAAAAAAACCTGAATGAAGATGATAAAGATAAAAATATATTACTCAAAAAACTCCTTGAATTTATTAGAATATAAAACTTTAATGTCTCTCTAGTCAAAATTTTATTCACAAGAGGTCATAGGTTGGTTGTTTGTTGGAAATCTATTTGAAAAGTTCAAAAATTAAAATAGTTGCTTTATTTCTTTGTTCCATTAGTACTAAGTCACAAGATCTTTGTAAGTCAACCCTCTCTTCTTTGGCGTGAGTTTTCTGCTGGGATGAGGAGCCATGGGCCTGGGAGAGTTGGAGGAACTGTCCCACTTCCCCTGTGGTCGAGGCTGGTGAGGGTAGGCTTGCCTGTGGGTTTCAGGAGGTCGGCTGAAATCATGAGTTTCTCTAGAGCGGCAGTGGTTCCAATTCCTGCAGAGTCGCCTTCATTTGGAGCAGAGACTAGAGTATAGAGATGCAAGGAGTCCGTCTCTGGCTCCCTCTGGCCGCTGCCCCCATGGGGCCTGTCTAAATCGGCAGAGTAGGTGGGCTCGGAGCAGCGGCTGTGCACCCCGGCGACCGAGAAATGCTGAGACAACCAGGGTCTGGCTGATGAGCAGCTTTTCAGGCGTGATTTTCTTGTCTCATCTCTGTTTCTTCCTCCCCCAGGAGAAATGGGCCCCGTGAGGCAAGCGTGACCCTCAAGTCCAGCCCGCCAGCCCGACGCCCTGCCGGGAGGACAGCGCCATGGCTGGAGTCGTGGAGCAGAAGAGCGGGCTGGTGCGCAGCAAGCTCGGCGAGGCCGGCAAGAGGAATGGCCTGATCAACACCCGAAGCCTCGTGGCTGAGAGCAGGGATGGCCTGGTGTCCGTGTACCCAGCGCCCCAGTACCAGAGCTGCCGGGTGGTGGGCAACGCGGCACCGGCCGCCCCGGATGGCAGCAGGAACAAACCAGTCCAGCAGCTGCTGGACCCCAACACCCTCCAGCAGTCGGTGGAGTCCCTCTACCGGCCCAACATCATCCTCTACTCGGAGGGCGTGCTGCACCCCTGGGGGGACAGCGTGGCGGCCGACTGCTGTGAGACCACCTTCATCGAGGACCGGTCGCCCGCCAAGGAGAGCCTGGAGTACCCCGACGGCAAGTTCCTCGACCTCTCGCCCGAAGACATCAAGATCCACACGCTCTCCTACGACGTGGAGGAGGAGGAGGAGGAGTTCCAGGAGCTGGAGGTCAGAGCGTGTGTTTGTCATGGGCCTTCGGGAGCAGGGTGTGGGGCTCTGGGGGGGATACGAGTGCCAGGCAGAAGTCGGGGCGTGAAGCCAGTGTGCGAAAGTGCAGGGCAACCGAAGCCTTCTGGGTGCCCTTCACTCAGAACTTTTGTGGAAGATGCGGGGACGGAGAAAGAGGTGAGGACCAGGACCCGGGGGGCTTCAGCAGAGATGCTGGTCAGAGAGGGCACAAGGTCACAGCCGTCGGGACAGGGCTAAGATGGATTTAACAGTTGACAATGCTGGCAGGGGGTGGGGCTCTGCTGACACCCCGCCCACAGGGGAGACCGGTCACTGGCAAAAGCGAGCAGAGGAGGGGGGCTCATGGTCCTAGGGCCACACAAGGCTGGAAGTACACGTGTGGGGACAATTTGGGATGTTTTTGCTGCTACGTATGGTTTCCTTAATTTGACATTCCAGAGTGTCTACTAAGGATCATTTGAATAGCTGAAACCTGCTGGAAGAAACAGTTGAAATTGATAGCATAGGGGGCAGACGAGCTGAATTATTGCAGGGTCCCATCTCCCGTAGGGCAGGCACAGGCATCGGATCACATGCCCAGAAACGTGCGTGTTGGCCGGGGTGTGATGCACAGCCGCCCCCGTGGAGGGCGAGGGTGAGGCTGCAGGGGTCTGAGCCCAGGAGGCCAGCGCCCAAGCAGGGGGACAGTCATTTTGCTGCTGTGAGACTAGAGGGGGTTCCTCTAGGACATGCATGGCAGGGAGAGAAGGGCCGGTTTCTGTCAGTTGGGAGGGAAAGACCTTTAGGAGGAAGCGTGTGGTCAGAGGGAAAGGAAGTTTGTTTCCTACTTTGATAGGTGAGAATGTTTTGTGGGTGGAGGGAAACATCCAGGGCAGAGGATGCCGGGGGTGGGGGGGGGTGGTGGCAGGAGTTGGCGTCCAGGCAGAAGTCTGGTCTTTCTCAAGCAGTCCGCACAAGGCTTGTCTGAGAAGGTTAACAAGTCCAAGTGCTCTGGGTCGAAGAGGATGGGATGAGGGCCCACGTGGGGGAGGGTCATGGAGCTGGGGGAGGGTGAGGACCCTCAGGGCGGTGACTAAGGAAAGTGACCATCCTAGAAGAGACAGCCAGCGTCGGGGGCGGGGGGGGTGGTCCATGTGCAGGTGTGGTCAGGCCTGAGCGCTGTGACCTTCCCCGTGACGGATGGCCGCCCTTCAGCAGGGGAGGCTCAGGGCAAAGCAAGCTCGGGACTTCCTGCCTGCAAGCTGGGAGAGGCAGGAGAGAGCAAGGGAGGGTGTCTGGAGTAGACTCAGCCCCACCACGGGGGCCCAGACTGGGGAGAAGGTCAGTGAGGTCACAGGGAACTGATGGGCCCAGGAGACCAGGGGCGTCAGGACCGGAGGTAAAACGAGAACCAGAAGCATCTGGAGAGATGGTTTTAGTTCAAACAGATATTCAGAAACGGAAAACAAAGCGTGCTTTTGTAGCAAACCCTGTGAACAGAGCCCCTGAAACCAGCTGATGGGGAGTGGAGTGGAGGGCAGCTGTCGGAGGCCGTCGGGAAGACCAGCACACCCCGGGGACCCCGTCAAGGGGCAGAGCAGGGGTGAGCTTGGACCGAGCTGAAATTTGAGAAAGTTGGGCAAGTGCTTTAGCTGCCATTCAGGAGCCTCTGTTTAGTGTCCGCTTTTACCAAGGTCTGGGTTTTTTTCCTAAAGCCAAAGTGTAAATGCTGCGTGGAGTTTAGGAAGCAGACATACAAAGATGCAATTTCAGCGAAACGCGGGAGTTATGGTGATGGAAACCCGCTGCTCCGAGAGCCTCCGAAGGAGAGGCTGAGCCCCCGAGCTCAACATGGGGCTCAGGGGTGGCTGCAGAGGAGGCAACCGGTTGCACCTGGCCGGGGAGAGAGAGACCCCCCGGCAAGAAGGTTCGTGGGGATAGGGGGTGAGAATCAAAGGGACGTCGTGAACAGATGACACACAGAGGTGTCCAACCTAGATCTGCGGGGACAGCGAGGGGTTAGACCTGGTGGGGCCGGGAAGGCAGGACCAAGAGGACGTGGGATCCTGTCCCTGAGGACCTCACTGCCGTCTCGGGGAGACTGGATTTCAGGCGGGGACACAAACCCAGAGGTTTGGAGACAGGAGGGACAGTAATAGGGTCAAGAGGAGCCCCATGGAGGGGAGGGGCCGAGACTGGGAGCCCAGCCTATCTGAAGCTCCAGGGGTGCCGCCTTGCAGGCTCGTGTGTAGGGGATCCCAGGGGGATGGGGGCGTTTCAGGTGGGGGTGCATCGTCAGAGCTGCTCTGGCTGCAGAGCAGGACGAGGGGCCTGTCATAGAAGAGGATGAGAGAATCAGGGCAGCATTACAAGTGAACAGATGCTCAGGAAGTGGTACCTGCCATTGTCTGGAGAAGATAGGAAGGAAGGGTCGGGGCCTCTCCGTGCACAGAGGGTCCCAAGCCCCCCATTGGCCAGGCTGGCTGGCACAGGATTTTCAGCTTTGTCACAAGTTCTTAGAAATCAGCTCCAACACGTAACATCCCCAGCAGTGAAAAGTGTGGGACACTTAGTAGACTGAAAATGTAGAGGTAGCTCTTGCCTACACTGTTCCTTTGTCACTCATGTGGGCTTCAGGCCTCCCCTCTCTCTGGTCACATCCTACATGCAGGAAGTGTTCTGTTTTCCCATTCCATGAAAAAATAATGGGCATGTACGCATTAGCATTTGCTGTGTAACAAATCTCCCCCAAATCGGTGGCTTCTAACAGCCCTGTGAGCTCGTGATTCTGGGGGTCAGCATTCTGCAGGGGTCTCAGCTGGACGGAGGCTGCTCTGCTGGGCTTGCCGGGTTCCCCCACTGGCCTGAGCCTGAGAATGTGGGCTGGGCTATTGGCCCGGGTGACAGAGGTGACAGGACCACATGCCTCTCATCATGTGGCGGCCGTGGTGGGGATTCCGGGAGCAGAGAGCGGGGTGAGCAGGGAGCCAGGGCTTTTCAAGTCTCTGCCGTGGAGCACACGTTATACATCTTATCTTCCAAAACAAGGCACATGGCCAAGACCAAAGTCGGTGTGGGAGGGGCTGCTCAGGGTGACAGGATAGGAACATGCCAACCACAGGGCCCGGACTGCAGCAGCTCCCACAGAGCAGGCATCACTTTTTAAGATCATCGAATTGAACAGAATGAGAACAGTCATGGTCGTATTGTAACTCAAATAAAAAAAACATGGTCCGTATTGATGTGGGGCTCTTCCCAGAAGGCAGCTCTACTTCCGATAAAAGGGAAAATGTGGTTTCGACTCCTTGGGGAGTTCCATGGCTTCACTCAGTCTACAGCAGATCGATTCTGTTTCCTGGAAATCACAGTTTTCAGAGAGCTTTGCCCTGGTAGGAGCAGGGCCTTGTCACTGGAGCCTTTCCTCTGCCCCCATCTCTGCCCGGACAGGCTTGCCCAGCACTCGGAGTGGAGATGGCCTGGTCCAGACGGGTCCACTCACCGGGCGCACATCTGTAGGAGGCCCTGCAGCTTCATTTGTCTCTGGGGCGGTGGTGCTGGCGTGAGCGGATCTGCAGCTGATTGAAAGCATCTCGTGGAGAGGCCTCGGCCACGGCATTTGCTGTGCGCTGCCCGGAGAGTGGGAGCCCGTCACAGCGGAGAGTCGGCCTGGGGAGTTCCAGGGGTGCGTGGGGATGGAGGGTGACGGGGCAGGCCTCCTCGGGGGCCCTCGGGATGCTCTGGGTGCACGACCCGGGGCCTCCTCCTGGTTCCCGACCGCAGCTAAAACCACAGCTCATGGGACCCCAACCGCAGGAAATCACACCTCCTTTTCACACAAACAAATTCAAGCAGAGAGATTTCAGTCACAAGTAATAAAGCAGTTCTGCAAAATATAAAATTTGAGCTTAAAGTTATGAAATGAAGTGGGTGCAGGTCAGGGCTGGAGGGGCCTCATTGTATGTTGAAAGGCTGATTGTCACCCTTTTGTGACAAAGCCAAGCCTCCAGCATCCGTTGGAAAGTACATGGGATGTCATCACTGGGATATAGTGACACGGGAAGAAAGCGGAAGGTGACGCATGTTTCTGGAGCATCTTCCTGTGCCAGCCCCTCTGCGCACCCTGCCGTCTGATCCTGGCAGCCACGCTGGGCGACAGGCTCTGTCCCTAACGCTGCACATGAGAGGTGGAAGCTTGGAGGGGTCCCAGGTGGCTCTCCTGGCGTCAGACTCCTGTGTCCTGATGGCGATACTCTGTGGTCCCTGAACGGCTCTTTCACACACAGCCACCTCCTCACATCTGAGCCCTCACCTGGACTGTCCAAGCCCTGAGACTGCCCTCCCATGAAAAACCGGAAACCTATTGGGAGAGACAGGGTTTCACACTCAGGGTAGCACCTTGCAGAGGCCTCCTTCACACACAGGAACAAAGCAGGGAGGACTCGCAAACATTTGATGAAAACCCCAAAGTGTGAATGAGGCAGAAGAACAAAAATAGAAGAGTGGACCCAGAGGAAACTGAAATCACTCAGAAAATCATAGGCAGTGTTTTAAACACAATCTTAGTGTCCTATGAGGATGTGAGAGGCTGCTCTGGGGTGGGGCGGGGAGGCCGGGTTGGGTTTGGTTTGTTTGCCTTGCTACCTGGGCTGGACTCTCACGTGCGCTGGTGACAGAGGTGGGGAGTGGGGGTCCTCGCCTCGCTCCTGGTTCGGGGTCAGTGCTCAGACTCAGATTAAGGACCAAGTTCTTGAGGCTCTTAAGCAGGTGCAGGGAGCAGCCTTTGTCAAGACTTGGTCAAACAGGAGTTTTTTTAATATAAAAAATGGGTGTTTAACTTTGCCAAATGCTGGGAATTTTTGTCCTTTATTGTATTTATGTGACCTATTATATTAACTGATTTTCATATATTAAACTATCCTTACATTTGGGGATAAATCCCCCATGGTCATGGTGTTTACTCCTCTTTAAATATTGCTGGATTTAATGTGCTAACAACTTGGTAAAGATGTTTATTGCTGTGTCCATGAGGGGTCTTGGTCCTTGACAACTACAGCTTTCTTTTCTTGTCTTTTTCTGGCTTTGGTGTCAGGGTGACCCTGGCCTCATAGGATGAGTTGGGAAGTGTTCCCTCCTCTTCTCTCTGAAAGACTGTGCCCAGCATTGGTACTTTTTCTTCTCAGGTATTCGTTCATATTCACAGTGAAGCCATCTGGGCCTGGGCTCTTCTCTGTGGGAAGATTTTTGATTACTGATCAGACCTGATTTCTCTATGATTTTAAAGAAAATCTTTAGGTTTTCCTTTCTTCTTGACTCAGCTTTAGTAATTTGTGTCATTCTAGGGATTTGCCCATTTTATCCAAGTTACCTAATTTGTCAGCATGACATTGTCCATAATATTCCATTTAAATCTTCTCACTTTCTATACAGTTGGTGATGTCTCCTCTTTTCATGCCTAATTTTGGTGATTTTCCATTTCTGCCTTGCTCAGTCTAGCCAAAGGTTTATACATTTCCTTGATCTTTTCAAATATCTGTCATCTGTTTCCATTGGTTTGTCCTTGCTTCTCGGTTTTCCATTTCAATGATTTTCACTCAGATATTTATGATATTTTCCTCTCGTTTCCTATGGCCTAAATTTGCTCTTCTTTACCTAGTTTCTTAGTTATTGATTTGAGATTTTTCTTCCTTCGTAATATATGTATTTAAAGCTGTAACTTTCAAACACTGTTTTAACTGCCTCCTATAAATTTTGATACGTTGTGTTTTCATTTTCGATTTAGTTCAAAATATTATCTAATATGCATTGTGATTTATTTATTTTACTAATGGGTTATTTATAAAAGTGTTGTTTAATTCCCAAATTTCAGGGATTTCCCACGCTTTTCCTATCATTTACTCCTAATTTAATTTCATATGGTTGAAGAACATAGTTTGTATAATTTCTCTTCTAAGTTTATTGAGATGTGATGTGTGGCCTAACGTACAGTGTGTTCTGGGAAATGTGCCTTGTGCATTTGTGAAGGAACTTGTATTTGTCGTTGTGTGAAGAACCCATGAATGTTTGTTGAGTTGAGTTGGCCATGCTGTTCACGTTTTCTGGTTTGTTGCTCATCTTCCTGGTCGTTTCATCAGTGTTGTCAGTTTTTGCCTCACGTATTTTGGGTTCTATTGGTTGGTGCATGTACATTTATAATTGTTATACCTTGCTGGAATATTGACCATTTTATCATTATAAAATGCTAGTGTTTGTGTCTAATAATGTTTTTTGTCTTCAGGTCTATTTTGTGTGACATTAGTATAGCTGCTACAGCTTTCTTATTATTACAGTTTGCACGAGGTATCTTTTTCCATCATTTTGCTTTGAGTTTATTTTTGTCTCAGAATTTATAGTGTGTCTCTATAGAAAACACATAGGTGGGTCTTGTTTTTTTAATCTGTCTTACAGATTGTCTTACAATCTCTGTCTTTTGATTGGAGTATTTAATCCATTTGCATTAACTGTAATTTTTTATATGGTTGGATTTATGTCTGCCATTTTGATTTTTGTTTTCTACATGTTTTTTGGTTTTGTTATTGTTGTTTCTCTTTTTCTTCTTACTGCCTTTTGGTGGCAAATATGCATTTGCATAGCCTCACATCAGCCTGGGATGTGAGGAGAGCTCCCTAGGCCCCTGTGGTCCTCTCCTTTCCAGGAGCTCCTTGTTAAATTCTTGAGTTATCCTGCTGTCTGCCACTTGGCCCAACCAGAACTAGAGCCATAGTTTGGGAGAGCTGCAAGATTTCCAATTTGTATCTGGGACTGGAGTTTCCACCCTGTGCTCCCCAATCAATTCAGCTCCTTCTAGCAGTGAAGCTTCTGGTCTCCAAGGGTAGCCCCACCCTAGCAGAAATGCTTCATGGCCAAGCTGGTGGTGGATTTGGATCAGCCCAGAGCAGGAACACCCCAGACTCACACTATTCTGACTCAGAATTTAGCAGTGGTTGGTAAGCACACACCCCTCAGTTTATCATTGGCCCTGGGCCAGTGCAGAGTGCCCTGACAAGGCTGTTTTGACAATTCTGTTCAGTCATTTATCAGGGACAGGATTTGCCTGCCTCCTGGCTCTGTTATACCAGAAGTTTTGCAGGATATTATTTGAAGTGCTAGATGCATTTTCCAGCAGGCACTAGACATGGACAAGAATATGTTCAAATGCCCACAGATGGCTTGTGGTTAGGTTAAGAATTTTAATCGAATTAATTATCTTTAAATAATATGACATATATCCACTTACAGCATTAGGAAATTAAATTACTCATTTTCCTCCCTTGAGACAGTCTGTAAATAAAGAAATGTATTTAGATATTCCAGTTTTTTTTGGATCTATGCGTGGATCATTCACACAGGAAATCTGTTTTATTTCCTTATAGTCACATCTTATCTAGCACTGTTCAAACTGCAGCAAACACCTCGTCCTGTAAAGAGGCCTGTGGGAATAACTTCTCATCTGGAAATTAAATTTACCTTTCCGAAGTAAACATTTTGAGGGCGTCCTACATACTTATGATTTCCAAAGACAAATTCAAAAAGATTGTGTGAAATATAAACATGATTGGAACAGCAGTGTGCTATTTACCGGTTTAATTTTCTATGTCAAGGAAAACTCTCATATAAATGTGGGACTTGCGGCATGTTTCTTACAAAATAAAAATCAATAGCTTTATATTCTCATCTCACATGTGCCAGGAAAAGGCACTGGAGCATGTAATTATAGCCGTTTGATGAGGAGAGAATCTCTGAAGTAATAAATCCATCTGTCATAAGAACACAAGGGGATCATTCGTCACATTTCCCTGAAACATTTTCCGATAAGCAGAAGGGTTGGGACATCAAACCAAATTTGTATGCCAAGGAAATAAAAGCCTTTTTACTTGTTCAAGCTCACACTGATCTCTCGGCTGCGGCTTCTGAGCCCCTGCTCAGAATTGCAAGTGGGAGAGAGCCGTCTGTGTATCTGTGGCCACCTGGAACTGGAATCTTTCATCGTTGTAAGACTACAATTATTGTAATGAAATCAGCTTTTACATATTTACAGGTAGCTGTGAGCTGAATGCGCTAACACGGTAAATGTGGTTTGAATAACAGTGAAAGGCGGGCCTATGACTTTGGTGAATCTCTTCCATACTCAGTTTTGAACAAATACCAGTAAAATTTGGTTCTAAACCAAATTGTGGTTTAATAAAGTTTCCCCAAGCTT
Organism: Balaenoptera borealis; assembly: GCF_965194805.1. NCBI lineage: Eukaryota > Metazoa > Chordata > Mammalia > Artiodactyla > Balaenopteridae > Balaenoptera > Balaenoptera borealis. The sequence goes on along the minus strand of NC_138872.1, from coordinate 44,513,573 downwards.
AGCCAAAGGTCCACCTATTTCAAGCAATACTCATGTGAACAAAACCCAGTACCAAGAGGATCCTTTGGAGTCCCCGAGGGGCAAATTTGCTCGACGGTGCATGAAACGTGTCTCCTCACGGGCCTGCTGCTAACTCCTGCGTTCAGTGACCTCCACGCGTGCAGAAAACGCTCTTCATGGCCTGGAGCCCAGGGAATGCCATTTAACCTTGGCCCATGGTAACAAAAACCATCTCCCACCTACCGCATCATAATGTCATCAGAAAGTGACCATCAGCATTCAAGTTTGTTAGAAGAAGCACATCCTTTGAATTCAAAGTATTGGTGATGACCACATCCTTTTTAAGGGAGTCGTGGGAAGTGTCGCCCCCATATTATGGTCTGTTCAGCTTTCTGTCCGTCCTGCTGCTGGGGAACAATGGCAGAATAACCACAGAAATCCAGGATGAGCCCAACTTCATGACTGCCAATATTTTCCATTTTTTCCCTAACAAACCATTTCACAGCGTTTCCTAAAAACAGAAGGAAAAGCTCGCAGGACTGACACACAGGTCAGGTAGTTTGGGTGCATTGTGAATTCTGAGATGCAAAAAGAAACTAACACGGGGGAGGCGGTGCAGGTGGCTGGCACTCGTGGGCTGAGGTTAAGCTAGATTTTTGTAACAAGAGGCATTTGGCTGGTGTGAGGATCATCAGATCGCTCAGACCGTTAGCAGGTGAGGGAGACTCCATCATTCCGGATGGAGAGCCTGCACGTCTTCCTCGTGGCCCCGGGCAGTGGGTGTTTGGTGCTGATACTCACCTGGAGGAAACAGACACGGAGGAGGCCAGAAAGAGGTCTCACTGTGCAAAGTGCTGAGGATTCCTGTCGGGCTTGTCTCCAGGGAGGGTGCTGTCCCCCTTCACAGGTGGGAGGAAGCAGGATGGTCCCACCTGGCCTGGCCTGGGTGTCGGCAAGGGTCCCAGAAGGAAGACTGTCTCCTCCTGGATAATGAAAACCACACTGCGCACCACAGCCCCGTCACCGGAGAAACACGAGGCCAAGTTAGGAAAACAGCCTTTGTCCAGTTAAAGAATAAATCCACACAGCAGGACATGCGTGCTGTTGACAGCAGTGATAGCTGGAAAATGTTCCCTTTGCACGGTTCACCTGAGGCAGCTGTAAGTCTTCATGTCGTATGGAGCAAAACGTACGCCAGCCTGCAGTGGTGCCGTGTGGACAAGTCTGGAAAGGTGAGAACCGCCAGGGTGTCTGGGGGACGTCTGTGTAATCATCAAACAGGTAAAACTGAGAAGTCAGGGAACATTCCTCAGAGTGGAAAGAAGTATATTTAGAAACAGAACATGTTGCTTGGAGTCATAACCTTACATAAGACGTTACCCAGAGAGGTCTACACTGTAAAATGCAGATTCAGGAAGGATTTAGCGGAGAAAGCAGTGGTGTTTCAGGGAGGCTTGGTGGTGGAGGGTCAGGGATGCAGTGGGGGGACAGCTGTAACTTGAGGTCAGATCCCAGAGGATACCTGTCTCTACAGCAAACCATCCCGTACTCTGCTGGCCCAGGCTGGGTGAAATCTGGACGTGGTTCAATATGGTAGATTGTATGGGATTTTCCTCTCGTGTTTCTTCTAGAAAATAGGGAGATTTTCAAGCCTTTGGTAAGCTAGTCAATTACTGTTGTCTCCTCTTCTAGTACTTTTGCTTTGATCCCTTTGATACATCGTTAGGTAGCAGATCACCCAAACTGAGTTAAATAAAATGCAGACACACGGGGGCCCCGTGAGCAGTCACCCACCCCTGTCGCCTCGCCTCTCGCTCTGTCCCCACCACCTCCAGCCTCCTGGTCCCCCTCAATTTCCCAGCCCCCAGGCGGCTTTGCAGCCCCCCCTGGACCCAGAGTGTTCTCTCCTCCCCTTCACTTGGCTGCCTTCTCGCCAGCATCCAGGTCGCAGTGCTGAGATGCCGTTGTTTATGTGTGTGTGTGTTTACTTGATTTTCTGTCGTGTCGGACACGGCCGAGCCATTTTAGGCTGAGTTTCCCAGAAGCAGACGCAATGCGAGGATTCATGAGCACGTGATTTACTAGGAAACGTCCCCTGGGAGACCAGCTGGTCAGCGGGGGAGCAAGGGGCAGGGTGTCGAGAAAGGAGGGGGCTTCAGACAAAGCACAGAGGGGGCCCAGCCTGGCCTCGGGACCTGAGGTATGGGCGGTGCCCCCATGGCCCCGGGGGCTGTGGATGAGTGGATTTTAGCCTCCTGGGAAAGGAGCAGAGACAGAAGCTCCTGGATACACCCCCAAGCTCAGCACCGAGTGGGCACCTAATGGTCCTTTGTGCTGATTGGATTCTTAGTAAATAAATGACTGTCAGAAGAGCCCTCCTGGTCAGTGTCATGCTTTTCTCAATAGAAATGAAGCCAGACACTCTACCTGTGTGAGCACCCAGGCTCCTTGAGGTCTTCCTGGTGAGCATTTATGTGACCTTGACTTTGTTTAATGAGGTGCTTTAAAAAGTCTCCCACGTCAAGTGCACGGAGCAGACGCGGGACCCGGGCCTCTGGTACTTGGCGCCCCGTAGGCCCAGCGGTAGCCCCAGGGCCTCCGTGCGGGACATCCTGGCAGCAGCTGACTCTGTGCTGAAACACAAGAGCAGACCATGTTTCCCACAAACCACAAAAACAAAGTCAGGCTCCAAATAAGGACTAAGGAGAAAGCACGACATGAAGACTGTTATGAACACAGGGCCATTGGCGTTTCATTAGAAAAGAGAGAAATCGTGAGGTCATTCTAGCCGGACAGAACTGCCCCATAACTACAGGGGGAAGGAAGGAGAGGGGCCGGTGCCCTGACAGCCCTGCTCAGCCCCCGGCCGGTCCTCAGTGTGTCCGTGGGGTCGAGCGAGAGCGAAGCGCCCAGTGACAGCCGCGCCATCCCTCTGGGGAGGACCAGCATCGTGTCACAGGGACGTAGTCAGAGGTGCTTCTTATGGACGAGGACAGAGAACAGAGGGAGTGACAGTCAGTTTGTCATCGTTGTTGTTTACTTGCTGAAGTGGACGCTTGTCCAGAGGTAGGTAGCAGGGCAGATAACCGGGGACGTTCCTGACACACGACGGTGGAGAGACACCCCCCGCCACCCCAGCGATGGAGCATCCCCCGTGACTCCCCGTCCAAACACCCTCTCCTGAGCCTGGCAGCCTCCGTGTGGGCAGGTCCCGGCTGGCTGGGGTGGGGCCTGGGCATCTGCATTCCTGACGGCTCCCAGCAAGGCCGACACTGCAGCCCCTGGACCACACTGTGTGAGCCGTGAGGACAGAGAGTTCCGCTGACCAGTGGTCCAGGCGGCTTCTAACCCACTTCACAGACAGAGAAGGTACAAGACTCACCCTTTCTGGAAACGTTTCCGTCTCTAGAGATGGGCCGCCTCTTGTACCCCTTTGGATGCCCGAGGACCCATCTCTCCTTCTTCTAAGGATGGCCTTTAACACATGGAGACAATGCTCACCCCCAGCCCTGCCCTCCCCGGGGTCCCCCCTCTTCCCGGTAGGGCATCGCTTTACTCTCCTCGCCATCCTGGTCGCTCTGAATCCCTCTGGAAATGAGTCGAGAAATGGATAATCCAGAGGTGATCTGCCCCCTGTGAAGCAGACTGGAGCTCCCTGACCCCCTTTCTGGACCCTCCCTCCCCGAGGCCGGCCAGCGCTGCCAGGCGGCACCTGCACCACTGGCTGCCTCTCTCCGGCCCCCTCCCCCGGCCAGTCTCTTTCCATGAGTCCTCACTGCCTCACGCTTAGCCTCAGGGTGGCGGGGGGTAGATGAGAATGGCTTGAGATCCTCTACACCTACCTTCTAGAAATGCAGCAACTGGTGCAGCTTCACAGAGGAGGCAGGTGAGCTCCTTTCTGGGTAGCTGCTGGAGGCTTGGGCTATGTCCTGGCTTCGGGCCGTGTGCACAGGAGGTCAGTGTGCTCCTACGGGCTCACAGCTCTGTCCTTTGTTCCAGCTGGAACTGTCCCCCCGTAACAGCCCCATCTGCTGTCCTTAGCACGGGCTGCGTGCCCACAGGAGGCCAACCACTGATCTGCCAGCTTTGAATCCCTTCTCGTAACCCCTGGAGTCCACATGGCGGGCCGAGCGTCTACATTTGGGAGGCGGAGCTAAGGTAAGGGCGACAGGGACTTGCGGGAGAGTTTGGATGGAGCCAGCTGCCACGTGATGGAGAGAACCGGCACTTCACCAAGTAGGAGATACAAATGGCAAATAAGCACACGGAGATGTTCAACATCACTACCTTCAGAGAAATGCAGACTAAAGCCAAGATGAAAGAGCACCGCACAGCCCTTAGGATGGCGGAAAGCCAAGACCTGACACCACCAAGTGCTGGTGAGGAGGCAGAAGTGGGAAGGCCTCCCTGGAAAGCAACTGGTCATTTTCCTGTAAAAAAGAACCAACACCAAACAACCCAGCAACCCCATTCCTGGGTATTTAAAGAAATGAAAACCTATGTTCACACAGAAACCTGCACGAATGCGTCACAGCCTTTATTAGTAAGAATCAAAAACTGGAATGAAACGCCCTTCAGTGGACAAACGGACAAACACACAGCGGCACCTCCCTATCGTGGAAAATCACTCCGGAACAAAACAGAGTGAACTGCTGATGCCCCCAGCAGCCTGGTGACCCTCGGGACCTCATGCTGAGGGGGCTGGTCGGGGGTCTTGCACTGGACAGAGTCGGTGTCCTGATTTAGGTGCTGGGTCGTGCTTATGTAAGAGGTGACGGTCAAGGATATGGAACTCTGTTCTGTCTTTGCAGCCCCTACAGGAACTCTGCTCTATTTTTGAAACTTTTATGTGAGTCTAAAATTGTTTCAAAGGGGGTGTGTGTGTGTGTGTGTGTGTGTGTATGTATACACATATACATCTCTGTGACCTAGACTTAGTTGAAGAGTTTTTAGATGTGACATCACATCTCACACACACACACACAGAGTGAAATAATCTATATGTATACATACATACACATATTGTGTAAGGCCATCTTTAGTGAATTTTAATACTCTATAATCTTCAAACTAACTAATATATAATTTAAATACGTGCTTTCCTTTCAATAAAGCAGAATATTTCAGAACAGTAAAGAAAATTGGGAAATTAGTGATTTTTAAAAACACGGCTGGTATCTGATGACCTAGAACAGCCCAGCCAGTGCCTTGACATACAGCCAGAGGTTTTCTGTAATGGGATCTTGCACAGAGGCAGCCCTTGGTTTAGAAGATATTCTCATTCTTACAAACTAGGGAGCCCACCTGGGCCATAGGCGCATGCAAATGTGCAGGGCAGTGGCCATGGTCAGTGGCGAGGGGCTGAAGGGTGACGGGCTCTGGGGTCCCTGCTCCCAAGTGTCTGGCAGACGGCTTTCTCCTCGCTGCAGAGATGGGAGACGTAGCTCCAAGGGCCTCACACTGTACAGGGGCTGGTGCCTTTGGCCAGTACCTGATGCTATGAGAAGATGAAGAGACGTCAGACAAGCCAGACGGGGGGATCCACAGTCTGCCCTCACCGGAGCAGCACAGACGTGACTCCCACTCAAGCCAGAGAGGCTTCTGGAGCCTAGGGTGGAGGGCAGGTGAGGGTCCGTGGAGGGAGGTGGCCGCCAGCCTCTCAGAGGAAGGCACGTGGTTCCCACCTGCCCCTCCCGTGGCACCAAGTAGCTCCTGCACTTCCTCGGGAATCAGGGCCTTTCTGGTGGGTGGACGGATGGGTGAGGACGGGTGGGTGGACGTTGTATCCCCATAGCTTGTTCCTAGGAGGTGTATGCTCCACTGGGCCCTCCACCCTCCTCGCCTCTCAGCCGAGGGCAGCATCCCTGTGGGCCCTAGTGAGCCACCCGCTGCCAGGTTCGCCCGGGAGCCCTTTGCCACCTGGGCCCCGGTGGTGGGCACGCGCAGCCTTCTGACTGCTCAATGCCCCAGCTTTGTTCCAGAAGTCGCCTTTGGCTCTGCAGGTCTCTGAGCTCCTGAGGGCAAGTGTGTGACATCCAACACTACTAAGTAGCTTCTCTGTGGAAACATAAAAAGGACAAACGTGATGAAATACCAGTGTAAAATGAATTATTCATGTGTCATGAAAAGAGTGAATTTGATATTTTTTTCATTTTTCCCTGCAACGCTCACAGTGTTTCCATTAAAGCATAATGAAAAAACAGGGAAAAGTGTATGCAATTTTTAATCCCCAAAAGAAAAAAATTCAATTTAAAGTATAATTTTTTTCCTCCTAAAATGGCACATGTGTGAGGGGTTGTTTGACTTTTTATTTTCGAGATAATTTCAGACAGAAGAATTGCAAGAACGGTACAGAGAATCCCTATATGGTTGTCACCCAGTTTCCTTCAGTCTTGACAGTTTACCATGGATGCGTTACCATTCTGTCAATGTACATATGTTTGCCTGAGCTCTTCGCAAGAAAGTGTCAGACAAGATGTCCTTTTACCCCTAAATGAGCCAGTTGTATTTTCTAAAAACAAGTTCAATTATAAAAGTTGGGAAATTAAAATCGTTACAATACTGTGATCTCATTTATAGACCTTATGTACATTTTCCCAGTTCTTTCAATATTGTCCTTTATAGCAAAAGGAAAAACAGTCAGGCCCAGAATCCAGTTCAGGAGCCCATCTTGCATTTTCTTGCTGTGCCTCTTTAGTCCTCTGTAATCTGGAAGCTTCTCTGTCACCACCCTCATTCCCTCAACATGCTTGGACAGTACAGGTCAGTTATTTCACAGGGGAGCCCTCCCTCAGGGTCGTCTGGTGATCCTGCTGCTTGGATTCAGGTGACGGCACTCTGGGCAGGACCGCTGCGGAGGAGACGCTTGCCTCCCCATGTCGTGTCGCTGGCGTGTCCCTGGTGCACGTGCCCGTGACCGGTGGTGACTCCATCCTGTGTTGCAGGCGGTGCCTGCCAAGTGTCTCCTGGCTGAGCCACGTTTCTCTGGAATTGATCAGTGTCTTGCAGGAGGTGCTGTGTGAGGATGGGCCATCCTGCTTGTCACTGGTTGTTCACCTACTGGTGTTAACGTCCTTCACAAGCTCCTAACCCCACCGTTCCTTCTGTATTTATTAGCTGGCATTCAGCTGTGGGGAAGAGTTTTCCCTTCCCCCGTATTTATTTGTAGGCATTTATTACTTCATTTCAGGCTGGACCATTGATTCTTACTTTATGTGTTCCTGTCCATCCATTATGGTGTTTACTGTGTGTTTATTCTCACTTTGTTACAGATTTGACAGCAGACACCCCTTCTGGTTGGCTCTGTGTCCTTTTGACACAGCTTGTCATCCATTAGCCATTTTATCATTATTTCCTGTGCAGAGAGCTGTCCCAGGTCTGTCTCGGATGTTGACGGCCCTGACCCTGAAATCAGCCTTTTCTCCAAAGCGCCCTGGCTCCTTGTATTGGAGAGCCGTGTCTAGAATCCAACGTCCGGGCGCTGGGTCTTCTCATCGCCTTGGGGGTGGGCGCGTTGTTCCCAGGCCCTCCGGCAGACCGAGCCAGGAGAAACATGTAGCACATTGGTACATAAACACATCTGTGTAACCATGTGTGTGTACACAGACATACTTATTTTTTACCTACTTATAGATAGATAGAAACTAACATCCTCAATCCAACCCAAACAGCTCGCACCACGACCACACACTCTTTTTTCACCTGTGCTTTATCCCATGCGGTAGATGCCTCATAGTTTATGTAACCACTCTCCTTCGAATGGGCATTTAGGTCGTTTCCAATATTTTGCAATTACATACTAGGTTGCCATGAACAACCTTGAGCATATGTATTTTTCTATTATTGGAGGTGAATCTTCAGAATAATACCTAGAATTGAGATTACTGAACCAAAAACTCAGCACGTATTTAATTGTGTTGCATGTCGACAGATCTGCTTCCTAAGGTGTCACCAGTTTGCATCCAGCCAGCCTGTGTGCCCACAGCCTAACTGACAGGATGGCTGGTTGTGCTTTTTCATCGTTGACAACTCGATAGGTGAAACATAGTATCTTAGTGTGGTTTTCATTCTCCTTTCTCAAGTGAGGATGAACATCATTCCACCTGGACCAGGTGAGGCCAGCAGAGCACCCAGGCCACGAAAGTTCAGATGCTGACCCTGCACTCACGTGACTCTGAGAGTCAAGTCCTAGTTCAAACCAATCCAAACCCATGGTGCCAAAATTATCAATAACTTGGACTTTCCATCTGCAAACCGTAGGTTACCCTCTGGCAAACGTAACATAAAGGAGAAGCAAGAAGATCTAAAGAAGCGACCACCACCTTATAGAGTTGTACATGTAGCTCTTAGGTGCAGAATATCACACGTGGAAATAATGCAGGTTTGAAGCAGGGATTCACATTTAGAAACTGGATCCGCAGGTGATAAATCAACATGCCAGGGCTGGTCTCGATTGTGACACCCACACCTGTGGTTGGTCCTAGAGGACTGTGTCTGTGTGTATTTCCTGGTTTCTTGTCTGATGTGGGATAAGCCCTGGTCGCAGCAGTGGAAAGCGGCCCGCACTCCACACAGTCTGCTGGGGGCCCCTCTCCCACACCAAGTCCGCTCACTCCCTATAGCTCTGCGTGTGTACAGTGCTCATTCCCGGCCCAGGGCCTTTGCACATGCTACCCCCACGTCCTTACTGAGCAAGGGGCCTTCAGAGGGGAATCACAATTTCTTGGACAAAATCTGAAGTCCAGTGAACAACCTGAATATATCCACACTGTGAAAACAAAAACATGAGAGTGAAAAAATAATATAATTTCCAAAATAGGTTGATTGCTTGCTACATGCAGGTTGGTTTTCCCTGATGCGTGTAGTGTTATTTTAAACGAGGTCTTCTGTCTTTGAAAACGCACGATGTGTATTTGTTCTTTGTGCCTGTTTATTTGGAGGTAGATGGGATTCATCATCCTGGATGTCCACGTTCCTGTGTGTCCCCATCTTCTCACCCTCCCAGACGTGCGCTGAGTGTGGGGGTCTTGCCCTGACTGAAGTTTTAGGGTGCCTTAACCCCCCAGTTCTTCCACAGCCTCTGCAGCAGATGCTCTCAGCCCACCCCCAGGTATCACCCCTGCAGGAGAAGCCCCCTGGCCTGGCCTCTGCCCACCTGAGGACCTTCTCTGGGCCCTGAAGCCTTCCCTGCAATGTGGGAGAACCTCTTCCCCCAGGCACTCACCGAAACTGCCAGGAGGCGGTTCCCCGGGGGTTCCCTCTACCACATGGCCCCCAAGGTCCCAGAGGGACCAGGCTCCAGGCACCCACAAAGGACCTGCCTTGGTAACACGCCCTTTATTGGCTCTGGTCCGGCCACGTCCCACATTCCCTCTTCCCGGCCAGCATTTCCCGTGGTCCTCTACCAAGAAAACAAGTGCACACAGTCCTTGACTCAAGATCTGCTTCTGGGGGAACTAAACTAAGACGGGTCTTGAGAACGTTTTGTAGGATTGTGTCCTCAGGACCCCTGAGCACTTCCAGATCACAAGAAGGGCAAGTCTTAGAGGGAGCCTGTCATCGTAACCCAACCATCGGATTGAAGACCATAGCTGGTGAGAAAACGGTGTTTAAATTAATTCAGGAAAGTTGAATAACAGTCCCCCGGTAGAATTTAGGGCACAGCGTGTTTAGATACTAAAATATGTCCCCCAGGTTCCATGTTGTTGAGCCCCCAGACCCCTGCACATCTTTGCATCTGTGACCCTGTGTGAAATACACAGAGTGGGTCCCCAGCAGAGTCTGGTTTTGATTGATCTGATTCCGGGTAAAGGAGAGGCCAGTGGGCCTGAGGTGCCAGGGGAGCCTGGGTCAGAGGATTCTGCCGAGTGCTGAGGGATCTGGGTTTCCATAGCTCACCTGCCCATGGAAGACTCCCAAGTGGACACAAGTGTACCAGTGGGGTTACCTCGACAGTGCAGGTGAGGGAGTATGGCCCAGTGCCCTCCCTGCAAGGACTCAGGGCTCACAACCCAGACAGTGGTCAGGAGAGGCACTTCCGTCTGTGGCTGTGGAAGCTCCAGGTGTCAGCAAAACTCACCCACACTCCTCACTCCTCCGACGTGGATGGGATGTTGCACCCCCAGAACATCTGGAGGGTCTGTGACCGACACGAGGAGGATGGGGGGCTGTGTCCACCTGCCTTTGTCCTCGGTTCTGTTCATCAGCTGCCCTGGGTGAGACAGCCTTGAACCTGACCGAGTCACCATCCTCCCACTGTGGTCCCACCTGAATGGACGGTTAGGACCCTAGGGCTCACCGGAAGGAGAGGAGCCTGGGGCAGCGGGGCTGGCTGCCCACGTGGAATGAGGGCCCGGTTCCTCCCATACGCTCGGGGCAAACCCTGGAGGCTGGCTGCTTCTCAGGTGCTGTCCGTGTCGGCTAAGGGCACTTGGGAATTCTTCATGCATTCAACACGTGTGCTGTTGGTACCTGCTATGTGCAGTCTGTGTGCTGTCCCGTGTGATGGGCACTGGCCACCTGTGCCACCTGAGCCCCTGGCAGGTGGTAGCGTGGCTGAGGAACTACATGGGGCATCTTTGATTCGGGTAATTTAAGTAGCTCCGTGGGGCAGTGGTGCCTTGCTGGTCAACACAGACGTGGGCTCCGTGGGCTGAGGCCTCTGATCTTGACCCTCAGTGACCTGGTGGGTCTGACCTGCATCTCAGGGAGCTTGGGTGCTGTGCTGAGTTCCTATCCTGCTCCGCCAGCTGCTTCTTGGGCCCCCGACGCAATGTCTCCAAGCAGGGCCTCAGGGAAGCCCTGAGGGATCCCACTCCACGGGAGGATGAAGGGTGGGGGGACCCCCCCCACCTGTCAGCATGTCTGCGTCTTGGTGAGTTTCATTGCCCAATAACCTTGCTTATTGTAGAAAAACTATACCCCAGAAATGCAAAAAGAAAAAAAAAAACAAAAACAAAAACACTGATATGCCCGCCATCCACAAGCATCTTAATTTCTGACTTTCTGGAGGAAATATGACTTCTTCCACTTTCTACCCTGGTTTTTCCCTCGGTTATTACACGCATCTTTCCAGGGCAATGAATAAACATTTACGTCGTCATTTTCCGTGACCACGTAGAGTCCTCTGTGATGTTGCATTTTTGAAGCGGTGTTTTCGGGAGCACCATGCAGACTCCACAGGGAATCCCGTGGAGGTCATGGACAAGGGCGGGCTGTGTGGGCAGTGGGGGGCTGGGGGAGGAGGACGGCAGCCCCTGTGCTGCTCTGCCCCCTCGTAGCATCTGTTCCTTCGACCACGTGAACTGTGAACGTCTCTGGAAGCGTCCGCCCTGCCTTGCAGATATTCTAAGCTAATGCCCCACGAAGAGGATTTTCAGAAACAGCTGCTGTGCCTGGTGTGTTTTCTCTACTTGGTTCGATGGTGTCTCCGTTGCCACCCGCCCCCAGGGTCCTCCTCTCCTCTCCTCCATCTGGTGGTGTGATGCCCATGGCCACTTGCACCCACAGCACTGCCGTGGATGGGAGGGAGATGGTACAGAGAGCTGGGCTGCTTTTGTCTGCCCTGTCATTTGTCTGAATTTTTCAAAACCTATTTTAATGAAAATTGACTAGTTATTTTGGTGCCATGTAGCCACAACTTTGCAGTTTACAGATGTGGTTCCCTTAGGCACTAAAGAAAAATCTGTGACGATTTTGGGGGGGAACCTTTGCTTCACAGGCATGGTGGTGTCATTTGAAGCTGTTTCCAAAGATGGGGGTCGACGCCCAGGCAGCCCTGTGTGGTTTGTGGCCTCAGCTCACACCACGCTGCTCTCTGATTGGGGAACTTTCCACTGACCACTCTGGCCACTGGCCACCAACAGACCAGTCGAGAGGTGGTTATCAAAATCCCGGGGCCAAGGGGTACAGAGAGGACACCCCAGCTTTAGGCAAGAAGGAACTAAGGCCAGTGGGGTTGATTGGTGGCCAGACGCTGGTGTCCAGACAGCTGACAGCACAGAAGTCTGGGGTAAGCGGCCACTGGCCAGACGGTTCTGCGGTCTGGGGACACTGTAACCGCCCAGATCCCAGCAGTGTCCTTTGTAAAATAGAAATAACACGAGAAACAGCCACAGCAGCTATTTACAGATGTGGAGTCAGAGTCCAGCCAGTCCAGGTATTTAAGCCCTTAGGAAACTAAAACAAAACCAAAAAACCACAGAAGCCAAAAGCCTGAACAAGTACCCACAGACAGAGCTGTCGCTTGGGTGCAGCCAGACCCATCGCATGACGCACATCTGCTGGGGGGGTCTGTCCTTCGGCCCCGTCCTCCGTGTCTCTCGGGGGCCTCGGATCCTGCCCTGCAACTGTCGCTTCAGGGTCCCCTCCCCAGACCCCGTGCAGAGGGCCATCAAGGGCAGCTCGGCTGTTCCAGCCCAGCCATGAGGCTCCGAGCGCTGTGCTCCCAGGGCGGACACCGTGGGCCTCCTGGGCAGCTCGTCCTGGCGACCCTGCCTGGCCCCCTTCACCCGGATTGAAGGTTCTGGCCTCCCTGATGGGCATTTCCCTTTCCCTTTATTGTTTGGGAGGTGATGCTGCAGAGGAAAGACAGGAATTCCGCAGACCTGGCCCAGCGGACGGGAGGCTGCAGGGTCCTGGAAAGATGACCTCAGGGACGGTGACCAACCAGGGCAAGAGCCTGCCCTGCAGGAAGGAGCTGGTCCTCACTGGGAAGGGATGCCTGGGAGCTTGGGACCCATGGGGTGCATGCATGTGTGTGTCTCTGTGTGTGTGTGTCTGTGTGTGTTTGTGTGTGTGTATTTGTGTCTGTGTGTGTTTGTGTGTGTGTGTCTGTGTGTGTGTGTGTGTCTGTGTCTATGTGTGTACGTGTGTGTGTGTGTATCTGTGTGTGTCTGTGTATGTGTGTGAGTCTGTGTGTCTCTGTGTGTGTTTGTGTGTCTGTGTGTGTGTCTGTGTGTGTTTGTGTATCTGTGTGTGTGCGTGTGTGTGTCCATGCATGTGTATCTGTGTGTGTGTCTGTGTGTATGTGTGTGAGTCTGTGGGTGTGTCTGTGTGTGTTTGTATGTCCGTGTGTGTGTGTATCTGTGTGTGTGTCTGTGCGTACGTGTGTGTCTGTGTGTGTATCTGTGTTTGTGTCTGTGTGTGTTTGTGTGTCTGTGTGTGTATCTGTGTATGTGTGTGTCTGTGTGTGTGTGTGTGTGTGTGTGTGTGCCCACACATGCGGAGGGCGGCTGGGTACTGTGTGGACAGTGCATCACCCACTTCCATCCTGGGCCCCTGGAGAAAGTTGCTGTTTGCGATTGGGGTGAGCCCCTCCAAATTCACCTGTTTTCTCTCAGACGAGACACAAACAGTCCAGCAGGAAGCTTCCAGCACAGGCTGAGTAGAGGCTCTGATTGGCAGTTTTACACATGTTTGATTAACCAAAACAGGAGGGACACCCAGGCTTGAGACCAGGCCCAGTGACGTCCTTACTCAGATCAGAGTCTAAGGCAAGAAGGGGGTTCAGGGCAGGTGCTGGCCCCGACACCTGCCCTGCCTCGTCCTGAAACCAGCTTGAAGTCTTGGAACAAAGAGTGAGCTCCAACTCTGCCTGTGCGCTTCCCACCCAGCCCCGTCCTCCGACGGTCAACCCTTCACCCAGCTGTCCGCACCCCATCCCAGAGATCCGCGGGGTCTGTGAGGTTTAATCTCCCGTGGAACTACCCAGAGCCCATCCTCGGGGTTTTTCTCTTCCTGTGGGGGACACACACTTGCCAGGAGGGCTTGCCAGGCCTGACCCCCCGCTTCGGGGGATGATGGAGAGACCCCTGGTAACCCCGCTCTCCCTCCCCATCTCTCCGGCAGAGCGACTACTCCAGTGACACAGAGAGCGAGGACAACTTCCTCGTGATGCCCCCGCGGGACCACCTGGGCCTTAGCGTCTTCTCCATGCTCTGCTGCTTCTGGCCCCTGGGCATTGCCGCCTTCTACCTGTCCCACGAGGTAAGGCCTCCCCGTGGATCACGCGCACGCGGCTGGCGCACCCAGGCCATCGAGGAGAGCCCGCTCGGGGGCGGAGGGCCACCTGGGGGGACCGGGCGGGGGGGCCCAGCCTCACCCCATCAGGCCTGGGACGCATCCTCTGACAGCGGCCACTGGGAAAGCAGTAGGTTGGCAGCCCGCCCTCCACGCCAGCGGGACTGACCCCGTGTTGGGCGCGGACTTGGTACATACTGGGAACGGAGGCAAAGCAGGTTTGGTTTTCTTTGTGAAAGGCTCACACGTAAAATAGAGTCCAGTCTTGCAGCACATGTGTGCTTATCCCAAACTAAGGTCCTGGAGGAAACGGCCTGTCTTGGTGGGTAACTGTGCCCTCTGTGCTTTAAGAGGGTCGATTCCCAGGCCTTTTTCACAGCAAACGTCCTCCATGTGCCTTCACGGAGCCCAGGTTTTGAAAGATTTCCTCTAGCAAATGGGGAACCTTCATTCAGAAATCATCTACATTCTCGTTTTTATTAATCAAAGGAAGATGTGTACTTGCCAATTAAAGCATGAGTTTCAGCATCACCCGTCATCCCCACCAGACGGGAGGGAAAGGCAGCCCCTTCCGCTGGCCCCAGAGCCCTCCGCATCCTCAGGACACTGGGCTCCCTCTCCAGCGTCCAGGGCTCTCGGGCCTACCGGCCAGGTCTCATGCTTGAAGCACTGATTCCTCTGGGCTTGAGAACAGACCCCTGGCCTCTCACTGCTGCTTGCCGCTGTCTGTACTGATTCGGTTTGTTGGGTGAGTGGAGAGTCCCTTTATGCGTGTTCCTGTGTCCCCTGCCCCCCCTTTCCTGACCCCACGAGGAGCAGGGGGAGAAGAGGACCCACTGGTGGCCCCCTGAGGGCAGGCACCTCTTCACAGGGACACTGAGAGGCCCCAGAGGCCCTTCCAGGGGGACATGGCGGGGCCGCTGCTCTGAGGTCCCGTCTCTGGAGGATGGATGGGTACGGGGAGGGATGATGGGGACTGTCCTGAACCGCTGGGGTTGGGTCAGGTGGCTGTTCCACGTCCAGCTTTGACCTGGAGGATCTGTCTGAGCTTCTCTTTTGTGACCTTGTCCCACACGTGCCAGAGGCCTCTGCTCTGGGGGCACAAGCCGAGGCTGCAGAGCAAGACTCCGGGCTGTCAGGGGCCTGAGCAGCTGTGGGTAGAGCGAGGCCGGGATCTCCCAGACCCAAGCAGTGGCCGTGGTCGCTGCGTGCACCAAGGATTGGGGCGCACAGCGGGACCCAGACTAAAGCGCATGGGCAGATGCCCTCGATGTGCAGACGGTGTCCCCAGAAGACCCCAGGCCCAGAGCCCAGAGCCCCGTCTCAGCTGCGCCCTGAGCCTGGGTTAACGCGCTGCCAACAGGCAAGAGGTTTTCACCAGGAGAAGGAAGCTCAGGAGGATAGAGCCCAGAGGAACCAGGGCCCAAGTGTCACATCAGCCTCCCCCTGCATCCCAGTCTTGACACATCGAGGGGTGAAGGGGCCGGCCCACCCCCAGCCTCCCAGCCTGGCCTGCTGACAAACCCCATCACCCCCAGGGGGTGCCCTCCAAGCCAGAGCTCTGTTCTGATTGCCAAGTTGTAGAATGAGACTAATATTTTTACCGTGGATTCCACAGGGCAGATGCTCCCTGTTCAGAGAGATGCAAGTGGACATGGGTGTCACTTGTCACCTGCCGGCAGAGGCCAGGTGAGCCCTGGATAAGCGGGGGCTGGAGGGGGGGGCGCCCAGGAAAGGTTGTCTACGTGCCGGGATGCAGCAGTCACCCCTGGTCTCGGCTGCACCACGTACCCTGGGGGAGGCCTCTCTCTGGAGCAGGGCAAGCCATGTGCTGCATCCTTGTCTAAAAGGTGGTAAATATAATAAAAATCCAGCCACAGTCGAGGAGACTGGCATTGAGATCCTCCTTCTCAGAAAGTAACGTTACCCTTCACACCTTAAGAACCTCCTAGACCTGGGCCTGCTGAGTCAGGATGTTTAATACCTTTGATGGGAAAGGATTCTGATCATCTGTTAACAGCAAATGAAACAGTCTCCGTGGAGGCCACTGGTCACATTCTCAGGGGTGAAGAGCCAGCGTTTTGAGGCCTGCGGGGTTGCCTTTGCTGTTGGAATTAGAGAAGGGGCTCTGGGGTCCCCGGCTCTCAGTCCCTCTTTTTCTCGTGCTGTGAGCGTGGACTTCCCCTTGGTGGGCACATCTCCACGGGAACTCGCGGCTGAGACCATGGCACGCGGGTCCCTTCAGGGTCAGCGTGGTTCTGGGCTGTACTGCAGGCCCAGGAGGCTGGCAGCCCCTGGCACATGGCACTTCAGCCCAGCCTTGAGCCTGCCAGACCTTCTGTTCGTGCCTCTTCAGCCTGACTGTAGACGCAGGAAATCGGAATTGTCGGCACACACGTGGGTCCCCAGGTCAAGGGACGCCTGGAAGGAGACATGGGATCTTTTCTCCAACAGATTTTATGATTCGAAAAAGGCCTCAAGTAGCAGTAACAGTGGTGGTAAAAGTGTCAGAGAGGTGGGCAGCACCTGCACCTCTGGGCCCTGGCCTGCGTTGAACACCGCACACCTGCCTTCTTGGGTGGTCCTGGCCAGCAGTGTCGACACCCCCAGCTCAGTTAGGAAGGCGTGTTGTCTGGCCCACCAACCCGCTACATCAGAGCCACTTGGTGGGGGGGGGGAGAGGGGGCGTGGAAACGGCTTTTGAACAAGCCCTCCCCCTGCTCCTGATGCTGCCGTAGTCTGAGCAGTTGCACACGCGTGATCTCATGGGAAGTCCGTGACAGGGCACTGCCATCGCGTCACTTTGTGGCCATTGGATCAGGGGTCAGTGAAGGTGATGGCGTCCTAAGGCCAGACCTGCTGGCGGTGGGCCTGGCCCCAGGTGTCAGTGTGGAGGCCTCAGTGCAGCGTTTGTCCACAGCTTCATTTTACTCCAGTGCTAATCATTTGGTCCAGCTCCCAATGCAGGCAAGTTTTATACACTTCTTATAGAGGAAAGTGTTGTGTGTAGTTTTGGTGGGTCCACCCAGGAAACAATGCTCTGAATGATGTGGAGGACAGAAAGGAACCCAAATTTGCTGCGCGATGGCTGTGAGCTAGTTGATGGGCCCACTTTATCTTATTTAATCTTGGCAATGAGTCTGAAAGGTGGGAATTTATTATCCCCATTTTATGGATGAAAAGACTGACGTTTCAAGGGATTAAATAACACAGAAATCAGAGAGGTAGCAAGTATGGATACATGATGCAAATATCAATACTTGTAACACTTCAAATCAAATTTCCTGCAATATAACTTTGACTTTTATCTGCAAACAAAAATAGAAGCACAGTTCTCGCTTCTAAGTCTTCTGTCCTCACCTGCTTGGAGCGTGTTACAGTGAGGAAGAGAAGCCTTCTAGACGGGATTGGGTGCTTACCTGGGCACCTTCACCAGCAGGGCAGGTGTGAGCTTGAGACTGGAGCTGGAAGACCCTCTCCGACTCCCCAGCCCACCCCCGCTGCCCCGAGGCCCTGGGTCTGGAGCTCACGCTGGCGCGGGAGGCCTGAGGGCTCCGTGCACTGCGTCGGCCTCAGGCATCTTCTACATTTGAGCATCTATTATGTCTTGATTTCATTTCCTAAAATGTTTCTTTCCTTTCTTAACTGCACTCTTATAACTATAATTAAATGAGAAAAGGGAATTAAGAGTCAGATTATGAATTTTATGAATAGCATCAGTGTTTCAAAGTATTAATATTTCCTAAAGAATCTGTAGCTGTCTTCTGCAGAAGGGTCACTAGTGGTATCATCAGAAGCAGAAATCTATATTTCTTCTACAGAGACTGTGTTCCTCTTACAACAGAAATGTTTTTTAATTAGAAAATTGAAGGCTGGGTTGAGGAACTTAGATTTTCTGTCACTTGAATTCCCGTTCCTTCCAGCGCTGAGAGGAACTTGCCCTGGCTCTTTGCATGAGTGGCCTAGTGCAATGGGACAAACAGAACAAAGCCCATGGGAGCCTTATTCAGACTCAGAACTGGCATCGCCGTGTGAATAAAGGATGGAAAGCCCCGGGCCTGGCCCTTCGAGGGGCTCGCCGAGTCCCGGCTGCATGTGTGTCTGACGCAGAGACCTGCACACCCGTGTTCTGTTCAGTCATTTCGTAAAGATGAACCATGTGGCTTATAAACGTGGCATCTCCTGAGGGTGTCCAGACCCAGCTGGGAGGAGTCACCATGACTCAAGATCAAGTCAAGCTGCTAAACGCTCTGGGCACGCGCCCTACTCAGGGCTGTGAGCGGCCAGCACGAACCCCTTCTCCTCTGGGCTCCCTGGAGACAGTGCCGATCTCCCTCCTCTGAGATGCCCACCAAGGAGGGGCTGCCACCAGTCGTAGGCTGAGGGCTCCCCCCAGGAGGAAGCAACAGAGACAGAGGTGACCTGAGGGGCCAGGGAAGGCAGGGCAGGGCCGGAGAGTCTTGAACGCAAACTGGAGTCGGTCTATTAACTGAGCGTTTTAAGCCAGAGAAGAAGGGTGGGAAATACAACAGCATAAAGGGTGGTCAGAAGACACGGCACGGAAACAGCATGCTCTGCAATAGAGTCAACTGAGGGCAGAAAATCCTTTCACAAGGAAGCAAGCAGACACGTGTGTCAGGCACTGCGGGGCCTCTGTGGATTTCTGCTGCGCAGCCTCGGGGTCGCATGAGACAGATGGAGCAAGACGGGCCCGTTCACCTCCCTCCGCCCTCCCATCCGCCAGGAGCTTAGTTACAACAAAGCCTTGCCTGGCAGATGCCTCAGATGTTTTTAGGAGTCGTCACCTGTCCATCTCTAACCATTCATCTCACCAGAGAGACCGGCATTTCCACGTTCTCCTAGCTAAACCTCGTCACAAACAAAGACAGATTTTTGAAATGCTCATTTTTTTTTTCAAAGTTGTGTGCTTAGAACAGGTGCATTACATAAAACTGGACCCCGTGTCCTCCACACACTGAGTGGTGTGGT